>NW_027181881.1:5303584-5917168 GCF_029961685.1 Aristolochia californica
CACCCAAGTTATCGCTGACCATAACCCTACCAAAAGCCATGGTAGATTCTGATAGTAGAAGGGTTGAAACAGGTTGGTCCAAATGAGGTGGCTTCATGTAAGGTTGTGAATATTCCCCCTATAAAATGAATTTTATCAGGTATAGACATCCTTGGACCCGTAATTGGAATAATAGTATCTAGTGAAGTACTATGCAGAATATATATATATTGCTCCAAAATAGAAGAAGGAATAGAGGATTTAATAAGCTTACCTCATCGAAAAAGTTGATTATACAACCATTAGGTCTTCTCTTCTCAGGAAGTAAGCGGCACTCAATCAGGCGATCAATGACAGCATGCAAGGCAGGTGGGATTGGCTCAATATTATCTACAAAATAAGTATGGAAGATTTTTAGTTGCAAGTACAAGGATGAAAATAGGGAGAAGGGAGTTTTCATATTTATGATATCTTCTACAACATGATAATTGCCTTTGATACCAAAAGTTGTGCACTAAGGTGATAATTTTAGCAAGTCTTCAAAGAATTACATGTTGTGTCATCTTTCAATGAACCAAAAATTGGAGTTCCAAGTTGAATAATTTCTCTCTTATTTCCCTTTAGTTGTTGGTTGAATAAAATGAACGTATCTCCTGAAAAAAGCAATACATGGAAAAATGGTTAGGTTTAAATTTACCACATAATGAAATATCAATTCGCAAACTGATAAAGATTTAAACATAAAAACTCTTAATTTGAACTATTTTAAGGTTTTTTTTTCTATCATCACATTCATTTAGAAATACATTCTTCATTCTTTGTTAATCATTAAAGTCACTATTAGGACCTTCTCCTAATTGTGTTTGGATTTATTCCATGGATAAAAAACATGAAGATAGTGAAACAATAATCCAACCCATAAATGATACATTCAATAGTATAACCAACTTTAATTATCTTTAACGAGTTGAGAATATTGAGTTTTTCACTACAAATTTTATTAATTCTAGATATCAGTGTTGTTGCAGCAAACTCTTTAACTCGTTCTTTTTTTTCATAGAAGTAGTCATTTGCATAAATCAAAAATAGGACACAAGTTTAAAACAAAACCTGATAGTTCTCCCTTTTGCCCAGCAAGATGAAGCTCATGGATGAAATTCGCAAGTTTAGAAAGTTCTAGCTCCGTGAAAATGTCCTCATAAAGCTTCAGCCCTTTCACGACATTCACCTACCAAAAGCAAGACCTAGGGATCAAAACATATATAAAAATAATTGTCAAACTTTCAGAAATAGACCAGCCAATGTTGTATCCCCTGTCTATTGAAAGAACTGGAATATCATGAAAGACAGAACTCGCCATATGCCCTTTCACTGGCTCCTTGGCTACGAACCCTTTAGTGATCTTGATCCTAGTGGGACGTTCTTTGTTGTCTTCATTGTCAGAAAAAAATTGGAAGCTCTCCGAAGACGAATTCTCCACATGAGATCCTAATATTCCACACACAAAACAGAGAGGCATTACACTTTGACGGAAGACTATAGATTTGAAAGGAATACATTGTAGCTTAACATGAATTGGTACCGAGAGATGAATTTACTATTTGTCACAATTGTATAGAATTAACCATTTATACAAAATCTTCAAGTACAAAATTAAATTGACTCCATACACAACTGCAATAAACCCCCAAACAAGACCCAAAAGTCTTCAATGCTATTAGGTTCAAGACAATGGTGGGACTCTTTCTTCCTCAAGTTATCATAATTTGGATCATTTGTTTATCTAGAAAATAAATGGAGACATTTGGTAATAGTAAAACAACGGTTTCAATTTAATTTGGGAAAATAAAATGGATGCCAACTTGTTAACACAATTTAGTAAAAGAAAAAATTCAAATACGATTTGATACTTAGTAAGATCAAAAGGGACAATCACTTATAAAAACTTACCACAACGAAAATTGACCAAAATTAGGATTAAAATGAGCTCTATCAAACCTACCTGTGTGGTAGGTCTTAGTTGGGTTTTTTTTATTTGGACTTGGGGCTCTATTCGAATACATAAAAATCCAAATTGGATGGGCCAATTTGGGACAAGTTAAAAAAGGACTCAACCAAAATAAAAGTGTTGAATTGTCTCCAAGTTTTGATTTCCGTGATTTAAAATCCAACGTAACTAGTTTGAATCATGAGCCAACACTCAATAGTAAAAAAAATCCGATTATTAGGAAATATTATTGGGAAAGATAAGGTGACTCGAAAAACAAATTTTAAAGGGCCAGGTTCGGTGAATGCTTCGTGGAAGCTTCGTTGCTCTCTTGGGGGAAATGAGTTGCTGCCTAAATAGGAGGAGAAGTCGTTCAATAACCGTCAGCTACAAAACGCACGGCAGCGATCAGACGCCGGCAACAATAAATGATCGTTCACACATATCAATATCCCAGAAGTCGCTCTCCCCCAAAAATAACGGTAAAAGCCAGCCTCGAAGGTGTAAAAAGGGCAAAATCTCGAACCCAACGAGGAACTTCGAACATCCTCTGGAACTTTTAATTTATAATAAAATGTATTATACATCTGCCTAACAGTATGACCTAACAAACCTTCCGATCGCTGCGGTCGTTTTCACGGTAAGCCCGTCGACTTCAACAGCACTTTAGCAGAAAAGCATTGGTGAATCATATCCTAGTAAAAATTTAAAACAGAAGTCCCTATTCATTTCACGGAGTGCCTATGAAAAGGTGCAGAAAGAAAATTTTAGAAGATTTGTAAAGTAGAAAGGCCTGCAAATCAATGTTTTGACTGAAAAATGGAGAAAATTAAATAAAAACAACTCACGTGTCTCTAAAAAAAGTTGAGGACAGTAGCAAACAGCAAAAAATGGCTGTGGGGAACGCTTCGGCTAAATTTCGCTAAAAGGGAAAAATGAAATATATACAGGAAGGAGATTTTATTTTCCAGGAATGGTCTTTCGCTAAACTATAGCCACACTACTAAAGCCTCCGATCTCCAGAAAAAACCAACGATCATTTTGGTAGGTCTGCAGACTGCGTAGGAAAGGGAAGAAGCTCCCGCGAGGCAGCGCCTTAATCGAGGAACCATATATATCATTGGGATCAGAGGCTTCTGACGCTTTAATTGAAATTTGTAAACGAAGAACGAACCACTAAGTTTCCGTTCCCCCACGCTGCTTAAACCTCTCGAAAACCCTAATTTTACGGATCCATTTTAACGGAAAAATACAGAACTCACCTTCTCTGCTCTCTGTTTTCTGATCAGGAGACTCTACACCGTCCGGATCATGTTTAGCAAAGCCGCTTCGTTTCGCATCCTCTCCCGGCGTTCCGTTCTCAACTTTCGCAACTTTAACCTTAGTGTTACAGACGGACCTGCTTTCTTCTCTTTCGTTCACTTTTTGCTTCCTTTCAGCTGCCAGACCGCGCAGCGTAATCGTAATCTCCGCGATCGAGTAATACTTTTGCATTTGCAGCACCGGAATCCAGTTCAGCCTCCTCCGGTGAATGGCTGCGAAAACAGATTCATACTCCGCTATTTGATCCGGATTACAGATCTGCGTAAGGTGGTTGCAGAGCGCATCTATAATGGCATTAGCCGCCGCAAATTCTCCACGAAACCAAGCAACGATGGCGTCTCTTGCGATCGCCTCCTCCAAGGCCGCCGCCGGTGAAGACATGAGTACCCGTCACCGATACGTATCTTTTTCGGAGTCTGAGCCCCGCACGCAGTCGAGGAAAACAAGAGAGAAAGGGAAGCGAGTAAGGAGGAGCGTCAGGCGAGTGAAAACAAAGGCTGGCTCCTAATATTATAGCTTCGAGAGGCCCGGCAAGCCGTAACGATACCAACGTGTTCGCTTACGTGGACCCAAATTGTTGACGTGTCATATTTCTGGAAGGAACCTCGTGGTAAAAACCAGGAACATGAAATAGAGAAGATTTCCTTTTCCTTTTCCCCGTGATTTCACAGTGAAAAACAAAAATTAATATTATTTTCATCCTAATCATCGGTTCATTATTGCAATATTCCATGCTTAAGCCTTCGGGCCCACTTAACCTAATCCCTGCGACCCTTAAACTCAAGGGTAAAATTGTAACTAGGACAGGAACTTAGCAATTTGTATGGGGCCCGAGGAGGCGGCTTTGACGATCGGCTGCGGAAGGCGTTTCGTTGAAGAAAGCGGTGGGGCCAACAAGGGAAGAAGGACAAGGCGGACGGGCGCATGGACGGGGAATTGGGAAGCGTCAGAGAACACCGAAACGGAAAAGAACGCACATAGAGACACTCGAGCCGGCGGCTCGGCTTCGCTAAACTCGACTTCTTAAGATGCCTTTGGTTTTCTTGCTATTTACGTGGAAGCATCAACGACGACCCTTGCTTTCGAGGCGCAAAAGGACAACCTTTCCTTTAAGCAAAAAGCGCCACACGACTAGGCAAGTTGACGTTTGACACATGGGCTTTTAATTATGCTTTATTCATTCATACGTCATTAAAGCTACCTAAACAAAATATAATTTTTTTATAAAAATCATTTTTCTCACATAATTTAATAAATAAAATAATAAAATAAACCATGACACATTCGAACCCGTAATAATTAATTTTTATACTAATTTCCCCCCCAAATAGAAATATCAACACCATAAAAAGTCCACTCCACGGTCACCTCTTATTTAAAAAACATATCTATCCTTGTCACATAGAATATTCCCCCACAGCTGTCCAGACCAAGAGCAACGTTTTACTTACACTAGTTAGGTTCCCAGGCGTCGTGGACCATGGTTACTAAAAAGACTCCATGTGCCGGTTGGTCCCGTCGAAGCTCCTAACTCCTCGGATTTTATTAGACTGGCTTTCATTGCGCCGAGGACGGAGCCGAGTCCCAAATAAATGGGTCCCACCCCAACATGGGCGTGATTCCATTTACCTTTTCCTTTTCCGGCCAAGTCAATTAACAGATCGACGACGACGGTGGATGGCTCGCACTACGACACGTGGATAGTTCGACGTGATAATAATTATCATGAATTAAAATTTTAAAACAGTCAACGAACCACTCAAATAATCTTCAACTGCCAGCGGAGCCATACGTATTGTGGGCCCGTTTCGGGGCGACGTGCGATCCGGCAAATCAAACCTGTAATCGTGTCCGATCATCTTATGGGTCCGGAAAGCGGGCGGAAGTTCCTTGAAAGGTTAAAAGGGTCAAAAAAAAAGAAGAGAGATTCGGAGAGGAAAGCTAGAGGCATAAAGCGGAGGCAGCCGTGAGAAATCCCACTTGTCGACGGCTTTTTGGCGGTTGAGATTCGTTGACAACCGTTCACGTGTCAACACGGGAGCGTCGATCGTACTGGTGTCGCGCGCTGATACACTGTGGATCCGATGTATTTCTCTTCTGTTTGTTGAAACTTAAAAGGAGTCTGTTTTGGACTTTTCCTTTTGCAAGGAATTCAGTTGAAACAATAAATAAAGATGACCGATTTGTCGATCAGGCGGAGGAAAAGTCCGAGTCGTATACGGCGTACTTGCGGAGGATGCCGGAGCTTCAGATGGTCCCGTATTGTATGATTTTGTCATTGTCGAGGAGTGACTGATTCAAGGAGGAAGAAGAGGGTTTGGATTTTGGAAGAGGCGAAGAGCAGCCAACGAAGTAGATACACGGAGACCACGAGACGGCTGAGATGAAAGACGAGAGCGATGTTTATCGGACTTTTCAATGCATAATTTTGGTTTTTGTCTGGGCTGTGATTGTAATTGACGTGCCTGTTACTGAATCAGGAAAATGGAGTCAAATCACGATGAATAGTTCCGATGGGACCTCGAAGGTTAGCAACAGACGGAATGAAGAGAGGGAGGCGTGGTCCATCTTCTTTCAGACTTTGCACTAGCAGGGAAATTAGCTTTATCTCCTTGCTTTTGTTTGGTTGGAAGGGGAGTGGGCGAACGGGTCCAAGATTGGTTGCTCCTGCTGCTGTTGCACTGTTGCCAGTTACTGCCATAAGAACACTGTTTACTTGAGATGTTTTCTGTTCAGCTTTCGTTTAATGTTATATTTTAATCTAATTAGGAGAATTAGTTAAGTCTCAATCTAACTAGGAGAATCAATTGAGTCTCGGTCTAAGAGAAAAAAAATTTAGGAACGTTCTTAGCTCAAGGGAGGTTGTTAATATATGAACTAAGACATACTAGAGTTCTTGTTGTCAGTTTCCTACTTTAATAAAATTGTCTTGTTATGGGTTACTTAATACAGAAGATTAGGAGTTTAAAAAGCTCATCTAGATTCAATATATCTACACTAGTTTTAGTCTCACATGGAATAAAGAGCAGAAAGTGGTCCAAAATTCAGTCTATATTAAGCAAGCAGTCAATACAAAACATAATTGTGCATTGCAGAGAGAATCTCTCCTTTAATCTTATAGTAGGGTTCAACATATCAACAAAGAGAGGCCATATTGTTGGTTCAACAATATCTGGCCATAGATTGGAATACGAATCAGGAAAGTAGAAAATTATATGTAATTACAGGATAAATGGATTGCAGACTCTTACTGCTAACCATCTGATGCCCTCAGCAGCTGCAGAAGGGACAGGAAGAGGTTGAGGATGTCCAAATATAGTACAACTGATGCCCAGATGTACTGATCGTAGGTAAAGCGCTTGATCAAGTTGTCCGTGTCATACACAAGGTACGCCGAAAAGATGATAGCCCCAAAACCACCACTGACCGCAACATATGCAGGTCCCAAGGGGAAGAATATCTGCATCACCAACAAGTGAGGTAATTTTAGATTTCGTACTCCACATGTGGTCAATCTGGATGCTTTGCCATGAAATTATTTATTAAACTTACTGTACTCGTCCATTTGACTGCCAAAGACATGTGAGAATTATTCTAAAAAATATAGTAAGAAAACATGAGAATTTAGTATGACCTGGATAAAACTAGTTAAAAGCAGGATCATAAGACCAGCAAATAAAATTGGCCCAAGGAAGCTGAAGTCCTTGCCCTTCTTTGAAGCCCAGAAAGTATAACCAGTCAAAGAAGACACCACTGCCGAAGTTAAAATCAGGGCTTCAAGAACAATCTTTCCTGCAACCAAATACCTATAATGCTTAGAATATGACAAGCTCAAATACCAGGATAATGATAGAGAACAAAAAGGAAACCAGAACTGGCACTTGCTGAAGACAAAGTGAAAAAAGGTAAGAATCACTAACCTTTCGTATTTGCACAAGCAACACCAACACTAAGGCTCAAGCACACAGTGAACAGCCCAAGGAAGACAAAATTTAAAGGATGTTTCTGCTGGTAATAATACAGAGGACAAATGACTGCAAGATGAATGAATTTGACGTATGTCAGTGAGATAAAACGGTGAGTGCAATGCATAATGAAGCATGGATTAAAAATTAGATGCAGTCTGTTAGAAACAAAATAGGTATCCAATTACTTCCACACATTCAATAATTAAGTTATTCGTGTCCAAATAAAGTTAATATCACAACTGAAGAAGTAAAACAAGAATACATTCGATTTGTAAAGTAATTTAAAATTGGTGACTCAAGCAATACTGAGCTTGAATGCCACTTCTTAGAAAAAGTTCAGAGACAATTTGATCTTACTAAAAAAGGCATTTCCACTATCATACAGAAACATTGCACTCAAAAGAAAAGATCTACCACATGTGAGAAAACTTATTTAATGATCGCGAAGTATGTCTTGAAGTTATCTCATGATTTCTGTCAACAAATCTTGACATGCATCAACTAGAGTACAATAGGAAACCTAATTTAATATGACCACAAAGTGTGTCTTAAAAGTTATCTCATGATTACTGTTGAAGAGTCTTGAAATGCATTGGCCAAGAAAACATCGGTAAAAAAATCTATTCCTACAGCCAGGAACTCGTTTCCCACTAATTGACTTTTCTCTGCCTTAATGTCCCTTCTCTCTCCCTTCCCACTTATTAACATTTATCTCCCTTAATGTCCTTTCTCTCTCGTTTCCCACTTATTAACATCTCTCCTTGAATTTTCTTCTCTCTACTTTCCCTTCTATGCCTTCAATATAAGTAAGAAGGAAAAAAAATCTAAAATGAAGTTTATTCAGATAGCTGTTCTATGGATCATGTGTAACTCCAATTTGCAGTCTCAAGCGAGCAGTACGGGGTAAGAGAACCTGGAGATTCAAAGCAAATAGGCGATGGTTATCTCACTATTCTAGCTGGTACAACACTCACAATGCAGAAAGGCAGAGAAGAGGAAAGGCGATGACACTGCTAAATTGAGTGTTAATAATTCTAGTCATTCTTTATATAATATTTCTTCTAAGAATCAAAAGTTGACTGCTCTCCTGCAAATTCTCTTATGGTCAAAATTGAATTTGGTAACTTTCCTTTCTACAGAAGGCTTGAGCCTCAAAGCATGTAATTTCCCATAATTCAAAATGCCTTACAGTTGTACTTCTACATGGGCCAATTCACAGTAGTTGTTTGATAATCCTCCCTTCAAAACTCAAAAATTCACCTCTGACGAGCAAACTCCCTTATGTGATATCTTTTTCAGTTATATATTAATTCATATAATAAAAAAACAGTGAGAAAGATTATGCAATGACATAGAGCATAGAGAGGGGCTCCCAAGGGAAAGATTATGCAATGACATAGAGCATAGAGAGGGGCTCCTAAGGGAAAGATATAAAACGAAAAGGAAAATTTAGCATGAAACATTTTATTTTTCAAAAAAAAAAAGCGAGAGCAACCAACAAGTAACTAAACAATGGTGGGGCAGCTAGCCCAGGCGGAAGGGAGGCAATCCTCAAACTCTCAGCTTGGTCCTTCTGGTGTCAGCATGCCAAAGAAAGCAGAGGTGAGCATCCCACCAGAGATGCGAGATGAATCAGAATCCCATGGGAGCATAGTAGACGAGAAGAATTGCACCATTGCTGTCCCTGATAGCTCCTGCAATTTGAGTAAGACCTGGATTACCTTAGGAGCTGTCGAAATTCAGGTTTAATCTGCCAGATGGGCGCTGGTCTTGGGGTGATTGCAGTGTATGATAGTTTGAATGCCAGGATGAGCCTCCAATTCCTAATGATTATCGAGCAAGGGCAGGGCATTGGTGGTGAAGCCTGCCCACAACAAGATAGAGTGAATAGAGAACTCAATGCTGCTGCTGAAAGAACTTCATATATGATAAAATGTTCTCGTATTCCTCTTGAGCCAAATAGCCATGAAACAGTGGCCATGGCAGCTTCCCCAAGGCATTTATCAGTCTCTAACAAGGGCCATAAGCTGCACTATGCTAGGAGCTTTGAAAAGGATTTCGGGAAAGATACATGGATGCCAAACTAACTGAGCTCTGCCCCCCCAAATAGAAGAGCTGACAAGGCAGTGAATGAGGATATTTCTTCAACCTCCACACAGAGTTTACATAGGTTGCTTATTATGACCTGACCTTTTCTTTGCAGCTTGTCACAGGGAGGGCCTCCATGTGAGCAGCTACCCAGATACATCATAGGACTTTTTGGGAGTAAAGAGTTCTCGAGCTAGGCTAGCTTCCAGAGCGAATGGTAGAGGGGGATGATTTGTGATTAGGCTATACTACAATGCCACCAAGCAGTGCCCAGATAATGTGTGACTCCAAATCGGGTAATCTGCCCCTTGGCCAGAGCAAAAAGAGATGAACATGTTATCTAATATCATTAGGAGTTCAGTAAGGTCTTCAATTTCTTCTTCTTTTTAAGTCTCTTCTCAGCGGTATGTGCCAGCTAAATAGGTGTCATCTGATGATCTTCGATCTTTTATTGTGATTGCTTAATCTCTGGAAAGTCTAAAGAGACCTGAGAAGGATGAGGTCAACATAGATTGCCCAGCCCTTTAGTTATTCTAGAAATTCACCCTTGATCCTTCTCTGACATGAAAACTGATTCTTCTCTAGGGGTATGTCTCTCATTCAATACTGCTCTCCAAATTCTGGAGGCATTTCTAGGGGTTGAGACTGGAAGCATCCACTTTTATTGGGGGATTGAGTATTTTTCTTTTAAATTCATGTAAGCTTTATCAAAAGGCAAAAAAACAATGAAACTATACACAGGGTCAGAGCCCCAAGACTAAAAATGGAGGGAGTTCCCAGAGCAAGACTCTCAACAAGGTAATGCTTCTGCCATATCCATCTTATTTCATGTCCCGTGCTAGGAAGGATCAATTCGTCTTGATTCACATTTACCACAAATCCTGAACATGAACTCAAATAAAGAGAAAGGAACCTCGATATTGATGGTACTATCGGAAAATTGGAGGATTAGCAGCTTGTACTGCGAACTCAACAGGAAATCTAAGAACCTCCAATTCAATCTATTCAAAAACAATTTCTAGATCAAGTTTTATGATGAAAGCCTTTTCAAAACTCTACTTGCAATGGTCCACAAGTTCGTGCATCATAACCACTGAGTCCAGCATTTATCTTCCACTCAAGAAAACAGTCTGATTTTGACTTATTAAGTGGAGGGAGCTCAATCTTACAAAATGGCTATGGCGTTTTGCTTCTGCTAAAGATTTCTCTCAAGAAAAGATTTAAACAGCAAATTGGAGTTTGACTCTCAACGCTGGTTGCCCAATGATTTCTCACTACACAGAGTTTTAAGTATCTGGAAGACAATACGTAGTAACAAACAGCATTTCATAGACCACTTCGGACTACATACCAGGATGGATTTTTAATCCATTCCTGGTTGGATCTTTGGCTGAGTCAAACACCTTTTATCTCGAGTTCCCTAGGGTCCTTAATCTAGTCCAAGACAAGGGCGTGTGTGTTCAGCAGTGTAAAGTTGTAAATCTGAAGGTCCTGATTTGCTGGTGTGGAGCCTTGTCTCCTTTGGTCAGTTCTCTACTGTATCTCTATACTCTTCAAATTTTCTGGATACACCAGGCACCCCTCAAATAGCCTTCTCTAGCATGGAAACTCATTGGCCCTCAAAAAATCTACACTTTATTGAGTGCTCTGCTCACAAAAGGATTTTAACTTATGATAAGCTAAAAAAAAGAGGCTGCTCTGTGGTGAATTCCCTTTGTAAATCTGTGACACAGCAGAAGAAACTGTAGATCACTTATTCCAGCATCGTTCTATCAGCTAGAAAGTTTAAAGGAGCTGTTTTCTGCAAATTCAAGATTTCACCAACCTACCTATGCAACTCTCTCTCTCTCTCTCTCTCTTCCTCCCAATCCCTTGTTGGTAAAATTTCTGATGATTCTTCTCTTTTAAATTTCAGATTTCTAAAAAAATAAGTCATCTATAATCAAGCAAACGTAAAAAGAGATAAGAACCAAAATCGACGGCGCAATAATCTACCAGATACAATTCGTCACAACCCACCACTAAACAAAACTATGCCCAAGCATCCCAATTCGAAATAGAACACAAACATCTTAGATATAACAGCATGGATAGATAGATAGATAGATAGATAGATAGGGATCGGAAGCTTACGAAACAAAGGCAGAATGCCAAGGCCAAGCGCAAGCCCTGGGCTCCCTCGGAGAGTTTCATTGATAGGCGTGTACAAAACGGTGAACCCCGCTACGAGGGTTGTGAGGAGGAGCTGTGTCGCTAGGATGCCATAGACCTTCCGGATAAATCCCCATCGGAGTTCATTCTCGCCGAGGCCAATACCCGGGTAGAGGGTCCCCGCCTCCAAATCACCCTTGGTGGAAACGCTCGTGAAGCCGTACATCCTCCCCCACTCTCGATCTCTACAGCGGCGCCCAGGAGGTAGAGAAGGTAATAAAAAGATCGAAGACGGCAAGCGTCTGTAACAATGCGATGATATCGAAGAGACGTGACACTCGACCGAACTACGTAATGACATACATACCCCTTGACTCGATGAACGAGAGATTCACCCAACCCGAGGACCCAGTCTCTGAAGCCGGTGCAGTCATATACGAGAAGAAAAGGGGCCTTTTAGTCTTTTAAAAAACTCCAATAGAAGACTCACACCAAGTGTTCGAACAATGCCCAAGGACAAAAGCCCCTGGCAAAGAAAGAATGTTCAAACATAAGAAAAAGTTTGAACAAGTGCTCACTGCTGACCTAAGTAAACTCATTCCAAAGATTTTGATGATAACTAAAACTTAAGGTAAGTAAACAAAAAGATTTACAATTCATAGTATTTTTTATACACCTCCTTCAAGTGACTCAACTATAGTCTATGGAGAAGCAATGGACAAATCTAACACAAGACCTCGAGCTTAACAAAGAGAAAAAAAATAAGACTTGAAGACCTAGAGTTTAGGCAAAATGGAAAATTCTCAAAAACTTTGGCTATATGAAAAAGTTAGCCATTTAGTTTCCAAACTTAAGCATGAAATTGTTTTTGGAGCTTAGGATATTGCTAACTATTTCCAAAACCATGTTTTCCAAGTTCATACAAATGTTGTAGAATTTTTATTCACTTAGTTTTAGCCTTAGTCATGCTAAGAATTTGATTTTAAACATTGCAAAACAACCTGATCAATCAAGCCTATGATCGATCAACCTACACAAGGTTTGATCGATCATACATTGGCAGCAAGCATGCAACACACAGTCTTGATCAATCAACCCTTGGGCATAATTGATCAACCAGAATGTGAACATGCCAAGTTATAAAGCTTGATCAATCAACCCCACTAGGCATGATCGATCAACTAGAATGCAACTAGTTGAGCCTATAAAGCATGATCCGTCAACCCCCATAAAGCATGATTGATCGACCCACAATCCTTGTGTTTGTTAAGTTGTATAGCCTAATTAACGCCTTGCGTAGAGTCAGTATGCACTTGTATTACGATTGCCCTAGTTTTCTCTTTATATTTGGGAGCGCTGTTGTTAGGGTTATCAATCGAGAAGGATCATCAGTTGCAGCTGAGAGAGGTTAGAGAGAAACACTTGAGTGTATGCAATTTCTCTTGTAAATCACTTCATCATCATAGTGAATAGAAAACAGGACTTAGTCTCACCTTGAGGCGAACCTGGTATAAATCTTGTGTTTTTCGTGCTTGCTTTTTCTTCTTCTGTGATTATTATTACTCTCGTTAGTATTGAATTAGGGAGTCTAATTCCTAACAGTGTTGGCCCAGGTAGCTTCTCAAGAGGGTGTGAATTGAGAAAATAAAATAAAAATTTTGAGTGTTGAATGTGCAAAGTAAATTAAAACACTCAAGTAAAATGCCACCCCACAAGGAGATCAATATTTTATGTTTTCGATGTTCTGTTATTGTAATCACCCCCCAATAACCTTTGCTCAGAAAATTTTCATTAATATGCTTTATTAGCTAAAAATACAAAGAGATCTTTGTTCTCTTTAAGCCAAGTGTATTACCCTATTACACAACCCAAATCTCTCCCAAAGAGATCTTTTTACAACTAAATTTTGGCTCCAGTTTTCTAGATTTAGGGTTCTAGAAAACCTTTTTCAAAAGAAAATGAGAATACAAAAACCTTTTATTAGGAGAGACTACCTACCCAAACTTCCAATCCTTAGAGCACGGGAATGGAGAATGTGGAACTTTGATTCAACTAGGAACACCAAAAGATTTGAGAGAAATTGGAGTATTTGGGCAGATTCAACTTTCTCTCTTCAAAAGGTAAAATTAGAATTTTAAGAATGAAAAATCTTTTGTGAAAGCTTTGGTAGATCAATAAAATATCATTTATTGATCTCCAACAAGCTCAGGAGCCTATTTACAAGATTCCTATCCAAAACAATTTTTTTTACCATTTTCCAGAAGCTATAAAAAGTGTTGATTGGCCAACAAAAAGGTATGATTGGTCAACGATGTATAAGTTGATTGATCAACCTTTGGTTGTTACAAGTTAAACACAAGCTAGTAAACAATTTCAAATTACTTTCTCATAGCTTGGGCTGGAAACATGATTACCACTCATGGCGGTCAAGAGATCTTGGGTACCCAACTTTGTTTGGGTTCCACAGCCTTCTACTTGAAGTCAACTGCTAACTAAAGTTCCTTCTGTCCCTTAACCTCAAATTTTCTTAATAAACATTCAAATGTATAGTGACAATTGAATATACAATAGTAGCATGAGTCACCATGAGGAGACTTCCTTGTGGATTGTCACATTCATTTTATGGCTGCTGTCATACTCCTTTTTCTCATTTCATTTTTCTCCGACTTAGGTTTTTCTTGAAGAATGGACCTCCTTTAAAGTATTTTGCTCTAAGGCATGGAACAATTCAATGACTTTTTTTCCCCAATCAACAGTTTTGGGGACTTTAAGAGCCCATTCTCTTTGTGGAGCACTAGTGTCCTTTCACACACATTTTCACACTCCACTCTCAACTCTTAATGGGCATATAACTCTGCACATTGGGCATTCGTCTTATCATTTTCTCTCTCTAGATCTTTTAATCTAGATAACATTTCATATGTTAAGGAACTGATTTCATCTTCTAGTTTAGTGAGCTGCTCAATAAGTTCATTGCTTTCTTGTGTTGTCCTTCTTAGTGTAATCATTGACTTGTCTAGCAAGTATAATAGTTTTTCCAAGTTAGAGTACCTGAATACTCTCATTCTTAAATTCATCATCTTCATCTGAAATTATGTGCCTAATCAAGCATAGGTGCTAAAATGAGTACTTTGAGTGAGAGCTACTACACCCCAAGTTCCTAGAGGGAACTAGAGGGATAAAGGGGTCATGGCCCTCCATAAATGCAATACTCTCATAGGCTGCCATTTTTCTAAACTTCTCCTGAGCTAATGGGGGCTTAAGGTGTTGCTATCCTAATTCCTCGCTTTGATACTTAGAATTAGACGTTCAAAGTATACTTGCTTGGATACTACTTGTTAGATTTATTGAGGAATAGACTTAAAGGGTTATGAATAGATAACTTTGCTACTAAATTTTAACGTTTTAAAAAAAAATTAACCTCTTTAATTTTTTTTTTAACCTTGGTTGTGTTCAAAATATTAATAGCAATTCTATGTGCAAAATTAGTTGCACAATTAAAGAAGCATAAACAAGCATTCATATACATAGAATATATGGAGTTTTATAGTAGTTCAATAGTTCACATTTGTATTTCAGATTGCCAATCGACCTTTCACCTTGGAATTAAAACATTTACTACAATTATTGAAAATTGTCTCTAAAGTCAATTACAAAGTAGCCAACTAGGCAAAAAAGGGTTTATATTACTCAATTGACCACAACAACCAACTTACAAAAACTCATCCTGAATTAGGAATGTAGTAGCCAACTAGGCACATAACCTAAATGCCCTAATTTTGACAATAAAAAAACTTAAAAATGACAAATGTAATTTTTATAGTAAAGAAGGATAATGCATTAGTTTTGTCAGGTGTTAACCACTTTAGTAAGAGGAATGAAGAATCAAAGGTAAAAAGAAATTGACCCCTCAAAATAGTGAAATTTGAATGCAAAAAGGAGTCAACCCCTTCAGTAGGAGAGTTGAAGCCTTCAAAGTACAGAAGCCCAAAGGAGTTGACCCCACAGCCAGAAGTCAACCAAATTGAACTAGAGAAATGAAAAAAAGGAGTTGACCCCTTCATTAAAAAAATTGAAGTCTTAAAGTTCATAAACTCTAAAGGATTTGACCATAGAACCAGGAATCAACTCCATTCAACTAGAGAGGCAAAAAAAAGGAGTCAGCTCCTAAAACAAAGTTTTGTATCAAATTTAGCATGCATAGGTGAAAAGAAAAGAACAAGTTAATAGCCATAAGATAAATAAAATTTTTTATTGTCACAAGATAAAATAATGGACAACAGAGGCTCTTCTTTAATATAATATTAGCAATGACATCACCTCTAGAACTTTGACAGCCCAAGGTAGTCACCTTTCATGGCCAATGAATTCCTTAGTTGTGAATGCTTTCATCAGCTGCAACAGTTTGTGAACCAGGAACAAATGGGACAAAACCTCTCCCACCAAACACAGGCCTCATGTATTTGTCATCAAATTTCCTCCAAAAGTAGTGCACGGTTGATGTGGGATGCCTTATAAGCAAGCTCAGGCTACTTCTGCAAGGAGCTTGCCTTTCATTGTCAAGAAACCAGAGGTGTATGTCCTCAAAGATAGCTGGTTCTGACTCTGCACCAGGTCTTAAATGTTGAGAGTGTGTGGCTTCAATCAGCGGCTTGGTAACTGAACCAAACACCTGTCAGTAAAACACAATCAGACCAATCATCAGGCAGTATTGTATTGCAATATGAAGGTGATACACTCGGTAGTAATACTATCATTTCACTCAGTAGACAAAGTATCAAAATGTGATAAAGACAACAGTAACATAAGAATAAAGCTAAAATTATTTTTTTCTATATAATAGTAAAATTAGTAAAGTAATAATGCAACCAGACATAGCAGAAGTATAGCAGAAGTATATTCAAATTTGTGTCCAACATATATAGGACCTAGAAAGATAACAAATACTTTGCCTCTATTTCTGCAAAAATGGCACAAAAATAGTAGAGGTGTAATGCAAGCATTAACAATGAGAATTATTTACTTGGATGTAAGAAAATATAAGAACTAAATCACCAGAGATATACCACTGTACTCAAAAGTACCACAAGTATGGTACAAGTAATGATTAGTGCATGATCTTCTGATGCTGTAGAACCAGAGACTGTAAACTGAAAAAATAAAATGCTCAGACTCATTTTTCTCAAGTATGTGAAATCAATCACAATAAGATAAAGTGATTATGTTAAAATATACCTTGTTGTATGATAAAGCAATAGTGACTGCACCTCTCATTAAACCCGCCCACCACATTATGAACTATTTTTTTTTCACAACAGCCAGCAAACTTAATGAGTAATCTCTTCAACCTTATTTCAACAGCTTTGAGCTCATGGAACTATAACAGTATCACCTGTTGACGGAGGTCAATTATTGTGCCAATCCTGTTTCCAAAACAATTTGAAATAGCTGACAGCGGGAACACAAATGCTGCCCTTCCAATCAAAACAAGAGCAATTAGCGCCACACTAACTGCTACCGATGTTTCTGGCCTGCACAACCGTAGGGTTAGAAAAACAAAACTGGATTGATGACTGTGTAAAACCTTCTTCAAAATTATTTTCATTTAGAATTGCTTCATGCTAATTGTATTCTTCTGTTTCATAATGGGGGAAGGAAGCTGAACTACACCTTTTTCTTCTTTAAAAAATTACATAATTTACAGGAATAGCATATTTTAATTTATTTACAACAATACCATTTTCTTCATTATATCATTAAAATTTGATAAAATCAAGGAAAAAAAATTTGAATGAATATCAATCAAAGAATATATGGGACAAAAAATTAATGTAGAACAAGAAGAAATCAAGTTTTAAGTTATTCAATTTAAATTTGATGGTTTGATTAAAAATGTGGTGCATCTAACTTAGATAGACTTAAATCCTTACTCCCTTTTTCCTTTCATAATTTACAATAGTTTAACACTTCATTGTATATTTGTTCCAAGTATCTACCTATTGATTATCCATAGTTCTCTCTTCATTGAAATATTAGCTAGTAAATTTAGTGTGTAACCTTGAAAGGATAAGTTTTACATACAAAAGACAATCTGGATTTATTTGGAGCCTTTAATAGAAATTATTTGAAGATCAGAATGAACCCCACTGTTCTGTCAATTATGAAACAGATTGGTTGATTTTCAGATAATTCCCTAGCCTTAATCTCATGAATACTACGTGAGAGAAATTTATGATAAATTAGACAGAGGATACCTCAGAAAAGAAGGCAATTTTTGCATAAAAAAAAAAGAAAAAAAAATAAGGTAAGTGTTGCCATGCAATATATTGTCTTAATATCATCTTTCTCATGGAGTAACACTATGGTCTTTCATATTGACAAAAAGAAATTGCTGCTTTACCTAGCTTTGCTTGCTTTCCATTTGGAAAGGTCCAAAGCATCCATTCCCACGTACAAGAATATGAAAATCTCTGCAATAAATGATATTGTTCCAAAAACATGCCTGGACATGCACAGTATGATATCAAGATCTGGGACTAGTGAAATAATTTTAAAGTACACAAAGCATGACTCCTTGTCTAAGGCAAGAAATAACTGGAATTAAACATTAAAGACAACAGCAGGCTCATGAAATAAACTTTAGGCTTTTGTTTGCAGAGCATGTTATGCTCTTAAACTTTCAATTAAGTAATCTAGTTTTTCCTGTCTTCATTTTGTGATGCACTTGAGGTAGAATGGAAGCCTGCACCCTTTCTCTCTTTGTTTTAAAATGTTAGTTTCTTTCTCAGAAAGCAACAGGACTCAGGAGTCAGGACAATCACAATTTATGTAACCTGAATTTCTTGAAACTTTATCCCAACAAAAAAATCTTGAGAAATATTTTGATTCCAGGAAGAAGCAAAGAGAAACTTAAAAATGAGCAAAAGACTCTACAAGATTTGGCACCTTGTAGTAATCCTTGAGCTTTCAGTCACATTATGCCAGGTATAGTGTGACATGACAATCCCACAAAAGAAGACCGTCAATATTCCACTCAGATAAAAGAGCTGCAGAAGAGACGGGGTCAATATCCAATAAGAGACAGCTCAAAGAGGTGCATTGCACGAAGTACATAATTGGAAAATTGAGCCTTCCTTCACATGGCCTGATAAAGTTTCATATTTTTAGAAATAAAAGGTAATGATAATTCTGGAAAATTGATATTAGCATACTGTGAGTAGGACATTGTTCAATTACCCTGAAATAATCAGATTCTGGTTCAGCAGGAAAATTATTCCCTAGAGTGCCACGAGTGTTTGTGCTTTTTAGTTCTTTAGAATCATTCCTAGCTTCTAATATGTACAAAAATGACCTAATTCCAAATATAAAATTTTCCATCATTTGAAAATAACGATAAAGAAGCCAAAAGTACCTGAGCTAACATGTATGACAAATATGCCATAAGCATCATGAGAGCAACTTCACGGTCTGTGGAATGCCTGGAGAACAGATCAGTGATGATTCCAAATGAAGTCATGCTATGTTGAAAGACTTTTGGTTATCCAAATACGTGATTAAATCAATGGACACTTTGGTCAGACCTTCCAATGTACAACTTCTTTATGATGAAGGCACTCAACAACCCGACCTGAAATATCTTCAGCATAAGAATTATATGATTGGGATACAAACGCCTGTCCATAAATATATATTTGAAAATGGGGCAGGAAAATGCTATCCAGAACTCGTTGCAAAGAAACAGAATAAAATTGATGTTAGATAAGAAAAAATGAACAGTTTAGAATTTTAGACAATTCACTTAATGAGGTGTCGATGAGAAAATATAATAATAAAAAGTAATGTAGTACATTACTGTGCCAACCTGTAAAGATTTTGGCACAAGTTACATATTGACATGTAAAAATCAAGATTTGGGTGAAAGAAGAGAAGAAAATTGAGAGTAAAAGTACAAAAGAGAAGAAGAGCTTTCTGAAGCACCTGAATGGCGTCCTTGGGAACTATGCATGACTCCTTAAATAAGTGTTTTGAGTTAAAAATTACAAACATGCCCCTATGTACTTAATAAACCTCACATCCTATGAACATGAAAAATTAACCATGCAAAAACAAGATTAAATAAAGAAAACTAACCACTGAACTGAAGTGGTAAAATGACCAAAATAACCCTGGATGTATTTTCTAACATGACAAAATAGAAATTTTGCATTAGAATAGTTATACACCAAAGGAACCATAAACTATTATGAATGACTCAATTTCTCAGCATTCCAGTTCAGATCACAGTAAAATAAAATTTTACAAAAAACTTTGAAGCAAAAGTAAAAGAAATAAAATGGTAAATTGAAGGATACGAATCGGAGAGAACATTAAATCTTCTATTTTTAAAGGAATGTAAAAGAAACATCTGCTAATGTGTATGAACACTGATTCATGAAAAAGAAATAAGGGACTAAAGGACAGAGAGTTAAAAAGTTAAAAAATATAAACTAGCAACATTCGGAATATAAAAAATGTTTACCAAGATTTGGGTTAAGGTCATAAGAAATTAGAGTCATCTTTGACCAATTTATGGTAAAATTAAATTTCCGAATCATTACTAAATAATTCAATGATAAAAAAAACTCGATATCAGTTAAACTAAGTGCAAATGCAGTCTTACCACAATACCAAGTGAAGTGCTGGTGAAGAAGAGGAAAAGGAATGTCCCTAATAGTTTTAAAGGTATGATTGCATCAATCTTGTTGAAGTCTAGGGTTTGTACTGCATTAAAGAGTACTATTGAAGTTGCATCATTCACTACTCCCTCTCCAAATACAAGACTGTATAATAAAGGTGTTTCATCTTGATTCAGGACCTTTAACATAAAAAGGAAGGAACAGAAAAACAGTCAATCATCTCTACCACATAACAGTGCATAAACCGCTAAGATCACATTTTTAGTCGATATTGGTAAAAATACCTGCAATGTGCAAACAGAATCCGTTGCCGAAAGTATTGCTCCAATAGCTGCAAAAGTACCAGTCTCAATAAACTTAGTCATAAATAATTTAGAAATTTGAGAACAGCAATTCAATCTTGGTACTCACCCAAGTAATCTTTGAACTCCAAGGATGTCACACCAATCAGCTTAAATAAAAAATAAGCACCTATAACCAAGGCAATTTCCAATGCTGTTAAACACTGCCTGATAAGAACTACTCTAACAAGCATACTCTGAGCTTCATTACTCTGAACAGATCGTGGGATTGATATAGTTCTAACATATCACAACTAAGTGGACAGATTTCAAAATATCGATATTTCCTTGAGCTGCCAAAACTAACATATTAACTACCACTCAAGAAACTCCCATTCAAAATGAAATGCATAGTATCTTTTTTTGAAAAACTTCAAAAAAATCTATTATTTTACCTGCTGAAATAATGCCGAATGATATCAATGTGCCAATTGCTCCAAATAGAAGAATTGTAGTGAAGTTACGAAAAAATTGCTTTTTCTTAACCTGGAAACTAGAGACACCTTAGGAAAATTAAAAGGTCAATATCCAAACAAGTAATCATAGTTTTTTTTCGAAGAACTCAATAATCTAGAAACTAACATATTCTACTTACCAATCTTCCTAATTTCATCTCTGCTACTTCTGCAGTCATTTGTTACTCACATTTCCTCATTTATAACCAATAACTCAAGCATCTCTGTTCCAATATTTAATTCTACTTAGTGCGAACTACCATCTTACTACGACATGCCGTTTCTATCACCAAAAGTATTATGAAAAGAAAGACGGATTAATAATATGAAATTTTGTCGAGCAATTACCCAGCATTAAAAATTATGGGAGGCAGCAAATAAATAAAAAACAGCTCCTCGCTGAAAGAAAGTAATCGAGAGCTCGTCCCGTGGCTGACAACCAGAACCACCGCTCCAACGCATAAGCCCTGAAGTCCTCACAGATCAAATCAAACCCTTTCCAGAAAAAAAAACAAAAACTAGACAGAATATCAAAATGTAAATTGAGTGAAGCATCAGGTAACAAACCAGTAAAAGTGCAGTAATTGATTCATTGGCCCACCGGTTCTCCTCAAGGAGATGTCCAAGTATGATGCAGAGACAGAGGAGAGTGAAAAATGAAGTCAAAGAAATAACAATCGACATCTTTAAGGATGAAAGCTTTCGAACAGAATCAACCTAGCTAGAGGGACGGGTTCCAGAAGTATTTGAATAAACTACAAGAAAATATGGCTGAAGTGTGAACAGTGCGTGATACTGAGAGGGAGGACTGGCAGTTGAGAGAAGGAAGGGAAAAAAGGGGTTTTGGCCGTTAGGTGGCGGAAGAAATTCAAATATTCAACTGCCACTACGTTAATGTATCGGCCCATGTGCCAACAGATCCCGTTGTCCATTTGGTGGCTTTTGTTCCACTTTTCCACGTTTCAACCAAGGCCCCGTTAGTGCACTTTGAGAGTAAGTGAAAGTACTTTCACCAGTTAAAATAACCCAAAACCGGTTAATAGACACCACCTAACGGCCAAAACCCCTTTCCCCTTCGGTAATTTACTTTCACTTTTTTTAACAAAAATGAGTTAAAATGAAATCACTCCCTATGATTAGTAAAGTCACTTTTATTCGGGCGCTCACTCGCTCTTTCACTTTTGTTATGCTCATTCTGCCCTCTCACTTTTGTATTTGGATATAATAAAATTAAGCGTTTGTTAATGATTTTATTTTATGTATTTTATTAAATTAAAAAAATTTAATTTAAATCTTTAATTATTTATTCATATAAACAAATTGAAATTTATCTTAGTTTATTAACTTAATAGTTAAATGAAATTCTTATAAAAATTTAATAAATCAAAGTAATTTTATATAATAAAATACCCTTTTATTTATTTACATAAATTCATAATTTTAATATTATATTTGATTTCTAATTCAAGAGAGAGAATTTAGATATTACAAAAAGTAACAATTTTATTAAGAATTTAGATATTATAAAAGTAAATATTTGTTTGATCATTTTATTTTTAAATAAATTTTATTTATTAATTTAAAACAATTTAAAATTTATTTTAGTTTAATCAAATAAAATTTAAATCCATTAAACTAAATTTTAATTTAGTCACTTTAACTTTCACAAGGTAATTCACTTTCAAAGTGCACTAACCCCCGTTTTGCTCGGGTTAAAAATTACAAAAAGAAAACATTTTTGTCTATATATTTTATTGGAGTAATCTTACACCCACATACATTATAATTTCTTTCCCTCACAAACCTTTGAAGATAAACGCTAAACCACCCAAATTATCACAAAAATGTCTTACCAATTGATCAAGCACAAGAGCAGGCAAGCAAACGATTCAACGTTACATCAGAGTTCTGACTTAATTTATTCGTGAAGCTTGCCGCCGTTAATTCATGGTCGTGCATTGTATAGTTCAAGTTCATGGCTTCCCTTCGTTGACTCCCGACGGGGCTCTGATCTTCAACCTCGCTCGGTTGAGGAAGGCTTCCACCAGCTCGTCGATATCTTTTGGCTTTCCACTCTCTTTGACGCCGCCCAGCGGCGCTACTGCGGCTTCAGCATTACCCTCCTCTTTGATACTTTGCTTTCGAGTCACAGTAGCCGGATGAGTTGAACCAGTGATCTCTATCGTCGAAAGCGCGACCTTACTGCCCTCGCTGGGATGCACTGCCGATATGGGTTTTTGGAAGCTGAGCGGTACTGGTGGAGGCAGCGAACTGTTCTTTTTCGCCGCAGTCGACGACGGTGGTGGTGTAGCAGGAGGAGGCGGGAGACGGAAGGCGAAGAGATTGAACAGCTTCTGGCAAAATCCCTTGGGTTGTGAAGAGGCGCTTCGCTTGTTTTCCATGACAGTAAAGTGAGTAGCTTAGCTCACTGAACAAGAAGATATCAGAGAGATGGATCTCGGCTGAGGTTGGTATGGCTTAAATAGATCGAAGACACGGATTTTGATACTGGCGAGTGGAAGCCAATGCGGTGTTGGGGATTCAAGGGTGTGAAAACTGATGAGGTCGCGTGGAAGTGACGTGGGAGAAAACTTGAACGTAGATTCTGGGGAGCCATGAAAAAGAGACGAAGCTTGACTTTCTGAGTACTTTTTGCCATCTTCTCCACCAGTCCAGCGTATGGGAGTGGGTCGTCCGTGAGACGTGAATCCAGTGATACACCATGAAACTGAACTCCATTATCAAAATCGAAGGGCCAAAAACAGCGATTTAAGCTTTTGTTGTATATAGCGAGTGCACTTTCAATTATATACCATCCCCACTTACTCTCAAGTGTGCAAGCAGAGCGAGTCTAAAGATCAAAAAGACAGTCTGTGAGCATATTCCTTGCAGCTGGCGCTTACTGTCTTTGTTCTGCAAAAGCTTAAATCAAGTAATCTGACATCAAACTACCATAAAGGTCATGACAGACCCCGTAAGAGGGCAATGTCAAAATACAGCATCCATGCCGAAGATGATTGACAGCCTTGGAATCAAGACGAGCAAGAAAGACGAAGAATATTTCTACACATTATTAATAATAATACAACTTCTTTAGAAGATCTCACTATTTACAGAGGTTTCAACAGTCATGAAGGTTTTCTTAACACAATTCCACCGACTTCCCATCAAAAGAGTGCTCATCCAATTGGGCCAACAATGCCTCTCTGCAATGTGTAAAAGAAGCAAGCACAATCTTTATTCAGGTACAGAATACACAATGCCATCCCAATTTTATCCATCAGCTATCAGTGGCGGAATGTCTTCACAACCTGCTCGATCCGCCGACGGCAGAGAGGGCAGCTCGTCAAATGGGAACAGCATGACATACAACAGCACATGTGTCCGCACCTGAAATTTCTTATATCTCATCAAAGAAGCTTTCACATTACTATCAGCAGAATCAAATCAACTGTGGATTAGACCTTTTTGACTCAATAACCACATTGGGGGGGATTCTCAATGCTAAAAAAAAAAATGAACAGTCACTGCCTATTTTTTATCAACAGAAGTTCTCTCCTTGATCCTTCTACATATGAGGAAATTCAGATTCTTAGTGTAAAATTGAAGATAATATTGGGGATACCCCAAAAAATGCACCACAAACAAAGAGACATATCAAATTAATGTTCAGCTAATGAATTACTTCCTTTGTTGTACAAAAATGTACATTCCCCGGTTTCCTCCATGGCAGACCCCATAAATAGAAGTTGAAATAACCAAACTGCAAACAAGTCCCATTTGCATCAATTCCACCCATATTTGAAAACTTTTTAATCTTCGTCTCTAATGTCTTAATACCCATTTTCATATTTGTCAGTTAACTAATTGTTATAAACAAATTACCGATAAACTGTTTTGTTTTGGGGTGTGTGTGTGGGGGGGGGGAGGGATTGGGAGTCATAAATATCATGCAATTCGTAAACATGCCAGTAGCAGAAGTTTAGAAGGTGCCAGAGTTGGGTTTATCATAAAAGTGTTTGATCAGGAACTTCATTTAAAAGCATCTGTCACAATCATGTTCAAGTGTCAAACATCTATAGGTACAAGAAAGTACTCACATTAAATAAACTTAATTTAAAATCACCCAAACTGTATAATATTATCTTAAGCTCCCAAACAAGATGCAACTTTTTAAACCAAAAATACTGATAATCAGAGAATTAAATCCTCCATTATTGTAATCAATTGTTAAAGGTGTGAAGAGATTTAAATTTTATTGTCTTATGAACAATTTTTCTTGAAGTTCCTATTTTATCGGTGCATGAGTCCTTATCCAAGGTCTCAGTGTTAGACAGCACAACAATTTCAATTGCCATGCAATAGTTTCTGAACAAGGAGTGGCACTTAAGAAAGCTTTGGGATGTGCAATGCTTACAATCATAGAAATTGCTTGACGGGAGGAGTAGCTGACAATAATCTTTTTCCTGGAGAGAGAAAGAGAGAGGGAGAGGGAGAGAGAGAGAGAGAGAAAGAGAAAGAGAGAGGGAGAGAGAGAGTTCTTCATACTTCCATGGTTAGCAATGGGTCAGGTCACTACCCCAATGCCCCACCTTGTCCCCAACCCACAATGCCCCATCCCCGCCCTAACACTGGGAAACAGGACAGAGGACAAGAGGGCAGGGGAGGGGGACGTTTCTCTGTTCTATCATAGAGAAATGGAAAAAGGAAAGAGGAAGCCCCCTTCCCCATTTCTTTTTATACACGGGGAACCATCCTCATGGGACAGGGTTGGCCAACTCAGACCTCTCCTCAAGCCACGGTGGGGTTTTCCCAGCACACTCTATCGCCACCATACAGGATGAGATGACATCCTGTCCCCGCTTTGCAGGTCAGGTTGGGGCAGGTTCCCCAGTTAACCCATCCTGTATTCCTAATACTTCCTCATTTTCTTTATCTAATTCTTTTAAATTTATAAGAAACTGAGCCCTTTCCACAGATAGCAAACATAGTCCATTTTTAGACTGCACATGCATCATTAAGCCATTCTACAGCCCTCCAAACATAAGTTTCAGAGCATAGAAATTCTCAGACAACCTTCTACCATGATGGTACAAAATAATAACTTTTTAACCAAGGTGGAGAAAATCCAAGCCACCAAACTAAAACTTTCCAGCAACTACTCTGAATTGGCTTGAACTATCTAGCTTCAAGTGATACATATAGAAATTAATCCTCATATGTGGCATTACAGTCACCAGTAAAATTAATTGGAGATATAGCATGGCAGATAAATCTGACAATACGCCCAGATCCGACTGATCCAGGCTGGTTTTTGGCAAACTTGAACATGTTTCACCTTGTTTGAAAGGGGTCTGAATTCAAATACGACCCGTTAGAAATTTATCTGGACAGGACTTAGACATAGGAGAGTCCGGTCTGGTTCCAAGTCAAATGCAGATGGTAGATCACTGGTGGTAATCTGAAATATGATAAATTCATGACATAAATTTCAGTTTGATCTTGTTTTTAAGGATCACATATAAATTTTTCCCTAGAAGTTTTAATAATTTAGCATACTTTGTATTAAAAAAAGACAGTCTTATTTTGTATCTATTATTGTTTTATTTTCTCTTGTTGTTTTATATCTTCAATGTTCCATACTTGTCTAAGAAATTTTATGTTTTACGTTTAAATATAGTATAAAACCTGAATCTGATCTGAATCCAACTCGAATCCATCTTTTGAGGGCTTGTACACACTCCCCTATTCGAAAGGGTCTGAATCCGAATCCAACCCACTGAAAATTCATCTGGACAAGACCTAGATATAGGGGGTGCAACCCAGATCCAACTCGATTCCAGGACTAATTACAGACCAATTCAAACTGGTCCAAACACAATACAGCATGCAATGTATGTCTTTTCCATGTTAGATGTACATAATTGACATATAACTTCTACAATGTTTATGTCACTATGGCATTAAATATGGTTAAAATTCCAGCAGTCGTAGACAGTAAGGACCTATTCTTAAAAATAAATGAGGCAATAATCAACTAGGTACTTACGGCACAAAAACAGTGTTATAATCCTGTTCAAGGCATATCACACATAGATCTGGTATTCGATCCTTTTTTGCAGTATCTCCCCCGGTATTGGACTTCCCATCTGAATGACAGCAAACTTCAATGAGTACAACAGAAACTATAAGAACTACGGAAGACTTCAAATTTGGCAGACTCTACCTTCAGTTTCCTGCTCTAGACGGTGTGCAGCTGCAGCAAGAACCCTGGAATATTACAGAGGATTACAAACAAAATAATATACAAAGCAGACAGAGAAGTCACTTTGTTTTGTTCTCCTAATGATACAATGAGTTGTAAGCAAAGAAAATGATCATATGGAAGCTCAGATCTGCTCAAACAATGAATGAAAAAATTGTATAAAATGTGAGAAAGGATGTCAGAGTTCCCATTGAGAAAAACATTGTGGATACAAAACCCTTATTACATTTCAGGGAACAGATATTTGAATCTATGGGTGGAAAAGCCATAGGGCTCACTGAAAAAGCATAATGCACCTTGGAACATTGGGCTAAGGTGCTGCAAAAGCCTCCACAGGTACCATGCAAACAGCCCCTAGTTCCATATATGCAATTAAGCTGCTAGATCATAATTGGAACTTTGCTCAAGACCTAATTGCTTCCAAATTCAACAGGATTTCTCATTTGACAGAGATTAAATCAAGACAAGACAACATTGTCTGAAAAGATGATAGGAAATTCAAAATATATCATTCAAAACTTTTAATTGGTTCAGAAGTGGAAGTATTATTACCTTTTCTGAAAATCCCAGCACCTCCTTCTTTCCATGAAAACCCGGACAGCATGCTTGGCAATCAGATAAACACCAAATACAGTGAAACCAACAGAAGTATATTGGCACCACCTGTTGATAATACTTCTATTACACGGCTACATAGACTAATAAATTCTAAATAAAGACGTGTTCATCCAAGGAAATTTAAAGAACAACCTTGAACAGTTTCCAAGATACGCAATCAGCTGATCAATACTTTTGGGTGAAACATTAAATGGTCCTTTATGAGGTCGCTGAATCCTAATTGTCCCCACATCATCCTTAACAGCCTACCGGAGCACAGCATGAAAAACACGAAAAATGATATAGTTGAGTCACTTGAAGGGATTCAAAACTAGTGCTCTTTCAGTCATTGAATCAAAATACATGAGCAAGTAAATGCCAATTTATTTGAAAATGATTGATATATTCGTCCTACTTCAACAGATTAAAAGATTACCTCTCCAACAACAGTCAAAGAGGTACCCGTTGGAAGCACCCTCTCAATTCTCTTGACTCCAAGTATCTGCAAACATAATCATTGCCAAGCGTCAAACTACTTAGAAATTTCTTTACTTATAATTGTGGCCATATGCCAAGTACCTCACCTTGAGACCTTGGAGATAATCAAGTGTTCCACAAACAAGAGATCGCCCTGACTCCTCAAAGACTTCACTTGCAACAGTTAGAACAAAACCGTTGGCTCCTTTGGCTCCCACAACAAATACACGTCCAGTCCCATCATCCTACAGAATCACAACATAAAATAAGTCAAGAGTGGTTTAGCAAAAAAAAATTGCAGCACAAGAGCATGGTCACAAGTGTGATCAAGAAATAGATCAAAATTCATGCTTCAGAAGATAATGAAGACAAAGAAAACAATGCGGATATTAGACAACAGGGAGCATAATCTTGATGAAAGAAGGGCTGTGTATATAATAGGAATGAATCAGGAAACATTGACCGTGACAATACTATGTACTAGAAATAACAAATTAAAGAGAAAGTGAATTGTCTTTAAAAAAAATCAGAGAAACAGAAAGTGAGACCAATTAAGCAAGCAATGTAATCTCTGACATTACAGAATGTAAAACCATTTTGGATTCTAAAAAATAATAAACAAGTCCAGAAAAAACAATGGCCCTTTTACATTACTCTGTTAGAATTATGTTTTTGCTTCTGCAATTAAGTAATTACTGAAATTAAGGCGGGAAGGGGCGAGAGAGAGAGAGAGAGATTAGAATTACTAACCAAATACCAAGGGACCTCATTACTGATTGAGGTAATCAAGGCAGAGTCTTGTATCCAGGACCCAGTATCATTATGCTTCAGAAAGTGTTGTTCAGCCTGAAAAAAGGTACCAGTCAATCATGACAGGATGATCTATTGCAATTATGATTTATCTAAGGTTATGAGGTTCCACATATCTTGTTACAAGTACAAGAGGAACATAACCTACTAAGCAATCAAAATGTGCTTTGAGGTCCTACAGTGTACAAATGATCATAAGGCTAAAATCACAAAGTAATCTCTGTTGAACATGGTAACTACAATTTCCAGCAAGCAACAAAGTCTGAACTACTAGGCCTATCATTCACAGCTGCAGGAGTTTCTAGATTACTCTACGATTTTTTTTTATTTTTTTTTTTGAGAAAGAACTATAGCAACTATATAAAGCATAAGTGAGTCTTGGACATGCTGAATGACTTAAAGAGTAGATAGAAATATCATGCACCTTTTTATATCTCCATAGAAACCATAAACCAAATATATGATGACTTTAACAACTCTTACCGTTTCTTCCACAATTACACCTCTTAAACCACTGTGTTCACAATTGATTGGTGTATCTGAGCCAACACGGCCAGAAACAGAGACAACCAAAGGCAACACTTTGCAAGCTGTATCCAAAATTTGTGCTGCAGAAGAAAAATGACAGAAAATATCATAAAGTCCAATAATTGAGCATATCATTCTTGTAATTGCAAAAGTAACTATTACTTGTGAATTGGGATTTTGCTTCAATAGCCACATGGGGAGTTTCTAGAGTGCAGTCTGGGTCCAAGTCTCACTATGGAAAGGGGTGTAGTGTGCGTGTAGTAATTATCAGTTGTTAGATCCCTTGGAACACACAAAATAGAAGTTGCTCCAATATTTGGGCTGAGAAATGACAAAAAGGAATGCAAGCGAAACATAAACATTACTTTTAGTAAATCAATTAAATGCAGTAGGAGCTCCGATCACATTTTTTTTGTAAAGTACTATATCTCCACAGCTCTATAAGGCAATGCTATACCTACATATCTCTAAGACAATAATTTAACACCAGCTACAACAATACAAATGGTTTGACTATAAAGACATCGGAATGCATGAAATGCAAATACAAAAACTAACTGCATTAGCATATTAAAAATGGTGGAAAAGCCTCACTAATCACCACTGAGATCCAGCCATTCAAAAAAAAAAAAAAAACGTAAACCAAGATAACCCTCCATGAGGCAATTAACCAAGTTTCAAAACTTTCAACAACGGGGCTAAAACGACCTCCTTACCCAAATCTTTCAAATGGCTAACCCGGGTAACTGATTTGAGAATTTCAGCGTCCCTGGACAGAAAGCACAGGCAATTAGCACCAAATAATGAGGAACTCGAACATGCCACACAAGAAGCCTAATTTTAACCAAAAATAACGATATTAAGTTGGTAAAGTCGAAAACACCTACTTTCCACTGCTCCTCCCTATGAGATAAAGAGCAGCTGCACTCAAGCAGCAGGTAATACCACCCCATGGAAGCATCGTTAGCAACTAAAAGAACCTCAACACTCAAGTCTCCTGGAAGCCAAGCGTCATCCAAGGACACGATTCAGAGTTTAAAGAAAGCGCACAATATTGGACAGAGTAATGCGCTGTTGCGAATTGATTTCCCAGCTTGAGAGACAAATTGAAAGCATAAAACGGGACATTCGTGAAATGTCAGAAACATCTGAAAGAGCTAAGAATGAGACCAAGGGCAGGGCGGCAAACTTCAAAAGTATCAAATGACAAATCACTAAGAGCAAGATCAAAGAACAAGATAAAATGAACACACTTTTAAATTAGGGTTCGTGATCGTCTTGTTTATCATAGAGGTAGCTATGAAACAGTTGCAAATTTGATCCTTTTTCAAATTGAACGGCTACGGAAATATAAATATAAACATATAAAAAAGAAAAAGGAAAACAGAAAAAGAAGGCAGAGAAGAGAATCGGATGCCAGACGTTGAGAAGGGGTAAACTTGAACGCAAGGAAGGTGATATGATCAAGAAATCTAAGTCATCTACTGCTAAATCACTGCAGTCAATGTTCGTCAGTACCCTCTCCACTAGTTATAGATACATTTGAAATGTCATGAATAGGAAAGTATCGTGTCTCAAACGTAATTGCAATCTTGTTATGTTTAGTTAAGAGTGTCAATTTTATTCATTTATCTGACTTTCGATGGAATGGAAATAGAATAATTTATCAAAATTTACTAAAATGGAACTGAAATGGATAAGGGATACTTTTTACCCATTAAATATATAAGAGTATTTAAGTGAATGTGTGTTTAATCTAAAACATGATTTAAGTACCTTTTTTCTAAGGATTTTTAAAAATACTTTTTTAGAATTTTGTTATGCATTAGAATGATATTATTTTTAGCCTTCAATCTCCAAACATTAAAAACTCCAAAAATAAAATTGGAGAGGTCCTCTAGCCCGTGATACATCTGTAAGACGGTTCACGATCTGTCACCTAAACGGTTCCCGATCCGTCACTTAAGTGACCCATACGTCGGACGGTTTTCCACTGGTGGTGGTCGCTGGTTACGACTTTCGGTTTTCCGTCGTTTGGTGGTCTCCTTTGATAGAGAGGAGCTTATAAAAGAGGGTCTGGTCTAGCAGAGGCATGCCTAAACGTTGTCATCGACGAACCTCTATGATAGACAAGACGTTCTGTTCGCCAGAGACACTAACCGAGAAGCTCTGTTCGCCAGAAGTTGACGCCATGTCAGGAGGTACGATTTTGGTTTAATGAATTTCATATATGTTTCCGAAATTCTATTTAAAGTTATTCCTACAACATCATGTTTAGAATGAATCTAAAGTTACTCACTATTGAGAATCTCACTTTCATATTTTAAGCATTGGATCCAATTGTTGCAAGGCTAAATTATATTGGAGAGGTCCTCTACCGTGTGATACATCATGTTTAAATTGTTGCTTGTGTGGCCAAGTTAAATTCAGTACGTATTTTATTATCTCTTGTTGTTAATTCTTTTTGGTCCATAATTCAATTAAATGTGAAGAATGTTTTTCTCAATGGTGACATTGATGAGGAGATTTTATATGCATCGACCACCTCTATTTGTGCTTGAGGGGGAGTCCATATGCAAATTAAAAAAATCCATGTATGGTTTAAAACAATCTCTTCGTGTTTGGTTTGACAAATTTCACCAAGTGATACTTTGGTTTGGGTTTAACGGTTGTTCAATATATCATTCAGTATTTGTAAATAATATACCTTAAAGGGAATTGTATTATTGGCAGCTCTTGTGGATAATTTAAATCCTTGTGGTGACTATTGATCTTATTTGCTTGCTTGTGAGCCCAAGTTAGTTACTCTAGGCTTAGTTTTTGCTTTAAATTAGATGCTCAAATTTTGTTGATAAAATTCATGTGTTCTTATTACTCTTATTGTCTAATAGGACCTACTTTGTTGTGAGTCAAGTCGGTTTGATTATTGACCTAGTATGCTCTCAATGAGACTAAGATTCGAGTTCACTTTAATAAGTCAAACTGGGAAACAAAACTTGGAAAGCTTGGTGAAAACAAAGATTTTATTGTGTCCAACTTAATTTTTGGGTCGTCAATAGCATGTTATAAAACCACATGTGCTTGTTGTAATTGCAATTGTTGCGCGGGTCACATCACATTAGAGGATCCTGAGTTGGTGGCATCTTTCTATCATAAAGTTATGAAGAATAAAAAAACAGTTTTAAAAATAACTACATCATTTGCAGAGTAGGACTTCTAACATTCAAAATGAAGGTGAACTAAGCCTATAAGTTTGATTGGTGTAACACTCATTTTGAAATGTTTCTCTACCAAGGAACTTGTTACCAACCACAAGCATTGATTAACTCTATTTTAGATGAGTACAATATTTGCACATGGACTAATAGGGTTTGAGAAGACATACAATGTTATGCCAGCCAATTAGTTTGATAACTCGTTTTCAAATGCACTAACTCGTGTTAGTGTTTTGTTCTTTTTCTTTTGTGTAGACTGATTTTCTTTTCTTAGCAGGCAAGTTCCTTTTACTAGTTTGATTATTTTGGTCTACATCAAACTTAAAAAAATTTCTTGTCTTATTCTACAATGGTATGAGTGAGATATTTCAATTATCCCTTTTCCTATTACTTATTATCTTTTCCCTCAAATAGAAAAAATTAGAAAAGGTTAAGCAACACTAGTCTCATTGTAGGAATTCCTGTAACATTAAGTACGTGATAATGATTATGCGAGTTCTAATTTTCTAATAAATAATATTTCTTTACATTTTTCAACATCAAGAAAATTTAACTATACCTTCTTTGTAGGTATATTTTGAATGAAAATGACAATGCAAATGTTGATTTGAAGCTCCCATCTAATGATAGTTTTTTATATATAAAAATTGATTAGTACAGGTATAGTTGAAATAATTTTGATAATTTATTTGTTGAGTGGATTATTTTTAATAAATAAAATATATACCAAACATCATGGGTAGGGGATAGCCAGATGAGTAGGCATTGTTGGTTGGATGGACATTATATTCATTTACCGTGAGATATTGTTCTTGTTATGTAAATCTGCAACTCAAATAAGACAAATATGTAAATGCAAAAGTGCATTTTTTAATTTTTTGGTTGCACAAACACCAAATTTGAATGAAAATGATTTTTTTTCATTTACTTTCTATATTTGTTTCAATAGACTATACAAGCCATGACATGGTGTAACTTAGACTTTTATCTTTTATCTTATATAATCTATCTTAATCTCTACTTTATAGGCATCAATAGTTTGTTTTCTACTAGAGGAAGGCAATAATACTCAGACAAAGTGCATGAATGACTTTGATAGGAATGAATGCAACTATTCTAGAAAGTTGTATACATGAAGAGGGAGTCATACATGCAAAAAACCAAAGTGCAAAAGATAATTAATGTCCCATCTTCAAAGGCCTAGCTCAAGTAAGCACAAGTGGTCACACATTCTAGTAGCTTATATGTTGATAGTTCATTCTATCATCTCAAATTAATAAATTCAAATAAGCAAAAGACAAAAGGCATGAGAATAGGCATGTCATCATTTGCAGGGATTGCTCTAGAAACAACTAATCCTAATTATATCCATCGAAGATGTATGCATTATTAGCATACATTAGCATACATTAGCATGAGAACACTGAGATATACATGGTCCCTCAGACTCGCTCCAATCATGAATAGAGGATTTGAAAGTGCAACTTTAAGTGCTAAAACATCTGCTTAAGTAGCTTTAACCTCTCTCCATAGCTAAGACACTTGATATATTAGAGAAAAAAATTCAAATGCTTCTCATTTGTTATTTTGATATTTTGCCTTCTAAGGTGCAGAAGACCCTTACAATATACACAAGCTTTGATAGAAAGTATCATTTGACGACGGCTAGCCAATACACAAAAAAGACAGATCTGTTAGGTTCGGAAAGCTACCGCTTACAAGAGTGGACGGAACCACTCTGACACCCACCCCGCCCATTCTTGACCGCCTCTCATGGGATTCGAACGCGGGATGTGGCGTGCCCAACTTTGATACCATGACAATGCCGCCAATACAACCCAACAGACCGATCTGTTAGGTGCGAAAAACTACCGCCTACAAGAGTGGACGGAACTACTCTGACAAATGACAGTGGTTAGCCAATACAACCCAACAGACCGATCTGTTAGGTGCGAAAAGCTACCGCCTACAATAGTGGATAGAACCACTCTGACACCCACCCCGCCCATTCTTGACTGCTTCTCACAGGATTCGAATGCGGGATGTAGCGTGCCCAGCTCTGATACCATGACAAGCGGCTAGCCAATACAACCCAACAGACCGATCTATTAGGTGCGGAAAGCTACTGCCTACAAGAGTGGACGAAACCGCTCTGACACCCACCCCGCCCATTCTTGACTGCCTCTCACGGGATTCGAATGCGGGACGTGGCGTGCCCAACTCTGATACCATGACAACGGCTAGCCAATATACCCAAAAGACCAATTTGTTAGGTGCGGAAAGCTATCGCCTATAAGAGTGAATATAACCACTCTAACATCCCTGCAAGCAATGGAAGAATAAAAACTACAAATTAACATGACTGATACCTAGGGTGAGAGTACTTGATAATTTCCTATTTATCCCATCTACAAAGACAAATAGAACTAAAAATTTCTTTGTTTATAGTTTATCACGACAAGAAAAAAAACAATTGTACACCTACTAGAGTATCAAATCACAACATCAAGCAACAATAATAGATTGAATTGACACTGGATAGTTGACCAACACCATTCTTTGGACCAACCTTTAATCAAAACTATCTGAACCATTCTCTCCCGGTGGGACGGTCAATTGACGATGAGGGAAATAAGTGAGCACTTTCCTCCCAAATGAAAATTTCTAACCTTTTTCTCCTAAACAAACTCCTTTCCTTACTGTAAGATAGCTTATTTTATCAAAGAAAATTTTCAAACTCCTTTCAAGCCGAACAATAATTCACTTCTTGTTTGATGTCATTCTTTCACTTGCACAATGTTGTTCTCTTCCCTAAAAAATGTTGTTGTCTTCCCCAACACAACATCTTGCTCCTCTTTTCTCTCTATGGTTGTCCTCTACTTAATGTTAAACACAGGTCACCCTTAGTGAAGGAAAGAAATTGAAATCAAATGTTTCCTAGTGGGTGTTTTATTTTCAAAAGTGTTTATTGACTAATCTTTATCTCTTTCCACAATAGGTTTAGTTTTTTTAAATTGAAATATTATTTTTCCTAAAACTGAATTTTTGTATGCATTTGTTGAATGCCCAATGTATTCACATAGATTCGAAGACTATTTTTCTCTTATTCCCCTAATAGCAGATTCTTAGATTCTAGAAATCTTCAACAAACTTACTAGACTTTCTTCTCTCATTTGATTAGAATATGTCATGGGAATACTATTCATTCATTTTTTTATTTCTATTTATTTTTACTAGACATATCTCACATTCTTCATTCACTCTTAGTCTAAAGAAGTTTTTTTCTTAAAATTTATTTCAACTGTTTATTTATTAGTTTAATAGTTGTTTTGACATGTTTTTAATTGTTTTTTTTTACCATAAATAAGATTTAAAGGTTATCTGTTAAGTTGATTCTTTTGGCATGTTGTTATCCAATTTGTTTAAAGATTGTCTAAAATATGGATTAATTTGGGTATAATCTCACAATTATTGAATATGGTGGTTGTCTTATTTTTTATGCTGAATGTGAAAGGCAAATGCAAAAGGGTTATGTGGAGAGAACAATAACGATTCCCTTGTTGTACCTTGTATTGGGTATATGCTCCAATGAATGAATATGTGATAAATGGATAATGTCTGATAAAGGGAAAAAAAACCAATAGAACCGACACGTTGTTGAAATTTAAGGACCTAACATTTTTTAGTAAATATATTAGCAATGCTTCCAATCAAGTTGTTTGACATATATCTTTGTTTTGCTGATATGGATTGATATCTTTATCAATGTTTGCTCTTGTTACAAATTCCTTACTTTCATTTAATTTTGGCTATCCTATAATTTCAATTTGGTACATAAACCAATCTGAGTGGCTTAGTTTATGACAAGCATGTGAGCAATGTACTAAGTGCTAGTAAGCAACCTACTTGGCATTGAGCTACCCTATTAGTTCACAATAGTTTTAATCAACTAAGTCTTGGCAATGTAAAATGTTAATCGGGAGTCTTGAATCCGATTACCCGACCCGACCCGACCCGGTTTGGATCCCCCGTCAGGACTTGATTAAGAAATTAAATAGGGAGCTCTCTGATTTGGGGTTTTGAGGAGACGTCGAGACACAAGAGTTTTGGGGATTCTCTGCGCTGAGAAATAGAGATTCATAGAGGGAGAAATCGGACCTCGATTTTGTATGCTTGAAGCCGCAAAGCTTCACCCCTTTACGATTTTAGTGGATTCTCATTTCCTCCCGTGGAGTAGGCTGTCGCCGAACCACGTAAGATCGTTGCCTTTTGTGCTGTTTATGTTGGTTTACTGATTTAGCATCTATTACGTATTTCTCTCTTTGATTATATACTTCGTGGTTAGTTATTCTCTCGGTTTATTGTGCTCGGATTTGAGACTCTGTTTTAACATAAAATATGTCCTACAGTTGTGAGAAAACAACTAAATGTGAAAAAACTAGACAAAGAGAATTAAAGAAATGATAGACCATTGCCACAAATAAGAAATATGTTGATTTCTAGGGCCAACACATACACAACAAAGAGTTGTTCATAACTTCTTTGGCTCGCCTCTGCTTTTGATAATCTGTGTTAGGAACACCCGAAAACATTACAGCACTCTCACAACAAAAAATTGTAGAACAGATACAACTGAGATCATCAGTTTGAAGAGGAGATCATTTTGCTCCTAAGCTAAAAGTAGAAGAGGTCAAAGTAAAAAATCTGTAACAAAGATATCTGTTTGATTATAGGAGTGATAGAGATATTGCAGCAGATCGAAGTTTGACACCATCATTTTCCCATTTAAGTTGAGGGGCAGATGCTCCAGCAATATATGCCTGCAAATTTATAATCCTAGAAATAGTTACCTGTTCAGGTTTTGGTGTTTGTCAGACAGAGAAGACAAAGAAAGAAGCACGATACCTTCCCGCTGTCAACTGCAGCTACTAATGCAACATGCTGGTCAGCTACTCCAAACTCATAAAAATAGTACGTCCTATGAATAAATTAAAATGTTAGAACTAAACAGAAGAACCCCATCTAGTTTTTTATGAGCAGAACAAACAAAATTTTCTATTGTTGCCCTTTGAATCCACAAAAAGTTAAGATAAGAACATCATTAGTCTGTTTAATAAATCTATAATGGAAACCACCCCTACGCTCAATGGCAGATTTGCAGAGCATGCTGACCTTGTCTGTCAAACATGCAGCAAGAGCGTTCCAATCACTATTAATCAACCACTTTAGATATTCCATATAGCCTCTCAAAGTGTTGGGTAAAGCATCAAAGTGTTCTAGTGAGTCTACAACTAGGGTTGGTATTCTCCTTTTTTTTTTTTTTTTTTGAAAATGATATTCGCCTATTTTAGTACCGCATACAGTGATAGAACCAGGCTCTACTGGACCGTTTCCCGGTTATTGTTAGTATTTAAGTGAGAAGAGATTTACAAAACGAAAATATTTTTTTATAAACATCAGGATTCATAGGCAGGAAATAAAAATTCTGCCGATACCATCTGCCAGCAGAAAAGAAGTCATGAAGGAGGGCATTAAATTGATTTAAGAATAATACGCCCTGAAAGGAAATACTTTCATCATTTAAAATGGAATTATGCTCAGTAAAACCTGAACAAATACCACAAAAAATATGAAATTCAAATTGTTAGCCCTTCTCACCTGATATCTTCATCTCCCTTGATTTTTATTGGACGTGCAGAGTATAGAGTTGCTCCACCTGCAACAAACACAAAATATTATTGATGAAAGGCAACAACAGCAATAGGAAAACCTGAAAGAATTTGAGGAATATCCACTAGGGTCACTTCCTTGCAAAGTAATTTCAATGTATTGCAAATATTCTCACAACATGCTGCAAACTTAAAAGATTCATGTACATAAACTAACCAGGAACAAAGATCTTGGCTGTCTCTTTCAGTGAACCTAAATCTGTGATGTCTTTAGCCTGCAGCAAACAAAATTATATGAAGGTAAATAGCCCAATACTCCAACATTATATACTGTACTAAAATAAAAGGTTAAATCCCGATAGCAATAATATGAACTTTTTCTAATGAATGTGTATTTCCGAGGGCAAGCCTACAATGGCGTACATGATTATTCTCCACACTCAAAGCTATACTGTAAAAAACACTTTAGGAGTACCCACAGATGATTCAATCTCTTCAGTCTAAAGAACACACTGAAGCTTCCACAAAAATATTCAAATGTATCCATATAAATAATGTTCGGAAGTACCAGATCTCTAAGTATTGTGGTTTCGGAAAGCCACATATGAAATGATGCACAATAAATCCAATAATAGTTACAATTTTGCAATGTTTCTCAATGGCCACAGAAAATAATTTTTGTTTGCTTGCACAATGGACATAATCAATCTTCAATCAAAATGATTAGCTCTCATGTGCTGATCTTTGTGGAGACACTTCTTCTAATATTTCCCAATAGCAGACAACAGCTGCAAATCACAGAGTATAAACTGAAGATTGACATGTCAATAGATGTACTTTAAAGGAGCTTCATTATACGTATAATTGGATGCCACCTATAGAGAAGCCCAAAAAAGTCCTTATTTCACAAACCTCTAGGAAAGTTATTTTCAGCTGGTTGGATGGACGAATCACAACACTCAAAACTTCAGATCTGCAAAACCAACAGAAATATAATAATATGAGAATCAATCAAAAGGGGACCACAGAGCTATTATTATATTACTCTGAAAAGTTTCATACTCAAAGGCTTGTCCATCCATTCAAGAGGTTATTGCTTGAGAATGATTTTCCAGATCCAAGCAACCATACTCACCAATAGTTCCACCCGGAACCTAAATTCACACTTTTTAATGTAAAAGTCCAACAGTCATATCAGTTTGAGTGTGACGCATGAGTAGAAACATTTAATGGGAACTGAAATGCATCTCCTTCCAGGAAATACTGTACACAGAAATATTTTTTGGATGATTCAATCCAATACAACTACTACTATTATCATCAGGGTCCTATCCCTCTTATGTTATTTCAGCTTCATGAGTTCTCTTTCTATTCTGCTATATCATTTGTCAGTTCCTTTACTAGGTTGACCTCAGTTTACTCATATCTAGCATGCATCTTTAGTGAATATGCTATCATCAAGCAAATTGGTCGGACAACCAAGTCTGAAACTTCTCAAATTTTCGACAGTTGAGTTCATTGTCAAGGTGGACAATGCCCGAAATATATTAAGATAATTTATTCTAATGTAGTTGATCATACCCATCAGGAGAAGCAAAACGTGCGGCAAAGGTCTTGGGTTTTGCCTTGTCCCCGTATAAAGAGAATCCAGCATTGTAATCCTAAAAAAATGTTCGATAATCAGAAAAGAATACAGAGATGAATAATAAAACGACCCAACACTTCAAAGATCAAGTTCACATGACTTAGTTCAGAGTAAGCATTAAACTTATTCAAAATTCGTTACATAAAAATCAAAGATCAGAATCAGCATTTACCCATTCTTGATTTACGCAAAGATACTTCTAAAGAAGGCCTTCGTCAATGAGTAAACAATTTTCGGAAGTTTCAACCATGGAACTCACCGGAAGCTCCTCTTTGGTCCCAATATATCAACAAATGACAATAAGAGTAAGAAACCTCACCTCTGGCTCCATGACATCTTCAAACAGCGGAGGAACACGTATTGAAAACCCATCGCCGAAAAACTGAAACCAAGATTTTGTGCTCGCTATGCCAGAAATAGTGGGTTTCGGTGGTTCATTGTCCGTCAAAGCAACAGCATTTGATGATAGGTTTAAGTTTAACGTAAGGGTCAACACGGAGACTGCAGCAGTCGTCTTGAGAGCAAGGTCTCGTCTTGAGCTGCAAATGTCAATAGTTTTGGCAGCGAGGCCGAACAGGGAATAAGGGTTTTCAGGTTTGGGGTTTTGGGGAGGCCTTGGTGAAGACGGGAAGAGAAGAAAGGCCATGGAAGAAGGATGAGGTCCATAGTGGGGAAGAGGATTCGATGGGACAGTAGATGTCGCTTTTACCTATAGAAGGTGAATTGGGTATTACATTGAGAAATTGAGGATGTCTTTGCCATTTCACCACCTATATTATGAATTTACGATCAACTTTTGCCTTTTCCAGTGAGGCAAAAATATTACCAGGGAAGCGAAAGAACTGAAGTACCCTCATTCCTTTGAATAGTCCTAGCCGTCTTCTGCAATTCTGCATTTTCAATCTTATCCTTGTTCTAACACAGCCACCCAATCTAAATCTCAGGACCATCTGAAGCCACAAAAGAAAAGAACAAAACATCCAGAAACACAGACTCTATTGTTCCCCTCCTATTCTGATGTTCTCCCATTTCCTCACCACTACCCACCACTCTCTCCCATGGAAACTATCTTCTCTCCTCCCGCTTTCTCTCTGATCAACCACAGATCACCCTTCTCAAAGTCCATTCTTTCTGCCTCGAGCCAAAGCAAATGTCCCTCCCTCTCTCTCTCTAAAACACCAATTACGAATCTCAAGAAGACGGTTTATGTGCCTGCATCACTTCGGTGTAACAAAAGCTGGCTTTCCCACGTTCATCATGGACTAGCCGCGCTGGCACTCTCTCTCGCTATCAATTTTTGCCCAGTCAGTCCTTTAGATTCCGCTTGGGCTTCAGAATTTGACGTTCTCAACGAAGGACCTCCAGCCGAATCATATGTCGTCGATGACGCCGGCGTCTTGAGCAGGCTGACAAAGTTCGATTTGAAGCGGTTACTATCGGATTTAGAGTCGAGGAAGAATCTTCGTATAAATTTTGTGACAGTGCGGAAACTTACAGTAAGTTATTTGTATCTCATTTTAAAAAAAAAAAAAAATGCCGTGACTGAAAATTTATGCAAAACTGATTTGTCAGGGGCTTAAAATAGTTCTTGAACGGATCTGTTAATTTCAGTTTCATGATTAAAATGGAATATACAGATCACACTGAGATAAAAAACACATTAAACCCAGTACAGATAGTCGGATATACTGAACTGTGCTGCTTAAAAGTATGATCATCGTTTGCGTTGGGAAATTATGTTCTGTTTTTGTTCTTTGATTCTATTCTGGTGAAGTAGTGGTTTTGATTAGAAAATGTGGAAAACCTTTGATGCAGAGCAAAGCTGATGCTTTTGAGTACGCCGACCAAGTCCTGGAGAAATGGTATCCCACCGTTGAGGAAGGGAGCAATAAGGGCATAGTTGTGCTTGTAACCAGTCAAAAAGAAGGGGCTATCACAGGAGGACCTGGTTTTATCCAGGCTGTGGGAGATAACATTCTTGATGCAACCGTGACCGAGAACCTCCCTGGTAAGGCCTTTATGTCTTTGAAGATCTAAAATGTTATTTTTAATACGAAGAAGATTTTCAGATGCGGAATCCATTCCATTCTCTATTCAATCAACCATTTGTAACTCCTTTTTTTGGTTTTCTACAATATATGAATAGATATTCAATTCTTCTTCTTCTTCTTCTTATACAAAGAACCTGACTCGCTCTTTGCAGTTTTGGCAACGGATGAGAAGTACAATGAAGCAGTGATAAGCAGTGCAAAACGGCTAGTTGCTGCCATTGATGGACTTCCAGATACAGGAGGACCCGCATTCAAGGAAAACAAGAGGGAATCTAACTTTAAGAGTAAGGAAGAAACGGAAGAAAAACGAGGGCAGTTCACTCTAGTAGTTGGAGGTTTGTTAGTGATTGCTTTTGTTGTTCCCATGGCGCAATATTATGCTTACGTCTCCAAGAAATGAAATAGCCTGAGCCTGGTGTGTACAGCTGAAGTTGTACAAATTCTTATGTAGATCAAATGATAGATGAGTGGCCTTATTGAAGTGCAGATGCGTGACCTTGGCATTTGTGAATGTGTATTAATGATGGTGAGATTTGTTCATGATTCTGTGTTAAGCATATAGCTGAACAAGTTCTCTCAGTAGGATCTCATAAAATGCAATATCATACTCCAATTGAAATCAAATTGGCTGTAACTTCTTTTAGTAAAAAATGGTGTAGTCACACTGCCATTATCATATTCATGGCTAACCACCAGAAATTATACAGAGCTTCTGCTTCTTTTCCAGGTTGAAAAAAAAAAAAAAAAAATCATCCTACTATACATCCACGAATCACATGCTTCCACCAATTTACTGTATTCGCTGGCATAAAATCTGGTCTATGTGATAGAAAGAAGAAAGAAATAAAGAAAAAAAGAAATAAAGAAGGACAGAAGAACAAGAAACAAGAAAGAAACAAGAAAGAAAGAAAGAAAGAAAGAAAGAAAGATGAAGAGAAAAAAAAAAAGATATAAAGCAAGAAAAATCCATGCATATGGCAAGTTGAAAAGAACTATGTTTATCATACCTAGATGATCACTAGTTATTCTGTCACCCAGTACCTCAAATCCGCATATTATATTGTGCAGTGTAGCACTCTTCTTTGACTTCAGGGTAATAGTTATGCTGCATGCACAAGATTGATTCTAGGGCTCCATCAATTGCCTGTTGTTACCTTCATTCTGACATTATTCAAGCAAAGTAAAACCTTTCCTCCTTAAAAGAATCTGAAAATACCCAATGGAGGTTATATGCTCAACAAGATTTGTAAAGAGGTCTCCTGATTTGATAACTACCTTGGATAATCATCAAATCTAACACAACCACAAATTTCAAGACCCTCCATAAGATTTTTAAAAAGATCCAAGTGCTTGTTTTCTATATCATATTCCTACCATTTCAAAACTTTACCAGCTTCACAAGAGGATGCATCTCCATACAGTAAATCAAACAATATAACTCCACCAAGCTCTTTCTAGCATAAAATGGGATAAGAATTGATATCCTTTTAAATTCAGAAATCTCCTCTTTATGGGTATTTCATCTAAACAATAGGTTTTGGTTTGGTATTAAACTTCAAAAGTTCATTTGAGATCACACAAAGAGGACGCACACAGGACATCCTACAAATTACAGAATTTGTCTGCCACAGTACTATAGAATGTACAGAAAGTATGCCTTGAATATATATTGACCACCTCATGTAACAAAACAAAAACTCTCTCAACAGTTCCTCAGACAACTTTACCTGGTATGCTGTCATCAACTGCAGAAGACATGATATCAGCTAGACAATTCAACTCTTCAATTCCACATCACACTAATTTTAAAAGGATTCCAAATTCAGTTAACGTGGAAGAGGTCCACTTGTTCTCCTCCCATCTCACACTTCTCTCACCACATAAGTTCCTTTTTTCTTTTGTGAAAATAAAGAGAATAAATTCAGAAGATAATCGATAGAGGCACTATGAAGCTCACGTTGAACACCTTCCAACATACTTATGTCCTAAAGTGCAGCTCAACAAATTCTTGAGTTACGATCAGGAGAGTAGAGGCCTGACTTGACAGTTTAGATTCTAGCTCATGACCATCCATAACCTTCCTCTTTTTAAACATGTATGAAGTCCCATGAATTTCAAAACAAAGTAAAGTTGCCTCATTGTGTACAATTTGTTCTATGATACATTTAACCCTCTGCTTCTCTGATCACCATCTATGAGTTTCACCTTGGAACAATGAGCAATCAATAGAATGTAAACAGTTGCAAGATGAAGAATTACCAGTACCCACTTAAATCAAAATAAACGTAGATCTGTAAAGCATAAATCAGAAGACCTCAAAATTAGATTAAGAAGACCTCAAAATTAGATTAATTAATAGGTCTATAACAAACCTAAAAACCAATTCCACATTCAAAATTATGAGGGAAAAATGGTGACTCATTAAGCATCACCACTAGTTTCCTTCTCTTCAACCTCATTCGTTGTGGCAGCTGGCTCCACACCACTTGCCTCGTCATCAGCAGGTGGCTGTACTTGTTCTTCTTCAGGCAACGGTTCCTCCACATAATCATTCTCAAAAGCATCCGCAGGCACCTCATAAATCCTTACTTGCGGTTTCGAAGGATCCTTCACAAGAACATACTTTCCTTCATTCAACTTCATACATAAGTCTACAATCGATTTTACAATACCCCACATGTTTGAGGTATTCAAATTTATCTGTGTGGCAAACTCCCTCGGTTTATAACCCACCACACTCAAAATCACATGATTAAAGTGGTCGCGAGGATGGACTCTTGACACATATCCAAGCTTCATAACGTCTGCGGTCGCTATAAGTGCCTGCGCTGTCCACTTCGCCAATTTATTTGCATTATTCTTGAGTTCCGTGGCCAAAACAGCTCCCTTTTGGGTTTCCAGTTTCTGCCTCCAATCTACCCCGGTATACTTAGGATCAAATTCGTTCAGGGCATTCAAAGTCAAGAAAGCCCTCTGTCCCTTGATGTCCGCAACACTTTGCACTTCGCACCTCGCAACTAAATACATTTCGTCATCAAGCTTCCATCTACGGTAACGATAAGCCACAGAAGCCACCTCTTCTCCCTCAGCAGCGAAAGGATTAGGCTCTTCAAAGGTCACCTTGTTACCATCCCGAACCAAAACCTGCTGCGAGAAATTCTGGTTGATGTATGCAGCCTCGACACTGAGAGAATAGGCGGAGTTTATGTCGTCTTTAGCCTCTGGAAGAGGTTCCTGCGAGGTCTCGCTCACGGATAAAAGATCGAGCTGTGACCCATCACGCTTGTCAAAGAAGAGCTTGTTTCCAACCCTCTGGATCACGATATCCCATGAATAAACTGAACGCGGCGCACACATGAGAGTGGACAAGATAGTATCTGTAGCAAACACTGTAGCCTTATCCTCGTTCGCGAGCCGCCGAATGACTGGATCGTCAGTAGTTGTGACTTCGAAGAAATTACGATTCTTGAACCTCTCGAGGCGTTTTTCGTTTTTAGGGTTGATGCGATCGAAAGACCGGTCGTAATACTCGAGCCCCCCACAGATAAGAAGATCTTCGGGGTCGGGGACAGAGAAAGAGAGTTTGGAAAAGGTAGAGAAGGGAATCTGGTCGAGCATAGTCCACTCGGGCTGAATATCAACAGATGATTTTAAGACAGCGGCTTCGCGGCGTGGCTGGTTAGATCCGGACCGGTTGAGATTATAGAGGCGGTCCCTCCTGGCACGCTCCTTCTCGGCCTCACGCTTACGCGCCTCGACCTCCTCATCTCGCCTCTGCGGGAGTTGCCGCTGCTGTTGGAATCGCCACTTAGGCCCAAACTTGGGGCGCGGAGGAGGCTTGCCATCGACAAGGCGGAAGCTGGAGTCATCGTCGGCAACGAGTGAAGGATCGTCTAACGCAAAATCGAAAACCGAATCAGCAGGATTTTTGGCACGACCAGGGTTATTGTACGTTCGGGTCCAATCCGCGATTCTCCCAACCTTTTCAGAACGAGAGAAAGGAGCAAACGGAACATTGGAGGGATGGTGGGAGAGAAGCTGAGAAACCGTCTCCGGCGGACCCCAGCCGTCAGGATTAAAGGGGACGTTCCCGGCTTCAAATTCGACCATGGTGGAAGGAGAGACGGTAGAACGACTGAAGGCTTGGGGGCTTCAGGGTTTTAAGTTAGTTCTAACGTTAGGGGAATCGGTGTGATGGAAATTGGCAAGGGATGCTTCGCTTCAGGGCTTTGCTTCGGGAGTCTCAATTAACTGCCAAGTCGTGACAGGGTTCAAAATAACCAAGCCCATCCAATGCTAAGATCACTTGGGAGCTCAATGGTTTGGTAGGACACTCTTAGTTCAGTATAATTAGAACAAGTCGGATCTCCATTTGTATCTATCAAGTACGTAGGATTGAGATTTTGACTGGTTAATTTAGGATCATTCTTAGCTGCTACAATGACTCTCTCTCTCTCTCTCTCTCTCTCTCTCTCTCTCTCATGCAAATGATGATAGAGAACAACCTCATGTACCTAATCAAACGGTTGGATGAAGGTTTTGGACAAGTTTTTACTTTGAAACTTTCTCAATGAAGCCTAAGCTACCAACTTTGACAAAATTAACTCCTGATTGGGATTACTCGGAATAGAAATGGAGGATATGGTTAGATAGATGGGAGAATTAGGAAGATAATGGTATAGGTTTTGTGGAAGTATGAGAAGAGGAAGATAGAGAAGTAAATATTTTTGTGACTAGTGCTCAGGAAGAACTGCACAAGACTTTTTTAGGGTTTTTGAGTTTTCTTGACTCAAGGATATAGGAAGACTTTTGTAGAGGACATAAGGGAAAACATCTCAAGAGTTTGTTTAAAACTGACTAACACAAAGAACAAAGAATGATTTCAAAGAATTTTTTCGATGTGTATTCTTCTCCTCATGGAGGCTTTTTATAATACATTTACAACCTAATTTAGATCCAATTTAGATCTTAGAATCAGGAAAAACACAAGGAAACAAATCGTTTCTTATAATTACGGTAACAATTTACATCTCATTCCAACACTCCCCCTCAAGTTGGTGCATAGATGTCGATCATGCCCAACTTGTCAATTATTCCATGAAATATTTTCCCTAGTACTCTCTTCGTAAGCATATCAGCCAGCTGACTCCCGGATGGAATAAAAGGAAATTGTATAATCTTTGCATCAAGATTTTCCTCGATGAAATGACGATCAACTTTAACATGTTTAGTGTGATCATGTTGAATAGGATTTTTTGCAATTTCGATGGCTGCCTTATTATTACAGTTGAGATTCATAAATTCAACATATTCAATCCCCAAGTCCCTCAGTATATTTCTTATCCATAACAATTCGCATACACTATGAGTCATGCCTCGAAATTCAGCTTTGGCACTTGATCTTGATACTACCTTCTGTTTTTTGTTTTTCCACGTGACAAGATTACCTTCCACAAAAGTAAAGTAACCAGACATGGATCTTCTAGTTGTCTGATCTCCTGCCCAATCAGAATTTGTGTATCCTTCAATGTTAGAGACACCTTTTTTTGAGAATAACAAACATTTTTCCTGAAGCACTCTTTAAGTATCTCAAGATCTGATAGACAACTTCCATATGTTCTTCACTTGGTGCTTGCATGAACTGACTCACAACTTTCACTTCATATGTGACATCTGGTCTTGTGTGTGATAGGTAGATTAATCTTTCAACTAATCGCTGATAACACCCTTTGTCTATTGGGATTTGATCTGGGAGAATTTCGAACTTATGATTCATTTCTATGGGCGTCTCTACTGGTTTACAATCAAGCATTCCGGTTTCGGCTAGAAGATCCAACACATATTTTCGCTGTGAAAGGAAGATTTCATGTTTTGATTTTGCCACCTCAATTCCCAAAAAATATTTAAATTTTCTCATATCCTTCATTTCGAATTTAGTGGCTAGATACTCCTGTAAAATTTGGATTTCACATGGGTCATCTCCTATCAAGACCATATCATCAACATACACAATTAAAGCCATTACTTTTCCTTCTTTGTGTTTGATAAACGAAGTATGATATGAGTTACTTTGCTTATAGCCAAACTCTTTCATTGTAGCCGAGAATCTCCCAAACCATACTCTAGGTGACTGTTTCAACCCGTATAATGACTTCTTCAATTTACAGACTTTTGACATAAAGAACCACTTTTAACTCCAGGTGGTAGCTCCATGTAGACTTCTTCTTCTAAGTCTCCATTGAGCAAGACATTTTTAACATCAAATTGTTGCAAAGGCTAATCTCGATTTGCTGATATAGATATAAGAAGGCGAATTATATTGATCTTAGCTACTGGTGCAAAAGTATCCTAATAGTCTATCCCATACATTTGTGTATATCCCTTTGCAACTAGTCGGGCTTTATATATTTCAATACTTCCATCCAGTTTGAGTTTCACCACGAACACCCATCAACATCCAATTGTCTTCACTCCTTTAGGTTGTGTAACAAGTTCCCACGTGGTATTCTTTTGTAGAGCATTCATCTCTTTGTTCATTGCCTTTTTCCATTTTGGATCAGTTAATATATCTGTTATGGTCCTGGGTTAAATACCTATGTCTTCCACTCCTGACAGGTCGGTCTTTTGGGTAGTATTGGCTAAGTGTTTAACATTTGGTATCAGAGCAGGCGCTACGTCCCGACTTCAAGTCTCCGCGTGCTCAGGTGAACCGCACGCCCCTGGCGGGGCGCGTAAGGGAGTATGGGCTCCTGACCCGGTCCCCGTTGATGTTTTAAGGCCGCCGTGGTCATCGGCTTGGGACGGCGGGGTGTACTGTTATGGTCCTGGGGTTAAGTATTTATGTCTTCCGCTCCTAACAGGTCGGTCTTTTGGGTAGTATTGGCTAGGTGCTTAACATTTGGTATCAGAGCTAGCGTTAGTCTCAGGTTTGATTCTCGTGTGCTGCTAACGGCGTGTGGAGGTGTGTAGCCCTGGGCAGAGGGGACAACCTAGCGGAAGGGGCGACCATAGTGTCTTCCCGCACCATGGGCCATCGCTATAAGCGGAAGGGGCGACTTAAGTGTGTTCCCGCACCTTAGGGCCGTTAGAGTGGGCCATCTCCAGTGTAGGCCACCGTGGGCATCGGCCTCATAACAGTGGGTGTGATGTTATGGTCCTAGGTTAAGTACCTATGTCTTCCGTTCTTGACAGGTTGGTTTTTTGGGTAATATTGGCTAGGTGCTTAACATTTGGTATCAGAACTAGCGCTACGTCGCGGGTTCGATTCCCGTGTGTTGCAAGCGGCGTGTGGAGGTGTGTAGCCCTGGGTGGAGGGGGCGACCTAGCGGAAAGGGCGACCAGAGTGTATTCCTGCACCATGGCCCATCGCTATAAGCGAAAAGGGCGACCAGAGTGTGTTCCCACACCTTAGGGCCTTCGCTAGAGTGGGCCGTCGTAACAAGTTCTCACGTGGCATTCTTTTGTAGAGTCTTTATCACTTCGTTCATCACCTTTTTCCATTTTGGATCAACTAATGTATCATGCACATTACTAGGAATAGAAACCTTGGATAATTGAAAACCAGCAAATGCATACGATTTAGTCAACCTAGGGGAGGACACATAGTTGTTGATTGAGTATTTGGTCTTGCCTTCAAGATCCGGCTCATACTGTTTCTTTGGAACTCCCCTATTCAATCTTAGTGGATATCCAGGAGTTATATTTCCTGTAAGAACACATGTTTCAATAAAAGAATCAAATACAGGATTCGTATTTACCTGAGGAGGAACATTCTGGGTTGATTCTTCAGTTGATGGTGCAAACGAAGGCAACTTTAAAGATTCTTCAGGAGCAATTAATGATTCACTCTCAGATTCATGGTTGGGAGCACAATCTTGTTGCACATCATGACGACCTAGTTGGTTAAAAAATTTATTCACCGCTTCTAACTCAGCACCTCCACTATTCTCTTTATGACTAAACAATTCGTTCACCGCTTCTAACTCAATAAACTTAGCCCCTCCACTATTCTCTTCACTTGAGCTCTCCCCCTAAAGAGAATTCTGAGAGACTCCCCTTGAGTAATAAGGTTTTAATTCATGGAAAGAGAGATCTAGAGTTACATGAAGTTTTCGGGTGTGTGGATCATAGCACCGATATCCTTTTTGAAAATCAGAATAGCCAACAACAACACATCGGTTGGCCCATGGATCAAGTTTATTTTGCAAGACTTTTGGGATATGAACATATACAGTACACCCAAAAACCCGGGGTTCAAGATTTGGAAGATGGGGAATGGAAATTAGGGAGTGTAGTTTTTGTTGAGGAGTTTGAAAGTCTATAACTCGAGAAGGTGTTCGATTGATAAGGTAGGCAGCAGATTTGACAACTTCGCCCCAATAAAAATGAGGTATGTTCATGTCTTTCTCTCTGCCAATCCATTTTTTTGGGGAGTATAGGTGCATGAGGTCTGATGACGAATTCCATGATTGTTCAGAAAATTACCAAGAGAAACATCGACAAACTCATTACCATTGTTAGATTGCAAAACACAAATTTGCTTCTGGTACTGAGTGTGTACCATTTGATGAAATTTTTGAAAAACTCGACACACATCACTCTTTTTTATAAGCAGGGATACCCAAGTCATTCTAGTGCATTCATCAATAAATGTCACAATATACCGAGCTCGAAAAATAGAGGGAACCTTTGCAGGACCCCAAACATCAGAATGAATAACTTCAAAAGGTTCAGAACTCTTATTCAAAGTCGGTAAACAAGATATACGATAACTCTTAGCCAGTTCACAAGTGTCACAATGAAAATCAAAATTATTCAAACATGAAAAGAGTTGTAGTCACAATTTCTTAAGATAACCAAATGAAAGATGATCGAGTCTTCGGTGCCATAACCATATAGTTGTTTGAGCACTACCTTCACTCCTTGCTTGATTTGCTTGACTGATTTTTAATCCCCCATTTTCTGTCAACTCCAAATAGTAGAGTTTGCACTGTCTAACACCATAACCAAGAATCTTCCAGGTTAGAATAGAATGTCTTCAAAGACACAAAAAAAGGGCCAAAAAGTTACAGTACAAGCAAGAGTTGAAGTAATTTAGCTAACAGACAATAAATTGTATTTAAGAGATGGAACAACAAGGACAATATCTAATTGAAGATTATTCAACAAGATAACTGATCCTTCCCCAGTAATAACGGATTGAGGAGAAGTTAGGACAAATTTTAACTAACTGGAATCCCTCGTCATGTGATCGGATGCACCTGTATCAATAATCCAAATTCTATTCTTAGAATACGCAGATAATACTGATGCTTTACCGATAATACCTGGATGGGCAACATTTGCCATAGGCAAGAGCTTGTCCCCAACAATCTTTTTTTGAGGTTTTTTTTGAACCAATATTCTCGTAACAACGTTGTTGCGAATGACCTTTTTCCCCGCAATGAGTGCATACCCGGTTTTCGCTTTTACTGATATTAGACGATAGCTCCCCATTGTCTGTCTCTGGGTTGTTTTGGATTTTGGGTCCGGTCCGGGAAGTAGTCTAGTTCGGTTCGGTTCAGTAGCCATGTATGGTTCGTTTTGGTATGGTTCAGTTCGGTTATGGTCTGGTTCAGTTTAGGCCCGGTTCGGTTTGGTTCTAGTTCTGGTCCGGTTTAGGTTCGGTTCGGATCCGTTGGGTTGACCCGTAGATAAATAAAGGAACAATGTTCCTAAGTTAACAAAAAAAATAAACGGAGGATCACCTTTGTCTTCTCCGTCGACGACATAGCAGTTCGCCTGCGATCAGGAGTCCCGCCGGATTTTGGGTGGCGGTGGCTCGGTTTTACGACGACGACAAGGCGTCTTCGATCACAATAGAGCGTCTTCGACGACGGTGACGGTGTGTCGGCGTACTTCAGTGGCGGTGGTCGGCGGCTTAGACGGCGGCATTTTTTCTGCTACGGGATAGAGCCGCGGAAACCGTCGGGCCACTGAGTGGTCGAAATTTTTTATTTTTTTTTAACTCTTTCTTTTTTGGCTATGGCAACGTCGACTTCCTTCGGTGCGGTGGTCTGCAGAGACAAAAGGGCCGGTGGTGCAGTCGTCGTCGGTCGTCGGCGACATTCTTTTGGCTACAGGACCGCTAGGATACTGAGTTGCAGGAAAAACAGAGTTTTGCAACTCCCCGATGATTTTTTTTTCGGTTACCTTCTTCGGTAACTACGGGAGCACTTAGCTCTGACCTTCGGCAACAGAAAGAAGAAGAGAATTCTCCCACTCTGATACCGTGTAAAACCGACTAAGACAAAGAACAAAGAATTTTTCCTATGAGTATTATTCTCCTTATGGAGGCTTTTTGTAATACATTTACACAACCTAATTTAGATCTTAGAATCATGAACAACACAATGAAACAAATCATTTCTAATAATTATGGTAATAATTTTCATAATTTACAACTCATTCCAACAGTTTGGGATTGCTCTAGACAAGATTTGGAAAGAATAACAAGGAAAATAGATTGTTCAATAAGTGACACGAATTGGGTAAGTGAGCTTCTCTTGAGACTAAGAAGGGACTTGGGAGATTAGATTAAGATGGGAAACTCTACTATGGTCTTAATAAGAATGTTACTCAGAAAAGAGTTTGCCAATCTCTTAACTGAATAGAATTACCTAATACTCACTTACACTAAGACACTTGACTCGAATTGACAATGGAATAATCACATAGGACTGATATAGACAAGTAAAGATAGGTTTCACTTAGTGAGAACACCTCTCACACCTGAACTCACCGACAAAGCCAATTGTAGAACCTCGTGAGGGAAGAGTTAGGGTCTGTTTGGAACCCCTAGAAAAGAAAATGAGAATTTGACCATTATTATTCCAAAAAATAGTTAGTGAAAAAAAGATAATGAAATTTTTTTCCTTTTTATTAACTAATTTTTGGGAATAATAATGGTCAAATTCTATTTTTTTTTCTTTTTCATGGGATTCCAAACAGACCCTTAGAGTTGGTGAGTCACACCAATAAAAACTTGTAATCCTCAATGTAAGGAGACGCAACCCAAGTGACCATTAAATCATAAAAAAAAATGATTTAAAGAAACACTACCCGTTGCCAGATCTGCGAGAAGCCTAACCACTCAGCAAAAAAATGTTGACATAAGCTTGATGATGGCTATCAAATTGAAACATTCCCCTCTATCCTTGAGATCTGTTTTTCTTCCAACTCAATGGCCTTTGTTAACCTTAAAGGGGGGGAACTACACTCTTCTAAGTTCCTTGACCACTCACCAGCCCACTCCTACAATCTCAAACAGCTCATGTGTCAATGGGTCCTATACTCCATCTAAGAAGCAATCCACATTAAATTTTAGAATTCTTCATGTCCCCGTCTTATCTCTTGCCTTATATGTGATCTTGATGTCTTAGGAGATTGACTTGTAATCTTTATCTCTTGTTTTTTGTAAGGTTAGTTGTGCATAAGAAAGTTAGTTGGGATTTCAATTATGTATCTTAAATTCTTTGATGTTATTGTCTTTTTATTAGTACCATTTGTTGACAGAGCATTATCTCTCTACTTGATTTTGATGATAATAAAACTTAATAAATCTAACAATGGTAATTCTAGAATTTCAGATGTATTTCCTCAAGAGACGCAAAAGTCAAAGGTCTAAGCAAGGAACTCGCAAAAACTTCTTAAAGACCTCGAGCTACACAACCGTATCAACTTGAAGAAACACCTTTAGAAATAAGAAGCAATGAATTGAAGAATAGAGTTTAGGAAATCATAAAAATAAAAAATAAAAACTCTGTCTATGTAAGATATCAGCACCAAACCTTCCAAATTTGAGGTACAATGGAAATTTTTGGAGCTTTAGGATAAAATTGCACTCCTACATGTTTTACTAATGCATAAATATGTTATATACACGTTAAAGTCACTTAGGATTATTTTTTATCATGCTTTGAAAAATTACTTAGTAAACTAACACTAAATTGATTGATCAACATATGCAAATGATCAATCAACCAGAAGTGCATAGGTAAAAAATATAACGCATGATTGATCAACCAGAATATAGCCAAAATGTGCTATAAAGTATGATCGATCAATGATGTCATGCAATGTAAAATTATATTGATTGATCGATCAACCTCTTGATATTAATCGATCATACATAAGTTTACCAACTAGGTACACAAAGCATAATCAATCATAACAATACCTTTGATTGATCATGCTTGTTAAGCACTGCCAGTAGGAATTATGAGCGATCGATCATTCCATATACAATGATCGATCAACTTAACTTGTTAGACCCAATAGAAGGATATTGATCGATCATACCATCAATCAATAAGTTATTTTCTGACAATAATATAATTGTTAAAGTCGATTGATTGATCAATACTTTGCACTAATCGATCAATGTAAAGTAGGTTTTTGTAAATAGGCAAAAAAATGGGTAGTTTAGCTTGGAGAACTTATAAATACCCCCACCAAATGTTGTTTTGAGAAGTTAATGAACAGTTTTTGGCATACCCATTGCATTCAACACACTTAAAACTTAAAATTCCTTTTGGAGTTCATTTTTTAGAAAGAAAGAGCATTGGTTGCAAATATAATTCATCCTTTCTCAAACCTACTCCCTGCATTCATACAATCAAGTTCCTAAACCATCACCATTGGCGGGAGGCTTGGACATTTCAAGGGAGAAGGTTATCTCTCCACAATTTAAAGGGTGTAACTTTTCTTTGTTTTATAATTTTTAAATTTCTTGATTGGTTCATCTAGATCCATTTCAAATCTAGATAGAAAAGCTTGCTAGATCTAGAATCTAGCTAATCTTATGAGAGATTGATTTGTAATCATGTATTTGAGCATACACATGGCTTAAGAGAGAACCGAAATCTCTTTCATATAAATTTCAAGCTAATAGAGTTTATATTAATGAAAATTTTCAAACATGTGTTCTTGGGCAGTGAAAACCAATAAGAGAACATCGAATTTGTTTTTACTTAAATATTACATACATATTGAAGTCTGCAATATTTTTCTTATTGCTAGTGTAATACACTCAATATCGTATTTTTAAATTTCTAGGGTGAAAATTGTCTAAGATTGAGCAATTTCATATTACCATTAGTCAAAGTACGAGTGGATTGAAGAACATGAAGAACAATATATAAGTGTAACCTTTCATTCTTTTCAATTAAATTATGCCGTTTGAACAAGCTAGTATCTGTTTCTGGTAAACTTTTGTCACTAATAACTTTGGTCTGCCATGGCTAGTCGAATGGAGCTTCAGGATTTCGTAATCCTAGAACTTGAGTTTAAGCAGGAACGGCATCTTCTCCGAGAACGGTGGGTCTGAGTATTTCCCGGTCAGAATCTGAGAGGTGACATGACGATTTGCCGCCTCTGTATAATGAATCCCGTCCCAGTTCACGTATTCACTCGGATCTTGACATGCTTTTACTGTGACCGACGTCCCGTTCAAGTTCTTCGTCTGCCCGCAGGTAATCCGACTGTCGTAATTCAATGGAGCCCCCCCACTTCCGCAACAAACTTGCATCGGCTGTTCAAATCCTGCAAACCAAAACAAAAGAGTCATCCCAAGAAATTCGTCTATTGTTGTTTAAGATCAAACAGTTGATACTGTGAGTTGAAGTTTGGATCGAATTGAACTTGCCGTATCGAGAGTAATTTGCGATGAGGTCCAGTTTGATCGAGAAGATGTCGACGTAGGTCACATTTGCATCAGTGAACGAGCCAGTGAGTTTTTTACAGAGTGCATGGAGCTGCAAATTGAAAAGCTTGGCGGCCTGATTATGGGTACCCACACATCCGAGCTCGTCAAGCTTCGATGGATCGGTTCCAAACTTGGCAATGTTCTGAGCTAGACAACCAAGCGGCCCTGTGTTATGGATCCAAACCCGTCTAGCGCCCTGTTCGTAGAGTTTCTGAAAGAAAAGAAGAGGGAAAAGAGCGGATTTAGAGTACGAAGGTAGACATCTAATCGTTTTTTATGTTAAGAACAGAAAGGAAATTGAATCTGAACCTTGATTCCTGCCTCAAATTCGGCTAGAATGAGTGGAATGGAAGCGATTACTTGGTCCTCTGTTTTGGAGTAAAACGCACCAGCGAGATCGTTCTGGCCGATGTCAAACATGTAAAGTCCCTTCTGGAAATAATCCGATTGAGGGAGGAATTTATCTCGTTTACTACCTGGAAGGATTATTGGATCAACAAAATTTTCTTCTGGAGAAAGACAAGAAGGAAAAAGTAAGGAAAACCATCTTCTGCCATGAAAGGAGAATCGAGATCCGAAGTTGAACAATGAAATGTCCTTTGTTCCTCAGTGTTCACGAACTGGCGATGATGGCATCTCTCTTTCTCCAAGTCATCTAGGAACTTAAATGGGGAGAGCGATGATCAACAGGAAAAGGATTGAGAATTGTGTACCTGAGAGTTCAAGCACTCGAGACTTGAAACGGAGGAACTGGGCGATCTGGATCCCGAAGGAAAAGGGACAGACGGAAGATGCCGTCGCCGGAAGTACGGTGGAGCCGGCGGCGGCAAAATTACAGCCTTTATTGAAGTTTGGTATACCGATCGAGTCCAGATAAGCGTTCAGAAATGGCATATCCATCGCATCCACTGCAAAACAAACAGTGGATCGTATAAAACACAGAAGATTTCGATTAAAAGGAAAGAGATTTGATATGACAAAGTTGATTTTATGCATTCGAAGCAACAGAACGATAGATAGTCGCATTATTTTCTCATGAAAAATGCAAACCACTCCAGAAACAGAGCTAAGAAAGCCCAAAATCAGAAGCTGCAAGCTCCCATTAAGTAGAGAAAATGCAGGAATTTGGAGAACGAAAACAAGTAACCTATAAAATGTAGAAGGGAAAAGAAGACATACTGAGGAGGTCAACGATGAGCCGTCCATCGCAGAACCGGCCGGACGGCTTCTTGAAGAACATCTGCCCATTGGGCGATTCGAGACTCTCACCGACGCCGGCTACCAGGTTGCCAGTATCGGAATTCGAATCCCCGAAATTGAATATCGCCGGATAGTTGAAATCAACACCCGATGCGATTACAAGCAGAGGAAAAAACAGAAGAATGCACGCCCACGATGGAATCGAACATCTGGCTCCCATATCTTAGCTTCAACTCCGCCAACTGCTCCGCCTCTGCTACTAGTGGGGATCTAATTTAAGGGGAAGAAGACAAAGAGGATGCGTTGGGTGAAAGCGCAGCACAGAGGGTATGTTACAAGTTACTCCGAAATGGAGTAATTCCAAGCTTTTCTTTTCGGAGGAGAGGGGTTTCTGAAGCTATTTAGTCCTCCCCAAGGACTGGACTAATCAGCTTCAAATGACCAAGGACTGGATATTAGCATACGATGATGTATTTGTATTGAATTCTTTAATATTGTAAATAATTTCTAGTGGCTCAAGTTCTCTTTAATAGCTCTCTATTAGGATCTATTAGTACATTCTGAACGGAAAAGTACTTTCATTAGTGAAAATAACCCAAAACCCTCTAGTATATACTATAAGTGGTAAGTGAAAGTGAATTACATAGATAATTCATTTTCACTCATTCTTAAAAAAATAAGTGAAAGTGAAATCACTCCTTAAGCCTAGTGAATTCACTTTCCCTCCTGCAGTAACTCGTTGTCTCGCTCTTGTTCTGCTCACTCTGCCTTCTCACTCTTAGGTAATTCATTTTTACACATTCTAGAAAAAACAAGTGAAAATGAAACCACTCCCTAAGGCTAGTGATTTCACTTTCACTCACGCACTCACATGCTCACTCGCCCTATCACTCTTGTTTTGCACATTTTGCCCTCCCACTCTTGCATTTGAATATAATAAAATCAAATATTTTAAAGTATTTTTATATATTTTATTAAATTAAAAATGTTAAATTATTTTTTAATTATTTATTAGTTTAAACAAGGTGAAATTTATCTTAGTTTATTAATAGAATAGTTAAATAAAATTATCTTATAAAAATTAAATCTATTAGAGTAATTTGATATAATAAAATACTCTTTTTTATTTATATAAATTCATGATTTTAATATTATATTTGATTTCTAATTTAAGAGTGAGAATTTAGATATTAAAAATTTAAAAATTCGATTAAGTATTTAGATATTATAAAAGTAAGTATTTTTTAATCATTTTATTTTTATATTTAATTAAATAAATAGTTTAATTTGTTTAAAAATTCTTATATTTAATTTTAAAAAGTTAAAATATATTTTTTAGTCATATAAAACTATCTAAAATAAAAATATAATCAATTATTTATTTTTAGGTTATTTTATTAAAAAAAAGTTAGGAGGGAGATACTTGTAAATTGTTATACTTTTAATTTTGTCTTCTAAAAAGTGGTATAAATCCTAGAGTGGATTGGTAAATGAACTGGGTTCAATTGGACCCTACTCCATATCCAAGTCCAAAAACTTAAAAAACTAGGAACAATGAAAAACTTTACTGATCCAAAGTTTTATAAAGAGAACAGCAGCCCTCTTCTGTTTAGATCTAGTATAATTCTCTTTCATTTTCTCTCTCATCTTCCATGGACATCCAATCAATTCTTTTCTCTTTTTCTTTCTCTCTCTTCTCTTCCTTTTATTTTCTCTCCACTTTCTGTGTTCCAAACTAAATCGAAGTGAAAAGACAATATGAGAGAAACAATGTTTCTCTTTCATTCTCTCACTTATTTTATGTGGGCATCCAAACAAGTCTTCTTTTTCTCTCTTTTTTTCTCTTCACTTTTTGTGTTCCAAACTGAGTTTAAAGAAATATAGAGTTTCCCACTCTTGAAATAGCGAAGAATCATCATAGAGCCCGGTTTTTGCTTCCATGAGAATCAATTGATGAGAGGAAGTCTCCTATGATGATTACCAACAAGGCATTAAGGACCTGTTAGTGTGTTTTCTAGGTCATGTTGGAAAATCATTTCCACATACCACCAATTTCTGGTAAGCATTATGCCTCTCCATTTCTTGGAAAAGTATCTCTCTAGAAATTGTTGGTAAGGTGGGGACGGTATTGAAAATTTTAATTTTCACACATTTAAATAGGAATTAGTTTTTTGCATGAGATAGGGTTTAACTAAGGGGGGGTAGTCAACATGGCTCAGGACATAAACTTTAGGCGCATTACTCAATTCATGTCCTAATATCGTTATGGAGCACCAAACTTCATGTCATGTACATGATCATCTATGACTCAGGAGTTCATGTCCCAAGAGTAAACGACGGAAAGTGTTTTCCGCCCTATTTTGAGAATCATGTACATGACACTATCGCGGGGCTCTCTCTACCGCACCCCCTCGCTCATTTTCTACTCTCTCGTTCCCGCAACCCTCTCTAGTCTCCACCGCCCCTCTCTACGGCGTCCATCTCTCGCTGCGAACATCCTTTCATTTGGTTCCTTTCTCTCCCGCTCTCTTCTCTCTTGGTCTCCTTCTTCCTATCTTGGTCACCTTCTTCCTCTCGCATTTTCTTCTCCCTTTTCCCTTCTCTCTTCTCCCTCTCGCTTCTCCCTTCTCTCTCTCGGCCAACCTCTCCCTTCTCCAACCCGAAATACCTCTCGCCTTCGGGAAACTGGTCACTGAGTGCTTTCTCGAGTTTTGAGCATGCGACTCCCATGACCATGAACAACGTCAGAAGAGCACGGGAATGAGGCGATTTCCCTCAGCAACATCGTATCTTGCACCATGAAAGTACAGACAGAAAACCCTTGCCATCTCAAATTGGGGTTTTAGGGTTTCAAAATAAGTAAATCAACAGTGGAGGACAACGCAATCGAGCTCGGCGGAGGAAATTAAAATTATTGTATTATATTAGTGATTTATTTATTCCTTATATATATATATATTATTTTTTTAATTACCGTATTGTTTTAGTGATTTATTTATTCATTATATTTATTTTTAATGTCTATATTCCTTATTTAGCTATTCATTATATTTATTTTTAATTACTATATTATATTAGTGATTTAATAGTGGTAATTAAAATATTTTTAAATCAAACATTTGATCAATTATTTTGGTTTAATTAACCCATTTTTATAATTAATAAAACCAATGGTTTAAATTTAAAAAAAATATTATTAATCAATAATACATAAAAATATATAGTGTGTTAGAGTAAACATTTGATCAATTCTTTTTGTTTAATCATTCATTTTTTATGGTAAAGTATATCTTATGTTATTAATAAATTAATAAATTAATTTATTATATTCATTTATGTTATTTTTAACTTTATTTTTTATTATTAATGCAAAATAACATGTCTAATTCAATTAATAAATATATTAATATATTTTAATTATACATTAAATAAGTTATTCGTGTAGTAATAATGATTTTTTTACCTAATTTGGGGTTCGAGGATTGTATTGTAATTATAAGTGTACTGTACAGGTTTAGGGATTCTTTTATTTTTTATGTTTTTCTAATGAGTTGACACTATTCACTAGAAACTATTTTCCTGTACATGAAGGCGTCAACACTAACACCAAGTGCGAAGATGATCTTCATGTACATGACTGACATGAACTTGAACTTCAAAAATCCATTTGGGGGACTAACCCCCCCAATAAGTTGATTAGATAATTGTTATTGCTGGTGTGCGAATTCAAGTCAATTTGGTTATGCACAAAAGATGAATTTGTTATTATTTCCTTGGGAATCATATTAATAACTATAAGAATATTCCTACCAAATATCTAGGCAATTTCCTATAAGAGCAATAACAAGATTTAAAATTTAAATTTTTTACGAGATTTGGAATCATAAAAAATATTCCCATTTTTTATTGGATTACAAAGTTTTCAACCTAAGCACTAACAAAGCATGAGGGAGTAATCTACAATAGTGCAATAAAGACAGTCGATGCTCTAGCAAAACGAAAACAAAAACATGTTGGTTATCTTCCCTTTATGATCATTGATTTTTTTTTTTCCCTGCTCCTAATTTGTGTGTTGTTGGAAGATAGGGCCCAAGCTCACACGATCAAGGAAGGCCCACATATCCAAATGTATTAGAAGATGGGCTCAAGACCCATAGATCAAGGAGTAGACCCACAGACCCATACAATGATGGCATGATGGTAAATAAAGAGTCATCTCATAGAGATGCCATTGATGTAATTAAGTTAAAGTTCTAGGGTTAAAACCCTAAGTTTAAGGGTATTATTGTAATAGAGTAGTTTGATTAATCTATAAATTGAGCTTTAGGGGAAAGGTTAAAACATCAAGTCCGTAACCTTTTCTTCCTCTGGTTTTCTCCCAATGGGTCTCTCTCCCTTTTTCTCCATGAGCTAAATCTATGGAGTCCTGAAAATCAACATGTGTGTTGATTTATAAGGACAACACATAAACACAAGGGATCTTTAAGGGAATGAGATAAGAGAAAAACTCTAGCTCTTGGGTGGGAGAGAGGAGAAGAAACAATGGGAAAGATAAGAGGAAAAAAAAGGTGTAAGGGCAAATTTGAACCACGAGGAAGAGGTTTGAATGCTCTACCCCATGCTTTGCGGGTATATTTATAGTTGTGCGAAGGTGTTTACAATGCCTTTAGGGCTACATGCTTCTAAAGAAAAAATACATAAGAGGACATACATCAGCTTACATAATTGCAATTCTATGTATCTCTATGAAAGTTCTCCTTATTTACTAACTATGGGTGTCTCTTAATAGTATGAGGTGCCACGTTATGGCTTGACTAATTGAAACACACGTGAGGTTCTATGAAGACAAAATTTGTTTTTCATAACTCACTTTAGGCCGCTCGACTTAGATTTGAGGAATCCAATAATGGTTGCACCTGTTTTTTTTTCTTTTTAAAAAAATTAAATTATTCACAAGATGTCATTTAGTTCATTATATTAACAAAAATATTATTCTCTATTTTATAATTATATATTTATTAAAACAAAAACTCAATTTTAGCACCAATCATAAAATTCAATAGATAATAAATACATATAAAATGATAATATTCAAAAATTAAGTTACTCAATTTAAAACATAGGTGCATGTAACTTACACACGCTGAGTTCGGTTCATAATCTTTTTTCTTGTATTTTATACTTCTCTTCCGTTTATCAGCTTGCGTGCCCTCGATATATTTGGGTTCCGCGAGTGGTTATGATTAAGATCCCAGGGGGGTGCCGTTCGCAGTGTTGACAGTCACCATTCTCCTTACCCACGGCGCTAAAATGTACATTCAACAAATCAATTAAGTAGCGCGCAGACAACTTCCAAAATTTCATGGCTGGAGAGCTCGTAAAACCTTCATCTACACTCTCTAGACAGCTTGTTTCGGCTTTTCTGGCCATGGAGCCGTCGGACTACTTAATTTCCTTAGCTCGGTATGTCTTTCAGTTATTTATTACTTGTTTATCTATTTGCACCGCCCGTTTTCAGATTTATTTGGAAACTCATGCACGTTCCAGTACATCTTCTTGTTGTTATTTCATTTCACTCCAGATTACCGGAAGAGTAAGTTCTTCCCTTTTTGCTCATGTTTGTTGATTCTCCCCATGTAGAGATTGTGGTGGGGGTTCTATTACGGAGGAAGTGCAGAATTTCATCACGGAGCACTTTTTTAAAAATCATGTAAGCGTGTATAATTGTTGATCGTTGCACTTGGTGCATTTGCTGTTATAATAAATCTCTACTCTTTAGCTCTTTAATGGTTGAGTGCCCCTTTTATGTTTAGCATTAGTGGTGGTGACAACCCGAGGTTCTTCCATTAATTGACAAAGGCCTGTTCTAAAATTCCTCACAAAAATTCGATGTTCATGACCCTCCATTGCCTTAAAGAGGAATGGACCTGCAGTTATTCACATAGCACATAACGGTGGCAAATAGAGGGCTATACTTGAACTAATCCCTTTGACACTATTGTTCTCCCACTTATGATGTTTTGGATTTGAATTTTCATGTGAAGGTAGACAAATTTAATCTTCCCTGCAATCCTTACATAGAGAAGTTTCTAAAGAAGTTGATAATTGCTATTGAGTCAAGTGGTGAAGAGGTTTTGGAAGGCTTGTACGAACAACACGCATATTATATGGCTCCATGTGAGGTAAGTAGCTGTTGTAATAGTTGTTATTTATTTCAACTTATTTATTGGTTTGTGCAAAAGTGAAGAGTTTCATGAATTCAAGTCTACTTGCAGTTTCACAAGACTGAAATATCCTTAAAAATGTTTTTTTTCACATGAATCTTCATAATTTATACTGATTTATCTGTGTCGCTTCCTAGGCAAAGTGATTCATTGTGCCTCAAAGTTTGTCAAATTCATGCAAGAAAGCGAAGGTCTTGTACTAGAATAATAATTATCCAACTTATCATGTATTGTGATGGTCTCTGGTGGACGTAAAACATGTACCGATGTGTTCACTGGTATATTCAGTTTTTGTTGCTGGAGATTTTGAGCCATGAGATGAATGAAATAGGATCCATAATGTTCCTTTGAGTTTCCTTTTTATTTTATAAAAACTGATACACTTTCCAAACTTATTGTCTACCTTGATATTGCTGATTACCACATCTTATGTCTTTGAGAAAACTTAATCAATCTTTACCATTTACTGGTTAGATTTTACTGATTCTTGAGAACCTTCTTTTTATCCCACTCTCTTACTTTTGAGTGGGGACTATTTCTCTTGCCCCATTTCACATATCAAACTTAAGTATCTCGTTTTTTTTGTTTCTGTTAAGTGCAGTGCTTCCTGTTTACCTAAGTGATTAGATTGTTTCTTGTCATGGCCCTTTTGCTTTATCATTTTGTGATCTGTTTTTCATAATTTAATTTGAAAAATATCTTCTTGGGCCTGTCATGATTTATGGCTGGCTTGCTGATTTGGAAATATGGGCTTGAATTTGTGCATCCTTTTTTGAACATTGATTCCCTCAAAATGAATGAACTTTGTTTTTTTACCAAACTGATGGTTTTTGAATTTCCATTGTTAGGATGATTACTTCATTTCAGAGACCAGAAGAGTCTGCAAAAGCATCTCATTTCTTTTCCCTGATAGTAAGCACAACAAATGCATTTACTGATTATGTAGGCAAGATGTGGTCCATCTTTTGTCCAATGTTCCTTATAGAAATCAACCTAGCTCATTACTTTTTTGCTAACATTAGGTTTCTCTGACAATCACGAGTGTTTCAAACTGGTAATTCCGCTGCAGTGTTCACTAAACATGCTTGAAGGAGATACAGGGTATGTTTTGACATTTTATGATTGCTAGACTTCTATTAGCTAATAAGTACATTATGAGTGTGAGTGAAGTTCAGTCCATCAGTTCATTTTTGGATTTATAAACTTCACATGATGAGCCTTGTGCAATGGCTAGATCCTTTAATCATTTGTTTACGGAGGTTCGGCATTAACAGTTGAAACCAGTTTAAAGCATGCCCATTCCTGGACCTCGACATGTCTGCATTTTTTTTTTTTTTTGTACTTTATTTATAATTCTTTCTGCCTGTTCAGAGCAAACATGAAGTTTGGGTTCTGGTGCTTTGGTTCATGTAGGTGTTCCATTTGGCCTTCCAGTCTTTTCTTGTCCGAGTTTATACTATCTTATCCGGAAATGTTTTGCAAAAAGTCTTGTTTCGAGGTAAGGCAGTATTTCTTAAACTTTGAGCCAGAAGCAGAGAATCAACATGTATTGAGGAAAGATCAAAGGCTTCCTACAAACACTGAAGCAAGCCCTAATGATGAAGGTTAAAAAAGTTTTTATGTCACAACAGCTCCTTGGATCCACTGATCTTCATTCAAATTTCAAGGCTGGCCTTTTTCTACATACAAACATAATTTGCTTGTCTATTGCATTAGATGTCATTGGTTATTTGCTTTCTTTTTTTTCTTCTTCTGGTCTTTTTTTCTTCCAGTGATTAAGCTACACTCATTTTGTTTCTTTGAATCTTGACTTGTTGCTTCTTAGAACTGCTATTTTCTGCGCTTTTCTTTTCTTTCCATGAGAACAGGCACCATTTTCTTTTGCCTTTTAACTTCAATTCTCCAAGTCATTTTGTTCTTTACCTTATTATTTGTTTCCCTTCAATTCTTCCACTTCTATTTTTTTTGTGTCTATCCTGCTCATCTTTTACATGTTTTTCACTTAAACTGGAAGTATCATCTCTACTTATGATTAATCTGTTGCACTGTGACTCCTCAATACAATTCGTGTTTAAAGTCTAGAGATGATGAACGGTCCTACGTAATTTCCTTGACCTCTTTCAGCTGCAATAGTTCTGTTGTGTATGATTATGGAATGCTAACTGCTTAATCTGCTTTATTTTTTCCCTGGTGCATACGAGCAATTTTCTTGTCTTCTTTGTTTGGTTCCTCATATGTAAAAGTTCTCTTTATTGTTCAGAGAAGAAAATTGCGTTATGCTTCCTCATTTGGCATGTTTGTTACAGTTTTTCAGGAGCAGAGAAAGAAAGTTTTGTTCTATGTAAAGAAATTTTATCATAATCTGACTCTTTTCATTCATTAAGAATCCAATTCTAGTCATGACCATTGAATTTGTTCGCAAGTGGTTTGTAATCTTATGTTTTGGCATGGTTACAGCACTGTCAGAAATTTCTCTTGAAGCATAAAGATTGTTATTTATAGGTTGCAAGTCAGGTGGTGGTCTTTATAATGCAGAATCCCAACTGTGTAAAAAAAAAAAAAAAGAACAAAATAATTCCAAAGTTTGTTTAATATGCATCACCATAGCAAATTATTCCTAATAAAGTTTGTAGCAAAGTTATCTGGTTGTGGATAGTCATAAGACCTTGGTACAGAAATGTTGTTTGATATTATTTTTTTAAAGAAATGTTGTTTTACATGTTCATAGATTCCTTGATACGTTTTTCTGGGGAGGGGTTGGGGGTAGGTTCTGTTATACTTTTATTTATTCTTCTCTGTGACTGATTAGTTTCAATGCCACTTTGTTGAATGGTATAGTATTCACTGCTCTCTTTCTCATCAGTCTTGTAATCTTATGCATCCAAAGGTTGGTTCGGGTGTTGGTTTGGTTGGCATCGCTCTTGCACATGCTAATGCATCAAAGGTATGAAGCCTCAGGTCTAAAATATTTGGATATATTGTTGCCCTGCATATATTGTATTGTTTTTATTATGTTCTTCCTTATATGGAATTTGCAAGTTTGTTATCATAGTGAGATGGTCATGCTTTTTGTTGTAGAGTTTATGTACATTTTTTTGACAGGCTCATGTGACTCTCAGGTAATATTGAGTGATGGAGACCAATCAAGTTTGGCAAACCTGAATTTTAATTTGGAATTGAACCATCTGAAAGCTGAAAACGATGAGCAAAATGGTATTTCCAGAGAAAATTTGGTGAGATCTTGATTTTTCAATAACACAGTTCTAGTGTTCTAGGAGCAGCTGGAGCTTAAAAATTTTTTGTGCTCATTTACTGAAAAGAGCTCAGATAACATCTAAGAAGATGCACACTACATGTTTGTTTTAAAGTAATATTTGTCGAATTTCAAATGTCGTTTTTCAGGTTGAGTGCGTATGTTTGCCTTGGGAATCTGCATCAAAGACTGAGCTCCAAAACTACAGTCCTGACATAATGTGAATCTCTCTCTCTCACTCTCTCTCACTCTCTCTCTCCCTCTCTCTCCTCTCACTGGTTCCACAGCTTGGGTGCAGATGTGATATATGATCCATCATGTTTGCCTCATCTTGTTCAAGTTTTATCCACTCTTATGAAGGCCCAGAAATCAAATCTTTATCAAGCGAGAAACAGTTGCAGTAATGGTTCTCTCAGAATGTGTGAGATGAGTTACGAAAAAGATCACACAAAAACTTGCAAAGCTGATGCTGATAGTCATTTACCCGACAACACCAAGGAGACCGCAAGTGACACAATTCAAGAGGGGACTGCAAGTTGTAAGAGTATCTCAAGTGTTAAATCAGTTGGCAATGGAGCAAGCCCTGTGGCCTACATAGCAACCGTGATCCGCAACATCGACACGTTTAATTATTTCCTCAGTTTGGCAGATGAAGCTCACCTCTCTGTTGTGGATATAACTGAAGCAAAGAAGGTGATGAACTTGCTACCATACATGAGATCATATGACAGATCGAGTATAAGACTATACAAACTGCAGAACTGTCCTACAAAGTAGAGCGTTTTTCATTGAACTTGGTAATCTTTAAACTATTTCCATTTTATATAGCATGTTGAGCAAAAAGAGCTGCTGCGAATACCTTCCATTCTGTAGTTTTCACTTTAAAAGAGAGTAGTTTTGGGATCGCTTACATTGTCCCCCACAAGGAATGGCCTCCATATTGTTCGACTGCATTTGGTTTTGTTGGGCAGGTGGAATTGGATTCAGAGGTAAAATTTCCAATAAAAGCACAACTGACTCATCAAAAGCATCAGACAAGGGGCGTTTATATTAGGTAGATAAACCTTATAAATTTAGACCTAGTTAAAAATTGTAAATCATGTTTTTGTGCTTTGAGCAGCAAGACCCACTTTTGAGTCTTAACTAATCTCATATGTGAGTATGAAATCATGTTAGTTAATCCTTTACTATTCAAGGATACATTGAGACATACAAACCATATATACAAATTGCATAAAGTTTTATATGAATTCTTATGACAAAATGGGTTAACAAAAGGTGTGGATAAAACCTTCTTTACCATGAGTTATGAACAAGATTTGATTATTGTCCAAATCTATATGAAGCCTTGAACAAGATTCGATTATAATCCAAATCTAAGTGGATGGTGTAATCTTTAGCTCTACCATCTCCTCCTTCTGTGAAGAATTTGCTTGAATGAAGTTGATGGGTGAACTTATATTCTTCTTTGGATTTTTAGGTAGTTTAATCTGAAAATAGAATACTCGTGAATTAGTCCAAACATACAAAGGGTTGTTTTAAACAAAATACAATTTGAAACCCGTTAACACAGCCAATGCATTATGCTTACAGTTTTACCTATACCTTAGACTGATTCAATCCTATAAAATCACACCTAGTTGTTGTAAAAATATTTCTTTTTGGTAATTAGGTATTTGGTATTCAACATTCAAAAAGTTCTTATCTATTGAGTGTCATTAGTTTAAGGAAGAACCCGACTCACTAATCTCGGTCTAAATATATTAAAATTGGACCATACTTTACTCGAGAGTTAGTTAAAATTAAGTCAATCAAAATTTAATTTGTTCCTACTAAAAAACAATGAGCGAACATTTTCACAAGTCCTTAGGAATTGATTGATTTTCTAAACTAAGAGAAGAATTAGACATGAGCGACCCTCCTTAGATTAGCTAGCTCAAAATTAGTGAGGATCAAGAGTATCCTCATTAAAAATATATTTAAAATTTAAAAATCCAGGAGTAAGGCCTAGGTGGTCTTTTATCTACTTTTGTCTCTACTTATGCCTTACTTGAGTATTATCCTTTTGATATAACAAAAATGAAGAGAAAAAATGTAGCATAAATTAAGGGAGAGTCTACCTTGTGTTGTAATGCTATAATATTTAAAAAAATTTTCCAATGGTCGATGAAATTTAAAATATGCATAGAAATATGATTCTTTCGCAGTAAAATATCTTTTCCAAAATTATCAACATGTGTTTTTAATGTATATAAACTTCAAGTTAAACATGTGTTTTTTTAATGTATATAAACTTCACGCTAGAGATTTTGTCATTATCAAAAGGGAGAGATTATTAGACCAATGGTATGATCATGTTGATCTCCATTATTCTTATGAGAACAAAATGGATATTCTAGACACAAACCTTCCGGCGCAAATATTACGAGGTATGTGGCAAAAGCTCAAGACAAAAAAATGATTAATCAATTTGCCAAGTTAAGACCTGAAGCAAAAAGTCATTGAATATTGTTACTACGAAGAAGAACTTACATAAAGAAGAAGCTTGAAGACGAGTCAAAGTCAAATAAAAATCTTAAAAACTCTAACTATGTAAGTAGATAGCCCAACCAAACTTCAATTCATGAGCACATTTACGTTATGAAATTTTATAACATGAAATAATTCAAAGCCATGTTTTATCCAAATGCATATAAACATTTTACAATGGTAAATCTCTTATAATAGCTTATATCTTTCTTAAATGTTAAAATATTATACTAGCATATGACATAATCGATCAACCTAAATGAGTGTGATCGATCATTAAGAATGTTGTCTGGCATAACTTATAAACATGATCGAACATTAGCTCAAGCATGACCTGCCACACAAAATACTACCAAGAAGATGTTATAAAGTATAATCGATCATACAAAACTCTGCATAGCCAATTCTATAAAAGTATGATCGATCAATCAAAATGGGTTGATCGATCAATGGGTTTTCTAAAAGGTTGAAAACTTGTTGATTAATATTATGATCGATAAGTATGAAAACACAAAAAATATTGTCATTAAACATGATTGATCAATTATACATTTTTATGGATTAATTAACACTTTTTGCAGTTTCTTGGCATATTGATAGATATTAAAATTAATTTTATTTGGACAATAAATAATAACTAAAAAAATTGTAATTTTATTTCATCAAGCTATTAATTTTAATTTATTATCAACTCTACTTTTGAATGGTAACCAGATTGGACAATACCGATACGTGCCACCCTGCCCCAAGATCAATCAAGCGTAGAATCAACGGTCACAAGTCGACGATACCAGTGTTAGATCCTGGATGGGGCCGGATCGACTCTCATATGCTTCTCACAGTTAAGAAATTCCTCTGTCAATTTGAGTTGACTATTTACCATGTTGGTTGTTCATAATTGCTGCAAGATTCGTCACGACATGTGACCGCCGTCGCTGTCTGTGTTCAGTAGAAAACGCCACTAGGGTTCCTGCTTACCTCTCACAAATTCTCTCGAGCTCAATCAGTCCGTGTCTCAATTCTGGAATTTGTAATGGAAGGAAAGCAGGACGTCTTGGTGATCAACTCATGGTCTGCTCCCAGGTCTCTCAGCACCAGCCTCATGTATTCATTTGCTCAGGCAAGCATCATGCATTTCTCAAATGTTGACTTCTTTCCACATTTGAGTTATCTGAATTTATCTTGTTCAGTCTGTGAATAGACGATGAAAATGGAACTCATACGGAAGGTCGTGAATGTACTCGAGTCTTAAGTTTAGTGGTTGATGTTGTTGCTTATTTATAGGACACTTTATTTCTTATTAACATCTATTTGGTTAGCATTGTATCGCTCTCCTGTTCTGACCTTCTTTTCATTTTCTTTTCTTTTTTCCTGTTCTGTGGAATTTTGTTCTTGATGGAGTGGTTTTCGTTTGGCTTAGTATTCCTAAGCAGCTGAAGCAAAGGATCACGTGATAAACTCGACTACTATGATCAAGATCCGGGTTTTTACGTTTTATTGGATCACTCTAAAATTATGACCTTTAGAAGGTCACTCTTGAATCACACTATCCTGGCAACTATAGTTTGATTTAGCAATGTCAATCAATTCATAGAATCCCACTCTGCATTTGATTGTAAATGTCAAATATTGCAATCTTGAAGATGTGCCTTGATTCTAGTCATGCTAAACCGGGAATTTTTTAATAATTTATTTACTGTTGTCCTTTTTATCATGTTCAATGTCCTTGTTAACCTTGCTGCTTTGTTTGCTTCAGAGAGATGACATGGAAATACTAGATGAACCTCTCTATGCAAACTTTCTTCGGGTTACTGGTGTGGACCGGCCATATCGTGAGGAGCTTCTATCCAAAATGGTGTGCCATATTGATGATATTTGCCCTCTCCTGTTAGCTGCTTTTATCTTTGTGATCTTTCAATAAAATTAAATGTGGTGTATTTTGTTGCTATTAAATTCATCTTTATGACATGTTTGAAGAAAAACTTGTTCTCATATATTTGTGATCTCAAAACCTTGGCCTAGTTCTTGGCCTTAAGTATGACATGTTTCTTTCTTTTTCAATTTTCTTTGCCAATGAAATGACTTCTATGCTGCTTCAATCTTCAAATTCATGTCCACTCATTGGTTTTGAAACGAGAATTCTTCATGTTAAACAGGAATCTGATGGTAATAAAGTTGTACAAGAGGTGATATTTGGTCCTGGTGAAAAGAAGTATCGTTATTGCAAGGTAAGAAGCTGCATATGGACATCTTTAGTTCTGTATTATCTTGAGGGTGCTTCGTTAAACACATGGTGAGATTTCCGTATATTTTTTCCTTTTAACTGATGTTGCTCATAGTTTATGAAAGATAGGATCTCTCTACTTTGTTTTATCTTCAGGATTAAAACATTTTGGATCTAATTGGTACCTCTGTCAAATTCTCCATCTGAGTTCCTTCATTGACTTTATAGTGACAGTTGCTGGTGAAAGCCCTATTTTGTGCCAGTTTTCCTAGAGGATCATTCTCAAGTACAACTTTCTCTCCACTTCAAAAAAAGTACAACTTTCTCTAGTACCTCTTGAAGTGCATGCAATGCAACAATGTAGCTCTCTTTCGATACTGATCCTTCCTCTGCAAACTTTATAGATCTTGACAAAGGTCATTAAATCTGTCAACCTTAGATTCAGGACAATCACCTTGCAGTCCAACAATGCCTCGAGCCTGCTTCGAGAATCCTTTGCCCAACGTTTTAAAATATAATGAGATGGGATCTCGTATATACCAGATGCCGTGAGTGTGTACATTTTTATTGGAAATGTGTTCCTAGTTTTGCTTGTAATTTGTTAAGACTTTACCTTTTGATGTTTATTTACCACAACAATTTGGTTTTTTATCCAAATATTTGTCAACAGCATATGGCAAAACAACATGTACCTGGCTTGACAAATGACTTGTTGAAGAAGGGGAAGCACTTTATCTTGATAAGGAACCCCTTGGATGTTTTGGTAAGTTCTGTGATCATAACTGTCATGCTGCTAGGCTCGCATTAAGCAAATGAAGAATATCTTGAACTGTAAAATGGTTTTCTACCATTTCTTGAATGGTTTTGTAACTTTTTCACAAAGAGCATATCCAAATTCTAATGCCCTGAGGATATAACTGAAAGAATTTACATTCTTTTCTGACTTCAAATGGATAACCTTATCAAATCAAAAGAATTTCAATGCTATTTTTATTGCAAGCTGTTGTAAAAAAACCATTTTAAAAGCGACACATACAACAAAGACATTATATATCTAAACAAGCTAAGCAAATGAATTCCATCAAACTATTTATCCATGTTCTTTTCTCTATTTAAGTGGTCACATCAGCCACTCTTGGAACAACTTTTTTATCTTTTCTTACTTGACTGGTTATACTTCACTTATCTGGACTGTCACAATTTCTTTGTCTTGTGACTTTGGGAGTTAGTGGGAAGTTGTATATCTAACTTTTAGTTTTTTTTGTTAATGAAAATGACTCTCAGTTATTGATTTTGTGTTACTTTTTGTTTTCTCTCTCTGTTTCCAGCCATCCTTTGACAAAGTTGTCTCTCCATCCTTTTCGGAGTTGGCTTTGGCTGATCTGGTCTCCATATACTCTGAACTTTGTCAACTTGGGAATACTCCTCCTGTTGTAGATGCAGCTGAACTACAACAATTTCCTGAGGTAAGAAAACACTATATCTTACACTCATTTTCAACTTCCAGATTCTACTCCTTACAATGGTATAATACACTATGGCTGTACAATTTTGTTCATGTGTTCTTTTGGATCTGTTTCACAAGAAAGGTAAATGAAATGAATAAAATGCTGAGAGTGTTGTGTAAGGAAACTTGACACTTAAGAAAAAATGGTATTAAACAATAGTTCTTTTCACATGCATGGTACCCTAACATTAGCTCATCAATGTGCTTCACAATGGTGTTTTGGTAGATCACAGAACACCATGCAAAAGCCTATGCTTAATTGGAAACTACTGCTTCGACCTCAATAGATGTGTGCCAAGGACAATATTGTTGAGTTTAAGACAAGAAAGATAACTGCAGCAACTCTTTCTTCTAATTCTTTTACTGATGGACGTTTAACCATGGTATTACCACTCGATGATTTCTTTGAACTAAAACACTGTTTTCTTTCTTTCTCTTCTTTAGTGGGGAGCACGTCGATCTGTTTGGACTATCATTCTCTATTTCTGTTGTTTAACTTTACTTCTTCTGTGAGCTGCAACATTGGTCTTCCTTACTTACACATTTTCTAACATGAATTAAATGATTTCTACCTTCAGTGAAGTTTTATAACATGATATGCACATGCAGGCTACACTCCGAGTACTTTGTGAGGACCTTGGTGTTCCATTCCAGCCATCAATGCTAAAGTAAGGAAAGGCAGTTGCAGTTTACATTATTGATTATGTTTGATGCAGTTGTTTTCGTATGAAAATGGGTAACTTCAATTAAATATGAAATTTGACGTATATCCCCTGAAGCTTATATAATCTTATTTTTATGTGTCAGAGACTGTCCTCTCATGTTAAAAGTCTGCTAAGTTTAAGTGATTCCTTGTAGCTTATCTATCTATTTATTTTTTATGTTAGGGTTTGTAAGGCTGCTAGTTCTTTAGATTGTTATCCTTAATATGGTTCATCATTCTTTTTAGTTCTTAGTGTCAATGATAGTTCTAAAAAAAAAAATTCTTAGTGTCAATGAACAATCAGCACACAAGTGTTATTTATACTTGCATATTTATGCATGTGTTAGAAAACCCACTCTTATGCTGAAGATTGGATTTTATGTTTAGAAACTCACACCAAAGTGACTGTTGCATGAAATATTTCCATTTTCTTTGATGGTTCTGTTGTTAATGAAATATTTTGATCTTGATTGCATCTCCTACATTAGATGGGATGCAGGTCCCAAACCAGTTGATGGAATTTGGGCTCCATGGTGGTACAAGAGTGTACACAAGTCGACATCTTTCACACCAGCAAGAGCTTATCCTTTGGTATGAATCTCTTTGATGACTTGTGTATGATTTGGCTATTTATTTCACAGGCCATTGTATCTTTCTCTGAAGTTATCATCTGGCTCTTAGCGTTTCTTTTTTATTTTCCAAATTACATTAGAAGTGTGAGGAAATCATATTTTTTAATGCTGGATGTTTGTACGTTGAATTCTCTATGTACTTTTTTTTCAGCCATTCCCAAATCAACTCTATGACTTACTAGAGCAATGTATGCCTTTCTACAAGTTGCTGAAACGTCAGTGCAGGCAAATTTCTTCTTTCGTAAAGCCTCCCTTGCCTCTTCCAAGTCTACCTGTGCCTGCCAATGAGAAACTGCTTGCATGGGTGGGTGATGAGCTCCTGACTCGTGAAAGTGCAAAGGTATTTGAATATCTTTTTAGTTGTTTCATGAAAGAAATGTGGCTTTTGAAAAGAGAACTTTTTTCACTTAAGTTTTTCTCTTCTAAATTCTTGATGTCTTTTAAGGTTTCAGTGTTCGATTCTGTTGTCCAAGGAGGTGATGCAGTGTGGGAGGGACTTCGTATTTACCAGGGAAAAGTATTCAAGCTGAATGAACATCTTGATCGGTTAGTTGGCTAACTACTTTGGAGCATTCTATTTAATGTTTAGTATCATTTGATATCTTGTTACATTCGATCAGTTATTAACTATTAGAGTTTTTGTTACATTTTATCTATCATTATGTATAAAAACTACTATTTTTGTTTCATTCATTATAGTTTTGCCTCAGTTGTAGCATTGATGTACTCTCTACTTCTTCCTGTAGGCTGTTCGACTCTGCAAAAGCTTTGGCTTTCAGTAATGTTCCGAGCCGTGAAGAGGTTCAGACTCAATTGAACATTGAATTTATTTTTTATTTTTTGTATTGTGAAAAGCATGAGCTTTATGTTTATTTGAAACCTGATTTTGTTGTTTAAGTTTTAAACTCTTTATGATTAGAGGTGATGTGTTTATTGATCAACCAATTAGTTCACAAGTTCATGATGTGAACTTACTCTAACATGCAGATTAAAGAGGCCATCTTCAAGACTCTGATTGCAAATGGGATGTTTGACAATGCACACGTCAGACTTACACTGACACGTGGTAAAAAGGTTGCTTCTTCTGGAATGCTCTACTTGTGGTGGGGTTGTGAGTTAGTAATTACTTTGTATCAATTAATAATATATTCATGAACAAGATTCAGTGGTCATGATTACATCTAGCTTGCATTTGACCATATTACTTCAAACATGGCCTCTATAGCAATGTTTTAAGACCCAACCTTGAGATCAACCGGTTGACCCACCAGTTCTACCAGTGATGATCTCATAATAAACATATTAATGTTTACATCAAAATACACAAATTACTGAACTATTATCCTTACTTACACAAGGAAGAAAACATGTATCTTGATAGGCAATATTGTTAGCATATCAATAAATTAGTAAACCTTATTTATTATCTTCTATTAATATTTAAGTTTTGAAGAGTCATCTCATTCAAGGGGAGGGAAATCAGTTACAGGTGGAATGACACCCTTTGAGGTTATCAAAGATGTAATCAAATTTCCATCAATAGTTGAGCCTTAAATCTTGATTCACATATTTAGTATACTAGTGAAGTATCAAATTGTTATCTAAGATATAGTTCAATTTTTTAATCAATAATCAGTGGCTTTAATCTTTAGATTAACTTGTTAAATTTACTAATGAATTTTCAATTAGTTATCATATAAACTAATAGAAGCCACAAGTTAAAGTTGGGTTGATTCCTCCAAAATGATGAGCTGAGGTTTCCTCTTCCCAACTAACAAGCATGGGACCTTCTCAAGCCTAAAGTAATGAAGGAATATTTTCCCACACCATAACTCTCACTCTTAGACAAATAGCGTAAGACATGGACCACATGTACAATTATAGACTCACCAGCATTATAAATCGTTATGTGGTCATGTTTTAACAACGAGAGTTAATACACACTTATGAGGAAAACATGCACACATAATATTAAGCTATGACTTGCATAGAGTATATTCATTTCATACATATGGGATGCACATTAATTACATCCTGATTTAAAATGAAATCTTGACAAGCCTAGTAAAACACCTGTCTTTATAGCCATCAGAAGATTACCTAGTAGCTTCCATTCTTCCTTTGTGAGCTCAGCTTTAGATAGAAGTTGTTATTTGCTGGTGTTTTAAGTTGGTCGACCCCCCTCGACAGCATCGGCACGTTTTTCATGAAATTATGATTTTTCTGAAATGTTTCATTACCTTGGAATTATGTTTCAAAATCAGTTAATCAGCTAGCTGACAAAGGGTCTCCCTCAAATCTCTTATTGTAATGGAGACCCCTTCTTAGTTTTGTTCTCTTGCCTTTTGGCTTTGGAATATAGTTCGCTTATCTCAAAAAAGAACATCTTTAATTGATTTAGTGTCTCATTGTTACTTCAACTTTTTAATCACTCAATAATGGTTTTCTGAAAATTCTGACATGACTTCTCACCTTCAGGTGACATCTGGAATGAGCCCAGCATTCAATCTTTATGGCTGCACATTAATTGGTATGCTTCTGCCAACCTGTGTACTCTTTGTATAAGATGCTTCAACACTTGTGTTCTTCTTTTAGTTTTTTTTTCTGAGCTCGTGAATTGCAGTGCTTGCTGAGTGGAAGCCACCTGTATATGACAATTTGAAAGGTATTACATTGGTGACAGCTACAACTCGTCGAAATTCACCTAACGTAACTACCTTGACACCCATTATGTGCTTGAATTATCGATACATTTGTCTGCAAACTGATATATTGTGTCTTATGTCAGAACCTTGATTCAAAAATTCATCACAACAATCTTTTGAACAACATATTGGCTAAGGTATCTGGTCCAGATGGCAACAACATTCCTCTGGAGACAGTATCTCTACCTGATTCTGTACTATACAATCAAAGAGCAACTTCTAGAGTGTATTAGTTCTATTTGTGCAGGTAGAAGGGAACATTGGAAAAGCAGATGACGCCATAATGCTTGACAAAGATGGTTTTGTGTCAGAAACTAATGCCACAAATATTGTAAGTACATGGCTTCTCTAAAGTGTTCAGAAGTTATACAGGAATGTGTGCTGCTGAAGGAACTAATTCTACAATGTGCAAGTATATCAAGTCTCTTCCTGAATCTTATTATATCGAAAATTCAAACATTTTGTGGTTTACAAGTTTGTAGTAAGTGACAAAACTAGAAATACAAAATGGTGGGTCAATAAAACAAAAATAATTGCTGTAACTTGTACAAAGCACTAGAATGCCATGCAGCAGTAACTTTCAGATTCTGTTGGATGTTTGTACTGCAACAATTAGATAGTGAAGGCTCTAATCAAAGATTACTGAAGTTTTGTTTTGCCATTCCCATTGAAGACCTACATAAAGTGGTAGATTCATCCATTTTCTGTGAGATCCAAACAAGACGTTATTAGACCATTGTCACTTGACAAACTGTATTTTTTGTGTTTGCTCCTGTGATGTAAAAACTGAGAAGGAATCACAGTTAGAAGTGTGTGCACTTATCCCTCAAGTTGATTTTTTAGCTACAAATTCACTTTTCAAATCCTAACATTGACTGTTTTTTTTTTCCTAACTTTAATGCAGTTTTTGGTGAAGAAAGGGCGGGTATTAACACCCCATGCTGATTACTGCCTTCCTGGTATAACTCGAGCAACTGTAAGTAGCATGAAGACTTTGCCTTTGTCCAAGTGTCGAAGAGTATGGAAACCAAATAGCTCGAAAAGAAGCACTAGGAAGGGTACTTAAGCAATGCCAGTAACAAAAGTTGACCTAAAAGCTATATGAATGTAAACATGGATGGATGCTAATGATCTGCTTGTCTGTGTTCATTCATGTAAATATGAGAAGGATTCTGTGCAATTTTAAGTGTAGAGAGATTCTTAGTAGATGGAGTTATACACTAAATGGGGAAAACAGAACTTAAACCATGTTAAGTATGTCATATTTGTTATGAATACCGCAAAGGAATATGTTTTCATTAGTATTTATTAATCATGACTGCATTTCATGAGTTAAACTAATTTACCAGTGATTTTTATGTTTCAGGTCATGGCCCTTGTGGTGAAAGAAAATCTGATCTTAGAAGAACGAAACATTAGCTTATCTGAGTTTCATACTGCAGATGAGGTCTATTTGCCCGTCCCTACATTTAGCATCTGATACTATACTTGTGTGCTTATGTGTGTTTAAAATGTGGAAGGAAGAAAAGTAGGCAGCTAATAAAGCTTTACCATTTAGCTCATTCATTTGATGGACTTCCTTAAAAACACTGAAATTGAATTGTGCACAGCTCGTGCGTTAACAAGTTTGCATCAATTGCATCCGGAAAGCTCTACTCTTGAGTCACCTCCTCAAAGATACTGAAAGGGTTCTTCGAAGTGGCAAAATCCTACTTAACTGAACGAATTTCTTTCAGATAGTCTTTAATGTGGTCTATGTACTATGTAATTTTGGTTCATTGTCCAATGGGTCTCAAGCCATTCAAGCTCAAATATGCATAGGGGTTATCCTTCTATATTTTAAGTTGAAAGCATCAGCTAAATTTCTAATGCTGAATATCTTCTATCTTGCAGGTGTGGACAACAGGAACGATGGGAGAACTTTCTCCGGTAAATTCATTTTCAAAATAACTGAAAGAAACAATTTCCTTTCTAAACCTTTCAATTCTCTTTAGGTGTTCCTGCCATATATAGGAAGATCTTATAATCTTCCTAGTGACGTGTTAGCCATCCATGTGAATGGCCAATGGACTAAGTTAAGAACTTCACTGAATGGTGGAGTAAGGCTGAGCAGTTTTCTTGGGATGACTGGGTGAGCTTGGAGCACACTAGATGACCCCATTCATTTGGTGGACTTCAGCTTTCCTTGGTGCAGTCTGGTTCCTGAGCCGAGTCAAGGCTTTTTCTGTGTCATTTGGTAGTACGCATAATTAGGATAAGCTCGTTATCCAGTCCTTGATGTTAAACGTTCCTTTGTGTTAGGTTGTGATGATCGACAGTCGCGTCATTGGCAACGGAGAAGTAGGACCGGTAACCAGAAGGTTGCAGAATGCTTACAAAGCCCTCACAGAGAAATCCGGGGAGCCGATACCCACGTATTCTCATACATGAGAAACAAAAGGCTAAGAAAATTTCCGTTTTCTGTTAATGAAATTAGTGAATGAAGTTGAACGGGAACACTACGTTTTGAAAATAAGAACATTCATTTGTAAAAGAAACTTATTGTATGGTTATGGAAGTGTCCATGTATTAGTATGTTATTTAGATCTACAGCTTTTTGTGAGACGTGATTTATTTTTAAAAAATAAAAGTTCATAAAAAATTGCTGAACCATGCACACCATAGTAATATGAACAGACACTTTGAGGAGCACTTAGAGATGCCCTCCGTGCACGATTCGGGGAGGAGCTCAAAGGGAGGATGGGCCGCGCTGTAAAAGAGGAAAACGAAAAGGTTTAGGACGCCATCTCATGCTGTCACAAGTGCACTTACCATTTGCCATGTGAGTATATTTTTATAAAAAAACGACGATGATGAAGTGAAATGTGCTGTCAAGTGCACTTACCATTTGCCATGTGAGTAAATTGTTATGAAAAAATGACAATCATAAAGTGAAATGTAAATTTTGCCAACCATTTGACATGGTTATGAACGACGATGATAAAGTGAAATGTAAATTTTACATGGATGATAAAGTAAAATGTAAATTTTACGTGGTTCGACAAATTACATATGTCCACGAAAGTTGTAGAGTATTTTATTTAAAATCGAAAAATTCACAGTAGAATAGAGAAAGTCTCGAACCCTTTCTTTTCAGCAACGTCATCCCGAAGTGCTCTGTTTTTGCCAGTAGTGTCATCCTGGCGAAACCTTGCACTGCAGCGTCGTCTTAGAGAGAGTGCAAAAAACCTCGCACTGCAGTGTCGTCCTAGAGAGAGTGCCACAGCCTCCCTCTGCTTCCTCTCACGACATCATACAACAACGACGCTTCCTCTCTTCCGGCAACGGCGACGCCTCCGAGCACTCCCTCTTCTGACCACGGCGTCGCCTGAAGGTCTCTCGAAAACCCCCTAAATCTTCTGTTCTGAAAACCTTGTTTATGTAAGTCTCTGTAAGTGCCGAAGAAGTTCCCCTACCGAGAGACACTGTTCGCATAATGTCTCTGTTTCGGCAACAAAGTCAAAGACCTCCTGCTGAGAGACTCTGCTTGCACACTGTCTCTGTTCCGGCAATAGAGTCGTATGATAGGTGCTTCACATCTTTTCCGAACCATAGAATTCTATCGCACCACGCCGGCGTTCCGTGTTTCTAGTCGTGTTTATTCGGAACTCTACCTATTTCAGGGAAACATGAAATATCAAAGAGGGTGGAAATGACCTCCATGCCCCTTGGGCCCACCTCTCTGACGGTGGACCAGACTCCACCCCTCAACAATTCTCCCACTTGGAGACTGGTACACCAACTTCATCGCCCTCTTCCTCAAACATGATATCCTCCACCTCTGCAACTCACTGCTCCTGTCTTCATGCTAGAAGACCAATTGAAGTTGCGCACAACTTCAGTTTCTCAAGGATAACACCTTTTGTCAATATATCAGCAGGGTTCTTCCCTTGTGGAAGTTCTATCAACTCCCATGTCTGATTCCATAACAGGGAATCCATCTCATCCTTCATGGCTAGCTCCCACTTGCTAGAATTTTCATCTTGCAAGGTTTCTTCGTAACTATGCAGTTCTCCACCATTTGTCAACAAAATATAATTCAAAGTATGTGAGAAACGTTGTGGAGGCCGAATAGTCCTAACTGACCTGCAAACTACAGCTGTAGGAGTGGACGACTCTGGATCTGATTGCGGAATAATAGAAATGGGTGCACTGGACCCACTCTCCCCGTCACTCGCATCTCTACACTGCAATGTGGCCTCTTGTTGGTCATCCAATCTGACAAAGTCGGACTCTTGAGGAGCTGCTTCAGCAATTGTACTGAACTTATCCTTGTACACAATCTTCTCATTGAAGATCACATTCCTGCTTTTTATAATCTTCAGAACCTGATCATCCCGGAAACGATAGCCAAATGCCAAGTCTCCATATCCAATGAAATAACATTTCTTTGACTTAGCCTCAAACTTCCTATGAGCATCAGAATCAACAAGAACATAAGAAAGACAACCAAAAATTTTAAGGTGAGAAAATTTGACCTCTTTTCTAGTCCAGGTCTCCTCAGGCAATCCACAATCCAACGGAACTGATGACCCTCTGTTTATCAAGTAGACTGCAATACTGACTGCATCTACCCAGAAAGTAGGTGGTAATCCAGCGTGTAGCCTCATGCTTCTAGCACGCTCATTTATGATTCTGTTCATACGTTCAACAACTCTATTTTGTTGTGGTGTCCTAGGAATGGTCGTCTCCATTTTGATACCCTGAACTGCACAATATTCCTTGAACCCGCCATCAATGTACTCACTACCATTATCAGACCTCAAACATTTCAGTTTCAAGCCTATCTCTGTCTCAACCATGGTCTTCCAAATTTTGAACACATTAAATACATCAGATTTATGCTTAAAAAAATAAACCCATAACTTCCTACTATGATCATCAATGAACGTGACATAGTATCGAGAACCTCCAAGGGATGCCCCTGGGGAAGGTCCCCACACATCTGTGTGCACAAGGTCCAGTTTTTCTTTCTTCAGTGTTCTGCCACCTTTCAAAAAATTGATCTTCTTCTGTTTTCCCATAATGGAACTCTCACACATACTGAGATCAACTGATTTCAATTCTAGTAGTTTGCCTTTGGACAACAGTTCTTTCATGCCCTTCTGACTCATATGGCCAAGCCTACAATGGCACAAATCTGTTGTTATTTCTGCAACGGTAGTAGCAATAGTGTTCTTCAAACCAATAGTCGAATAGAGAGTACCAGTTTTCTTACCCCGAGCCAGTACCAATGCCCCTTTGGTAACCTTCCAGGTGCTATCTAAGAACACCACTGAAAGGCCACAATCATCAAGATGTCCAACCGAAATGAGGTTCTTCTTCATCTTAAGAATGTGTTTGACCTTTTGCAAGGTCCATTTGTTCTTGTTAGGGAGTACAATGTCAATGTCTCCCATCCCCACCACGTTAAAAGCCTCTTCAGCAGCCAGATACACCTTCCCAAAATCACCTGCAACATAGTTTTGCATTATTTCCTGAAGGTAAGATGTATGGAAGGAAACCCCTGAATCCAGTATCCAGTCATCAACTGGACTATAAACTGCAAGCAATAGTGCATCCTGTACTTCTTCAGTTACTATATTAGCATTATCATTCTCAATTTTCTTAGGGTTTCTACAATTCCTTTTTATGTAGCCAACTTTCCACAATTCCAGTAAGTTGTCTGCTGACCAGGCCTTGACTTGCTCTTGCCCCTGTTGTTTGATTTTAATCTACCTCTGTTTGAGTTCCTGTCATGTGATCTCCCCCGAGAATCAACATTCAATGATGAACTTAAACATGAGGTCTTGCCTGAATCTCTCTTGTGCACCTCCTTAGCCAAAATCAAATCACGAACATCATCATATTTCAATTTTGATTTATCGGTAGAATTACTAACAACCATTCTCATGGCTTCCCAATTATTTGGCAATGAAGCCAATAGTATCAGTGCACGTATCTCATCATCAAATTCAATTTCAATAGACGACAATTGATTTGTGATAGTATTAAAATCATTCAGATGTTGTGCAACAGGCATACCATCTGCCATCTTCAAATTGAATAATTTTTTCATCAAATAAACCTTATTATTCACTGAAAGCTTTTTGTACATACCTGACAAAGCCTCCATGAGATCCGCAGTCGTCTTCACTTTGCTGACGTTGTGTGCAACAAATTTTGACAAGGTTAGTCGAATAATCCTCAGAACTTGGTGATCCAACAGATTCCAATCAGCCACCTCCCATTTTTCTGGTTTCTTCCCCAATAGTGGAAGATGGAGTTTTTTTCCCATAGAAGTAGTCCTCTATCGGCATCCTCCAGTATCCAAAGTCCGTGCCATCGAACTTTTCTAATTTTTGATCCCTAATACCTCCACTTCATATCCGAACATTAGCTTTAATACCAGTTGTTATGAAAAAACGATGATGATTAAGAAAAATGTAAACAGGCACGACACAAAATTTTACGTAGTTCAGCCAATTGAGTACGTCCACGGAAGTTGTTGAGGATTTTATTTTAAACGGTGGAATCACGATACCACAGAGAGAGGCTCGAACCCTCTCTGTTCAGCAGTGTCGTCCTGGCGAGAGTGAGAAACCTCGCACTACAGCGTCGTCCTGGCGAGAGTGTGAAAAACTTCGCACTGCAGCGTCGTCCTAGAGAGAGTGCGAAAAACCTCGCATTGCAGTGTCGTCTTGGAGAGAGTGCCACGACCTCCCTCTGCTTCCTCTTACGGCAGCACACAACGACGACGCTTCCTATCTTCCAGCAACATTGACGCCTCTGAGCACTCCCTCTTCTGACCACGGCGTCGCCTGAAGGTCTCTCGAAAAACCCCTAAATCTTTTGTTCTGAAAACCCTGTTTATGTAAGTCTCTGTAAGTGCCGAAGAAGTTCCCCTGTCGAGAGACTCTGTTCGCACAACGTCTCTGTTTCGGCAATAGAGTCGAAGACCTCCTGTGTAGAGACTCTGTGTGCACATAGTCTTTGTTTTGGCAACAGAGTCGTATGATAGCTGCTTCACATCTTTTCTGAATGAATTCTATCGCACCACACTGGCGTTCGTTGTTTCTAGCCGAACTCTACCCGTTTCAGGGAAACACGAAATCTTAGAGAGGGTGGAAATGACCTCCATGCCCCTTGGGCCCACCTCCCTGACAGTGGACCAGACTCCACCACTCAAACATATATAACCTCCTGTTAGAACTCAAAATACCAAAGAGCCATTAAGCTCTGCTCGTTGGGGAGGCGCGGTCGAGAAGACGAAAGGAAAATGATTTTCTGATTTCTTCCACATTTCGAAATTACAAAAGGTCTTTATACATCAAGATGGAAAAAATACATAATAATGAAATACTTATAATACACTGTAATGAAATAATAAAATAAAAAATAAAATAAAGGTAAATGTTATTTATATTCTAATACTCCCCCTCAAGGTGGCTTGTAAATGTCCTTGACAGCCATCTTGAACAACAAAGAAAAAAGTTGAGTAGAAGGAAGAGGTTTAGTGAACATGTCAGCTAACTGGGATTGAAATCGAATGGGAAGTAACTTAAGGACTTCCGAAGTAACAAATTCACGAACAAAATGACAATCGATCTCAATATGTTTAGTACGCTCATGAAAGGTGGGATTATAAGCAATATGTATCGCAACTTGATTGTCGCAATAGAGTAACGCAGGAGATGCAACTTTGACTTGAAAATCTTGAAGAAGTTGCTGCAACCAAATAATTTCACTGGCAGTGGAAGAAAGAGCGCGGTATTCAGCCTCTGCGGAGGAGCGAGAGACGGTGGTCTGCTTTTTGGCCTTCCAAGAGACTAAAGAATTACCAATAAAGATGCAAAAACCCATAGTAGATCGGCGAAAATCAAGACATGATCCCCAATCAGCATAAGAAAAAGCTCGCAGCTGCAAGGAAGAAGTAGAAGAAAACAGCAAACCTTGACCAGGACTGTTCTTGAGATAACGAAATAGGTGATGCATGGCCTTGAGGTGAGGAAGGCGAGGTTGGGCCACAAATTGAGTGAGCTTGTGAACTGCAAAGGTAATATCGGGGCGAGATAAAGTGAGGTAAAGAAGTTTCCCAACAAGTCACCGATAGTGTGTTGTATTAGGAAGTAGGTCACCTTCAGTGGCAGTGAAACAAAGCTTGGGATTCACTGGAACACTAGTGGGTTTACAAGCCAAGTAACTTGTGTCGTCAAGTAATTGTAAGGTGTAATGGCGTTGAGAAAGCACAATACCTTGCGTGGACTGAGCATTCTCAAGACCAAGTGCTTGAGACAGCCAAAATCCTTTAGCTTAAACTGAGTATGCAGAAATTGTTTGAGCGCAGCAATAGCACTAGATGAAGGACCAGTAAGGGTAATATCATCCACATAAACCAACAAAGCAACAAAGGAGGAACCATGACCTTTGGTGAAGAGAGAGTAATCAGATTTCGATTGGAGAAAGCCAAAATTGATCAAAACATGAGAAAATTTGGAATACCATTGTCGCGAAGCCTGTTTGAGACCATAAAGTGACTTGTGAAGCTTGCAAACTAGTTTGCTGTGAGGGGAAGAGGATTCCCCTTGTCGAAGATAGCCAAGAGGGAGATCCATTTAGATTTCTTCAAAAAGATCACCGTTTAAAAAGACGTTGTTGACATCAAGCTAAGTTAGATGCCAATTATGAGAGGTAGCATGAGCAAGAAGAACCTTCACAGTAACTAATTTGGCCACGGGAGAAAAAGTGTCAACAAAATCTAAACCTTCTTGTTGTGTATAGCCTTTGGCTACCAAACGAGCCTTATATCGCTCAAGAGAACCATAAGATTTAAGTTTGATTTTATATACCCATTTGCAACCAATGGTATGCTTATTAGGTGGCAGAGAAGTGACGATCCAGGTGTTGTTGGCTTCCAGAGCTTTCAACTCGTCACGCATAACTAACCTCCATTCATGGCACTGCACTGCTTGGTGATAGTACTGAGGTTCAACCTGAGAAGATACACTGAGCGCAAACTGTCTATCCGAATCAGAAAGGGCATGGTACGAGAGGTAGTTAGAAATCGGATAAGACACAGAAGGAGATGGAGAAGAACCAACAAGTAAATTGAGTGATAATCCTGCAAGTAATGGGGTGGCTGAGTATTCCTAGTAGATTTTCAAAAAGTAGAACCAACAGATGTGGAAGGAACAAGCGCTGGAATATCAGTAGTTGGAAGATCATCAACTGTAACATCAGAAATAGCTGGGGAAGCAGGAATAGGGGAAGAATCAAGTTTTGGAAGGGAAGGAGCTTGTATGGATGAGTGGGGCAGAACCAAATCAGGAAAGGGATCAGTAATTTGAGCTAAACTAGTGATAGTATGAAAAGGGAAAATGTCCTCATGGAACACTACATCTCTTGAAATAAAAACTTGTTTGGACTCCACATCATAGAATTTATACCCTTTCACACCAGCTGGATAACCAAGAAACACACAAACCCAAGCACGAGGGTGGAACTTGGTTCGATGAGTAGCTAAGGTGGAAACAAAAGCTAAACAGCCAAAGACGTGAAAAGAAGGATCAGCAGGAACTGTGTTGTATAACAAATAAAAAAGTGTGTTGTGGTGAAAGAGAGGAGAAGGAGTTCTATTAATCAAGAAAGCCGCAGTCAGAATACATTATGTCCAAAAAGAGACTGAAATTCGGGATTGAAAAAACAATGATGGAACCACATTCAAGAGGTGTTGATGTTTTCGTTCAACAATTGAGTTTTGCTGAGGCCTTTCAACACAAGAAAACTGGTGCAAAACTCTTTGATCTTGAAAAAACTCGACAAAAGATAATTCAGGGGCATTATCAGATTGGAAAACCTTGATTTTGCAATTAAACTGAGTAAAAACCATATTAAAAAACTTCGGTATCACGGAAACAACATCAGATTTAGTTTTCAATAGATAAATCCAAGTAAATCTAGTACAATCATCAATAAGAGTTAAAAAATAGCGATGACCAGTATAGGAAACAGTTTGATATGGTCCCCAAATATCACAGTGCACAAGATCAAAAAGAAATTTTGATAAATGGTTATACGATTCAAAAGATAGCCTACGTTGTTTAGTAAGAGGACAAATATAACAAGGATCTGACTTGTATAATCCAGTTACATCACATTGCAACTGATCTTTCAAAGAGTCAAGTTTCTTAAAAGAAATGTGGCCTAGCCTATTATGCCAAACATGAGCAGAAACATTGTTAACAAAAGCAATGGAAGCAGAGTTCAAACATTGAGCACGAAGAACATAGAGGTCTTGGACTTTGTCACCCTTGCCAATCATCCTCTGGGTGGATAGATCCTGGATAACAAAACAATCAGGAAGGAAACGTACGGTAAGCCCAGATGCAGTAACTAAGGCACTAACAAAGATCAAGTTGAATTTGAATTGAGGGGCAAACAGTGCGTCTTTAAGCACAAGGTTAGAATGTAGTTTAACATCACCAACAAAATGGACTAAAATTTGAGAATGGTTAGGCAAAGTAACTGCAGTATGAGGAATAACATGCAAAGAAATGAAAGCAGGAGCTAGAGAACAAATATGTCGAGTAGCTCCTGAGTCTACAATCCAGAATTGTTGTGAAGAAATAAGGGGATTTAAAGACACAGAGAAACAAATACCTGTCAGGCAGTTGGTTGTGGAAGATTCCGGAGCAGTAGAGACCTTTGCAGAGCTACTCAAATGTGTGGAAAGCATGGACATGAGCTGCTGATATTGATTTGAGTTCAAATTCTGAACAAAGCTTCCAACAGAGGTAGAAGAACCTTGATTATCATCAGCAGTAGAGACTTGATGAGCAGCAACATGAGAATAGTTGTTGGTCTTGGCTTTAGGTGCAGACGGGTAGCCATGAAGCTTGTAGCAACGGTCCATGGTATGTCCATATCTCTTGCAATGATTACAATGAAACTTGTTGCTGTTCTGATTCCGAGAAGAATTGGAACTGGAATGAAATTTCTGAGACTTTTGAGAACCAAATTTAGCAACTCCTGTTTTAACCGCAAATGCCATGGCTCTGAGTGCTCGAATCAAAGACATGAGTAGTCTTCCTTTGCTGTTCCTCTTGAACAATCAGAGAAAAAACACGATTAATCAGAGGCATCGGATCCATGAGAAGTAACTGACCACGAATTTGGGAGAAAGAATCATCAAGGCCCATTAAGAAGGACATGATATACTCCATGTGATGATAATCAGTAAGGTTTTTAACGCCACCACAAGAACATGTCCCACAAGAGCAATTAGGACGGTAATTACTCAGTTCTTCCCAAATAGTTTTCAGCTTTGTGAAATAAGAGCTAATAGTATCCTTGTCTTGACGCAAGTTCATTAATTCGCGTTTAAGCTGAAAAATGTGAGGGCCGTTTCTCTGTTGAAAACGATCCCGAAGGTCGATCCAAATCTCTCGGGCAGAAACAACAAAAATAATACTCACAGAAATTTCTTTGGAAACCGAATTTAAGATCCAAGAGATGACCATATTATTATTCCGGGTCCAGGAGTTGAGCAAATTGGGATCAGTACTTTGAGGTTCAGGAATGGAACCGTCGACAAATCCCACTTTGTTTTTCACGGATAAGGCGATCAACATCGCACGACTCCAACTGATGTAATTTTCATCGGTAAGTAGCTGCAAAACAAGAATTTGCCCTGGGTTGTTGATGTGAAATTTAATTACATCGGCTTTTATACCTCGCAAGCGTACGAATCGTTCATGTAATCTAGCGGGAAGCGAGGGTCATATCCACAGGGAGGACTAAATTTTGTGTATTCTTCAGTCAACTAGTCTAACCAAATATGATGAATTAATATGAACTAAACACTAATTATATCCTAAATTATCAGGCAATAATCTGATTAACTACTTGCACAACATGAAACGTCAACTCTGGTTTTTATCGCGATACGTGCCTCTCTCGAGCGCCACGTAATCACGAATCCGAATTCTCAATCCTTGCGTCTAGCCCCTCTCGGGCGCCTAGAGTTAATGACAAAGATTGGAGTACAATAGAATGCAGAGAATTAATTTCCTATTATGATGATGCTAAAATTATCAACTCTGGATTTTACCATGATACGTGCCTCTCTCGAGCACCATGTAACCACGAATGCGATTTCTCAATCCTTGCGTCTATCCCCTCTCGGGCGCATAGAGTGAAAGACAGAAATCGGATTAAAATACCAAAATCCAACCTAGATTACAATCCTACCCTAATTATCTAATTTAATCAAATATCCGAAAAACAAATATTCGATAAACATTAATTCTCAAATCAAATTTAATAAACATTCAAAACCTAAGTTCAAACTATAGGAAATTAAATTCCAAAATGACGGATTACTCCCCTTCTCCGTCCTCTCGCTTGGGCAGCAGACTCGTTCTCACGGGTGCTGCAATTTTCCAAAATTGATGGCTTCGGGTAGCAAGAGCGAGTGGCCGGAGGTAGAGACGACGACGGCGAAGAGGGATAGAAACCCATGAATGGAGGTGGTGCGGCGGACGACAGAATGGAGCCGAAATCTTCTGATCGGCTCTCTCGAGTCTCCGTCGGAGTCGAAATAGCTTCGAAAATGGTCGAAAATGGGTAATCGACGCCGGAGGATGGTCGGAATGCGGAATCGGCGCCGGAGGAGTCCTCTCGAGTCACCTCTCGGCCTGGCGAGCAAAGAATGGCAGCGTCGAACTCGCCGCGATGGTGTCTCTCTCGAGCTCTCCTCGGGTCTGTTCTCGGTTGCCGGATGGTGGTGGACGACGGTGACGAACGCCGTTCGGAGGGAGCCCTCTTGGGTCTCCCCTCCGAACGGTCGGCGACCTCCCCTGTGTCTCCCTTCTTTCCGGTCAACGGCCCCCTCTGTTTTTCCCCTCGAGCTCCCTTTTCTTTCACGTTACCCTAAAAATCTCCCCCTTTCACTAATGGTATTTTGGTAAATATCTCCTTCTCCACCAAAATTCTCCTGAAATTCCATAATTTAATCCATTAAAATCATTTCAGTAAGAAATAAACCCTAAAAGTAATGAAATATAATTCAAGAGAGAACAATCTGAAATATAGACAGTGATTAATACCAAATTCAATAAATGCACGTTTCATTTGAAAACCGATAAATACCCACCTATAACACAATTATAAGGGCTATTCTATTATAATTAACCTAGTTCTCATGTCAGAATCTGGTATCTATCAGTTATCCGAATGGTGAATATAATAGGGGTTCGAAGGTTCTTCAATGGCGGAACGTGTTGAACTGGAACGAACACCAGAATTGGAAGAAGTCGCCATTGAGTGATGAGATACCACAATAAATCAACGAAAGCAGCAATAAACCAAACTTCATCAGTAAAAAAATTTCGGCCAGCCCTCGGCCAACAACGACCAAATCCAAAATTTCTAACATTTCAACCTCCAACAGCCAAACCAGAATTTTTAATCTCGGTCTCCAACAATCAATCCAAAATGTCTGCTAGTTCCTCGGCCATCAACATCCAAACCCAGACAAAAAACGAAATCCAGAATCCCTCGGCAACAATATCCAGACGGAATGAAAAAAAATGAGAGAGGAGGCGAAATCTAACCTCTTTGCCGACGGAACCAGAAACCCAACTCTCTCGCCTGATGAGCCTACTGTCGAGAAGGTTGCGTGTCTATCGTCTGTAGAGAAACCAGACTGTGTGGTCCCACCGTCGAATGTCGAGGCGCAGAAAGACTCGGGAAACACTCTCGCCGAATCAACTAAGGAGTCAAGGGCCAGGAAGAGCCTGTTGAAGATCAGCCGCTCGCCACTTCCTCACTTCGAATTGTCGTCAAAAACCTCAGACGACGCCGGAAATACAAGAAATAGACGCCCGATATCTTCAATCACGGAGACTCTCCCTAAAAGAGGTGAAAAAACGGAAACCCCTCTGTCGGAACCAGAGGAGGACGCGCCGGTAATCGTCGTCGGAAATAATCGCCGAAAATAGGTGAGAAAAATGAAAACAAATGTCCGTCGTCGGAAATAAAAGGCACACCTTACGCCGACGATGAAAAAATCAGAGAAAGAGGAGAATCATTCACTCTTATACCATATTAGATCTCAAAATACCAAAGAGCCGTTAAGCTCTGCTCGTCGGGGAGGCGCAGTCGAGAAGACGAAAGGAAAATGATTTTCTGATTTCTTCCACATTTCGAAATTACAAAAGGTCTTTATACATCAAGATGGAAAAAATACATAATAATGAAATACATATAATACAGTGTAATAAAATAATAAAATAATAAATAGAAAAAAAGGTAAATGTTATTTATATTCTAATACCTCCCTTTTCACTTTTTCCCCGTCAAGTGCCAAACTCCGAACCTCTGGCGATCCACTTCCCGTCCAGTTAATTCGTCGCGGTGCTGCCCTACCATCACTCCTCTTGTCGGCTTCATCCTTCCGGCAGGTTAAGCAAGGTATGAAGCCTCATGCTCTGTTTAATTTTCCTTTTAAGTCCAGCTTCCTATATCTGCTTTCCGTGTCGAATCCCATGTGCCTCATTTTTCTCTTGCTTGGATCCTTATACATTGATCCTTATTTCAGCAACTCGCTCTTCCTTTTGCTGCAACCTACAGAAAGGTTCGCATTTCGCCCATAGGAGACACTTTTTATTTAGTCTCCATCTTCTTGAGTTCCTTCTCTCCCAATTGGGCTGCTCATCTCGCTTCCCACGCATCAAAGATTGTTTTCCCCCCCGGTCCGTGACACCCATCAATTAGGTAAGTGGTTCTCCTGCTCTTGCTATTTTCTTTTATTTCCGTTGTTCCCTAAGTTACGCATCAATGCTTCTTCCTCTCTGTTTTTATAACATCCTGTCTCTAGCTAACTCCACATTGCATTGCATATGGAATCAATTTGCCATTCGCTTTTAAGTATCTCGCTGTTTAGTCATGAAGCTTTTTAAGGTTCCCATTTCAGGAGCTTGCTCTTTGTTTCAGTACACAATCGAGGAATTCTGAAGATAGCTGCTGTAGTAATTTGTTTGTTAGTGGCCATTTTCTTTTCTTCCTTCATGGGTGAATATGAGCAATCTAACAAATCTTTTATTTCCGATCCTGTTACGTAAATCACTTCACTCCCTGTTTCAAAATGCTATATTTTCCTTTATAAACCACCTAAATTTAAACTCAAACTAAAAAAAGAAAATAAATACCACAAATTGTTTGCCTCAGAAGCTCAGCATTCAGGTTTCCAGGTCCCTCCCAATGAAGTATTAGTTCTAGTAACAGGAGACTTAACGTCCAAACACTCAAAAATTTTCACCACTGTAGAGCAATGCAATAACACTCAATTCAAGTTCTTATCTTTTGCTTTACTGTCATATTTAATTCATAGTCTTCTCATTAAATCAATCTACTATGCATGAAAAACATTTTTGTTCCTAAAATTTTATATTTACCATGTGTTATTCACAACTTGTAATAAAGGTATGTTAACACTTACAGGTAATAATGGTATGTAAACAATTACAGGGTATGGACAAGCTAAAGGTTTAGCCAGCCAACCCAAAACAACATATCCTCAGTTTTATTTTTGGAATTTCAGAAGGGAGAAACAGGTCATTTCCAAACTTTCAAGATGATTCCCAACTTCACTATCTCGTTCAGCCCATTTAGTAAATTCCATAGTAGTCTGAAATTCATCAGCTCACTCTCTTTTAAAAATGAACAATGAACAACGATTCAACCCTAAAATACTTAGATCAGAATCATCAGACAAACTCAATTACAGTGCTTGAGAATCCCTTATCAGCAAATGGTTCACACTCGACAAAGAAGAGAATTCCTAACACTTGGATTGTCTTTGTTCTTTTTACATCTTGCTTATCAACAACTAGGTTTTATAAAGGCTTACTCAAGCTTCATTTGTCGTGTGTCATGGCATATTTCCTTACTTACAAAATTAGAGACCTTCTTGAGTAGCTTACCAGAACCTAAAGTGATTTCTTTGAGACCATCCTCTTCAAGTTCACTAAGACATGCATCAAGTCTGGAACCACTCCCTGGCATACTTTCCAATGATGCAGCTACATGTATAGCAAATTTTCTTTCAAAGTTGTTATAAAAAATAAAAAAATCTCTCTCAAGCTTCCACTACAAACAGATATGAGCATAATAACAGACATTTAAAGGAGGATAGAGATGGTCAAAAGATAAAGTTATTTTCTCAATAATGCCATAATGGCCTTCTAGACTGGTTTCAAACCTAGTGTAGTTTAATTTCATGCAAGCCTTTATAAGATAGCCGAGAGAGTACCAATCTAAATAGATTGGTCCTGCTAACCACAAACATCTATTGACCACCACTGACAGCAAGAAGAAGCAAGATTTCAGAAAAGTCATAAACACAGAGACTGGGGATGTTTTCAAGGGAAGAGTAGATAAGTGGGTCATATTTGAGGTCTTCTTTTTACTTGATTCTGCATCATCTGTGCACAATCTTATTAGATTATCAATAGTCTCCAGTGGCTTATGCCCTATCATTCTTATCATTCTTTCCAGATCATAAAGTAACCAAAAATTTCCGAAGAGCAAGGAAGGTACAAAAATAGCCAGTAGTCCCCACATAAAAGATAAGGAAAAAAAGAAAAAAGGGCAGTGATGATGATGGAGAGAAGAGAATTGGATCACAGCCCAAATAAATTTTTTTAAACAAAATTGTCATCTTTAACAGTCCCAAAAATTTAATCTTCTGTTTTTCTTTTGTTTCGATGTTCAGGATTGAGGCTACGAGAAAAGAAAGTCAACGTTGACTGTCAGGAAAGCTGAGGTTGAGGTTTTCATTCCTCAACAACTACTGCAGCAAAGGTGGGTGCATGTTTCATTTCTCATCCTCCGTTTTCCTTTTTCAATTTCTTTTTTAATCTTTGTTTGTTTTTGCTTTGTTTTCTTTACTTTAATGAGAAGAAAAGATATGTGTCAGACTTCTAGTGATTCACATGGTGATTGTTGACGTGTTTTTTGAATGGTCATTTGAGCTTTTAGTTTTCAGGTCAAAGGATAATCATGAGATTGAGAAAACTAAAAAGAAAGAAGATGAAGAATCTTTTAAACAATTTGATTGATTGGCTTCTTTATAACCTTCTTTTCTAATATGCAGTAGATATCAAAGAAGCCAGGGCAATTATTAGTTCTGTATGACTAAAAGTATTTTTTTGTTATGATTTTGCATGCACTTCGGATAAGGAGCAAATATGTATTGGTTAAGTTGTTTAATTGTTACTGCTTTTTAATTGTTTGAAGCATTTTTTTATGATTTTCAGGATATTGTTATGGGGATAAGGGGTAGTCTGTATTTGTGTTAGTGGGTTAGGAGTATCAACGGTAGTGCATTGCATAAAGTATTGATTTCCAGTTTTTATCTGCTATAGTTTTTCTGGGAATGCCTTTCTCCTGATTTTGTATGAAAGAAGCAATTTGTGTGATGGCATATTACAAGTATTTTTATTTTTTAAAATTTGGAGATACTTAAGTTCATTAAGGAACACTTTTCATTGTCATTCATGCTGTATCGATTAGACTAACTAAGCCACATGAGTTTTATATCTATTTTTTGTTGTCTGATGTATCATTTTCTTTAGTATCTAATTGTCTGCTGATTTTTTCGTAGCCATGCTTCTTGAATTGTAAAGAAGTTCTTTAATCTTGCATTTATTATTCTGCAATAGGGAATGTTAGTAGGAATGGGAAAATTTTCAAAGCTTGAACACGGAAGGTATTCTTCAAAACTTACGTATTGATCTTTTCATGTTTTTCTTTGGAGTATGCAATAGATACGTTTTATTTCATAATGATGTAAAACAAGACCAAAATCCAATTTTAGTTGTCTTTCTTCATTTGTAAGTTAGGAAAATCTTTTGGGTTATTTTAATACTAAGATGGCAAAAAAATTCTTTGAAATTTTACAGAAGGGATGGTTTAGAAGAGTTTTGAAGTGATTTATGACTTCTTGGGTATCTTTAACATTTTAAAAACATAGCATATATTACTACTAAATATTATTGAAAAAGATTTTTTTCAGTTTTCTATATAGTTTGCTTTCTGTTTATATTCCATATAGTTCGTTTTCTGTTTATAGTTATTTTTTTTTTTTGACAATAAGTTTATAGTTATTTTTATATTATGTTTAGTTTGTTTTCTGTTTATATAATGTTTATAGTTTTTATTAATTTTCATGTTTGTTGTATTGGAGAAAAGAGTACAAAGCTTCTATAAGAGGAACCAATCAGATTACGTAGGTGCTCTTTGGGTATCCTGCTTAGTCATACTTGTCTTAGTTTGTATTTTCTGGTTCATTTAATGAGTTAGATCAGATGCTTGTTGCTTAAAGTACTTTTCTATCTGAAGCTATATAGGAAACCAACAGTTAAGATCAGGTTTAGCTTTCTCACGAAGTATCAGTGGACCTATAGAAGTAAAAACATTAGATGTTAAAACGGCCCCATGATCTTTCTCTCATTTTCTGTTTTCTTTCATATGAGAGAATTGAAACAGGAAGCAAGTGGAATACAGTTAGTGATGGCTTCACACAAGGGTATTGGACTGTCTGTTCCTGTCTCACTCCTCATTGGAGCGTCTGTGGCTGCACTTTTCCTCTTCTTCCTGTACAATCCCTCCTCCTCCTGCAATTGCTCTCAAACACAATCTCAAACGCAAATTAGCACTGTTGAGAGGACCGAGAATCCAGATACAGTGTCTACAACTCCAGAAGACATTGCTTGGCTGAAATTGCAACTCCAAGTGAACAACCTGCAGGATCCACCCACCACCCCGGAGGCTTGGCATGAGCTGCGCAAGGGCATTAACCCCCGAACTCGTGAACAACAACTGGAGGACTTCCGCCAGTTAGTTGCCCTTGTCATTGTTCTTTTTCTTATGCGTGTGAGTGTGTGTTGGTGTACGTGTGTTTTACGTGTTCTAAAGATTATTTGCTTCCAGGTACAAAGGCATTTCCCATTATGAGGATGAGGTAGAGGCTCGCAACCACACAGCCCTTCCCTGCCCTGGTGAACTCCTTGTGGAAGAGCACCACAGCAACTATGGTGAGCCTTGGGCAGGTGGACGTGATGTCTTTGAATTCCTTGCTCTATCTTCCCATCTTTCTCAGAGCTCCCAGGTCCTTGAGATAGGTTGTGGAACACTACGTGTGGCACTGCATTTTATCCGCTACCTGGAACCTGGACATTTCCATTGCCTAGAGCGTGATCAACTCTCTCTTATGGCGGCCCTCCGGTATGAGCTTCCCTCTCAGGGTTTGCTCTACAAGAGACCAAGAATAGTGAAAGGAGATGACATGGATTTCAGTAAATTCGGTGACACTGTGTTTGATTTGATATATGCCAGTGCTGTTTTTCTTCACATGCCAGATAAGCTTGTCTGGGTGGGACTGGAGAGGTTGGCAAAAAGATTGAAGACTATTGATGGACGGATATTTGTATCACACAATATTAAGTTCTGTTCAAGGTTGGGTGGGGAAGAATGCACAAGAAGGCTTTCCAGTATGGGCCTTGAGTATCTCAGGAAGCATACACATGATAGTTTGTTATTTAACCACTATGAGATATGGTACGAGTTTAGAAGAAACAAAGCTTAGGGAGTGATTTTTGCATGGAAAAGAGGATTCCTTGTTTTCTCTCATTCAAAACCGTGTATGTGACTTTCGTGTCGCATGGCTTCTGGCTATTTGGTTTCTCCTGCAGGCACCCATTAGAGAGCATGATGTCATTGGTAGAGAGAGACCAGAAAGAGTGTTTTTTTTTTTTTTCCCAAAAAGAGAGGGGGGACTATTGACCTAGCTTGCCATTTCTGTTGACATGTTTAGAGATTTGGGAATATGGTATTAGAGGGTAAGGAGTCTTGTAATGCCATTAGTAGTTGTTTCTTTGGCTTCCATCTGTCTTCACAGGTATGCTGCAGTGTAACTTTGATAAGGGCTGCCGGGACGAATATTTGTAGTGTGATTCTTTTCTGTTTGTGTTGAATTTGAATGGCATTTGTCAGAAAAATGGTTAATTTTTGCTTTTGTAGTTCTATTTGGAGTTTGCAGATGCAAGGAGCTGTGTATAAATTGTTGGAAAATGTTACTAATCCAGTTTGTCCTACAAATATGAGCTTATAGAGCAGGGGTTGGTTCATTGGAAAATTGATACTTAATGTAGTTCATACAAGGGTAAAACTTGTATAAAACCACTTCCTTTACCTCTTGTATAGAAGATACACTTGGTCAGATTTTGTTTGGATTGATTGAAAGACTTTTGAGGAAAAATGAAAAGTTGATTTTTCAATATTTATGTAATACTTAAATGAATAAATAATATTGATCTAATTATTTGAAGTTGACTGGGAACAAGAGCGATTTTAATTTTAATTAAATATTTAAAAAATGGAGAAAATTCAAAGAAAGTGAAGTCTGACAGTGGGAGAAGGGGTGATTGTTTCACTCTCATATCTCTTTTCTTTGACACAATGCTTTGAAATCAAATTGACCAAGTCCAAAGTTCAGATGACCTTTGTACTACATAGATTGGCATCAAGACAAAAACAAAAGGAATAATTTTTCCCAAAAATAGTGGCATTTGTCTTGCTACTTGATCTTTGCCTCCTTTCCATGCAGTTCCCACTTTGTTATGGTCTTGGGTTAAGTACCTATGCTTTTCGCTCCTAATAGGCCGGTTTTTTGGGTAGTATTGGCTAGGTGTTAAACATTTGGTATCAGAGTAGGCGCTACGTCCCGACTTCGAGTCCTCGTGGCCGCGTGCGCAGGTGGACCGGAAGCCCTTGGCAAGACCTTTGACCCGGTCACGTTGCTGTGTTAATGCCGCCGTGGTCGTCGGCTCGGGTAGGTGGGGTGTGATGTTATGGTCCTGGGTTAAGTACTTATGCCTTCCGCCCCTAATAGGCCGGTCTTTTGGGTAGTATTGGTTAGGTGCTTAACACACTTCTTCTTCCACTTTCCACACATATATAGGGAAGTTGCAGTGAAATGAAACTTTATCTCACTACAATTATAAAACCCTAAATTAATTGTCAATCCCTAAAAAGGGAAGAATGAATGTTGGGAGACCTTCAATCTCAACATCTCCATTAGCTTGGCTTTTATGATAAAAGAACACTTAAGTACTAATTATGTGCTTCGAGAAACTTTGGACAGATTTAAAACGATCATATGGTGGTATATTTGAATAATCAGAAGAAAAATAATGATTCAAATAACTAAGAGAGAGAAAATTTATATTGAGATGTCTTTCAACTAAATGTTTGAACTAAGTAGTCTAAAGAAGCAAGAAGAAAATGAACAACCAAAAATATGTTTGAAGGACCAAGAGAGGTAAGAGTCTATGTGAGAAATCAGTCACCCAACATTCAAACAATTGAAGTTGGAAGGAGTGTCTATAGAAGACCATTCAAATTATGTCATTTACATTCAAAACGATTCAACCCTTGAAGTGCTACAGGGAAAATAACCTGATGGTCGATTCCTAAGACTTTCGAAGCTACTCCTAAGTATTCGTGCACTTTGAAATCATAATAGGGAGTTCAAAATTGGACATTTTCAAAGTGATTGTCCAAACCTTTGAAATCTCCATTCGATTAACTTTATCATTGACAGAACAATTGCTCACTCACTTTGAAATCATTTTGTTCAATCTAATAGAGACACTTGAGTTGACCTTGTATAAGCATTCATTGATGAATTTAAAAAAAAAAAATTCAAGTACCAATATGCATTTACTTTGAAAATAAATTTACTAAACTAGGTCAAGTAAATTTAATCTAGAGCTCTCTTAATTTGAAATCAGTCACAAAGTCCAAATTATTGCTTGTGGACTAGAATCTTGAAATCAATCTTTACATTCAACTGCTTAGAGTGTGTCCCTCGTTTTGAAATCAGTCACAAAGTCCAAATTATTGAGTTGCTCCCACATAGATTGAGTCCTCTCACAAGAAAGGATGGAACCAATTTGAAAATAAAGGTGCTTCTCACATCGTCCGATCAATATTGAACGATACAAAATAAAAGGCATAGATGCTCATATAATTACATAAGCACCATCCCGCGTTAAACCTACCTTCCATCTCTGGTTCAGTGTCGGTCCCCTTCCGCTCCGGCTATTGCAGAAGCCCTACGTTCCTCCTCCGCATAAGCTTCTTCTACCCCCAAGCTCCTCTGCGCCGCGTCACTCGGTAATGCCAGTGCCACTGGTATCAAATCTCAAAAGTTAAACCTACCTCCCTGTGCTCAGTCGGGTCCTCATCCGGCTTTGGTGATTTCAGAGACAGAGTCAATCCTGACAAGTCTCCTCCTGCACTTAACCTTATTCTTCGGCCAAAAATCGTCTACACCGTCACTAAGTTGTTTAGCTCAAACAGGTAATCTGAAAAAAAATTCCCCTTTATTCTGTCCTTTTTCCTTCCTATCTCAGACTTGCACCTAGTTTATTTCGTTGCTGGTAAAACATTCGTACTGAACAACCCTAACACCGAATTTCAATGCTCTCGCCGATAGGCTTTAAGATGGCTCCCGTGTATATAACAGGGGTGGGATAAAGCTGGTTATTTTTTGGTTAAAGCATGGTTGGGGATTGATAAAAGAGGTTAATTTAATCTTTTTTTTCACATGATAGCATAACATGCATAAATCGACATTGGATTCATCATATCTGAATCGTTTGAAAATTTGACAATTTGTAGTTCCTTCAAAGCTTGGTCGCACTATACGCCTATTTAAATGATTGCCAATATGACATTCAAGCACAATTTGACAATCTGTAGTTCCTTCCGGGCATGCCCGCACAAACCCCTCATGTCCTTTAGTAATTTTTGTTTTGATCTTTATTTTGTTGGAGTGTGGCAGCCTGAAACCAAAGTTTTAGCAAGCCAAGCTAGGGTTTTTTGTCTTCTCTCCGGGAGGATCCTACCCTAACAGAAGCAGAGAGCATCTTGCCGGAATTCATCATTGTAGTAATGGACAAGCCTTCGTCCTTCTTGTTCTCGGGCACCCATTTTGACCGGAAGAGGTTCGCCAAAGATTTTGCCAGATTCCAGGTAATCATCACAGTTCACTATCTACTATGATCAAAGGAATTAAAATGTTACAAGGACTCTTTGCTGCCGCCGCATCTGAACTATTGTTTTATCTGTCTCTCATAGTCGTTTATAAGTTTTCTAGACTTTTCATTATGAACTTAAGTGCATTTAGTTGTAATTGGATTTTGAAATCTAAAAGGCACTCTCATGATTTGATGCAGCCCAAGCAAGAGGCTGAGATAACAGAATTTACTGAAAAGGGTGAAGCAGAAAAAGCAGAAGTGGAGGTGTCTCTGAAAATGAAGAGAAGGAAAACCAAGACTTCAGGTAGCTAATTGGCACTTAGTTTCTCTCTTTTTATTGCTTGTTGGTGTCCTGACTCTTCGCAACGGCCTGGCTTTTGACAAGTTGGTTTTCTCATACAGCTGCTCATGTAGAATCTGTTGAAGGGTTCAGTGTTTTCAGAAGTTCGGAATCTACTGCTGAAGACAAAACATTGACCAACAATGAATTATTCAAAAAGAAGAAAGAAATTGATAGACAGATTGAGGTTTACCATGCACTCTGATCTCTCTCCTAATTATTACTTTTGCCTCATCAGTTGCTAATGCATATTCTTCTTGTGGTTGCAGATAGATGCAGTTCTTCGTAAGAAGCATGGCATTCACATTTCTGGTTACAATGTTCCATCCCCTCTTCAGAATTTCAGTGAATTGAGCTCAAGGTACTTCTCGCATACTAGGTTTTTGGAACCTTGTTAATTGAGAATTGTAGTTCCTATTTTCATGTTGATTTTGTTTTTTGTGTGGAACGACTTCTCTTCTCCATTTGTTTTTTTTTCCATGTTATTACTAAATTAAAGTATTACTGGTATTTATTTTTGTATTTCGTCTCTGGTAGATAGAACACTTGTAATATTGACTGTAAAAGGATGGCTTTAAAAATTCCTTTTACACTTTTTTTTAACAACAGTTTGTTTTTCTTACTCCTCAGGAAGAAAAAGGAAGAATTAAATTTAGTGGCCTAGTAAAAATTGATGCAAATTTTTGTACAACTAATTGTAGTTTAAAACTGAGCTCAGGCTAAAACTTATCAAAGTGTAAAGAGAGGTATATCTTTTGAACCATCTGGCTGAAACTTGTAGATTTCGGTTAGACTTGGCTGTCCTTAGCAGGACATTTGCAAATGCAACCTTCTTATGTGTCATCGTTCTGGATATGGCCATCTAGATACTTTAATGGGCTCAAAATTTATTTACATGGTGGGAAGCATCTGACAGTGACACATAATATTAAAGTAAGGCACTGGTCTATCCCAAAATAAGTAGCCAAAGTTAGGAGGCCTTTTTTCAAACTAAATACTATCAGAATTTTTTATCTAATATTAACATATGTAGGATTATTCCCTGTGACATAGTAATATGAATAACTGTTTTTTTTTTCAGATTTAGGTTCAGTTATTCATCTATAATATATTCCTTTGGTAGCGTTATTCCCATTCAATGGGCACCTCAAATAGTACAGCCTTTTAGGGTGGGCTTACCATAAACAGTCCAAAAAATGTCAACTTGGTGTGGGTCGTTTCTTTGTATTCTGAGTTCTTGGGGTGGGGCTTCAATCACATGAAATTGATGTAATGAATATGCAAGAATAAAAATTCCTGTGATAGACATATAAAAGTGTCCCGCATTAGAACTTATATCATTTGAATAGTTTATAAGGACTAGGGATGCAATTTCACAACCAAAATCAATTTGGCTCTGTTTTGTGTATCCTCTAGTTAGCAATAATGATACCAATTGGCATAATTTGAGCCATTTGATACCTAAGATTGTCTTCTTGTATATCTACTAATTAGATTATTGTCTTCTAAATGGTGCAATGCTAGGTCTGACCTAGAACATGCCTAAACCATCTCATATAGCTTTTTTCGATTTTTTCAGCTGTAGGTGCTACTTATTATTTTCTAAGAAGTTCATTTCTACTTTTGTCTTTCCTAGTTGAGAGCAAATAATATTGTTTGGTTTGAACTCTTTTTAATAATTTTCTATTGAACAGGTTTGACTGTAAAGCATATTTACTGCACAATTTAGCAGACCTGGGAATTAGAGAACCTACACCTATTCAAAGGCAGGCTATTCCAGTCTTCCTCTCTGTATGCTCTTTAATTTCATTTGTCCCTTTGTTCTACTTTCTCTCTTTTAAATTGTTATGTATTAAGTATTTTCTTGTGTACTAGTGTTACCTTGGTCAATGTGTTATTTTCAGTTATGGTACACCTAGAAGTATGAATCCTTTATCTCCACAAGTTTTATACTTCTGACCATTGAAATTTGTTTTTGGTGGTGTCTCTGTCTGAATTAGGGACGAGAATGCTTTGCTTGTGCGCCAACAGGCTCTGGGAAGACCTTGGCTTTTGTGTGCCCTATACTTATGAAACTTAAGGTAAGTGGTTATCCCCAGAGTTTTAAATTATTTTAACTTAATTGGGTTTAAAACATCATGAGTTCTTTTTTTCCCTGTATTAGCCGGGACTGAAAGCTGGTATTCGAGCTGTCATTCTTTGTCCTACACGGGAATTAGCTGCACAAACAACTAGAGAATGCAAGAAACTTGCCAAAGGAAGTAAATTTTATATCAAGTTGATGACCAAGGACCTTGCTAAAGCTGGTGATTTTGAGAAAATGCCTTGTGATATTCTTGTCTCCACACCACTTCGTTTAGATTTGGCCATGCGAAACAGGAAGCTTGACCTAAGCAGGTCTGTACTAAATAACCATGTGTGTTAGAAAAAAAATGGACCTCAAGAATGGGTCCAGAAGTTGATCAAACTGATTTTTGAATCTTTTGCAGGGTGGAGTACCTTGTCTTGGATGAGTCTGATAAGCTTTTTGAGCTTGGTTTTGTAGAACAGATTGACTCTGTGGTCAAAGCCTGTTCAAATCCATCAATCATACGTTCGTTATTTAGTGCTACTTTGCCAGATTCAGTTGAAGAGATTGCACGCACTATAATGCATGATGCAGTTCGAATTATCGTGGGTAGGAAGTAAGTTGTGAGCCTTTTGTAACCAAATTCCCCACTTGAGCCACCTATATGTGTATGTAGAGACAAGGTTTTCATTGGCCCCTCAATTCTTGTTTGTGAGAAGAATGGGAAGAGGATACTCTCAGCTATACAAAACTCTTTTACTGAAGTACTTTTAATATTCGAGTGTTGACATTTCACTCACGAAAGTGAATTCATCTTGAAATACTTGTGCAGGAATTCTGCTTCAGAGCTGATAAACCAGAAACTAATTTTTGCTGGAACTGAAGAAGGAAAGTTGCTTGCACTGCGTCAAAAATTTTCAGAGGTGTGTAGCTATTTGGACTGTGAGTAATAGCTGTATATGTTTTTTTTAAATGAGTAATATCTGTATATGTACTTACAGCTTCTCAAATCTGATGCACTATGATAAATTCATGAATATATGTATTACAATTTCTCCTTGAGATTTTGTTTCAAATTTATATGAGAACTAAAAATGAAACATTTGATTCAGTTGTACATTGAGTAGTTCTCTTGCTAACTGTCTGTAGTGGAGGGTTACTTGCATTATGCAACACAGTCTAAGAAGATTTAATTGTTATCCCCTCAATCTGTTGAGAGACAATGTGGACCTGAAAGAGGATGAATTGGATTTCTACAACGTGTGGTTGTAGTAAAAAAAAACAGATGGATGGCTAGAACTGTACTGTTCAGTGTAGTTACAAGCTTTTCAATAAAAAGTGTAGTTACAAGCTTTTACTAAAATTGGAGTACATGCTGAAGTGAAGATGGAGGGTTACTTGCATTATGCTAAACACTCTAGGAAAACTTAATTGCAGTCCCCCCAATTTGTTGAGAGAGTGTGAAACTGAAAGAGGATAAGTTGGACTTGTATGACGTGTGATCATAGTAAAAAAAGCTGATAGAATTGCTAAAACCGTACTGTTAGTGTAATGACAAACTTTTACTAAAATTGACCTAAATGCTGAAGTAAAGTTACATGGTTATGAGTGTAATATTGGGTTGACAATGGATCATCAAACTATATTCTTTTGTTATAGGGATTTATTTTTAAAGCTTTGTCCAAACTATGGAGTTGGATTCTTTTTATGTAACAGAATTTATTAAGCGGACGATGGTTCAATCATTTGACGTCAGTAATGTGGAAACATCACTAGCTGCATTGTGAAATGGAGCATTCTCAACATTATCTGCCATGTTTGATATTTTTCTTGCAGCAACCTCGATTTTTCTTTCAAAGCAAGGATGCCTTCCATTTGTAGAGTTTTTTTCTCCTTTGAAGTTCATGTGGTCCTGTTTGTATTACAACAGTAATCAATGACATTGGTGTGCAGAGTCTAGACCCACCCATATTGGTTTTTGTCCAAAGCAAAGAACGTGCAAAGCAACTTTACAAGGAATTAGCATTTGATGACATAAAGGTGGATGTGATCCATGCAGATTTAACTGAGGCACAGGTGACTAATTCTTTGAGATTAGTAGATTCATGTTTTATCCTTTTTCTTTCTGTGGGGCCAAGTTAATTACAACATGTGGGGGAAGATTTTATCTGTGAGGTGGTGTTAATTACAACATATGTGGATTTAAAGTAAGAATCATGATCAAACAATACGACTTCCCGAGAATTTCTAGAGGTTATACTAAATTGCCTGTGCGAACATTTATTTATTTATTTATCATAAATGCTGTCTTGTACTTTGGTTGAAGGTCTCTGAAGCAACTGTGTGTTGGTCTTTGCAGCGAGAGGATGCAGTTGATAACTTCCGTGCTGGAAAGACATGGATGTTGATTGCCACTGATGTGATGGCTCGGGGAATGGATTTTAAGGGTGTCAACTGCGTGATTAATTATGATTTTCCTGAATCAGCTGCAGCATATATTCATCGTATTGGTATGTCAACTTTCTTCCTGCACACTATTCAGTTACATTTTCTGTATTTGGTTTAGTGGTAAGTTCTCCTCTTTAATAAATTTCTCATCATTTTGAAGAAAAAAGTAGGTTTACTTTCCAAATTTCTCGACCATTTAGTTCTCATTTGGCTCTGTTATATCTTTGGTGGTCATTTATCACATAGAAATGCTTCATTTATAATAAATATTAATATGGGAGTTGGAAAGATTTGCTTTTGGGGATCAAGAGGGAAAGCCAGTGCAAAGAAACTAAAATATCTTTCCATCACCATCAAATCATACAGCCACAAATGTTGCATCTATGGTAATGGTACTTCAATGAGCCTAACATTATGCTTCGTATTATGGCTGGGGGATTTTCAAGACCTATTTGAAACTTAGGATTCACTTATGTATTTCATAAAACAAATTCATTTGTACTCTTTTTACATTTTGTTTTGAACAGCATACTCTGTGTACTTATTGATGGTTCTGCCATGCAGTGATGGGCCTCTGAATGAGGCACAGATAAAGTTCTCCATTGTTGAGGATGTGTCTATTGTCTTCAGCATGAACTCTTTATGTTGGTGTATTTGTGCTTTGTCTTCGTCATTAGCACTACCTGAAAAACATTCCTTGCTTTTTGCTATGCAAAATGATATGGCCCTTATCTCTGATTTTTTTTGTTACTATTATTGATTTTTTTTCAGTTCGCCGTTATGAGAATCTGGTGGTGCCATCACTGATGGTTCTGTTAAGAAGTCTAATTTTTGTTTGTTTAGTTTTTTTTTATTTTCTAGGAAAGTATTTTCCTGTAGAAACTAGATTCCTATGGTTTTAGGGAGAGGGATATTATTGTTTTCTTGGTTTTTGAATGTTAACATTATTGTTGTTTTTACCATTGTTTAAGATATAAATAGGGGACTGAGTCTTCAAACCCTAATCTTTCCACACTTCAATTTACAAATTTTACATGGTATCAGACTGACAACAGTTCTGAGATGGGGAAAGAAATAAGGTGGGAACGAAGGGGAAGATGAAGAAGCAAGAAGATGTTTCTCCTTCTTCTCTATCTTGTGGTGAATGTCTTATTCTTCTCCATGTTGTGGTGAATGTTGTTGGGTATACAACTAAAGTCCCACATTACCTAGAAATGGGGAAGATCATGGATATATAAGTGTGGACACTATTTCTATTGGAGTGAAGCCTTTTGGGGTAAATCCCAAGAATGAATCCATGGGGGCTTAGGCCCAAAGTAAATCACTAATGAGAGCTTTCTCTTGGAAGATTATAATCATAGTAGAGTGTCGTTGTTTCCTGGGCGTGGAGCAACTTTTGCTTTATCAATTTTAGAGTTTCATTCCTCGCTAGAAGAGTCTGCGTAAGATCATATATTTATGTAGTCCAAACAACATAGGCAGGTATTGCCAGTTGGGGTCTGCCATAGAGTGCCTCGAAGGGAGATATCTTCAAAGCTGAGAGTGGGCAGTGTTGTAGTTTGCAAGCAACTCAGCCCATGGTAAAAAGGACACCCACTGCTTCAGCTTGTCATTGGCAAAGCGACAAAGATAAGTCTCCAAGCAGCAATATAGAATCTCTGCCTAGCCATCAATATAGGGGTGATAAGCAATAACTCATTTCCCAACTTAGTGATTGTTATCACTATTTCCTTTTCGAAATCATATCTTGTGATTTGTGTTGATTTGGGATTTTCCTAATTGTGTCACCCATTAAGTTGTACCCTTTTTCTTATGTCGTACCCTTAACAAGGATTTACGAGTCCTCTTCATTGTTGTTTATATTCTTCTATACAGTTTGTTCAATTGGATGTCTTGGGCTAGGGTGCTATTTAGGAGGAGATAAACAAAGTTGAATATTTTAGTTCAAACTTGGTATCAATGACATAAACTACATAGCTTGAGAAGGAGAAAGAATATAAGAATACCAGTGCTGATGAAGCTTAGTCCAAGATTAATCCTAGCCTAATAGGGCTGATGAAGCTTTGTCCAAGATTAATCTTAACCACGTAGCAATGACTTGCTGCAGGTTTTTTATTTTTTGCTTAAAATGGGAAATAGTGTGAGACATTTTGTAATAAGCTGAAGCTATAGGAGGGAGGGAGTGTTAGAAGTTTAATTTGAGTTTATTTAGTTTTTTATTTTATAAGAAAGTATTTTCCTATAGAAACTAGTTTTCTTGGGTTTCAAGGGAGCAGGGATATTATTATAAATATGCATACTATTTAAATTATAAATATGTTTTAAAATTTATAAGAAAGTATTTTTCCAAACCCTAATTTCTCCTATACTTCAGTTTTAAAAATTTTACACGTTCATAGTCAAATATTTTGGTGCCATTTTGTTTTGTTTCTTGCCCAAGAATTTTCCATTTCTTTCTAAATGGTGATTTATTCTATCCCTTCCTCCATAAAAAAAACATAGTCTCCATTCGCCAGCAGTAGATGAAACCGTTCTATATGCTAGGTGATTCAGATTAAATTTCACCTATTCTTTAAAGTTTATTTCTTCCTAATGGATGTTTTTGAGTAGGCAAAATGGTTTGTATGGATCAAATCTGGCTATAGTGAATACTGGAGGGGTAAAGCTTTGAACATATATTTGCATGTAGGGAGGTGTGGCAGAGCTGGAAGAACAGGTGATGCCATAAGTCTGTACACAGAAGAGGATGTACCCTTCTTACGAAATATAGCCAATGTTATTGCAGCATCTGGCTGCGAGGTCCCATCTTGGATGCTCTCATTACAGAAGCTCAGGAAGAAAAAGCACCGGCCTCAGAGAGATTCTATATTGAGTGGACCTCAGGAAGATACAGAAGCACCCCATTTGAGGTGGAAAAGACAGCAATCCCAGAAAGGTACTGTATCAGACATTCGGCCGGTGCAAAAAGAATCTAGTTCAAATGGACCCCAGGTGGCTGCAGAAGCACCCAATTTGAAGCGGAAGAGGCAACAAAAGACCTGGAAAACTTCTGTACCAGAACCTGTACCTGACGTACCGAAGGAAAACGGAAAAGTTATGCTAAAACCCAAGCAGAAGAAGCATAAAGCAGAGAAGTTCCTTTCGACAGGACCCTGAAAAGCTTCAATGGGGATAGCCTGTGCTATCGGGGTGGTGAATCTTAGATCGGTTTTCTAGCCTGTTGTGTAAACATTTATCAGTAACTTATAGTCTCTCTTCAGATGTAAACGTTGGTCAGCAACTTGTAGTCTCTCTTCTGTGGTTTTTTTATATTTAGTCTTGTCTTAATCAATTCCTATGTTTTTTATCGTTGGATCTCTTGATTAGGAGGTCATTCAAGAGGATTTTTTTTATATTCAATCGTCTAACTGCTTGCACACTTTGAAGCCACCTTTAAAAAGAAAAAAAACATGCATGGAGCTTTTCTCGTCCAAAATCATTCGAGGCACAGAAAGTATCTTTAAGCAAAGAAAAGGAAGAAGGCCATTTGGCAATAAAAAGTAGTGTTCTTGAGCTTGTTCTTTGAGCATTTTATACAAACAAAGCTTCTTACGAGAGTAATAAAACAGTGAAAATGGAGCGAGACATAAAAAAGGAACCACCTCAATTGAATGACTCGTTTAGTGTTCCTACACCTTCAACGCAAACTTCTTTGCAGCAAGAGCTTCTGCTTCCAGCGGAGGCTCAAACAAGATGGTTGTTTCGGCAAGTAGTGAGGTAACCACGTATGGATCCATGTTTGATGCTGGACGACGGTCTTCCAAGTAGCCTGGATGAACAAAACTTGTAATTAACAACCCTCATCTTTATAAGAAAAGCTTTCATTCCCTCTGATTTCTGAATTGTTTTCAACATACCTTTGCCTTGTTTTTCAGTATCACGCCCAACACGAATTGAGCAACCACGATTAGCCACACCCTAGACATGTATTAATAGCTCAGTATGGTGTAAAGTGGGTTCAAGGAAAAAAAAATGTGAACGGATAAATTTCAAAATGAACTAAACTACCCATGAAAAGGTGTCAATGCTGGCAGTCTCATGCTTTCCTGTCAACCTTCGCTCGTTCCCTTCTCCATACGCACTGATGTGCTCCTTGTGGCGGAGAGAGAGGTTGAGGATTGCCTTCTTTATTACTTCGTAACCTCCCTCTTCTCGCATGCTCTTAGTGCTATAAAAGGATGACCCTCATTTAAATAAAAGTAAAGTGTATTAAACTGTTCTGAGCTCGGAGAAGATTATATTTAGTACCTGTAGTTGGTATGACATCCTGCTCCATTCCAATCACCCTAGTGTTGAAAACAAAAACAAAAGATTGAACTGAAATGGTCTGAATGATTTACATGGGTGACGATAAGTAATCAGCTGAGTTCACAAGGAGTTTTTGAAAGTGCCAGCACAATGATAAGGCTACAAACAGACCGTATTGTACACGCAGCTGATTGATTCTTCAAATTTTTTAAGCTACTTAGTGGGTGGTTTAAGCATTACCTCTATAGGTTTTGGGTCAAGGGAGAGCACTACGCCAGCTTGCTCTGTTATCCTCTGTTGTGAGAAAGATGGCTTTAATAAGCAAAAGTGGACAAAACGACAAGAGATTAAAGTAAAAAGATATGCAAAGCTTCTGTGTTTTTCCATTCTACATATAGGCTAGACAAATAATGTTTGTGAATTACCTCCAGTATGTACCTAGAGCACCATATGTGATCACCTGCGTCAATGCCAACACTAGGCCCAACTTGATATTCCCACTGAAGAAAACATGAATGATGGTTAACAGATGTCATACTTATGAACCTACTCTAATAAGTCAAACGGCTGAAAGTAGAAAGCTATGATGTTTACATTTGCTGAGCAAAATACAAATACATAACGTTCTTTTGCAATGGTCTGAGAAAATATAAAATCTGAAAGGTGCGAAAGATGAGACAGAGAAGGAGACCTGGCCTGGCATAACTTCCCCATTAGTTCCACTAATGTTGATTCCAGCATATAAGCAAGCCTTGTAGTGAGCATCAGATATATCACGCCCATATGATTTGTCAGCACCGGCACCACAATAGTAGGGTCCCTGGAACAAACATAAGACAATTGAAAACCTTAGGAGATAAAATAAAGATCTAGAGAATAGAAATCAAGCTTATCAATAGTACAGTCAATCATCAGAATTTGCAAGATGAGAAATTACCTGGGGACCGGGGTAGCCTCCCACAGGCCAACCCAGAGGCCATTTGACATTTGTTTGGAGTAAGGTGTATTCCTGCTCTATCCCGAACCTAATTTCAGACACAACCAATCGTTTGACATTAACATCTAGATGTATTTGACATGTACTTAAAATTGAAATGAACTGGTGCTTACCATGGGACTTCACTGACAACCTTTGAATCACTGAAAATCTGAGCAGCTCTGTGGCGTTTGTTTGTAGGAATGGGCTCTCCAGCGGGTGTGTAAGAGTCACAGATAACCTTCAGATCATTTATACCATTAACAGAATGTAAAAGACAATTGAAAAGTATGCATTGCCAGCCTTCTCCAGTTTTTAGTAGTTTCATTACACTCACCAAGATATTGTTACCTCCTCTGAAAGGATCCTTAAAAATTGCTTGTGGGCTGTAGACAGAAATGGAATTTACAGATCATTTAAACTAGTCACTTAGACAACCAACACGACAAATAAAGTTCTTTTGGACCCCGAAATAAGCATCTTACTATATAATCACTTCACTATCTTCACCAGGAGCTTGCCCAGTGCTGGACCCATCGTAATTCCACTTCGGAAGTTCCGAGGGGTGTTCCACAGGCCGAGAGATAGTCTAAGAAGTTGAAAAACAGAAACGGGCACTGAAAATTAAAGAAAAAAAGAAAAGAAAAGAAAGAGTGTAATAATTTTTCCAATTTCAAATCAATGACAAAAACCTCTGCATCCTACCCGTGATTTGCTTCTAAGATCAATCCCAGACCCTCCTATCCTGATCCATACGGATAATTTCTTGTTAACATGGGTGCTAGTCAAGAGCGACTGACAGTGATTAATCAAACAACAATAGGTAAGAAGAAAAATGTCCGCAATTACCAGATATACTCAGCGATGATCTTATCAGAAATAGGAGTGAGGTCCAAATTTAAGAGATCCTCCAGCCTTGAGACGGTGGCATTTTCAGATTTCAGAGCACAAACTCTAAATTTGGACAAGTGTTTAGTCTTTAGTCTCTGATTCAACACAAGAGAATTCCACAGGTTTGCAGTCATGGGTCTTCCTTTAAGTGAATTATGTGAAACTTTAACCTGCCATTGCATGGAAGGCGCCAGAATCTGTGCCATTCTTCCAACGCGTTACTGGACACAAGGTGAAGAGAATCCGAGCGTCAGTATTGTTCAAAAGCTGGGTCCGTAAAAAAAACACATGGGTCCTACTCGGGGCAGATTCGGCCAATTGGTTGTACGACAAGGGAGAAAGAAAAACATCAAAAAGTCTTAAAGCTACAAAATCTGCAACAGAAAGGGTGCGTAATTGACAATTATGTCCTCCCTCAAAACCTCGTAAGCCTTTAAAAAAGGCCGAACAGCGTCTTACAGAGACGCAAGTGTCCAGAAAACAAGCTTCTAATTTTCGATAATGCCGGAATGAGACGGCGAGATTCACTTTCGCCGAAAATTTCGGTAAAAGAAAAAAAGCTTCAAAGCCGTTAAACAAAGATTCTAAAGAAGTCTATAATCAGTCTGATGGATTCTCTAACGAAAACGCAATTCTTCTGAACTTCACCAAAAGATTCCTCCATGGAGTTCTTCCGATGTTTAAATGGATGCAATGACAAGATCATCCGTCCAAACAAATGCCTTTTGCAATTACGACAACGATTCTCAGCAGCATTACAGGAAAGAGAACGACGAGAAAGCAAGAGAGAGGACAAGTAAAATGAAGAAGAAGTTAGGAAACGCACCAGAAAACTGCCGCGGGAGAATGGCGGGAGAATGTCACTCTACACAACCGGTATGGAGATGAGAACTGAGAAGACCTGCAAGAGAGTGGAGGCAGAGAGAAAGAAGGGGGGAGAGGGGAGATTGAATTTGGAATATGGTTAAAAAAACTAAAAGAAAAAGGGAGAGGAGGCTTGGTGCCCTTTCCATAGTAGATAGGGTTGTTACATGGGTGGAGGAAAATGGTCTTGATGGGGTGAGGGCACCTAGGGTCTCCATAAACAAGATAAGGGTTACTTTCAAGTTTCATTCTCTCTCCTTGCAACCACCAAACACATACTTAAAAAACCTTTGGAAACATAAATTAGTCATTAGAAAATGTAATTTGAGACTCTAATGATTTTCTTTATCTAGATGGTGACAATACTTAGAACAAGAACAAAGTCCAACAACAACACCATCACTAGGGTTTTGTAATTTTTGTTTCAACTCATCGATCCGACCAATAAAGGTGACTTAAGCTAAAAGAAAGATCTCGAGGGAAAGAGAGAATAGAGGAATTCTAACTCTTGGGAGAGAGGATACTAATTAAGGTTAAGTTTCAATTGAAGCTGTCAACAACGGGGATTCTTTAGAGGGGGGTGGTCTCTTTGATTTTGCTCTTGCAGTAAGGATTAGCTCCCTTCACCAACCACTTGTAATTATTTTTATTGATCTTTACTTATATCATAAAATCATTGTCTTAGTCTTTTATTAAGACTAGTAATCATTTAGTGTTCTCCCCAAATTGAAATACTCATTTGAGTAATTGATATCAAAGGGTCACTTTAAAGCTTATCTAATTCAATATGGCTCGATAATTATAGCACAAGAAAAATAGGAAGAGAGTGTTAACTATTGCTTCCTTTTCGTTTCGGAAACAATAGTTTATCCGACTTCTATCGTGGAGAACATGGACCAACTTCTGTTTCGGAAGTTACGATCCACATCTCTCCCATCGGCAGTTGCAATAAGCCGATAAATCGGTAGGAAGCCGATAAATTTGATGGAAGCTTGACTTATAAATAACTTGTTTGGTCCCAATCTCGTTCACTGACAGGGTTATATGGAAAAATTAAAATTTCTCATGTAATTTTCTAGTAAGATATTAATAGGATTTGATATGAAGGTGCATATGTAAAAAATTTATCAATATCCAACTTTTGAGAGCTTTTGCAATAAGCAAATAATCTCTAATCAAAGATGAAGGCGACTTGAATTAGATAATTATGTGCATCTATGAAAATATTAGCTTTTTAATTAAATGCTATTTTATCCTCACCTTTCTTTTTTGTTTTTCTATTTTCTTCTATCTCCCGATTGTTTAAAACTGTAATGGCCTAGGAATTAAACTGCACCTGAGCTCCTCAGAGTTGGGAGATCGGAAGACCTCCGTTGTTGCTGCAAATCCCAGTTTCGAGTTTCGACTCGGACGCCAGATGAAATACGAAGTCATTTTGTAGAAAAGATCGGGGTAAGAGGGTCCGGTAAAACGTGTCTATGACGAAAGCGCAATGATGATTGGTGACAAATTCTCCGGTCTCCGGTTCTTCGCTTTGGCACGTGCCACATCGCCCTATTCGTCGTCTCTCGTGGCATCAGCCTTCGGCGGAGAAAAGGAGCATCAAAATGCAGGGAAAAGAAACTTCTTCTGATTTTTCGTATGATTCTAGTATGGGAAGAGCAAGTGGAAGATCGAGGAAATTATAAATTCCTCAAAAATTCGCTGTCTTTTAGTCTGGGTCGATGGAACAGCTCGTAAATTTTATCATTCGTCCGCCACGGTACATCGTTTTCTGATTTGTTTTTTTCTTACCGGAAATTGTTACTTTTGGTTTTGGGTCTTGAATTGCCTTTAAATTCTTATCTGAAAGGTGAGAACAATTTATTTGTTTTTGTTTTTTTTGTTTCTTAGTTGTTATTGTGAGGAATCGTCTCTTTTAATTTGATATTGAATTTCATTTACCCTTTTTCTTGTCGCTTATCCGATTATTAATTAAGATGAACTTACTTTTTCTCTTTACTAGTTTGTGATACACATTGGATTGTTGCCTGGATGGCTAAGTTACTCTTTGGAATAAGAAATGTTTTACCTTTGAATTTTAAATTTAAACAAACGAGGATCTCTTACATAATCTACAGAAGCTTTTCTTCAATTCGCTGGCACTGGATCTTACACTTGAGAGCATTCGACAAGCTGGGAAGAAAGGGCCCTTGATGCATGTCATTCCTTTGATGAGTTCATTTTAAGCAACGATAAGCTTCTCATGACTGAGGCTTTATTTAATGCTCCTGCGTTTAAGATGGAAAAGCATTTAGAGATCAAGGTGTCAAATTTGACAAGTTATGAAGTGGTATATATATAAATGGAATACTGGATTTGTCAGTTGGATTTTGTTTAGGAAGATTCTAAAAGTGAAAGTGTACTTGTGACAAGTTCGGAAAGATAATTTGAATTCGTCCTTGGGAAGATATGGTGTAATTAAGGGCATTTCTTGGGTTTTTCGTTGGCTTAGACTATGAAGACTATGAATTGAAGATATATCTCAACTTATGTCATTTTGCATTCAGGAGTTTTGTCTCATCATATAGTGCAATAGAAGTATCAAAACGTTCTACTAGAAAGAAAAAAGAGAGAGAACAAAAAAGAGGATTCCATTCTCTCACCTATACCACATAAGAAACTGAAAACACAGCATACTTTATCCTTTATGCGAGAAAGATTGGAATATTTACAAATATTATGTATAGGAAGTCTTTGTCAAGTTTCAGTGACAGATGATTCCTATTACACCTTTAATAGGAGGGTTTTCCTGCTTGGAGTGTGAACTATACATTCTTCTATGATTTGCTTATGTGCATCTTCCTTGCAATACCAGCATTGTTGCTTGGAACATGTTTTGGAGGCCTTGAAGGGCTCAATCAGTCACGAGTGTGCTGATTCACATGAGCTTGATGTGGTGACGGAGATGTATGGTAGCGGGCAATTGCCTGGATCACCATCAGAGTAATCTCTCCCTTTCTGCCAGCTTTGTAATAGAAAGTGGGGCACTATCTTGTAATAAGTGAGATATTTAGGTAGAATGGAGATAGTTTGTGACCCAACGAGTGTTTAATACTGCACTTTTTGCATGGAAATCCTGCTTAAATTGGAATCTCTCTTTGGGTTTTGACGCCATGAAGAGAGTCAAAAATAGAGAAAGGGGAGCAAAATGCTAATCATTCTTGTCAAACATGAGGATAATGCTTTAATGAGCAGAAGATGGTAACGAGGGATAGGCAATGGCCTTGATAACCATCAGAGAAATCTTTCTCTCTGCTCTACTGGATTTTTTAAAAAAATTGGGGCACGATTTTTGAGGTAGAATGGAAATACTTGTGACCCAATGGGTGTTTAATGCAGTACTTTCCACCTGGAATTTCTGCTCAGATCAGAAACTTCCATTGACTTTGATAACCACGCAGAGAGTAGAAAATAGAGAAAATGGGAGCAAATTGTTGATCATTCTTCTTAAAGATGAGGATGATTCATAAAGCATTGCACATGTCATTGAATGATAATATTAATATTCAGATTATTATATGAGGATATTCCTTATTCAGGTTCAGTAAGACACAAACTGTTCCGCATCCTTGGTAGTCGGGTGTTCCTTTTTCTGTGGGAGCTTTATATACTTATCTTATTGAGATGAAATGGGTCTGAGATAATATAGGTGCATATTATTTCTTACCTTGATGATTGTTATTATGACTCTCAAAATTGTTATTATTTGCTCCTGTTGGCATTTCCAAAAAAAAGAAAAAAAAAGCCCTTTTTTCAGTTTTCTATTTCTGTATTCCTCATATTTAAGGGGCTTATAGTTGCATGTTTTGATCTACAGAGCTGATTATAGCCCCAAAAATGACTTGTTAGACCAAGAATTTATGCTTAAAGGACAGTGGTATCAGAGAAAAGATTTGGAGGTACATCTGCTTGCTTTGTTTGAAATTCTTTGGCTTTTTCCTTTTGTTAATTGGGGTTGGGGGGGTGTGGGCCAGAGGGGGAGCGGGAGGGTGGAGAATAAAGTGTGAGTTGTATTTTTATGTTATGTGTAGCTCTTGTGATTCTTCTATTTCATTAGTGGTGTAGGGTTTAGAGTTATTTATTTTCAGACATTGTCATTCTGCTATTCATGAGTTGGTAATTGATTTTCTTATTTTTGTTTTATTTTTATTTTTTTAATTGATTTTTTCACTAAAGAGGTTATTTCCTATTCTTAGTGGTTATTTCATGCCTAGCAAGTGCATGTAAGATGTTTAGTTGGTTTTGAAAATTGATGCCTTGTGTTCTTTCTTCCTTTTTATTTTTTATCTTGTTGTGTGAGTGTTGAGTGCACCGAAAATGATTGAACTCCAAAAATTATGTTTTTTCAGTTCATAATCTATCAACCGAATTGTTTTTTCAGTGTTTCTGTAATGTTCTAGTTTTTTTTTTTTTTTTTTTTTTGGGAGGTTGAGAAAGCTAGGTATTTGTTTCTTTTCTTTCTCTTTTCATTTTATCTCCCTTTTGGGTTCTCTTGTTCTCCCCTTTTCTTTTTTTTTGAATTCTCCTTTTTTGCTTGCATATGAAAAATCTATAAACTGACTCCTAAGGAAGTATTCTTCTCGAACAGTGTTTTTTTTCTTTTCTTAATTAAATGTCTTCCCTTTCAAATTCTTAATTTTTTTCTGTTTATTTAATTCTCTTTCCCAAATGAGGGTTAAACTTTTGATGAATTCCAAACAAGGGCACAAGTATGGCCTTTTTTTTTTTCGGGGGTGGGGGGGGGGGGGGTTGCTGCGCCAGGGTTTGCCTAGCAGAGTGACAAAAAACTGTTGAAGGAATATTGAAAGAAGAAATTACACAGTTTCCAGTTATAAGTAAATAGAGAGCTATTATCGTTAAAAGTATACTTTAAAGTAATTTAATTCACAATTTTCCCCCTCTTCTTGCTGCAAGGTTAGCCAACTCATAAGTTCTGTGAGGATTTTTCCTCTTTAGACCATACATCCTTCTTGGGAATTAATTGAAACTTGTTGGGTTGTGTAAGTAACAAATATTAATTATTTACATTCACAAAAAATTGAGAATTCATAATCAGTATAAACTACTAATTTAGAAACATTCAACTGTTTTGAATATTTTTTTATACATCTTTTATTTTTCTATATCCGTTCATCCAAATTATATCTTGGAATTTGGTTACAATGCCAAACTAAGTGGTTACATATGTGATTAGGATCTAAAGATGAAGCCATTAATGCTAATGTGTCTTTTCTTCTGATCATTTTAGATGAGCTTAAAGCTCATGTAATCTATTTCATTGGTCTTGAATTGAATATTGGATATATTTTTATTTTGTCTTTTTTTTTTTTTTTAAATGTTACACGGGCTGCCTTTTATTTTGTCTTTCATCGGAAGCTTTATGCTCTTGAGATTCTTAAGGGCAACTTAAAAACACGGATTCTCTGATAATACTTGTAAACACATTATACAAATGATTAATTATTTTCATGCTCTCTTAGAGTTTAAAATTTTATGACTCTTGAATTGTTATTTTCAGGAATGGGCTTGTCTCACAATGTAGTATCCTTAATATGTTTCAGGGCATTAACAGTCGAGGAAATGTACTTCAGTGTAGTCACTACATACCTCTTAACATTCCAGAAGGAATAGCTCTTCCTTGTGTAATATACTGCCATGGAAACAGGTGAGTCAAGAAATATCAAAAGAAAACATATATCAGATACTAGTTGCAAAGAATTAAAAGGACTGTTGTATTGGGAGTATCTTGAATGGGTATGAGATTTCAATTTGTTCACCAGTATGTTGGAAACTTTGAAGGAACTTGTTAGAGAATAGCAGCAGGACCTTAATGTCCTTCTTCAAGAGGCCCTTGTGAGCTCATGCTTTGAGCCTCCTGTCCTTTTATGGTCTCATCAAATAGCATCTTACACTGAGTTGTGATCAATTTTATCAAAGTGATTTGGATGTTGAACTGCACAAGGTTGTTAGATGCATATATTTGTAGGTTTGTTTCATAATCTAAGTTGGATCAGTTGTTGAAGTTGACTATGAAATTTGTTTTTTTATCCAGTTCAATGACCAAATCCTATCTAGGTTTAAAGTATGGTAACAAAGATTATGCACTATCAAAAATTCTACTTTTTGAGGATATTAGAAAATAGTCCTACATGGATCTAGGATTAGAAATGTCCTGTGCTTTTTATTGGGAAGATGCCTTCAACTAATCATTTTGGAATGTTAGGTACCCAACTTTAGGATGTTGTTAGAGCGGGTACCTATTAGTGGGCCTTTAACTTAAGTTATGTGTGTATTGGAGTAAAAAAGAGGGCCCAAACGTGTGAGAAATGTTAGAATAGTCCCTCATAGATGCAAGAATAAACATATCAAATAGGGACGGGTATCTTGTTAGATGTCTTGGATTTTTAAGGTTGAGATGTCTTCCCCTTATATAAAACTAATGTTATGTATCATTACAACTGTTTTTGAGACATCTCGGATTTTGACATAAGCAAGATGTCTTGGAAAATCCAAAATGCCCACGCCTGGTACGAGGGGTGGGTGTGGGTTGTGTTTTTGAAAACTCATCCCCACCCCATGAACTTGACATAAAACCCATCACGGGTTTGAAAATCCAAACCCATTCCCACTTCGTGACAGGTTTTTTCTGAGATGGGTTTCAGGTTAGGTTCATGCTGTGAGGATGAAAAATAATTAATTTTGAAATTACTCAACCAACAATAATTTGTTGTAACGATCAAGATATATCAATTAAATTGACTTCCAACAACAAAAATTTTGTCTCTTTTTGTCTTTTTAAACTTATATGTCATTTTAAAATACATTGTGTAAGTGAACTATCAGGTCGGGTTTTGGATGGGGATGGGGACAGAATTTTTTCTGGTTTACCATATCTGCGTTGGTTTTTTTTTTTTTTCCTCAGCTATCCCCATCCTACCTGGTTCCCAATGTTAACAAGGGGTGTGCCCTATGGTCTTTTTATTTATGAGATCAAAGGTGCTGGATGGATTTGGCCTGTTTAAACCCTACATATACATATTCATGTTACTGATATATTCTTCCTCCTCGTTGACCTTCCAGTGGTTGTAGAGCTGATGCTAGTGAAGCTGCTATTATTTTACTCCCCTCATGCATTACTGTCTTCACTCTTGACTTTTCTGGTTCTGGACTCTCAGAAGGAGAACATGTAACACTGGGATGGAATGAAGTAAGTGCCTGACTATCTTGATTTTTCTTCATAGGAATTGTTTATTCTGGAGTTTAGAGAGGAGGAATTGAAGAAATAAGAAGAAGAAAGGGAAAGGAGGGTTGGTGCAGAGGAAGAAGAGGATAGCTACTCATATCTCATTAAATAAATAATTTAACACACAGTGACTAAGTTGCCTCTCTCCTTAAGTCTTTCAAACCAGTGTTTAAATACACATAATGCTGACCATGTTACCTTTAAACTTTAATACACTAGAACCGAGAAGGACGACTAAAATTATACCATCGGACACAAAATTGACCAAAGTCCTCCTGATGAATAAACTATGTTTATCAACATTCTTATCTAGAACTTTGAATGTCATGCTCATACAAGTAATCTTGTCCATTAATTTTATGATGGTCTGGACTGGTGAATTGGTGGCTCCTGCTTTTCTTTTCTCATGGTGTAAACATCATTTTCTGAGGATTATTGTTGCCAGATTATCGGAGCCTTCAGTGGTTACTTAAGGATGAAGACAAAAAAATGTTTTTTGAAAAACGAAAATGTAAAAAAATCTAGAAATAAGCTTATCGGGGAAGTTCTTGGCCAGGTTTAGAGCATCAATCCTGTAGGAAAAATTACGCCATTAAAGTCTACAGTGTTATAGGATTATGAGAGTCATATTTAGAGACATTTTAGCCATAATCAGGTGATATGAATGATTAGACAATGAGGTTGGTAAGATGCCTCCCAGCTGATTTTTGGACATTCGAAACGACTAATCTGTAGCATGGAGAATCGATCTGCTTGATATTAGAGCATTGAGTAATTTCTCCTTACAGAATGTTTGTTATGTAACTTCAGCACATCTTATACAGATTTTATTTTTATTGTTATGTTTGCATCTGCAGAAAGATGATCTCAAGGCCGTGGTCAATCATCTGCGGGCAGATAAGAGTGTTTCATGCATTGGCTTGTGGGGCCGTTCAATGGGCGCTGTTACTAGGTAACCTCATACAGTATCTTTATGTTTTCATTTGTGTGTGTGAAGAGACTCTTGCATGTGTTATAATAATCTTGTGGTTTTTTTTGTATTTTATTGACTGAAGATCGTGATTGTTATCAGTTTGATGTATGGAGCTGAGGATCCATCAATTGCCGGAATGGTCCTTGACAGTCCCTTCTCTAATTTGGTTGACTTGATGATGGAACTTGTTGACACCTACAAAGTTCGTTTGCCAAAATTCACTGTAAGAATTCCTTGGCCCTCTTTATAAAAAAATTAGAAATAAAAACCTTGGACCTCACTCTGGTGTTTTAATACCAAATATGGTTTTGAATCTGGGACTTTTCCATTTCTTGATCCTTATAAGAAATGCATAAACCTTGACTGAGTACTCTCTCTAAAACTTTCCTCAATGGGTAATGTGTGGGCCGACCCTAGAAAGTGGAGCAGAACATGAACTCTAGGATGATATCCTTGCCTCACTCTTTGTGCTAGTGGTAGAAATGTACAAAAGTGCAGTGGCACTATAACTCTTTTGTTTTCTAACTGAAACCGAAAAGAGGTTTTTTCTGTTTTTTTTATTTTTTTTATGAAAGGGGATTGAGATTATGGATGCTGTATGTACCCTAGATGATTGCTTTACCCAACATCCTGCATGCTGTAGCAATTGGAAAATGTATCACTTTAGTTGTTTTTAAATGGGACTTTGGGTATGTAATTTTTTGCTGAACTAGTGATGATTTCAGTTCCATTAATAAATAAATATTAATTATTAAATCAAAGGGTCATTTTAAAAAATAAAAAATAAAGACAGAGGATGAAGCATGCCTCAAGTGTTGAGGGGGAAGGAAGATCCTACTATAATGCCATGACGGGATGCCCCCTCCTTTTTGAAGGAATCAGAGATGGAATTGGGAGCACGTGGATTGTGTTGCCATTTGATCTGAAGTGAGGAGCTTAGATCTGCAATTCATCATAAAACTGTCTCAGCCTTTATGGTTGGAAGGATAGCTTAGAAGGGGGAAGAAGTCTTTAGGTCTGTAATTCTAACTGCATAGCCACAAGGAAGTCATTTAAGACCTGATTTCTTCATCTGGAATTATATTCCTGGATTACGATACTTCCGTGCCTGTGGCAATCAAGTAATTTCTATTGCTCCACTTTCCTCGTGCATATCTTTTATATCTTTTATCTGACTTTCTTCTTGAAGGTGAAATTTGCAATTCAATACATGAGAAAGGTTATCCAGAAGAAAGCTAAGTTTGACATTATGGATCTAAATGCTGTTCAGGTATTTTCTGCCTCTCGGGATAACTCCAGAATTGGTCTTTTCACTTGCCAGGAATGTGGAGTGTGATAGATATTTATCCTTTCTTACACTCTTGAAGGTTGCAAAATCTTGTTTTGTTCCTGTTTTACTTGGGCATGCTACAGATGATGATTTCATTCAACCCCACCATTCCAATCGCATATTTGATTCTTATATTGTAAGTTCTAGGCCATTTCTCAGATTTTCCAATGCCCCATTTTTCAGTGGTGGAACTAAATGAACACATGTTACAGGGTGACAAAAATATAATCAAATTTGATGGAGATCACAATTCTCCACGTCCTCAGTTCTACTTTGACTCTATAAACATATTTTTCATCAATGTCCTTAATCCTCCAAAGGACGTCTTTCAAGGAACTTATTTACACAATGCAGATCATTATCTGGAGAAGGTATGTATCTTGCTGTATTCTAGTTTAAATGTCTGCTCTGTTCAGCATAATATGTTGGAGCATGCTTGTGTTCTAACTGTATGATGCCGGTATGCACACAGAAGGACAGCAACAGAACGCACAGAGTACAATTCGTTGGTTCCATTGGACCATCTAGTAATGGTATGCCTTGCAAACCCTGTCACTTTTCAGAAGCAAGTCTCAAGATATTTTCTGATTTTCCTCTCTCCTTTTCTTGGTTACAGAATCCACTCCAGGCAGCACGGAAGAAGCTCTTAGTCATTTACGTCTAATTAGACCTATGAGTCGGACAGAGGTTAAATAAACTAATAATTCCTTTTATCTCCAACAGTATTCAAAGTTTTCATCCTATTCTTAGTAGTTAATGGCCCTAACCTCAGGCCATGTCTCTACTTCTGTTCTCTGTCAAATGGGTGGCCATGCTAGACCCTGTCTTGTTTATTCTGTTGGTTGAACCGTAAAAGAAGTCACTCACCTCTCTGTCCATCTGTATCTTTACGACTCAGGTCCCTAATGATGTTTCTTCACAAGAAAGTCACTCTGAACCAGAGGTAGTCAATCTTCTCTCCCATCATTCTGTAATACTTGAAGTTTTTCCATTTTTACCTTTTGGACTGCAAACTTTCAGGCAGGTCATTTTATTTTTTAATTGCACTCAGCCTCCTGAAAATAGAAAAATTGCATTAACGTCCCTGGAAAAGCAGTAATTCCTCTCGTCTTCTTGATTTTGAAGTTTCATTACACCCATCCCCTCTCTCTTTTTTTACAGAAAAGGTTATGGCCCACTTGGGAGGGAAGTGGTGAGCCCTTTCTCCATTTCCTCCTTTTCTGCTGAGAGGGGAAGATGGGTGCAACACCCCATTGGGCAGAAAGGAGATGGGGCTGAGAAGAGAAAATAGGGAATAGGCTCGCTGCTTCCACCTTGGTGGGTCTCTGTTATTAAAAACTTATTTTGAAGAAAGAGAGAGAAAGGAAGTGGGCATAAAGAAATTCTGAAATCTGGAAGATGAGTGAGTGTAATTAATTCTTTGCTTTTTGGACTATGGAGAACTTTTGAGAACAATGGGTGAGTTCTAATTCATCTTCGTCTGATGAATACAGGGAAAAGGAGTAGAAGATGACCTTGGTTCCCCTTCATCCAGACTAATTACATTTGATCTCACTGGTGATCCTCACTCCTACAGCAACACAACAGATGACGCATATTTGGAATATACATTTGATGACTTAGGCGAGTTTCCATGCAACTTACAAGATGAAGAGAGGGTGAGTCCGCTAATTAGTCCTCAGTAGTTCTGCAAATCAGTAATCATTCTGAAAAGTTGTTCCTGAACAGCGCACTCATCCATTAATCCTTCTGAGAAATTTCATTTGTTTTTTCTTTATGAAAATAATTAGATGTTCATGGAGGCAGTAATAGAATCCTTGAAGGACTTAGGGACCAGACATCCTCACGAAAACAATCAGCCATCCCCTGAGAACACCATCGATCCACATCAATCAGAAAAAGGTGATGCAGCAACTTCTGCAGCAGACTCTAATGGGAGCAAGGAGACAGACAGCACGTCTTCTACATCAGCAAGCAATGGTGACGCGGTTGCTTGTGAAGAGGCATCCCTATGTGCATCTGTGGCTCCTCAATCATCAGATGCTAGAAGTCGCAACACAAAAGTTGCATCAACAGTTGAAGACAGCTCGAGCTCATCAATTGATGATGGAACCAGTGGAACTCGTGCCACCCTTACAGTGGAAAAGAACCCAGCCAGCCATGTTCTTGAAGGTTTAGTTCATCGTTGGGGCCTCAACTTCTTCAAAAATAGCGGTTGAAGACAATAAAAAAAGAAAAGAACAAAGGATAAGAGAAGGAAAAGAGGAAAAGATATGAAATTGGTGTGAAGATTTGATTGTTGTAGAGTTGAAACTTGAATGTTGGGTGGAAATAGTTGCAAGAATCTTGTATAAAATAGCCAAATAGCAAACAGAGGAATGGAAAAAGTTCCAGGAACTAAACATTTTGCAAAGAAAATATTTTTCAAATTATAAGGTAGAATCTTAATCTTTTCTTTTTATTCATTAACAAGGTAGTTTCTCTTTCTTAACAATATGAATTTTACTAAAACTTTCTATGCCACTTTTTATATACTGATCACATTTTCTCCCAACTTTACTTGGATTATGTAACCAAAACAACATGATCCTAGAAAGTTTTTCATGCTTTTTGTTTTTTAGTTCAAGAATACAATACTGCACTTTTTTTAATTAAACCTCCCAAGTTATTCCATCCAGTTTACTTCGGATTGAAAACACTTTTTTTTCTAATATATTTATAACCCTAAATACTCTTAATCACTTCATTTCAATTTTTTTTTTAATTTACAAAATTCACATAGAAAACATACAATGGGATTTACCTCCGGATACTAAAACCCTTGTGCAGCGCATGCCTAAAACCCTCGTTTGCAGCAAAGCCCCTCACGACTGTCTACACTCTGTACTTCGCGCTAGTGGACGTAAGATCCACTGTTTTCTCTCGTTTCTCTGGCCACTAGCGCTGCTCCTTCGCTTCCTTCCTTCCTTCATGGCGTCTGCTGCTATCAGGAACCCTAATTTCAAGCGCCTCGTAACGTTCTCCTCTCCTATCTACTCATGTTGCCGCTCACCCATTGCTACTCCGTTACCCGTTTCCGAGTCTTCTTACTCTCCTGCTAGGGATTTCAATGGCGCTTGCTGGTGGAGGACCATGGCCACATTTACTCGCACGTAAGTACAGGGAAATGGGAACGCCATTTTTTAAATTTTTTAAAGAAATCATCGAGTTCTTTTGTTTTTACTCTCGGATCATGAGTTTCTGCAGCATCCATATTACTATAAAGGCTTGTTTGCTGAGGAATTTTTGTTTTTTTTTTTTCCTGGATTTCTTGTTTGATATACTCACTGTTATATCTCTTTCACCATAGGTTTATATCTATTTCTTTGAGCCGACACTCCAAATTGCATGATGGTTGTTCGTTGTGCTTTTTTTATTGGGAAATTCTTGGCGGGTCTAAAGGTTTTATTTTCTCTACTGAAAACTTCAAGTAGCGATAATGGGTTACCTCTTTTGTTTTCCCCTTCCTTCCCGATGCACTTTACCCTTCTCCTCTTCTATGATTACGGAAGTATGAAAAAGCGTTGATCCTATTGTCTGACCATCCGGGCACGTATGATACTAAGACTGTGACTTTTTGCTCTTTAAGCTGCAATATGACTACTTAGACGCTACTTTCTCTACCAGAAGTCATGTCTCTTGTTTCAACAATTTAAAGACAACTGGCTATCAAAAATAAGATAAAGATGCAAAGGCTTTTGGCATACACCTGGAAAACCAACGGAGTATCACTTATTAGAAAGCTATGGAATTAGCATAGTTCCTGAAAAGATCCCAGAATCTCTCAGTATTGGCACTGCCTAGTATATTCTCTCATATCTCTTAACATGAACTTGTGGATGTTGCGACAGCCTTCTTCTTTTAGTTTTTTCACTTTTAAGCTTTTGTGTTAATCTTTATCAACTTCAGCCTGTGTATTTAATCTTCTTTTCTTGCTCAGAGATAATGTTATCCCGGCTGTGGCCTGTTGACATTATTATTGACAAATATGAAGCAGCTGTAGTAATCTCTAGTTACTTCTTTTGACTTACTCCTTGTTTCTTTTGTGGTATGTTACTTGCCAACAGAAAACCTCATGTGAATGTTGGTACAATTGGGCATGTTGATCATGGGAAAACTACACTGACAGCAGCAATCACAAAGGTGATGCTTCTCTTCTTTAGATATCCATTTGATATGACATTTTTCTTTATTAATCAAGTAAAAGTAGGAAAGATATATAAATATTTGGTGTGGGGATTTTTCCAGGTATTGGCTGAGGAAGGTAAAGCAAAAGCTATTGCTTTTGATGAGATTGACAAGGCTCCCGAAGAGAAAAAAAGAGGAATTACAATTGCAACGGTATGGTGCTCTTTCACTTGCTGCCTTATTTCATTCGAAGATGTTCAAGTAAAAAAGGAAGCAAATGTTGTTTTCACTGTCTGATTTCTATGGTCATTGTTGGTAAAGATGTTCAATTTCTCAGAGTTGAACTTACTTTAATGGCCTGCATGATTTTTCAGGCTCATGTTGAATATGAAACTGAGAAGCGTCACTATGCACACGTGGATTGCCCAGGGCATGCAGACTATGTTAAGGTTGATTACAAGTATGCTTTTGCTTATTTGGTTTTCTGTTTGAATTTTTTTTCCAACTAAAAAATGTATGATAGAGAAAAAAAGAAAACTGTAGAAAATTATAGTTATTTGTCTTGTTCGGTTTCATTTTACAATGAATATTTGGTACTGTAATGGTTATTGAAATTTATTATTTTGAGAGGAGATCAGCTATCATTACCTATTCACAAAAATTGATGCATGCATATTGGTTAGAGTGTTTTGATTTTATTTTGAAAATGTTTTTTCTTGAGCTTCCTATACAAATTATTGGTTACTATGAGAAGGATTTGCAACCTATAGTCTCAAACTCTGGCCCGTCCAATTTTGAGATTTTACCACTTTAGTGGTTAATTTTCTTTAAATTATATCAGTAGTTAAATTTCTATGTACATAGAATGTGTAGTTAGGGAGATATAAGGAGATTAAGGTTTATTAAGTTTATAGAGGCAATTTTGTAATTGTTAACTCAAAACACCTATTTAAGAAGTCTAGGAATTTGTGCACAGTTCCCAATGAAGCCTTTCAGGCTCTTCTGAAATTTCTTCTTCTCCTTTCTCCTTTTTCTCTCAATTTTCTCCTCTTTCTTCAGCCAAATCTGGATTTTTACAACACGATTACAATACATTTTTTGCAATATTAGTAAGGAGGAGATACTTGTAGTTAAGACAATGGAATTTTTTGGATTACATGTTGAATTTAAAACAGTAAACATGTTTCCTAACTACTATATTTGTCATCTTGGATTTCAAAATATATTCCCTTGATCACCTACTGTTCTTTGCCTGTTACTTGAATTGATAGCAGTCGAAATTAAAATCTTGTGTCGGTACTTCTGTTAGATGAAGGAAAGCACTTTAACATTGATTTTCCGGTCATGTTGGTTGCAGAACATGATTACCGGAGCTGCACAGATGGATGGTGGTATTCTTGTTGTATCTGGGCCAGACGGACCTATGCCACAAACAAAAGAGCATATTTTGCTAGCTCGTCAGGTGTGGGAATAGGTGTCCTTAGTTCTCATGTTTACATGAAGAGGTGTTCCTAATGCTTGTTTTGTTATCACTATAAATAATGTTTGTTTTGTCTTGTTATACAAACTAATTCTTCTTATGCTGTCATTAGTTATATGAGATACTATTTCTCATCCAATTGAATTTGATTTAATGATATTTTTATGTCAAATGTTTCATACATAGTTTTTAAAGTTAATTGTTTGTGATTTAGGTTGGTGTTCCTTCATTGGTCTGCTTTCTAAATAAGGTTGACGTTGTTGAGGATCCAGAGCTTCTTGAACTTGTAGAGATGGAACTTCGAGGTATGATTCTACTTGTTGGCTTGATTTCAGTTACCCTTTCTTGTCCAGAAATGGCTTGTCAAAATTGCTGCATTTTTTGAGTCTTTCTTACAGAATTGCTGAGCTTCTACAAGTTTCCTGGTGATGAAATTCCAATCATTCGTGGTTCAGCATTATCTGCATTAGAAGGAACTAATGAGGAAATTGGAAAAAAAGCTATTCTAAAATTAATGGAGGCTGTCGATAGCTATATTCCTGATCCTGTCCGCCAACTTGACAAACCTTTTCTTATGCCTATTGAAGATGTATTTTCAATTCAGGTAGTTTCAATCTTTTTTTTCTTTTTTTCTGAAATTATCCAGAAATTGGATCAGTTTTAAGAAGAGAGTTACTCTGGGGTTAGAAAATTATAGATTTCATATGTGTAAAAGAGTAAATACAAAATTTAAAATTTTTACATTAAATTAAAATGGCCAAGAAACTTAACCAGATCTATATATTTTTGATAGCATGTTGTTGTTGTGAAAGGGCTCCTTTCCTTGGGAAGGATTCGACCATTTGATCAGTTTCCCTCTGCATATGACCCAATCATCCATTTTCTAGCCTTTACTTTGTTTTTATTTTATTATTTACTCACTATCACTTATTTCAAACTTCTACATTTCTCGTCGATCTTAGTGATTTTTGTAATTATGCTTTGAGCTCTCTGTTGAGTGAAAAAGGAAAGTCTAATATTATTGCTGACATGGCTTTTTTTTGCGTGCTTCTAACTGTTCCTTGGAGTGGATGTCTGAGTTTTGTAATAGCTAAAATATGATTCCACGAGGAAGTTCCATTGAGTAATTCTTTGTATTCACTCTTTTGTAAATAGGGCCGAGGAACTGTTGTCACTGGCCGTGTTGAACAAGGAACCATCAAAGTTGGACAGGATGTGCAGATTTTAGGATTAACAAAGGTAGGAAACATTGATTGAAATTGGATGTTTAAATCATATTGTATCCAAAATATTTTTGCCTTGATTAGTGTTGCTGGCTTCTGTGGACTGGCAAAAATATTGTTGTTTGGTATACTAAGATGTAAGAACTTGGTTTTTTCACATTAATTTTTTGTTTTGGTGTCAGTCTGGCCCATTGCAGTCCACTGTAACTGGCGTGGAGATGTTTAAGAAGATCTTGGACTATGGACAAGTATGTGGTATAGTTGTTTTATAGTATCCTTTTATTATTTATCCTTTTTTTTTCTTGCTGAGTTATTAGAAATTTTCTTTTGAACTTAAATATAGGCTGGTGACAATGTGGGGCTTCTACTTCGTGGTCTTAAACGAGAAGATGTGCAGCGAGGGCAGGTACCAAATGTTACCAAAAAGCGATGACTTAATTCTGTTTATTTCTTAAACAGTAACATTATGATCTTAAGGGTGAAGCAAAATGGGAAAAATAACTTTGAGATCCATGTTGAGGAAAAATATTTTGGACTTCTTATAAGTAATGAGGATTACAGTATTTAAATTTTATTCATGTAGTTTCCTTGAGTCAAAACACTGCAATTGGTTCAGTTTTTACAAACTTTAGTTCCATTAAATTTTTTGAGTCTGTTGACTTAACATTTCCTGTGCTTAGCTATCCGTCAAATTTATGTTATGTTAAAGTTCAAGGGTATTTTTGGTAATTTTCTTTGGTGTGCTGTATAATGAAATTATAGTTAGAAAGGGATTGATAAGACAAGTCCATCGATGTAACTTTTATCAGTTTTTGTTACTGCTTTATAGCTATAATCAAGTCAGGTGTAATAGGGGCATTTTAGACCTTTTATATTGTAATCACTTACGTGGGTTAGTAAAGAGAGTTAGGGGTCAATCTGACACTCTAACCTGATTGCTCTTCAACAGTCTTCTTCCTCTCCCTACTTCTTTTCTTCCATTTTCTCTCTTCAGTTTTTTCAAGGTACCAGAGCAATCGATCTAATTGCTGTGGGTTTTTAGCAAGCTTCTCCTTTTCTCCTTTTTTCTGAAGCCTACAACTCTCCAGGAATAGGGATTGTTCAGAATTACAGCTGGTTGAGGTTAAAGGTCAGAACTTTTTCTATTTTTTTCTGCCATGACCCTAGGGCCAATTCTGCCTGCATCATCATCAGGTTAGGTGACATCAGCCCTATTTTCTTTCTCGACATTGTTCTTTTCTGGAATACTGAATTGAGTTACTGTTATTATCTCTATTGGAGTCTGGATGATCTAATTTTTGTGCTGTGTGGGCCCCACTTAAGCTGTGCTGAGTAATACAATTATCTCCTTAGTGAATTTTTGGAGCTAGTGTCTTTAATATTATACTTCAGCATGTATTTAAGACATTTATTGTTGACAATTGCTCTATGGCTGATTCTGGTGAAGTGGTTGCACCTTCCAAAGGCTGCAACCATTCAAATTCAAGGAATCCCACACTATTAAAATAACTTCTACTAAGTTGAACGGATGAAACTACATTAACTGATCCAGGTCAATAGATGTTTCTTATGGCAAAGAGGAAGCTGAAATTCTTGATTGAGATCCCTCCTTTCCCTGTGTTGATTTCTAAGGCCAACATATGAACACAAGAGAACTCAAGGGAAGGAGAGCAGAAAGGAACTCTAGCTCTTGGGAGAGAGGAGAGAAGAAACCAAGGGAGAGAAGAAAGAGGAAAAGAGAGAGAGGTGTATGGATGAATTTGAACCAAGAAGAAGAGGCTTGAATGCTCTACCCCATGCCTTGAGGTTATATTTATAGTTGTGTGAAGGTGTTTACAATGATTACAATGCCCTTAGGGCTACATGTTTCAAAAGGAAAAAGGACATAAGATGACATACACCAGCTTGCATAATTACAATTTTATGTCATCTCTATGAAAGTTTTCCTTATTTATTAGCCATGCCATCCCTACACATGTGGGTGTCTCTTAACACCTTGCTAATGATGATTGGGAAATTGAAGAAAGTCAGGTGATGACTTTACTCATCAATATTATGGAAGAAAGTTTAAGTGATCATGTGACGAGTTGTAACACATCAAAGGAGATTTAGGATACTTTGAAATCTATTTTCTCATAGAAACCAATCTATCCAGGATTTACGAGCTATAAGCTGAGTCCTTTGGAATGTCTCAAGGTTATACAACAATGACCTAATATTTTACTGAGATGAGTATTCTATAGGAAATTAGCTCCTTTCACCCCTTTACCACCAATGCTATAGAACTCTGGAGGGAGAAAAATCAAATTCAGGTTACTCAATTCTTGGATGGTTTGGAGTATGATGTTGTTTGAGCTAAATTCTGGTTGGTGATGGTGATCATCATACATTGGAGAGGGTTTATAATAGAACCCTTTGTGCTGAAGGAGCAATTAAATCTGGTAAACCTATTGTTGGTTTTGATGCAGCTGCTAATATTTCCTCTTCTAATTCTCACTCTGAATCAAAAAATTGTTATCAATCAATGTGCGATGTCAGATCTTCCTCCATGGTTACACTAGGACATTTTTTTGATATATATGTAATTTAATTTCTCTTTTAAACTGTAATTGGAAGCACATTCCTAGGTCAGCTAATCATTTAGCTGACACTCAGGTTAAATTAGGTGTTTTTCTCTAACACCTTGTTGTGGTGGAAGGCCCTGTTTAGGTAGGTATTGTAATCTTTACTCTTTTAATAGCTTATACATCTTCATTAAAAAAAATAAAAAAATCTCGCTCTGAGTCAACTAGAGATCGAAGGGGAGGCTTTGGTGTTTGTGGTCGAGGAAACGATAGTGGTGGAAGAGGTAAAGGCCGTGGTGATAGAAAATGTGTGGATTGTGGCAGATCTAATCACTCAAATAAATTTTGGGAAAAATTCAAGAAACCTGCTTGGGCTAATTCTGGTATTTTGCTAGACAATGGAGAAATGATTCACGGCGAGGTCGGGTCATCTAGTAGTACTCAATAAACATTGCAAAAGATACTCCAACGGTTGGATTGATTGACATTGACCACCACTTCAGCTTCTCCAATGTGCTCAACCCCCTCCGACAATCTCAGGTATGTCTGCATTTCATGTTTCCTCTCCTTCGTCTTGGGTGATAGATTTTGGAGCCTCAAATCATATATTAATATTAGGTATGTCTTCTATTTTCTCAAACATGTCTTTTATCCTCATTCATAAATTGGTCATGTTAGCTAATGGTTCTACTTCCTCTGTTTGTGGTGAAAGGGACGCTCACCCTTCATCTGGAATTTCATTAACATTTGTTTTATATGTTCCAAAGTTTCTAGTTAACTTATTATCAGTCAACAAACTTACTAAGTCAGTCAATTTGTTTCATTACATTCTTTCCCTTTCATTGAGCGTTTTAGGACTTGTAGACGAGGAGGAAGATTGGTTCGAGGCATGAGAGTGATGGGATGTACTACCTTGGCATTGTTCCAGAGAAGAAGTCTATAGCATTTCAAACTACAACATCTCCTTATTTATGGAATTTATGCTTTTGACATCCTTTCATAGTAAAGCTATGCTCGTTTCTTCCCTCTCTACCAGTAGATACTTCATTTGATTGTTAGTCATGTCAGCTTGGGAAACACCACCATAATTTATTTCCTCTAAGTTAACATCCTTTTTATTTGGTTCATTCTAATGTATGAGGCCCATGATGGTTTCCTGTTCCATTTGGTTCTCAGTATTTCTCGGCATTTATAGTTGATTATAATCATGTGACTTGGGGTATCTCCTTGGGAGAAAACGAATGTCTTTGATGTATTTATCAAATTTTATACAGAAATAAAAACATAGTTGGTGCTTCTATTCAATTCTTTCGTTCATATAATGGTCTTTCAGTTGCTAATAGTAAGTTTTCCATTTTGTGCTTTGAGTGGTAGAACGAAATAATCAACATCTACTCGAAGTTGTTCAAACTATGCTATTTCAAATGAATGTTCCATTCTAGGGTGATGTAGTTCTCATGGCCTACTATTTGATTAACTGATTGCTCTCTTCAGTATTAGGTGGTTGTATTCCCATGCGTTTGTTAAAACTAGGGTGTAAGCTTTTTGACCGATCTCCTAGGGTCTTCAAGCCTAAATGTTTTGTTCACTGTGGAGAGCCTCATCTTGATAAATTGTCTCTTGAGACTACTCGTTATATTTTTCTTGGGTATTCGAAGACACAAAAAGGTTATCGATGGTATGATCCTACTTTTAGGAGAGTGTATATCACTGTTGATGTAACCTTCTTTAAGAGTACACATTATTTTTCATTGTTTGAAAAATTCCCTTCCCAACTAGATATTTCTTGAATCATCTTTGGATGTCCCCAGCCCTACTAGCACTGGTTCACTTTCACAAAAACCATTACGGTTATATCAAAGGAAACATGAGCAACTACGGTCGTCACCAGCTAAAGGATGTCCATAGAGATCAATAGCTTCCACTCCATTGCTCCAGTCATCAATCTCCGTACCTGCAAATCCTGTTGTCAATGATTTTAATCTTCTCCATTTTAAAAAATTGATTTTAATCTTCTTATTTCTCTCTAAAAAGGTAATTGGTCTTTATTCAACATTCAATTTCTTGTTATGTATCATTTGCCTTGTCTTTGTTTAGTTTTGCCGAAGTGGAAACTAGCTATGAATGAGGAGATGAGTACTTTGGTTACTTAAAAGACTTGGTCTTAGTTGATCTACCTCTTGAAGCAAAAGTTGTTGGACATAGATGGGTTTATATAGTAAAATATAATGTTGATAGCACGATGGAACGTTGTAAAGCTAGACTTGTTGCTAAGGCAGACATTTGGGGTTGATGTTTTTTATACTTTTTCCCCTATTGCTCGGCTTAGTACTGTTCGGATTTTAATGTTAGTTGCAATCAACTAGGGACGATCCTTGTACCAGTTCGATGTTAAAAATGTTTTTTTTTTTTGTATGGAGACGTGCACGAAGAAGTGTATATGGAGTAACCTTCTAGGTATGTTACTCAGGGGGTGACATGTAATGTGTGCAAACTCCAAAAAGCTATATATGGTCTGAAACAAAACCCACGAGTATGTTTTGAAAAATTCAGTGAGCTGGTGATGTCATTTAGGTTTGTCAGAAGCTATTGTGATCATTCCCTATTTATCCTACGTTGGCAGACTGGTATTATTGCATTAGTGGTGTATGTTGATGACATTGTGCTCACTAGGAATGATGTTGAAGGTATTTAGGATGTCAAGAACCATCTTAAATAGCACTTTCAGACCAAGGATCTTGGTAAGCTGAAATATCTTTTGAGAATAGGGTATGATTTTGTCTTAGAGAAAATATCTGATGGATATGTTGAGTGAACTCTACCTTGCATGATACTCAGTGATAAAACAATGTGAGACTAGTTGGGCAATTAAGTTATTCTACTGTTACTAGACCAGATATATCATTTGCAGTTGAAGTTGTGAGTTAGTTTATGGAATCTCCTAGAAAAGTACATCTTAAGGCAGCATGGAATTTTTCGGTGCTTAAAAGGAGCTCCCTTGGAAAAGATTGCAGTGTGAATCTCATAGGTATTTAGACATTGTTGGTTTTTTTTTATGCTGACTATGTTGGATTAAAGTTAGATAGAAAATCAACTACAGGATATTGTGTGTTTATTGAGGGTAATCAAAATGTAGTTGCTTGTTCAAGTGAAGCTGAATATTGCACAATGACACCCATTGTAAGTGAACTCATGTGGGTACAATCCGTGTTACAGGAATTTGGTCTAGGAGGAAGTGGTCCCATGGTACTGAAGTGTGATAATCAAGAAACAATATTTATTACTAGCAATCTAGTATTCCATGAGCGGACTAAACACATAAAACTAGATTGCCATTTTATTCGTGATGTTGTGTTATAAGTGGTAAAGTAATCAATCTAAGGATAACTGACCAGGTTGGAGACTTTTTTACCAAGGTCCTTAGAAAGTGTCTATTGGTTAAATTTTGTTCCAAGCTGGCTTTGGTGGATATATACCCCCAGCTTGAGGAAGTGTTAAAGTTGTTGAAATTCAAGGGTATTTTGGTAATATACTGTGGTGTGTTGTATACTGATATCATAGTTTTTTTTTTTTTGAGAGAAAATAGTGATATCATAATTAGAAGGGGATTAATTAGACAAGTCCATTGATGTAATTTTTATCACTTTTTGTTACTGTTTTGTAGCTGTAATTGAGTAAGGTGTTATAGGGGCATATTAGACCTTTTATATTGTACTTAAGTGGGCTAATAAAGAGAGTTGAGGGTCGATCTGAGACCCTAACCTGACTCCTCTTCAATGCAGTCTTCTCCTTCTCTCTATCTTCTTCTTTTCTTCTATTTTCTCTCCTTAATCATTTCTTCTTCAATTCTTTCATGTTATATATCAAAGATAGATTCTGAAAGCAGGACCTCATTATGGAGAGACCAAATGTGTTATATTTACTAAAGGGACGTAAGAAATAATTTTTATTGTAGTAGTGGGTCAGCTAAGAAGGAAGCAAAATGAGAAATGAGTTCAGTCAATGTGAAATGAGAAACCTTTTCATAAGTTTGGTCTACGTCAGCCTCATTTTACAAATTTAAAAATGTTTCTTTCCTTGAAGGTTTGAATTATTGATTGTTTTAGTTCTTTTCTATGTTATTTTTAATGAGTGCAGGTTGTTGCCAAGCCTGGTAGTCTCAAAACATACAGTAAATTTGAGGCAGAAATATATGTTCTGACAAAGGAAGAAGGTGGTCGCCACACAGCCTTCTTTTCCAACTACAGACCTCAGTTCTATATGAGGACTGCTGATATCACTGGGAAAGTGGACTTGCCAGAAAATGTAAAGATGGTGATGCCTGGTGACAACGTGACTGCAGTTTTCGAGCTCATCTCACCAGTACCACTTGAACCAGGTATATACATCAATATTGCGTTGAATTCACGGAACAGTTTTAGTTTTTATTCTTTCTTATTATTCCCCTAAGTTTTTATTCTTTCTTATTGTTCCCTTTAGTTTTTATTCTTTCTTATTCCCCTGCAATATGTGTTTGCACTCTTGCTTCTAAACCAGCTGGTATTTTAGTTACTTTTGTTTGTCATGTCACATGACTGATAAGCATTAAAGTAGATAGTCATAGAGATTGTTGTGGTCAGAAGTACATCGAGTTTCTTGAAAACTAGAAACTGTTTGAATGAATTTGCCAACGTGGGTTTTATTGGTAAAGTGGGATGACCCAAAAGCACCCAACGAATGAATGGATGAGATCTGTCTCATTTGATCGTGAGATTTTGCTTGTGGGTCTGTAACTTCCAAAATTTTCTTGTGTTGTCTAGGATTTCAGACAAGTGAATTTTTTTTATGTATTTATAGCTAGTTTGACCCTTTTTTTTTTATGTAAAACCTTTGTAACAAATGTAGGAAAGATCCTTAGATACTTGCTTTCTCTATGTTTAAAATAATAAATAAAGAAACATGTTGTAGTACATTTCCTTGTCAGGAATTATTTTATTTTTCATAATTTCCCTTCAATATTTGGTGTCTTGTGACAGGACAAAGATTTGCTTTGAGAGAAGGCGGTAGAACTGTTGGAGCAGGAGTTGTGTCCAAAGTGATTAGTTGAATTCCCTGGTTTTTTCCTTTATTCTTTGCCTACGAGGAAGATTGGCGAAGGAAGAGTGGATGCAAAGTTTTACAAACCACCTGCACAGGAATAGGAAACATACGTGCTCTTGCCAATCTAATGCTGTTTTGGATGAAAAATTTTGATTCAGTGTTTACAAAGTTTATTTATGCAGTACTAAGGTTTCTTTGTTGAATATGCTTGTCTCATATTAAAACTTTTCTTTTAACTTATAACATAAAATAATAAAATTTACATACTGCCCATTGTTCAATCTCAACAAACAGTATTTGTTCATATGCTTCAGACTTCACCAGATTATATTTCCTTTTACATTATGGTCTGTAGATGGTTGATGATATATATTAAGTTGGAACTACATGTTTTTTACTGGGAAGTATAACTGAGAGGTAAATGGACTTCTGTGGGTCTTCTGCTTAGCTTTCTTTTCCTTCCATAAAAACTTCGCTGCTGTTTGTTCTGGTCTAGTTTAAGTCATCCCTGTATTTGTTCTTGTGCAGCGTCTCTAATAGTTTGTTCTTTCTGCATTAGCTTGGGACTTTGTTGCCGTTTCACAGGTGACAGTGTGACACTTTCTTCCCTTGGTTTTAGTTTTGAATACCTTAACTTTTGTCAATTAAGAGCATCTATTTTATAGTCCATTGGTCTTCTCAATGTGTTTTGTTTTATTTTTATTTCGTTATCAATCTGGATTATCCCATCAATGCTCGGATTAATTAAACGAACATTGGTATTGGTTACAGTTCTGTGTAGTTTGCTCTACTAATGGATGCCTGCTCTTCGGGGATCTCCTTTCTTCTACAATCGTCTCCATTTGATTCAACAATGACCAAGTACAAGAAACTTAAATCAATCCAATGAAAATCCAAATCAATGCAAATAAATACATGAATCACCAAGAATAGTTTCGAAAGAAAAAAATGATGGGATGAAAATGGTGATCCATTGTTGCTTCAGAGGCTAAGCATTGGCGAGAAGCTCCAAGGCACTGTCCACAAGCGAGTGGACTGTCGTCGTGTTGCGACTCAGCCCTACATTACCAGAGAACGCGTTGAAGCATTCAAGCTCCGATGTAGTCTCTGCCACGCTCTCCAGCTCCCTCTCTATGCCCAGTTCTCTGAATAAAGGTATCATTTTCTTGTTTGTTTTCATCATCCAAATCGCCAGCTCGATGGAGAATCTCCTTATTCGTGGAAGTTTCGTTGATGGGTACTGGTATTTCTTCAGTATCTGCACTAGTTTTGCTGCTAACTCGGTTTCCGAAATCCCGCTTATTTGAAACTGAGATTCTGGTTCATACGAGCTCGTGAATATCAGAATCTGTGCCGTGAGCCCGATAGCTATCTCCTGGAGTTTGTTCTCTTCTGACATTATGGCTTTCAGAACCTGGAATGATTTAGAGAGAATCAGATTGCAGTTTTTCAGCAATTTTTTTTTATTATTACAGGTGAAGTTGTTGAAATGGCGGGAAAAACTTACAGTGGGTGCTGCAGCTGATACTCCTTTTAGTTTGTGGAAGCAATGGGATCCACTGTAAGCGCACAAATTTCGCACAATTCTTGCGGAGTTTGTTCCGAGTGATGGATCGTCCAGTGCTTCAATCAGCTTGTCTAACATCCCTAATCGCAAAATCTGATCGCAGTTCTTCTGACTTTCCAAAGTCAACATAGCTAGTGCTTCTCCGGCAGCCATTTTTACCGGATTTTGAGTTTCGGGCAATCCTTGCTTGAAGAAAATGCGCGTAAGTTCCCTCAGAACGCCGCCGGTTCTTCCAATCATCTCTTTCGCACCTTCTTCCAGAGCTAAGCAGGTTAAAATTTCGATCCCTAATATCTGCAGCGTGATGTAATTCTCGCCGTACTGTAGAATCTCCCTGATGTTGCTGATAGTGAAAACGATTTCTGAAATATTCCGCCGAAGAATATTTCCCGTGGTGCCTGATGTGCTCACGAGCATCTTAACCAGTTGCAGTGATCGTTTCACTGTTTTGATTTGGGATACCGTCGCGTGGTTATCCCTAAGCAGCCTCTCGCCGGCACGAGTAAAATCGATGATTTTCGGTAGCAGACCTCTGGTGCTGCCAATCTTTTCGCAGTTATCGAGATCTCGAGCAAGTTTTTTCAATATCAGAAGGCCCAAGAGATTAAAAGCTGAAAACTCGTAATGTACGTGGTCCACGACGACGTTCTTCTGGCAGACTTCATCGACTGCAGGATTGGAGCTCCTGCCTGTATATAGCAGCGAAGATATGGATTCCATTGCGCCTGGAATTCCCGCCACTCGAAGGGCGTTCTGGTTCTTTCCAGCTAGTTTCGACAGAATTTCAGCTGCCGATTTCCTGATTTCTTCTTCTTGTGGTTTCTGCCAGTTGAGTATCTCCAGCAACCTCTCGATCACAGGTATGGAAGTTCCAATCTTTCTCAGCGTGTCATCTGCAAATCTATCATTGTTCACAAATTTCCGAAGGAGTCGAACCCCTGTGAGCTGCTCATCGAAAGAACCTGATCCCAGAAGCTCCGCCGCGAAAGAAACAAGATCCATCTTTAATCCATCAAAGATACTACCATTAACACATCTCGAATAGGCGTCGTAGAAGAAACGTTTGACGGTAACTAAGCCGGAACTTCCAAAACAACAATCCTTGGTAACCTTTTCCAGCAATTTACAGTAACTGATTTTCCATTCCCAGTAAGCTCTCTCCATTAAAAACAAGAGAGCTTCCGCCAAGGCCAGACTATAGAAAATATTCAGGGCAGATTTCCTGTTCCTTTTATCAGAATCTCCTTTACTAATCTCGCCATAATCCTGCTGAATCAACCTCATTAACGAGAGGCAAACGCAGGCCGAGGCGGAGACTAATTGAAGCCAGTAAAGGAGTCTACTGATATTCTTGGACAGAAAAATCCATCCCACGAAGGGAAGCAGGGGAACCTCTGTTGTCAGCCATTTTCGTTGGTCCGAGTTATGACTAACTAGATTTCTGGATACCGCTCTTCTGGCGTGGTGGGATTCCTGTGCGGTTGAATGGAGTCTAAATATCTGTCTCAGAGTTCTAATTAGGAAATTCGAGCTGGATTTCAGAGCCCTGAAACTGAACCTCCCTGCATCTGCGAGAGACCAAGTGGCCTGGTGTTGCCACTCGAGTTCATGGCTCCGGCTGAAAATTCTGGCCCCTTCAATCAGAAGAATGGTGGTGATAAACCAGAAATCTTTCTTATCCAGAGTGATCGCAAATCCACCGAGAAGAACTACTGTAGCCCAGATGAACCCAAGTGTTCCAAGCCCGCTAGCTGATTTTTCCAGTATAGCAAGCCGGAGTGCGAAAAGGGTCAGCTTCTTTTCAGGCGCACTACTGGTATCTCTAGAACTGCTATCTCCTCCTTCCATTGATTCCGGAGTTTCTCTCTGGGGATCGAAAACTGTCGATCCCCACTCGCTACTAAGCTTTCTCTGCACGCTTACTTGATCAATTATCTGTACGCAGACATTCTGCTCCCCTTCCTTTGAGCTCGAGCTCCCACACTCCATACCCGATAATATTTCTACCTGCTCAAAACTTGAAACAAATGAAATAGAGTTTTATGAGAATGAAACGAACTTGAAACAAATAGAATAGAGTTTTATGGGAACTGTTGTTTGCTGCTGCTTCTCTTACCTGAATCCGAATATAGCTGGATCAATTGTCTGTTGATGGTTGAACGGTACAAACTACACAAAAGAAGGAATGACAGGTTTTCAGTTGAACTGTTGCTAGATAACCAAGACGGCAACGGAAGTATCTCAGCCGAAGAAGGCATGAAGTAGGACGCAGAAATGGGGAGGATTGTTTTTTAAGTATATCAGGGTGAGGAAGATGAACTTGGGGAGCACGTTTGTAGCGTGAGAAGAAAACTCCCAGCAACTGTTGTGGCCTTTCTGCTTGATCTCAATCTCTCTCTCTTTCTGCTTGGTCTTTTTCGAGTCGTCTTCCTTTCAGTTCCTTTCTGTTCTGAAGCGACTTGGGCGGTTTTGTCTTTCTGCTGTCATTTCTTGCGGGACTTTGTTGCCGTTTCGTGGGCGATACTCTTGCACTGGATTTTGTCGATCCATGATCAAAAGCTTCTTTTCGCTGCTCCTTTTCTGCGATTTCTCCACTTTAGTTATTCTAGAGAATCACCGTAATTCCTTCAGATAGGTTGATCATTGGTAACAGAAGGGAATAATTAAAAAATGTAAACAATCGTATAAAACTGTTAAAATGACTTTAAAAAAAATGTACCGATTGTAAGAGAAAAAAACTGTTAAACAATCAAATTTTCTACTTAAAATTTTTAACAAAAATAATTTTCCTGTGTACTATCAGGTTGGTATAAACTCTGGAATCTCTTGACTAATATGACTGCAATTCTGATTTGCTGGTGGAGATGACTTTCATTCGATTAATTAATTTGATAAGCACAATTGGTTACAATTCTGTTTTAGTTTGTGCAAAAGGATCCAATCAATCAGAAATCTATTCCAGTTTAAGAGATGTCTTTGTCGGTGTTTGTTTCTTGATTTGAACATTTCTTATTCTGTCCTGACAATCTTTAACGGTTGATAATGATGAAGTTGTTATTTGATATGGAGTTGAGAATGTAGTGATGTTATTTAAGAAGAAGCGTACGGTTAACAGTGACTAAATGTAACGTGCAGGCTTTGGGTTTCTGGGTCTCTTTGCAATCCTTTTATCTTGTCCCTAGGCGGAAACAGTCTTTTCAGGTAGAGAAACAGGAACAGTAGTGGGATGCTTTTGAAACTCTGGTTCATGGATTGTAATTGGGAGAAGAAGGGGATTTCGCTTGCGTGCAAGTTTTGATCATCTCTAATGAAGCCTGCAGAAAACAGAGGAAATAAGAGGCTTGAAGTTAGTTATTTCTTTCCTTGTAATCTTTGGAATTAGCGTCACTTTACGTCCAGTTTTTCTGTGTCATGACGCTTCGTCCTTCGGGTGAAAACCTGGTGAGAGACAATCATCTCTTGTTCTTTTATTGATGCAACAGAAACAAAGCTAGTGGGAGTTGAGGTGTCAAACCCAAAAACATCACACAAAACACCCTCGGGGAAAGCCAATGAAGAATTTTAAACACTTTGTAAAGCAATTTAATCAAAAATCCTTTATTTGCATTTGTAAATAAAAAGATTTTCAGACAAAACCAGCACTTCAACAACCCTTCCTAGTTCTTGTCTTTTTTTTTTAATCTTTGAGGACTTTTGTTCTGTCCTTTTGATCACCCAGAAGGTCGCCTCTTCTGTTGTTGACACTTTTGCTGTCAACTATTTTGATACTATTGCTGATTATCTGAAAGTATTATTTTCTTCATCACACATCTTTGACAAAACTTATAGACTATGAAGTCTTCATAGAAGATGACAAGAAAATTTTCCTTCGTGGTCTTATTGTATAATTACATGCTCATGAGAAATTAGGCCATCAAGTCTTCATACAAGTTACAAATACTAATAGGCCTGACACATACCTCAGTCTGTTCCTCCAGCTTCAAGTTTGGAAAGGTAAAGTTCTTCAGCTCACACAAATCTCAAAACTGCCATAACCATTAAAGTTGAGGCTCTGAACATAATTTCATTCAAAATTCTATCTATTCCTCTCATCTTCTCATCTTCGGTTGGTCCGACTCTGCCGGATCTCTTTGTTATACGAAGAATAGCATCTCTGAGTTCATTCACAGCCCAGGAGAGCCAGACTAGTCCAAAGCCAAATCCTGTGTTCAACACTTTGGTTGCAGAGAAAGGAACTCCAGTACCTGCAACCTTGCATGCAACAGAGAAGATGACTGCAAGACCTGTCCCAGCAATCCCAGTAGAGAGTTGGGTCAAAATGTTGGACAGCTCAGCACCTGACTTCTTTAGTGACAGCATTGTTGTTCTTCGACAACGTTTGTTGTCAATTAATAAAGAGAGAAGGCTTTCGCATGCATGGAAGTAATTTTTCGTGTAAAGATCCCTCTCCTTTCCTGCTCTTCTAGTCATGTAGAGATCCTTTTCTTTTCCTGCTTTCCTAGTCACCTTTTTCCGTGGTGATGTCTTCAGTTTGAGTTTCTCAATACTGCAAGAAACAATTACTAATGCATGAAAATCGATTTTATTATCGACTGAATTTGTCTTAACAGTATGCACGTGATCCAGTAACAGCATCACAAAGAGTATAGTGAATAAGAACGAGTGAACAAATCTTCTTGTTACAAATGGCTACCTCTTTTCAGGAGCAACAGTCACTGCTTGTAGCTTCAAAGAACTCGGCATGTAAGCTCCAGCTTCTGTGCAGCCCATTCTGCACAAATAGTGCACATGTAAACCTAGTTATCAAGAGTAGGAAAGGCAGATATAACAAATGAAAAAATTAAATTGGTGACAACGAAATTCGCACATTTAATTAGCAAAGGGAGAATGGAATTATTCAAAATGAATTTATGAATGTAATTCACAGATCTGGTTCACGCTTAGATTTTTTGGGCCAGCTCCATCTATAAGGACAGAGACTTGTGCCTCGTGAGAATGATACAATCAACCATTTGTCATCTACAACTTAATTGAAAATGTGGCTGATTAAACTAATTGCCCTTATAATTAAACAGGGTAAGAATATATAAACAAAAAACTGTCAACAACATCAAATGAAAGAGCAGAAATGGGATCAGGAAACGAGAGAGAAGGCGACCAGAACCATAAGCTTTGAGGTAAACGAACCCCACAATAGTATTTTTTATTTTTTTTTGAATGAAGATGTATAAGCTATTAAATGAGTAAAGAGTACAATACTTAACTAAAAAGGGTCTTCCTCCAAAAAAAGGTGTTGGATTGAAAAACCTAGCTAAATGATTAGATGACCTAGGGATGTGTTTCCAATTACAGTTTAGAAGAGAGATTAAATTACATATATCAAAAAACATATCCCAGTGTCGCCATGGAGGAGGAGCTGACTTCGCACACTAGTTGATAACAATTTTAGAATCGTCTTCAATGCAAAGGGGCCCCACCAGATGGTGTTTGAAAATTTGCAGCCCATAAAGCAAACCAGAGAGCTCAGCAGTGGTTGAGTCTAAGATTCCAATTGGCCTAGCGAAGGTGAAAAGAAAACTGTCGTTACCATCATGGATAACTCCACCAAAACCCACAGGGCCATGGTATCTAAAAGCGCTACCGTCAAAATTCAATTTGTAGTAACCTATCAGAGGGGGAGACCAAATTTTCATAATCGGGGGACGAGAAGGCTAAGACATACCAGCTATCAGCCGCCAGTTCCCACGAAGGTTGGAGCCGTTTAAATTTCGGAATTCCTTACGCATAAGGATCCACATGGAAATTTGTCCAACAATATTTTCTATTAGTATATCACTAGGGATAAATTTTAAATTGAATTTTCGGTTGTTTTTTTCCGTCCATAACGCTCAAATGACATGACCAACACAGCAAGAGATAAGTAATTTCCCGAGCTTTGGGAGACTAACATTAGTAACAAAGAGGATTGTGGATGTAAGATTTTGAGAGGGGCAGTACTAGAAACTGATTTGTTAAGGAGGCTAGTCCAGACAGTGTGGGCAAAATTGCAAAGTAAGAGGACATGGGTGGCCGTTTCGAGAGAAGTTTGGCAGAAAGGGCATAAGGGGTTCCTCGTTGGATTAAAGAATTGAATGTGAAGATTTTGTTCCGACATGTGCTCCAGATAAAAAAAATTGCACGAGGGGTAAGCAAGGTCCATGTGATGGCTGCAGGATGATTGGTTTGTGGAGGGTTGGGGCAACTTAGGAAATTATAAGCAAAGGAAGTGGAAAAAGTACTTTGGGTGCAAGGTGTCCATATGAGTGTATCGGGCACATTTCGAGAGGATAGACAAGTGATGAGGTTGGATGCCACTAGAGCCTCTGAGTCCGAAACGCTCTCTAGAGATTTAAGTTCCATCCTCCAGAATCGGTCCACTGATATTGATACTGCACAGGCCCGTCAACCAGTTTGACCAAAATTTTGTTAGATTTCCCTTACCAGTGTAGCATTTGACTGCCTTTTTGAAATCACGTAACAAAATTACATTTTTTTTCCATACGAGGGATAGCCTATTACATCTCCCACCCTCAGTCCACCATCCAAATAATTTATTTGCTTTAGCGGTAACTAAAGTCCTCCAAATCAAATCAAGATACAAATCAACCCCACAATAGTATTACTGATGAAATTACTTTTACATTGAACAACTTTTGAAACTAATAGAATACACACACACACACACAAAACAAAAAAAAACTCTTGATATCATTCAAAATATACACATACCAAAAAAAAATAGTAAAAAGAGTAAATCAAAAATATAAAATTGGGAAATTATGAGAAATAGGTGTACGAGAGAAGAGAGGTAGAAGATGAGAGAAGGGGCAATGCTGGAAGAGAGCGTGTAATCTGCTCTTGATGAGCTTCAGAAACCGAGCCCATTTCCTCTTATTCATTTAAGTGATTTTGAGAGACAATGACCTCTTTGCCCTTCTTACATATAACTCCTTATAACTCCATAACTACACCTCCAAACAATATAAAAATTGGACTATAGACTCATCTGAACATCTAAACCTGATGACACTTACATTGAGATGTACAGAACATGTAAAATGCCCCTTACACTACATTTAAGACTCTTCAACTAGAGCATATGTATCTAGAAGTCGTAGCTTGTTATAAAATGTCACAAATTCACATCCACCCAAGGCTTTTATGAACACATCACCAAATTGATCACAAGATTAATATAGGGAGTATCAACTTTCTTCCGCATTACTGGATCTCGAATAAAGTGACAGTCAACTCCTCTATGTTTCGTCCTTTCGTGAAACATTGGATTGCCTGTAATAAAAAATAGTAGTCTAACTATCACAATACATGGTTATAGGTTCAACAACCTGCAAATTCAAATTTGGAAGTACCGATCTCACTCACTTGAACTCACTGACGGTATATGAGTCATAGCTCTATACTCAACTTCATCACTAGAGTAGACCACCACATTCTGCTTTTAGTTTTTCCAACTCACTAAATTTCCCCTTACAAATACACAATAACCAGTAGCAAACTTTCAATCAAGTTTGGAGCTAGCATAGTCAGTATCTAAAAAAACTTCTATTTTCAAATGATTTGTGAGGTTTAAAGAACAACCCCTTTCCATGTGGCCCTTTTAAATACCTCAATATTCTTCGAACAACCTCTAAATGTACCTTGCGTAGATGTTCCATGAATTGGCTTACCACACTAACTGAAAAAAAAAATATCAGGATGAGTGACAATGGCATAGATCAGTTTTTCAACCAATCTTTGAAATATTGCTTTATCCTTGAACTCACAACTGCATTCATTAGAAGGTCATTATCAACTTCCAAAAATGTTTCAACATGCTTTGCACCCAACAAACCATACTCCTGTAACATATCTATAAAATACTTCCTCTATGTTAACACAATTCCTCTATAAAATACTCCTGTAACCAATCAAGTTGTATGTGTCAAGGATGCAGAAGGGATAAATAGTTGTGCCATACGTTGTGAGATGTGTTGTTGTTGTTGTTGTTGTTATTGGATTAGTTTTTTTAATTCATTTGGAGCACCAGGTGGGATTATAGTTTCAAACCCTGGGGTTGTACCTTTGTGTATAATAGTGTTTGGGTATGCGGGCTTACCAAACTTTTTCCAACATCTATCTGATTAGTGTATCCACATTGAACACAATTGCGTTCAAATTTTCCATCTCCTCGGCCTCGTCCTCTACTTAAATTATGTCTGCCTCTGCCAGTCCCTGTGCGTCCCCTGGATATATAAGAGGAATCAGATGTTGTAGTTGATGTATTAAGGGCAATAGTTTCACCTACTTTGGTATTTTTTCCATCTCGAGGCACAACTGTTTTTTTAGCTCTTTGTACCCTATTAAAGGTAGTACAGAGGTTAGGTATCTCATTCGCGGCCTGAATTTGTGTCTTTATGCTGTCTGTTAAGGAATAGTCCCACATGGATTACTGAGTATAAAGATCTTGAGTTTATTAGTTGGGAAAGAGGCTCCTAAGTTGGTTAGTCATTTTGGGATGGGCCTTGGACCCAACATCACATAGTATCAGAGCAGGTACTCATATGTGAGCCTCCACCCAAATTATCCACTTGTAGAGCCACAAAAAGGGCCTACACATGAGGGGAAGTGTTAAAAAATAGTCTCACATGGATTACTAAGTACAAAGATCTTGAGTTTATTAGTTGGGAAAAAGACTTCCTAAGTTGACTAGTCATTTTGGGATGGGCCTTAGACCCAACTTCACACTGTCAAATTCAGCACCCAAATCATCTAGAAATTTTGCTACAAGAAGTTAATTTTGTTGTTTTCGGAATTCCCTTCCATCCATAGTAAATGGATGAAAGACTTTAATTTCCTACCAAATACTCTAAAAAGATCTATAATAGTTTGACACTGTTCTACTACCCCTTTTTAAGCCAAAGAAATCTAAATATAGTTCATAAACCCTGGAAAAATTGCTCTCTTGTCCAAAAAGAGCTTCTTTGGCAATAAAATTCATAACTTGGCTCCTGATATTAGATTCCATAATGTTGACAATCCAAATCAGCACTTGACTGTCTTCAGCCTCCCAATCATCGTCCTACGGGATAAGAGAGTTATCCCTAATAAATTTCAGCTTTTTTCTACCATTTAAGTACATTTTAACAGATTAGGACAAAGTAAGGTATTTATCACCATTCAACTTTTTAGAGGTGATTGTAATAATATTTTTACAATCCGGATTATTTGATTCCTTTGATGGAGTGTAAACCTCACCAAAATCAGCCATATCAGATACATACATACATACATATATATATATATATATAAGAATATCAAACAGATCAAATAAAACTTCCAAAAAATTCTAAATCAACAACTTAAGGGGGCTCCACCAAGTAAAATCATAGTTAGGGCAGATAGATGATGTGTGAAGGTCAAAAAAATCCAACACAGGGATCAAATTCAGAAGATACAATGCAATGAGAGTTGCACTAGGGCTGACATTAGCAAATGACGCTAGTTGTGATAGATCTAGAAATTGGCACACATCTCGAGATCAACATAAAAAAACCTCTTTTGGCAGTTTAGAACTTCAGAATATGTTTTTAGAACACTAGAACCAGTAACCCAAGGGTGGTAGAAAGAAAAGGAGAAAAAATTGGATTTTTACTAACCAGTTGCCAAAAAATTGGAGAAAAATTCTTCCTTTATGTAAACGTTTGCTTCAAAAGAAAGAAAATTTTGACAAAAGGTCTTCCCAAACATGATCTACTGCTCCAATGCCATGAAAAAGTTAAGAAAAAAGAAGGTTGAAGAGAGAGAATGAGGAGAGAAAGTGGAGACGAGAGATTGAGAAACTAAACTACGTTGGGGGACTTGCACGTCCCCCAACCTCTATTTATAATAAGGGTTGGGTACAATTTACAAAAATTCCCTTACTTAAGTGAAAACCCTAATTCTCTATATCTCCTAATCTATGTGTCCTCTTTACATGAAATTTGGTCCATAGACATAGTTGGACATGTAAAACAAGATTACATAACAAAAATATAAATAACGACAAAATAAAACAACCAAAATGCCCCTGTACTTGTTTTTAACAGATTTCATTATAAAAATTCTTAAATACACCAAATACTTCAAATTTCTCTCTAGAAGATACGCCCCAAGTAGTGCGACTAAAGTCATCGAAGAAAGAAACGAAATACTTATATATAAAAATACTAGAAACTAGACACGGTCCTCATACATCAGAATGACCAGTCTCAAACAATTGGCTACTCTTTGTTTGACTCAAGGAAAAACTAGTCTGATGGTGTTAGCCCAATTGAGACGATTCACATTGAAATGTCAAACTTAAAGGAAAGGTAAGAAATAGTTAGACCAACTTCGCTAGAGAAGGATGGCCTAGTCGTAAATGTCACTGGAAGAGAGAAACTACAGCATGAAGGGCAGCTGAAGACATCTATAGAGAGCTTTTCAAGTGGTATAGTCCTCATTTCTCACGTGCAAAACCAATCCTCCTCCTAGTCGTGAGATCTTGAAACACACAATGAGAGAGATAGAAAGTCATTGAACAATTCATAGACTTAGCGATTTGACTATCAAACAAGAAATTACGAGAAAACATAGAAATGAACAACACAAATTTAAGTGACATGGACAGGATAGGTGTAATATTACCCACTCTGTGAACAAAAGACAGACCCATCAACAAGTGTAACATGCATAATAATGAAAGCTCCCTCAAATCAATAAATAAATATTGCATAACTGACATATGAGTAGAAGCTCCTGAGTCAATTACCCAAGAAGACATAGGACTGGCAAGGGTAGCTATAGGAAGCGTAGGTTGAACTACATGTGCTGAAGAGGAGAGAGCTAAGGTCAACTGAGCAATGCGTTAAGCAAGCTGCTGCAACTCAATAGGGGCACCTGGTAAAATACCAACCATGGATCCAGCCAAGGACTCATTGCTGTCATGAACCAAGGAGTTTGCTTACTCCAACACTAACTAGAGGAATGATTTGTGCGTCCATAGTTAACATCACTTCTGCCTCATCCCTACTTGAACCATCTCTGCCTTTGCCTCTAATACTTCCACCACAGCCTCTAAGAGATTCTAACTGACCAAAGCTAGTAAGTGCAGCTGCATTAACACCCCTAGTATCTTTACTTCCTTTGAACATAATTGTTGTCTCTGCACACATAACTCAACTAAAAGCAGTAGAGAGTGATGGAACTTCATCTAAGGCTAGCAACTGAGCCCTGATTGCATCAAAGTCTCGTCCCAATCAATCTAAAAAATTTAGAAATATGTACTGCCCCCGTTGCTTTCGAAGTTCCTTTTCATCAGTGGTGAAAGGATGAAACATGTTGGTTCTTGCAAAATACCTTATAATTCACTATAGCAATCAGTGATTGTTCTTATACCTTGCTTAAGGCTGAAAAAGTAACCAGGTCCTGACTTGACTATTCATCAGTAAGAGGAGTTGGAAGATCATCTCTAATAAACTTAGATTTCCTTCTGACTTTAAAGTTAGATAGGAACAAAATTGGAGCAACTCAAGTAATTTTATCTATTCAACATTTCTGTAGTAATTAGTATTGTATCTTTCCCTTCAGAGCCCCCAAATTGTTTTGAGCGAGTAATTATTTCACCAAAATCAGCTATAGGCACAAAGTACAATCAACCAATAGCCTTACTACAACTGTAAACCTGCACATACTATGTGGGTCCCACTTTATAGAATTAGGGTTTATCAAAATGTCACGTAAACCAAAAATACACATCAAACCTGGAATGGAAGTAATTTCAGCCAAAAATACCAAAATTGGTAAAATCGAGGCTGACATCAGCCTTCTTGGAGGTAACGCAGGCACCAGCACAAATTTGAAGTCTGCACACACTGTAGATGAGAAAATCCCAAGTAAAAGAACCCTCTTGGGGCACTAATCAAACATAGGACTGCTCAACAGATAGTAAGAACCATCAACCCTAGGGTTATAGCAGAAAAGAACACAAAAAAATCAAACTTGACTCTCAATCAATGTAAAAACCTGAGATTCCTTTCTCTGAGAAGGTACTAGATTTAAAGGAGCGCTTCATGGGATTTAAACTAGGACCTGATCGCTTTGTTACCATGTGAAATTATGAGAAATAGGTATGAGAGAAGAGAAGAAGGGGAAGTACTGGAAGAGAGTGTAATCTGCAGTCAATGAACTTCAGAAATCGAACCCCTTTCCTCTTATTCACTTAAGGCCATTTGGTCTAGTGGTATTCTCTTTACACCAGGTGCATCAGGCCGTGAGTTCGAATCGCGCCACGCCTCTCTAAAAAAAAAATGATTATGAGAGACAATGACCTCTTTGCCCCTTTTACATATAACTGCATATAACTCCATAACTACACCTCCAAATAATATAAAAATTGGACCATAGACTCATCTGAACATACTAAACCAATGACACTCACACTGAGATGTACAAAACATATAAAATGACTAAACTGCCCCTTACACTACATTTAACAAAAACTATAAGTATATAGTGGTATAAAACCCAGACCCGACCGGCCGGTTGAACCAGGTTCAATCAGCCCAATCCTATGTTTGGGTTGCTGAAGAGGAAACCCAAGGAAGGGAAAAAACCTGGTATTGCCAGTTAACCAGTTAACCAGTGAACCAGCTGACCTGGCAGAGCAGCCGGGTCACTCCCTCTGTTTCGGCAACGGTGAGGAAGAGTTGCCAGCCGTGGTGACAGGGAGAGCAGCAGCTGCTAAATTGAAAAAAAAAAGAGCTGGCTCTGCCCAACAACATGATGATGTCATACCAGTTCAACCAGCGGTCAAATTCAGTTGAACCGGACCCAATCACCTCATCATGTCAGCAACCATGTCGATTGTTATAACATTGATAAGAAAATATCCATGAGTAATCTACTTTGAGATATTACACACACACACACACATATATAAGGCGCTAAATCAATAAGCTCACAAAAATACATGACTAAACATAAAAAACCCAACAGATAAAATAAACTTTATATAAAACATAGAAAATGTTCTAGTCTCTATGTCACAATTAGTTAGCAGGAAAATTTCAACAACAGAACATCGATATTGGATGATTTTTATATGGTAGTGTGAGACACCAAATTGCTCTATTTATATCCTTTTAATTAAGAAATTGGTAAGCAAACCATGCTCCACAGTGGCTTCATGCAACAATGAATCCTGCAGAGAGCCAACACTGCCTCTTGTATTGCCTCTCTGGGAGAGCCAGAGAGCACAAAGCCTGCTAAATTGAGAAGCTAGTAACACATTCAGGTCGGAGAATATCAAACTGCAGTCTAGCACACCAGAAATAAATAACAATACAGACCATAGAGAAATTTCCGTAAATAAGAATATCAAAATTTGTTCTAAAATAAAAGAAAATTGATATCAAGAAACAGCAGTCTAAACCAAACAAGTAAGAACAGGACACTTATTGATTCCCTAAAGATACACATTTCCATTCTCATTTTCATCCAAAAAAAGCAAAAAAAAATTTGGGCATCAGGAAAGTCATAAGACCAAAATTTTAAAGACAACAGCTCAAAGAGGCATACCTATTGAAGTGTGGTACCTGCGTGTGTTGCTGACTCCAATTGGTTGAATTCTTTGAGTAAAACTCAGAAAGCACAGCCAGCAGATTTTTCACCTCAGCTGCAGTTCCTGTGAATAAGAGCTTCCCATCTGGATGCACTGTAAATATTGAATTTTTGCTTAAATCCTCAACAAAATTCAGAACTGGCTTTGGGATGTAGAACTCGCTCCTCAGTTGAGAAAGAGATGAGCAAGAGCCAATCTCATATAGATCAAAATCATCATCAAGTGAAGCTGCTGACAGATGGCGCATATCAATGGCCAATGAGTGAAACCCCATTAAATCAGACACCAATGACACATCTAGTCCTTGTTTCTCTTTGCTATTTGATCCTGACAAGAGAAACTGCAGAATCTTTTCATGCCTTGCACACTTTTCAGCAATCCCAAAGCTAAAAAGCACAGAGTCGGGACGAGCATCTGTTTCCAAAGATAAATTGATTAAGTTTCAGATAATTGATCTATATATACAAGTTTTTGGCATTAAATTCTGAAGCCAATATTGGATGCTTATGAAATAATAGAAAAATCACTTACCTTCATAAAAAGCAAGCCGTATCTTAGGGCTTCATTGCAACTCAACACTTTACCATTATTTCTTTTTTTCTTAATAAGGGAAGAAAGAGATTTTTTTTTTTTTTTTAAATGAACAATAGTGTCTTCCCCTAAGCAACAAATAACAAAGAAAATGGGGTTTCTTGTTGCGAATTGGGTTTCTGGCTCAATAGCAACATGGGATTGGGATGGGGGGAGGGAGTTGTGTGAGGTCTTGGATACAAGTCTCACTTGGATATGCGGCTCAGCTTCAAAAAAGAAAATGCATTACTTCTATGTTTGTTGTCTGCTTTCTGTAAATTTGGTTTTAGCTTCATGGATTTGAAATGCCTCTTACCGACAATAGTGAACCAAGTAAACACAGATCCCATACAGTGCATGAATTCTATTTGCTTATCATTAGAATCTCCATTGCAGTTTGAACAGAACTGTTTCTTGTTTTAGATATTCCCACATTTAAGGTTACTATTAATTGCACACTCTCAATGCTGTCAACAACTTAAGCACTTATAAATTCTCTTTTATCTTCATCTTACATTCAACCATGCTATTGTATACCTTTTTTTCTTAAAAACATAATAGTCAATTTTCCTCCTTACCACTGTAGAATATTGACCTGTACAGTGTCTGGTTTAACATAATACATCTACAAGCTACACAGGATAGGATATTAACTGCAACCAACAAACAACATCGTGCATGACACTAGAAAGCAAATGTTGTGAATACTATAAAGGATGAAAATCCACACCTCACATGAACACCTATGAGTGAAAATATCTTTGCAATACTTCTAAAGTTTACCTAAGGCCGTTTGGCCTAGTGGTATTATGTTTACATTAGGTGCGTCAGGTCGCGACTTCAAATCGAGCCACACCCCTCTCAAAAAAAAATACTTCTAAAGTTCAGTTAACATTTCCAAACATATGTTTATACTGATGAATCATAATGTGCACGTTTTCCTTCTCTTTTCAAATGGTGAAGGGGGATATTATCAAGGCCAAAGTCAAAACTATAAGTTATAGCTGAAAGTTCTTACAACCAGTAAACTAGGTTTATAAACTTAGCATCTGTTTTAATAAATGATATCATCCATACAACTAGACTGCTGTTCAACATTTGCCTTTCATGTTTGCTATCTATCAGTAAGAATTAATTGTCAATACATCAGTAGTAAGTGATTGCCAACATAATAAGCAGAAACAGTGACGTGCATACAAATTGCAGCCTCATACAGTTAAGCTAAAGAATGTTACAAACCTTGCACATCCACAATTACAGGTCTGTGAACAGCTGAGGATAGGTGGACAGACTGATCAATGTCAGAACAAAGATTTCTGAATATCCTATGATCCTCAAACTGAGTTGGCTTGAGCTGAAGGCAGCCTGACCTCAAAAGCTCAGGTCTTGCACCCTGGCCAAGGAGCAAAGGTTGAAACTCCTGCATAAACCAATCAAAACAAACTGTTAGCTAACTAACTAAAGCAGAGGGTTTCACAGATGAAAGCACACATGCAAAACAAGTGCAAGAGAATTTTAACTAGAAGAGATTATGTTTGACCACAAATAAGGAAGAAAAAGATATATAATATGAGAAGAAAAAACAAACGTGCCGAAGAAATACAAGAACCAAAAAAATTTAGAAAGAACAAAATAAACAAAGGCCCATATGAATTTAAATAAGAAATCCCTCAGGAGATGATGTTGTAACAGCAAAAAAAAAAAAAAAAAAAAAAAAAAACCAAAAACAAAGCTAGTCCAAAGTCAATAGAATACAGAAACCATTAGAAATTTTTGGCCAAGCAACGAGTAAAACCATATGGACTAATGACCCTCGTGTGCTTTTTCCACCACCAGCACGAAAAGAGGCTAAAACTATCACTGAATAATTTTTCTAAAGCAAAATAGAATCCAATCATCCATGAAATCTGGTATTTTTAATTCCAGAGTTCGGGAAACTCACCCTGGCGGAACGGTACAGACCAAGCTCTTGGAGATTCGCATAGAGGCATGTGGTGGGTGCCTTTAGGCATGCTTCCACCACCATCGCTCGGACAACCCTAACACCGAAAACAATTTCTTGAGCTGAAACCACCCAAAGCAGATAACCGTGACAGTGATTCTCAGCGTTCAGCGTGCGGGAGGACAAAAATGAAGTGGGTATCCAGCGTTTGATCCAGAAAATTCGGGTGTCGAAGTTGTGGTCATTGCTGCATCGGGAATTCGGTATAGGATCGAAACAAGACAAATCCAGGTTCCTGTCATGATTGGTTCTCCATGGACTGAATGGCAATATATATATATAGAGAGAGAGATAAATACGATACATTAACAAGTGGCAACTAAAAGTTAGAACTCGAGGCCAAAAAAACTTTGAAAGAGTTGAAATTGGACGGATTCATAGCAGCATAAATAGTCTAGGCACAATTTTTTTTTTAATTGGATTACATAAATTAACTTTGCAAAGAATTTGCAAAGAAATCGAAAGCCTTTTCATGTTTGGGTCTCCAATGAATATATTAGCTCTGAAATCATCAGCTTCCACTTCATCTACAATGGGTCAATTTACAAAATTTGTATTTTCATTCTCCCTTTTAATGATGTCTTTAAAAAGTTTTGACCTTGGTAGCAACCTTTATCACTCTTCTCCACAACTCTTTGGTAAACTTGAATAGGCTTCCACTCTAGATAGACGTACTCCTACAACAACAAATTACATTTTATAGAGTAATAATGTGGGTAATGGGTTTTCGGGATTGCTCCAAACCGGAGTAACAAACAATAGGAGAGATATTAGTAGAATTTTTGGAAGACAAACACTTTTAAATACTTAATTCCACCAACAAATATATGTGAAGATTTATGAGGTAAGAGGAAATAGCAAATAGGACTCTTGATTAGAAAATTGGGCTACCTTAAAAATATTTTTTAAAAAAAGACTTAAACTAAAGTCAGTTTAGTTGATGTTGTTGCAAATGAATCATAAACCATAATTAAGGAAAGGGAAGGTCCAAACTTCTCCACCAAGAGTTGTAATTAGACTAAACCATCATTTGGAATTTGGACAAGTAAACAAAAATTCCTAATTTATACACACTCGATCTCTCACAAGGACATGATATGTCTATAGTTGTTTGGAACTTGACGAAATCTAGAAGAAATAGGGAATCCAAGAAAGAGACCTAGAACACTAGGAAGAAGAAGACGTAGAGATGATCAAGTAGAAGAAAGCATGAAACACTCCAACAAAACTTGCTATTGTCTACTAAGATTCATGCAAAAAAAACTTTTCAAAACCATACATGCTCAAATCACAACAATTTGACATCTAATTTCCAACAACTTAATATTTGAAATAGGTCATTTTTCATACACGAAATGGAACGAAAAACCCCAACACACTCTAGAAAAGAAGGTAACCCAACAACAAACTTAATAAGAAAACATTTTTCTTCTTCTTTTCCAACAATCATAACATTGAACATTCTTCTTCTTCTGCAGTCATAGCATTTAACAAGTTGTTGAGTCTTTATCCTTTAATAATATAGCTATCTAGACCTCCTCAATGTGTCTGAGTTCCAATTTCAAGAGAAAAAACACGAAACAAGTCAACCCAATTTTTCAAACTATCCTGAAAAAGTAGCTCAAAGTTCATCATCGTAACATCTAGTCCCTCCTCTTCTTGACATAAAAATCTATTACCAAGACCGATTTCTACCTCTCCCGATAGAGATTTATCTTTATCGCCAATAGCGTTAAAGTAGGAGAATCCTCTATAAGATCTACAACCTATTCTTTTATTATAAAATCCAAAAAATACAAAAAGGAAGATATTAGTTGGCCACGCAAAGTTGCCCATGGCTTCTAGATCTTGCAAATGGCAAGCTTTGAGCTGAAGTGAGCTATTTACTTTATTATGATGTTAAATCTTCTAGTCAACAAACTCATAAGGTACATCAACTAAACTATTTGATAAATTACTTTACCTTGGCTTAAAAACATATATGATCCGTACAACAATAACTAAAAAAAGTGCAAGCCAATTGGTAAGATTTTTTTTTTTTTTGCTCAATCTAGCAATGTGACACTATGGCAGTGGAGAGTTAAAAAATAATGAACTAAAATACTTGCCTATAGAAAAAAAAATCTTAGTTACAATTAAAGGGCTCTAAAAGTTCAATAACTTTCCTATTGGTAAACATTCCATCTTCCAAATTGATCACTTGAATTTGAAGACTTTATAAAAAAGAAAAATTACCCTAATTCCAACACCCAGAGGTTTTTATGGAGATAGTATTTTCTTTTCCGATATGATTTATAATGGAACAATTACTTGGAGTAGCTCATTGCCTCCTTCATGCTTTCACCCGAGAAATGAAGATGATTTGAGTTAAAGGTTTAGTTAAACCATGAAAATAACCTTTACAATCACATTTGCAAAAGGTAACATTTTTCCAAGTAGCTCGAAGCATGTACCCTCAAAACTCTAGTCTTGCTCCTAGAGATTATCTAAACATTGATCTATATTACACTAGTGTTGATCGAATCAACTATATTGTCAATTATCTATGGTGGTTTAAAATGAACCAAATCTATTGTATTAGATAATTTTCTCATTATGAGATGGATGATATTATTCTTTTCAGAAGGCCCTTATATGCTAATCTTGCTCCCCAAGACTTTTCAATGATCTACTAGGCATTTATCTATGGGAAAAAATATCTATAAAAGCTTTGAAAAAATAAATTTCACATATACAAATGCTATCAAATTTTATCAAGGCGAGTTTTTTTGTCAAACTAGATGAACCACAATCACAACCTAAAGAATCTCTGCCACTATTACACAAAATGATCCAACAAGTTGTCAAATAATGTCGAAAATGCCAACATGAGCGACAAAAACTTTGTGAGAATTATCATCTTCGATACGTATCAATGCTCAAAGAGTGATTGAAGAATCTGTACTTTACGAAGTTATCTATCATGTTTTAATAATTACTATGAAGAATATTTGGTTTTAGAAAGTTGTTTGTCTAGTTGTAATAATTGGTTGCTAGGAATTTTTACTAAACTTTACATTTTAAAAGATATTTGTCCTGTTGTAATTATTAACCAATCTTGGGCGATTTGGTTTATCTTTTATAAAGTTATAAATTGTAGTGAATAAAGTTGGCTATGCAGAAGTTAAAGATCATGACTTTCTTAAGCAAACTTTTGTTCTTGAGCATCACTCTGATTGTTCAATCTTTGCTTTGTTTACTACTATTTTAGGTAACAAACGGAACGTCACTTTCAAATTTTAATGCTTCCCACCTCAATACTTAAATTGGCATCACAGTGGGTAGTAACATAGTCTAAGGGCCTTATGTGGTACACAATCACCTTCTCCCTCTTTCTTTAAAATTTACTTTTTGGTTCCCTTGTTTATATTTTTATTTATTTGAAATGTTTGTTTATATCTACAAGACTCACTACTCATGGTTTGATGAAGATGACATAGACCCCCAAAACCCTCTTTCTTTAAAATCTACTCTTTGGTTCCCTTGTTTATATTGTTATTTATTTGAAATGTTTGTTTATATCTACAAGACTCACTACTCATGGTTTGATGAAGATGACATAGACCCCAAAAAAATATCAGAAGTATTTCTACCCACAGTAGCCCATCTCTACCATTTGCAATTTATAAATTTTCGCCTTGGCACATTGAAACTACCAAGTCCAAAGATCTAAGTTACAACTCCCAAGTAATTTATGGCAAATAACCCCAATAAGACTTACAGTTCGTGGTCTTTAAAATCTCCTTTGTGATTCCCTTGTTTATATTTTTGCATATTCAAAATGTATACATATTTTCTTAGCACTTATTGTTAGGAATTAGACGTCCTAATTCTAAATTAACAAGATTAATAATAATAATCGCAAAAAAAAAAGAAAAGCAAACACGAAAAAACACAAGATTTATACAGGTTTGCCTTAAGGTGAGACTACGTTCTGTCTTTTGCCGCTGCAATAATTCACTATGAAGATGAAATATTTTACAAAAGAAATCACACACACTCACAGATGTTTTTCTCTAATGTCTTATGGTCGTAACTTGTGATGTTCCTCGGATGATGAATGATGAATCCCTAACAGCAACACCCCCCAATTATAAAGAGAAAATTTGAGCAACCATAGATTTAATGAGGCTCCACAACTTAATGATCTGAGTACCAACTCAGCATAAGACATTGATTAGGCTCCACAACTTAACACTTATTACTTGTGGTTTCACAAAGATGACATAGACCCAAAAAACACCTTAAGTTTTTTTTTTTTTTGCTTTTTGTGTATGTTTTTTACTTACAATGGTCCCTACACTCCCATTCCCAATTTATAATTTTTCTCCTCAACACTATGAAATTGCCAAGCTTGAAGACCTAGTATAACTCTCAAGCAGTTTGTGGTATTAGAGCTGGTTGCAACACATTTTGGGGGTCTCAAGTGGCACTGAAATACTTCTTTTTCTTATGAAAAAAAAATATTGTATTAAAAATTTATTCAGGAGATTTTTTTTATAGATTAACTATATCAAAACAAATATAATTAACTATTTTATAATAAATTTATATTTTCACTTTTCTATATAGAAACTTGGGTGAAATAAAGTGACTATGTCATTTATTGATCATAATTTTAAATTAAAAAAAAATTAAGAGATGTTGTGCTTTCCATATGATGATCTAACAAGAACACATTTCACTTACCAATTACAAATAAATAATGATGGAACAATTATAGGATGATTGGAATAAGTAATGAATTAACCATTTGTCCCTTTTGTTCACATTTCTAGTTGAAGTCACTCAAGTGCCTCCTTCTCCTAGGATTCAAATAAGGCGACTGGCACCGGCGACTGGCGACTGGCAACTGGCGACCACCTATTTTGATCAATTCTAAAATGATGTCAGGCCATAGACATGTCGACAGCAACTCCACCAAACCTTCTCGATGTTTCTTCTTCGATAAATTAATCTCAGAGAAAGACATCGCTCTACGTTGCCTCTCTGCTTTTGTCCTTTCCCCTTCTCGCCGCAATTCCAAAATCCTAACATTTGTTGAGAACCGCCTTGGACCCAATTCCCGCATAGAAGAACCTCGAAATACCCTTAAGAGTCAGGTCCTGGAACCAGTCCCCTGAAAATGTAGATATGCTTTCATTGCTAATACCTATAGAATCATCTATGAACATTATATAAGAGGGGATAATCTTGATGCAAAAGGCTTCCTTCCTTAGCCAATAGATCTTCAAGACTATTGGCAGAATGAGGCACATGCTTTCATTCTACTCTCCTAGCAGAGAACAGAAAAAAATCTCATTAGACATGTAGCTAGACACCAAGATAAGGGAGTGTGGGGGTGGGCTCCTTAGCTAACCAACTGACTGCATTTACTGAATCTCCTTTAATAACCACGGGGCCTGAAAAAATTTGAGCAAACGTCTAATATCATGGAGAAGTGCCTGAGCTTTTGCTTCTGTTGAATCTCCCTGACTGAGGGGATTGGAGAATGGGAGAAGGACAGCACCTTTCTGGATCCTTATCCCTAATTGTAGATACTGTAGTATCATCAACCGGAGCTGATTGTGGGCTTACTCGAGACACTTCATCATTCTTGTAGTTCAAGTCATTAATGACCAATTTTGATTTTTTCCTGCATAAGTTTAGAGGAAAATGTCACTTGAATAGGAGTAGTATTAAACTATTATGATTAATAACTAGGGGAAAAAAGTTCAAAGTTATGAATTGAAGGATCAATTTTCAAAGGTGTTAATGCAAGAAATGCATTGCAGAATTTTGTAGTATAAACATAGAAAAGTTCTTCTCGGGTTATTCTTTTATTCATTGGACAAGTATGAAAAGTCTGCAATGGAATGGTTCAACTATATGAATTCCATGAGAGAATAAATGATTAGCTTGTTTGGTTTCGATGTTTGATGGTGGAATGCTCAGTACAACACCCTGCCTTTAATTTATGATGGTTGGAGCAGAATGGAGTTTCTCTCTGTATGCAGACTTCTGAAGACTCTGATTCCTTTATGTTTTAATATGTTTCTGTGTTGCTTTATTTGAAAATTTTATGTCTTGTCTTTTATTTTTATTATCTTTCCCTTCGAAATGGGGTTTATCTGTTTGGTATTTGAGCAATGGTTCATTTTCTGGTTATATGCATTTGATTACAGTTCTTTTCAACTTCAGTTTTGTCCATATGTATGTGCCAACTGCTGAAGTTCACTATGTAAAGCGAGGTAGTCACTTAAGAAAATTGTTGGACCTTGAACTTTAGGAAAAAATGTGGTTTTTAAATTGGGTCAATTATTTTTCTTAAACTATAATTAATCAAAGGAATATTTCTTAACGATAATATTCTGAAGATCATACCATCTGATGTGTAACCAAATTGGCTATCTCTTTGAGGATATTTGGAATGAAATTGATGTGGCTTAAAGAAGGCAGCTTTTGGTTTGCCTTGGCCACCCCAAGGATCTAACTGTCTTATGATGTGCTGCTGATGCAAGACATATCTAGTTGGATGAGTATTAAAAGAAATCTGCACTCTTCTCTATAATCTTTTTATCGTTATATAAAATCTTTTATGAGGATTTGAACATCTGATATCAGCTTGATTGCCTCCCCTTTGTTGGGTCTTACTGAGCCTATGTGTCATGAGAGTGTCATTGTCACGCGGTTAGATTTGGGCTAGGTCCGTCTAGCCAAGCGGAATATCTACCCCGTGCGGCCTAGCTCTTCCCAAGAACTAGTCAGCCTCCTTGAGCTTCGGATCTTCCAACCAATACTTCACACAAGAAGTTACAAGCCAAATGGGACAATGAAAAGATCAAGATATAGAAGAGAAAAACCTACTTTGTATTGACAATACAAGATTACAAAGGGTGGCCAAACACTCTTGAAGGCCAAGGCTAAAAACTCTCTCTATACACTAAAAGAGTAAAGAAGGCTAAGGATTTTTCGACCCTTTTACAATGGGAGAGGCCCCTCTATTTATAGTCTCTCCTCTTGCCTTTTGAAACCTCAAAAAACGCTCAGAAAATCGTCAGATCCCAAAATTTCGGTTTCTGGCGTCAAGGGGCGCCTGGCGACCTGGTCGCCAGGAAACCCCATTTCACGCCCGGGCGCCAGGCGCCTAGTGCCTGCGCCTAGAGTCCTGCCACGCGCGCGCCTGCGCCTGGCGTCCTGAGGAAACCCCATTTCGCCCCGCCTAGAGTCCTGGTCGTGCGCCAACAACCCCATTTCGCCCCGCCAGGATTCCTGGTTGCGCCCAACCCCATTTCGCCCCGCCAGAAGTGTCTGCTGGCGTGCTGCCTTGTGTCTGAGTTGGCTGCTGGGGTTGTTGTGCACCTTTTTGCTTGGCCGTCCTTTTGGCAAGCTCAAGTGTGGCTTCTTTTGCTGAAGTTGATGTCGAGCCAGCCATATGTGTGCGCCCCTCTGGGCCGTGCCATTGCACTTGGCCTTGGCCGTTGCTTCTATTGCTGTGCACTGGACTTGCACAGTCTTCTACCTTGGTATTTGGCCACACCATGACTTCATCCTCCGTCTCATACTCCCACCGCCATAAGGCAGACGCCCTCGTCTGCAACCCCTGGCGATAGTCGGCTACCTCCTTTTCAAACTGCCATAACTCAGCAGCGTCTTGCCATATTGCCTCGCTTTCCGGTTGACCTTGCCACTTGACCAAGTATTGCGTCCTCGGGGGCTTGCCCCTTTGGCGCTTCTCTCGGTCTGCAATAATATACTCTACCCTATTGTCAAAGGTAGTAGATATATCCATGGGAGCTCTTGGGTCAACTACTCTGTCCGGGTTCGGGTCTTCAAAATAGGGTTTAAGGTTCGATACATAAAAAACATTGTGGAACTTAAACCTTTTTGGCAGCTGCAATTTGTAGGCGAGGTTGCCCACACGTTCAATGATAGGAAAGGGTCCTTCATATTTCTTCAAAAGACCTTTGTTCTTGCTTCTAAGGTGACGAAATTGCTCAGGTCTGAGTTTGAGAAGGACCTGGTCACCGATATTGAAAGAAGACTCCCTCCTCTTCAAATCAGCATGTTTCTTCATCTTTTTAGCTGCTTTATGCAATAAGACCCGTGCCAACTCCGTTTTCTCTTTCCACCTCTTCGCCAGTTGATGAGCTGCTGGACTTTTCCGTGAAGTGTCTGGAAAGAGACCCGTGGGAGCCAAAGGCTATCGTCCTGTCGCCAACTAGAAAGGACTATGCCTGGTTGATTCCGATTTCTGCAAATTGTATGAAAACTGGGCCACGTCTAACAAGTCTGGCCAGTTTTTCTGATTTGCTGCAACAAAGTGGCGTAAATACTATTTTAACAAAGCATTTACCCGCTCGGTTTGGCCGTCACTTTGATGATGAAAACTAGTGGAAAAACTTAGAGATGTTCCCATTAGTTTGAATAACTCGGTTCAGAATTTTCCTGTGAATCTGGGGTCACGATCACTGATGATCGTTGTGGGCAATCCCCAATGCTTCACCACATGTGCCATGAATGCTCTAGCTGCTCCGTCTGCTGTACAATCACTCGGCACTGCTACGAATGTTCCATACTTCGTAAATCTGTCTACCACCACCATGATAGACGCCAGCCCATCTTTCTTACGTAATCCAGAGATGAAGTCCATCGAAATAGACTCCCACGGCCGCTTTGGAATAGGTAAGGGCTGTAGCAAACCCCTAGGTTTGCGTTGTTCAATCTTATCTTGTTGACAGATAAGACACGTGCGCACAAATTCCTCCACATCATTCTCCATGTCTGGCCAATAATACTGGCCAGACAACAAGGCCAACGTCCTTCTTTGACCTGGATGTCCAGCCCACAAGGTATCATGGCATTCCCTCAAGAGGTCACGCCTTAGGTTATCGAACTTAGGCGCATAAAGTCGATTACCTTTGGTCTTGAGCAATCCGTCGTCAAGCCAGAATCTTCTCGTCTCTCCCAAGGCAGCAGCTTGTACAATGCTGTAAGCCTGGGCATCTTGGCGAATTCCAATGCGAATCTTGTCTAGCAACTCCGTACCAACTTGTGTAATCGCTGCTAAGGCTTGTAATCGCAAAGTTCCAATTTCTGTTTCTGCGCCAAGATGGTCTTCCATGAGGGCGCTTGCCTTGCGCAAAGCGCCTATCTCCTGCGTCTACGCTTGCGCCGCGCGCCTCTTCGTGTACTGCTGCTACCGCACCGCGCGTGGTGTGCGTGAAGCAAGTGCCGTCTGCTGCGGTATGCGGGGATTCAGCCGCATGCGTCTTCTCCTCTGCCGCATGCGTGCAAGGTGCTGGTCCTTCTTGCGCCATGTGCGCCAAGCTCTGGCTGGTCTTTTCCTCATAAGAGATAGGTGTGTCCACCTTCCTGCTCAGTGCGTCGGCAGCACCATTTGTCTTCCCCGCTTTGTACATCATCTCAAAATCAAACTCGGCCAAGAAATCTTGCCACCGGGCCTGTTTTGGACTGAGCTTTTTCTGTGTAAGAAAGTAACTAGAAGCAACATTGTTAGTTCTTACAATAAATTTGGAGCCTAAAAGATAGTGCCTCCAAAGACGTAAACAATGTACTACCGCCGTCATTTCTCTTTCTTGTACAGTGTACCGTTGCTCAGTTTCATTGAGCTTCCTACTCTCATAAGCGACTGGGTGTCCTTCTTGTTCTAGCACACCCCCAATGGCATAATTTGAGGCATCGGTATGTACCTCAAATGGCTTGCTGAAATCAACAAGGTGAAGCACTGGTTCAACCATCATGGTATTCTTCAGCCGCTGGAATGCTCCTTGGCATGAGTCCGTCCATCGCCATTTTTGGTCCTTCTTTAGGAGATCGGTCAAGGGGGCTGCTATAGTTGAGAAACCCTTGATAAACCTCCTATAATAGTTTGCCAAGCCAAGAAAACTTCTAAGCTCACGCACCTTGGTAGGGATAGACCAATCACGCACAACCTCCACCTTCTTGCTGTCCATCCATATCCATCCTTCCCCTATCCAATGTCCAAGAAAGGACACCTCTTGCAACCCAAATGAGCACTTCTCCTTCTTGACATATAGCTGATTGTGTCTCAATTTCTTGAACACTTTTCGAAGATGTTCTTTGTGCTCTTCCATACTTTTGCTATACACCACAATATCATTCAAATACACAACGACAAATTTGTCTAAGTACTCGAAAAATACCTCGTTCATGACAGTGCAGAAAGTTGCTGGTGCGTTGGTTAGGCCAAAGGGCATAACCATGAACTCGTAAGCCCCATATCTCGTTACACAAGTAGTCTTCCCCTCGTCTCCTTCCGCAATTCGAACTTGGTAGTAGCCACTTCTCAAATCCAGCTTGGAGAAAACTCTAGCCTCCTTCAATTGATCAAAGAGATCAGCAATAAGAGGAATAGGGTACTTGTTTTTTATGGTTACCTTGTTGAGCGCCCTATAGTCGATGCATAGTCTCATACTTCCATCTTTCTTTGTCTGAAATAGTATAGGGGCCCCATAAGGTGCTTTGCTTGGCTTTATGAACCCAGAATCCAGCAGCTCGCTGAGTTGTCTCCGTAATTCATCCAACTCTTTGGGCGCCATCCGATATGGTGCTTGTGCTGGCTTTGTTGCTCCGGGCTCAAGCTCTATGCGATAGTCCACCCCTCTCCTAGGTGGTAACCTCGCTGGAAGTTGCTCCGGCATGATGTCTCCATACTCATGCAAAACGGTTTGTATCTCCTTGGGGGTAGGCAATGCCTCATTCTGCTCCATAGCAAAAAGAGAAGCAATGTAAGTAGAACAGCCCTGTTTAAGACCTTTCTTAAGCTGGAGGGCTGATAGCATTAAATCCTTGTTTGTTACATCTTTGTTCTCAACTTCAGAAATTGTACAAGGACTTTGCTCGTCCATAATTCCCACTACCCCCACATGTGGCATTATAAACGCCTTACAAACCTTGAAGAACTCCATTCCCAAAATTACCTTGAAATCGTCCATGTCAACAATGGTAAAATTCAGAAATCCTACCCACTTGCCTATCACCACCGGGACATTCTTGGCAATGCCTTGGACTTCATGAGCAGCAGAATTTACCACCTTCATCTTGCTTCCATCTTTCTCTCCTTGTATCCTTAGGCGCCTAGCCTCCTCCTTCGAAAGGAAGTTGTGGGTAGCGCCCGTGTCCACCATTGCCTTAACAGCGTGTCCAGCAAGTGTGAGAGAAATAAAAAGAAGTTCTCTTGAGGGTCTTACCGGAAATGGAGCAACCTTCTCCTCCTTGGAACGGACAGCAGCATTGAGAAGGGTTAGAGAACCCATCCTAGGCTCAATTCCTCCATTGTCCATTTCTGTTTGAGCAGTGTTGAGGAGTCTCTTTTTAGGACAATCCCTCGCATAGTGCTGTCCCTCACAAATGAAACAATGTACCTTCTTCCTCTGTTTGTCCCCTCTCTTCTTCTCTTCCGGCCTAACCTTGGTATCCTTTACCCATGGCTTCTTCTCCCCTTTCTCCTTCTTCTTAAAATTTGTTTTACCATTATTTTCCTTGGACACCTTGTTAACCGAATCATTCCTCCTCTCATATTCGGTTAACTTTTCAGCCGTAGATAACGCTGAAACTAGTGTCTTTACCTCTCTTCTTCTCAATTCTTGCTCAGCCCATGGACGAAGGCCAGCAAGAAAGGAGAAGAGACGGTCCTCATCCGTCATGTTGGAGATACAAAGCATAAGAGAAGTAAAGGATTGTACATACTCTTTAATGGTACCTTTCTGCGTCAATGCACGTAGTTCCTTCCTTGCTTGGTACTCGACATCCTCCGGAAAGAACTGCCTCCGCAGCTCTCTCTTGAAATCCTCCCAAGTGTGGACGGGGTCCTCTCCCTCTTGCTCATCTCCCATGCGTCTTCTCCACCAAAGAATAGCATCATCGGATAGAAACATGGTAGCCGTACTAACCTTAGCTTGCTCGTCGGTGAGCTTGCTTGCATGGAAGTATTGCTCCACTTGCCATAGAAAATTATCTATGACCTTTGCGTCTCTCCTTCCATTGAAAGACTTCGGCTCGGGCACCTTTATCTTTGCTTGTGTGTGAACAACCCCTCCATTTGCTAAGGCTCGCTCGCACAAAGTGAGTCTTGCCCCAAGCTCTCCAGAGAGATCTTTGACATCCTTCCCCAATCGTTCCATCTCCATCCTCATGACAACCATGGCCGAATGGACGTCCTCCTCAAATCCTCTCAGCCAATTCGGAGTTGGCTGATGCTCCTCAATCGTCTTTTGAACGAATTCTTCCCAATTCGTACAAAGGTTCTCAACACTGTCCAAATGATGTTCAAGAGTAGAAAAACAAAAGTTAACATCACTTACTTGATCTTTGCCTCTTGAAGCATCTTCTCCACTTGTGGAAGCCATTGATAGAATGCTGCTCTGATACCAGTTGTCACGCGGTTAGATTTGGGCTAGGTCCGTCTAGCCAAGCGGAATATCTACCCCGTGCGGCCTAGCTCTTCCCAAGAACTAGTCAACCTCCTTGAGCTTCGGATCTTCCAACCAATACTTCACACAAGAAGTTACAAGCCAAATGGGACAATGAAAAGATCAAGATATAGAAGAGAAAAACCTACTTTGTATTGACAATACAAGATTACAAAGGGTGGTCAAACACTCTTGAAGGCCAAGGCTAAAAACTCTCTCTATACACTAAAAGAGTAAAGAAGGCTAAGGATTTTTTGACCCTTTTACAATGGGAGAGGCCCCTCTATTTATAGTCTCTCCTCTTGCCTTTTGAAATATCAAAAAACGCTCAGAAAACCGTCAGATCCCAAAATTTCGGTTTCTGGCGGGCGCCTGGCGACCTGGTCACCAGGAAACCCCATTTCGCGCCCGGGCGCCAGGCGCCTGGAGTCCTGAGGAAACCCCATTTCGCCCCGCCTGGAGTCCTGGTCGTGCGCCAGCAACCCCATTTCGCCCCGCCAGAAGTGTCTGCTGGTGTGCTGCCTTGTGTCTGAGCTAGTTGCTGGGGTTGTTATGCACCTTTTTGCTTGGCCATCCTTTTGGCAAGCTCAAGTGTGGCTTCTTTTGCTGAAGTTGATGTCGGGCCAGCCATATGTGTGTGCCCCTCTGGGCCGTGCCATTGCATTTGGCCTTGGCCGTTGCTTCTATTGCTGTGCATTGGACTTGCACAGTCTTCTACCTTAGTGTTTGGCCACACCATGGCTTCATCCTCCGTCTCAGTCATGGTCTAAAATAAGTATTGCCATCCCAGTGCCTGTGCCTGGAATCCAATTGTATTTCATATTTTTGTTTTTGATTTTTGATGTCTGTGTGGCTGTATTGCTGAGTGAACAGTTTTTTCTTTTGTTTTTCATCAATAAAATATTGTGCATCACACTTAAAAAGAATAAAATATAGTTGTGTTATTCTTGATTCTTCGTCAAGAAGTTTTACAACTCAGTGGAATAACAACTGTTAGCATTTTTCTCTAAAATGACAATCCTTTTAGTGACAGTAGGCCTGTCACAGTTACTAAAAAATTAGCACTCTGTGTCATAAAAGGAAAAGAAGCTAATGGAAAGTTTCCTATGTTGCTCTAAAAAAGGTTACCTATCAGATGATTGAATGGTTTGTGAGCATATCTCACCGTCGGTCTGTTTGTTTGATTGTTCCAGGGGTTACGAACGGTTTTTTAAAAGAACGTCTCTTGAGACATCAGACTTCCTCAAAGATGATTGCCTTGTCATCCAATGTATTGCTGGTGTTGTTCAGTCTCACACGGAAGGGCCCAAGACCTATTCTATCGCAGTGCCGTCATCTGACATGGGTGAACAATTTGGCACCCTTCTAGAGAGTGGTAAAGGCTCCGTTGTTGGGTTTGAAGTTGATGGGGAGATCTTCGCAGCTCACAAATTGGTGCTTGCGGCTAGGTCACCTGTATTCAGGGCTCAATTTTTTGGGCCAATGAAGGAATGGGACACAGAGTGTATAAAAGTTGAAGACATAGAAGCTCCAGTTTTTAAGGTTTGTCTTTTTCTCTAATTTGGTTATTGTCATGGCAATCTAGCAGTACTGATGTGGCTGGAATAAAATAAACAGAAGACCTTGAAGGGGACTGATTGCTTTGATCTGATAATAATACTTCTATGTCGTATGTTTATATACTTAAACCATGAACTCCATAATGTTGAGTAGCACAAGTTGTGAACTCAGGATTGCAGAAAAAGATTATATGACTTTTAGTTAGACCTTGTCTACCCTATTAAGTGGCAGGTTTTGCTTTTAGTTTTATGTAAACCATCTCTGTTAACCTTATGGCTAGGACTTCCACTCTGGTTAGATGAGTAGCTAGTTACAGCTTTAACTTTTTAATTTGCTATCTTTAGGTATCATTTATAACTTGCTCTAATTTGAATACTTGTAATTTGAGTAAGATTTTTTCATTTTAATTTTAGTTTCTCAATATGCAGTCTAGAGGAAAATATTGAAAAGAAGAAAAGGGAATGCAAGAAAAGTAACAAACAGAAAAAAATTAGGGATGCTGATTGACCCCCACTTCTTGTACTCCTAAATAACTTTAAGTGATCAGTTAAAAAGATTAGAATACCCTTGATTTATCACTGCAAATCAGTTACCTGGATGTCATTGGGCAATTTTCCCTCTGTTATGAACTTGTTAGTGCATCTTGGATGAAGTGGCAGCTGTCGTCAATGTATTTAATTCTCTAATGGAAGATGGAATTACTTGCAATGCAGATTACAAGATGATGATTGCATACCATGACTATATTATGAAGACAGGTATGCAACTCAAAAACTTAAGCTTAGAATAGAGAGGCCTAGCCCAATTTCTTATACAAGGTTGTTGATTACTTTACATTTGATGTGGCACCATTCTTTGTACTCCATCACATGTGGGCCCTCTTTATGATTCCCTTTATTTATATAACTTTGAGTGGTGGCCCATGAAACTTGCTTTGATACCATGAAGAAAGATATGCAGCTCAAGGGGTTAAGCTGAGACTGGTAAGGCCCGATCTAAGTTCTTATACTAGGTTGTGGTTTACTTTACGTCCAATTCTAGACTATTCTCAACTGGCTTCTTTCTAGAAACCCAAATTTTGTTATCAATTATTTCACCAACATTAGTTCACAGGCAGTGCGAGCCATCTCTTTATTCTCAGTCGCTTTTCAAAATTTCCAAGCCACAAGGTTAGAAAATGCATAGTCTGCATTGGAAGGCCTAGTATCAAGATGTGCATACTTGCTGCATGGCAATCCTCTGCTTTGGGGCCCTTTTAAAGTTTTGAAAATTCTGAGGTTTGCGTCTAAGTGAATCCATCTAGGTGGCCACAAACCTAATTGCAAATGAAATACCAGGTCATGTCTTTGTTATGTGTATGAGTTTCCATCCTTACATAGAAAAAGTTTATCACCTTGGATGTATCAACTGGTTTAGACCCAAAGTAACCTTGTCTGCCTCAAAAGCGAGTAATATACTTTCAATTGAGATGTCTGGATGGATGGTATTTTATCCAACCATGTCTATACCTACTTGACAAATATACAAAGACTCAAATAAGCTTATCTTGCCTAACAAGCCTGTAATATACTCTCAAAAGAGTCATCTAGGTGATATTATACCCATCTATATTTGACTGCTTTATCATCTATTGGACAAATGTACAATTTTTCATGTATTAGAATGCAAAGCCTGCATTCTTTTTCCATATCCATTTTCCATACTGGGTTTGGAAAGGCGTTTGAATAAGATTTATGTATTGAAATTGATAGTGACAAAGCGAAGGAGCAGTAACAATTAGATAAATTCGTGAAAATCATATAAATTGTGAAGGGACAACTTTTGGAAATAGGAAGGCTAAAGAAAGATCTTATTCCACATTTAAAAGAGTAAGATCTTTCCGTTTGACAAGTGGAATAGGTAAGTTAAGATCAGATGAAGGGCTGAAAGATAAGGATCTTCAATAGAAGTTAATGATGATGTGGAGGGATCACTGCTATGTGCTCCCACCTTTCTCTTCTTCCGAGTTTATAACCATGGTGGTTTAGAGCTTGATCTGGCTCTGCTTACTTCACCCTCAACTAGAGCTAGAAGAGATGTCAAGGATGAGGAGCACTAAGCTAAATAAGATTTATGAGCCTGTGAAAACTACCGAGTATTCTCAAAGAATGTCACATTGAGAAGGTAATGTAACTTCTCTGCATATTCTTATCCTTCCACCTGTAGACTTAGGGCTCACAAGTTGCTGCAAATCTTATTCTATAATATAGATGGCTGCATGTGATTAATAAGGTAATAGTAGTGGGAACTGCATCACATGGAATTTTTTTGGCACTTTCATGTCGAACATGATTGTACAAATTAGATCTAGCAAAGGGCGATTCTTTCATTCAACTTTGCCAGGTGCTATAGCCTGTGCTCATAAAAAGTCTGATGCATACAATGAGAAACACTGAATTTTTTAAATATATTTTTAATATTCAAAGGCATTGTTGGATCTAAAAATGCAAATAATGAAACCTAATTGAACTACTGCATTTTAATAAAATGTTTTGAATACATTGAAGATTGTTGGCTTGTCTTTGAAAATATATATCCAGGTTAGTCTTCTAGAATCATTGACCTAAGATATGAATTAATTTTAACCATATTGACTCTCGACATAACAAGAAGGAATACTGCTATTATGAAACCTAGGTTCAATGACCGACCTATGATATTTACCTTTTTCACCGGTCTCAACTGAAAATTAACGCACTTTTAGAGCTCAAGTAACCACCCCAGCCTGGGTTCTGGAAATCACACACAAATGTAGAAAAGTTAGATAGAAATTTGAGAGATGTTGCGAATTGACTTGCTGATAAAAAGCTTATTGGATAGCTAGCTGCAAATATGGGTTGTGGAGAAACCAGGAATAGCTGGCACTACACCATTCTCTAGAAACTATAGAACTGGAACTACCTTGACTGCAAAAGGATGAGAGACTGATTTGCATGAGGACAGAACTCATCAAGATTCCATATAAAAAGGAAACAAAAGAAAAAACAAGGGATACCTTTCATGTTGGTTTATGCATTAGAATTTATGAGCCAGTTAGACTGCGAGGCATATCAGGTTGCATTTATGGTTGTTGAGTGGATGCTTGAGCAGAATCTCCTGAAGTTTTCTCTCAAGTAACAATAGGTTATGACTCAACTAGCAAGAGAGTTTCTAGTCTTGGAGACTACCTGAGTTGCCCCTGCTGGCTTTTTTCAAAAAAAAAAAAAAAAAGATTGCTATATGATTTACATCAATAATGTACACATTGTCTCACACCTCTACCTCTGCCTTGACCTCCTTGTTGTTGGCTTTCTTCTTTCTGAGCCCCCTGTGCAGTTTCTACTATGCGTAGAGGTTGTCTAATGTGAAGACTTGTGTCACACTACTAAAAGCGTGGGCTGACTTTGCAGAATTTTCAGGTCATTCCATCCCTAAACAAATTACTAATTGAGGGTATATCCTTTCTTGCCAGCATCTGAGCCCTTTCAGACATTTACTTAGAACCCAGACCTTGTAGAAACTAGGCCACCAATTTCTGACTGTTACTGTAGAAATTCGATGGTGATACACATTTAACTCATGCTCTGTACCTTTAAGACACCCATCCAAAATTTCACTAGCTTTTTCTGACATGTACTTAGAACCCAGACCTTGTAGAAACTTGGCCACCATCAACTCTTCTTATAGGTCCGATGGATGATACACATTTAACTCATGCTTTATACCTTTAAGACACCCACCCAAATTTTCACTTCCCCTACCTATAGAGTACACTGCAGACTTTTCACGTACTCTAAAAATAATCATGAGAACCCATTTCTGTTAGTTCTTCCACATTTTCATGGAGCTGCATTTGAGCACTCATATGGAGCTCCATACTATTGGTTTAACCATGTCATCTGTTAACGATTTTCTGATTCCCATTCTTCACATTGAGGCTTATTTCGATCATCATGTATGTGCTTCAAGTTTTCTTGGTCACCGTAAATATATTGAGAGATTGTACCCTTGATGACTTTTTTCCATTCAAATTAACTGTGATATTTGTTTCTTGTTTTTTGAATGATGAGATATTTTATCCAGGAAAAGAGCAAAACAACAACAAAAACAAGAAACAAAGAAGGCTGAGGCCCCAAACAAGAGAAAATATTAACTGTTGTAATTTGGATACACATAGAGTGTCCTTATCCTCAGAAATTCTAGTCTTTAACTTGAAGGATAATTACTTGACCACTTATCTGTCTATCTTTCTAATTTTCAACAAAATAAATCATAACTACAGAGAAAAGTTCATAATGGAAAATTGATTATTCTCCGCTCTTTATTTATTGTGTTGCACATATTTGGCTGCCGCTCGTACTTCAGTCATTTGATCATCTTTCTTAACAATGGCAGTTTGTCTCATCAGTCACATTTACAATGGTTCCTGAAAATGATTAAGAACTTGGAGAACTATGCTGTGATGTTACTTCAAAAAAAAAAAAAAAAAAAAAAAAAAAACAGAGCCAGTCTACTCATGTAAACAAGGTTGCTCAGTTACTCTTTGTCTATTTTCAGATCTACTGAGCTTGAAAAAGTATAATGTTATGATTTTCAGTACATACTCTGAATTTCGCTTCTGCTTTCATTTCCTCCTCTTTTTCTTCTTCACCATCTTCTCTTGATTGCTTTGCACAATAGTGTCTTGAGAGTGGGAAAAAAATCTGGTGTCTTCATTTGCATCTTAATTTGCAATCTTGACTATCTTGTTTTTTGATTTTTTGTTTCTGAGAATGGACTGTCATGTTTTATTGTTTGTAATATTTTTAACTGAATTTGTCATGAACGTGATTGTTTAAATTTGCAGGCCTTGCTTCATTTCATATACTGGGATGCACTGCCTGACATGCAAGAACTAACTGGTTTGAATTCCAAGTGGGCTTCAACAATGATGGCCCAACATTTGCTAGTTGCTGCAGATCGATACTGATTGGAGAGACTCAAGTTACTATGTGAAGTGCAGCTCTGTGAGGAAATTGCCATAAACACTGTGGCAACCACCTTGGCTTTGGCTGAACAGCACCACTGTCTCCAGTTGAAAGTCGTATGTCTCAAATTCATTGCACTGCCCGAAAACCTGAGAGGTGATTTCTTCATATCTGCCCTTCCTTTTTTTTTTTTTTGTAAGTGACTGTTACCTCTTATTTGAAGCCACTTGGTTTGCATGGCTCACAGGAGATGTCGTGATGGACCATTGATCTTGTGGGTTTACCTCCACACTGAGCTGCTCAGGTCCAGAAATGACTAGATAATCCGAATGACATTGGTTCAATGTTCAAATGGAAACCTTCTGAAATGTCATACATAGTGAGGGACCTGGAGTACAATGGGTGATGAATGACTATCACCAGTTATGGCCGTCATATCTAAAGGTCAGAGACCTTAGGAGAGATGCGGTTACCATAAAAAACGCCAATAAGACTTAATTGACCATGGAATCTAACATTCACCCAATAAAACAAATAGTTTTTCTTTAACCTTTCAATAGACTACAAATGGAAACAAAAGCAAAAGTTTCAGAGTGTCTTTTACTAATGTAAACTATTCGTTTGCTGTTTCAGCGGTGATGCAAACCGATGGGTTTGAGTACTTGAACGTCCGTTGTCCATCAGTGTTGACGGAGCTCTTGGAACACGTTGCCAAGGTTGCGGAGCAGTTAACTAGTCTCTCTCGGCACCCAAATGAGGCGCTCTAACTGATGTTAATGGGAGACGCGTGAAGCAAAGGATTTAGATTTGCTTAAAAAGGTTTTCCTCTTTGCCTGCCCCCGTAATCGCTATGATTGTCTTTTAGGTAGATAGATAGATAAATTTGTATTACACTGCTTTGGCTATTGTATCAGCTGTAAATTGGTTCTGCTGTTAGAAATTGGAATGGGTTTTCACGATTATGTTGTATTTTCTTTTTATTGGTTTGTAATGTTCTTGTTGGCTCACCGAAATTCTTCCTTGGACATTTTCTGTAGATGCCTTCTGTTATAATAAAATTTTCCATTTTCTATTACGAAGACCTTAAAAATGCCTATTTAGCAGCGTTATATTCAGATTGGATGAACACTAAAAAGGCCTATCTAGCAACATTATAATGCAGATGGGATAAATTCTGAAATTATCGACTTTGATATACAGAGGATTCAGCCTACTCCTAAAAGATTACTTTTTGATGACCCCAGGAATGAAGTTAGACTCAGCCATGAAGGGGATTGCTAGATTTTCAAAATGGTTCTAAAAAGAGGTTCAAAACTGAAATAAACCAATATCGGATTGAAATCCTGCGAGCTGAGTTTCACTCTGAAGTGAGAAATTGTTAAAAATGATTGTGTTGAGTTCAATTATTGAAACAATATTAAAAAATTACATATAAAACGATTGGATGACTGAGATAACCGCCTTTATGATTTTTCTTATTGGATCAGTCCTCCAATTTTCTTTCAGAAGTCCTTTTATAAGCCATAAATCCCATTTTACTAAATCCGCGGCCAGGTCCAGGTCACAGGACTGTAATTCCGATATTCGGGATCCGACCAAACCTTCGTTTTATGTCTATATTCTACAATTCAGTCACTGATGCCACTAGGCCATGACAATCGTTTATAACGTGTTGCCACAGAGATGCCAAGCCTCTCTTCTCACTTAACCCTTCTTCTCCAATGTATCTGCGCCGAGGAGAGAAAAAGTAAGAAACTCTTTTCACCACCTTTCCTTTTCCCTTCTCTCTCGAATTCCAAAACCCTAGCGTTCTTCATGGCAGTCCAGGATTCTAATTTCGCGGACGGAAGCCTGGAAATGACCTGTTCAAGTTCAATGCAAGTCAGTTCCCCAATCCGCACATCACCTCAAAGAATTTTCCTCGACCGGCTCTTCTCGAATTTAAAACATCTGTAAATAACCGTTACAAACTTTCCAAATCTGAAGCGTTTTTGTTTGATTTAGTGGTTGGAGCTAAACAGTGAAAAGCTCCAGATCCCGTTTGATTTGTTTTGGATTGTGTTCTCCCAAAGCTATAGAGCAACCAAATGTCTGAAACCCATTGTCGTTTCTGCTAGATATCTCAACGGACTAACTTCGGTTCAATAGCCCTCAAAATTTAAAACCCTGAAACCCTAACGCGAGAGTCCTTGTGTTTTATCGTGAATGGGTGGGAGTAAGATGTGCAGGGCTGCCTCGCAACCTGCATCTTCTCCCTCCATCACCACATCGACGTCCCTAACGAATACTGTCAACGGGTGCCACGAGTTTAAGATTACCGGATACTCATTATCCAAAGGTCTTGGCATCGGAAAATATATTGCATCAGAGACTTTTGAGGTTGGTGCGTACCAGTGGGCAATCTACTTCTACCCAGACGGTAAGAGTATTGAAGATAATGCGGCTTATGTGTCACTTTTTATTGCTTTGGCGAGCGAAGGAACCGATGTCAGAGCTCTGTTTGAGTTGAAGCTTCTCGATCAGAGCGGGAAAGAAAGGCACAAAGTTCATAGCCATTTCGGGAGGATGCTGGAAAGCGGGCCATACACACTTAAGTACCGAGGAAGCATGTGGTGAGTTCTTTTGGTTTTGAGGTTTGCTCCTGGAAGTTTGCTTCTATCTCTGTGGTTTTCCTAGTTACCAGCTGTAGGATTTTGTAGAAACTATTTGTTGTATCAGAAGATAATGCATTCAGAATCCAGTGAATGAGCACCGATGCCTCTGAGACTCTTTGCCATTCATTCTTTTCTGATTTATGTAAAACGAAGGTATTGTTAATGCAAAATAATGCACCACGTGGCAGATTATTTTCTTGGCTCTGTTAAATTTGAATTAATTTCATTAGCTTCACTATGACTTCAAAGCTGGCTAGAGATCCAGTAAATAAAAAAGGAAAGAAATGAGCATTGCCTGGGGATGGTATAGGATTTTTTTGTTCTGGAGGCTGCGGGTAGTCTGTGCCATAAAAATCTATTGAACTGCAAGGAGAGCTGACTATTTTAGTCTGCAGGATGGATAACTTTACATCTTTTTGGAGTACTTCCATAAGACTGCAGATCTTTAAGGTTCTGAATCCAATCAGAATGTTGGCAATACATTTTTACTAGGTAAAAATATCAAATTTTATTTTTATAAATAAGTCATGTCAACTTGATCTGCCTAAGCATAAGTCATATCAACCTGATTTACCTAAGCATGTGAGGCCATGCATTCTGCCAACAAATTAGTAGTGACTTCTCAAAAAACTAATTCTCATGTCCCGTTAGAATTTGTCCAACTGAACCATTGACAACCATGCAAGTAATACAACTAGCCAAAATTTCCAACTGCTGTAAAATTAACCATGGCTGTTGTGATGGTTTGGTTTTGTCATAAGGCTGCTGAAGGTGTCTGATTGGGGTGGTTTAAACATTCTATTCATTTCATGTTGCTGTTGATGTCATTGTTGGTTTTTCAAAACCTGCCCACCCAACTACTATCCCAACCATAGATTATTGTAGAATTATCAGCAAAAGATGACGAAACCATACATTCTGTTTGTTCCCTGCTCAACACTAAGGAAAATGTTACCAGAATGGGGCTCTGTTGAGTTTTGTTGATTGATCTTTGGGGGGCAATATTCTAAATTCTGGACGCCCAAGGCTCAATAGTTTAAGGTGCTAGTCCAAGGGTGAGTAATTTAAAGGTTCTAATGCATCAAAAGTGTTATGATATGCTTAGAGTGTGCTTTTGTGCCTGAACATGGTGAAGTCTCTCTGGGTTTATTATAAGATCTGGCTTATTCCTTCACACAAGCGAGATAAACTTTGGAATTGAATGGTCGGACTATTTGACTTATGTGAGGGCAAAAGAGTTACCGGATTGGTTGGGGAATTGATGGAAGAATCCTAATTAAATTATTGTCTTCTTTAGTGCAAGTTGCTTTGGGCAATATGTATTCTCTTGTTTGTTATTCCAAATCCAGGGAAGTGAACACTGTCTAAGCTTTTTATTTTACGTAGAGTTGCTTTGCCGTTTATTGCATCTTATCTCTCTCTCTCTCTCTCTCTCTCATCTATCTATCTATCTATCTATCTATCTAATCTGGGTCTACTTCTTAAGCAAGGTGACCACTTATGAAAATTATATCCAGAGGGTAAACACCAGGAATAAATTGTGGCATTTAGATTTGATGAAGAAGTATGTTACTTAAACCACTGGTGCAATGATTTTGAAGGAAAAAAATCCTTGCTGGTCCCAATAGGATATTGTGCATGGGGGTGTTGGTGATGAAATTTAATGGTGAAAAGACCGTATACTGGAAGGAATTAATTCTAGATTTTACTTTCTAACCCAGAAGTCCTAGCTTTCTTATGATGTGTTTACATTCTCTTTAATCTAAATTCAAAATGTATTTTGAGGATTCTCCCATCTGATGTTAGTTTGACTTTCTCTCTCTCTCTCTCTCTCTCTCTCTCTGAATGGTGATACTGACTTGGCTTTTGCTGCTTCCTGTTCATGTGCTCTAACTGATCCTCTATAATATGTGAGACAACTTGGTGAAAAATGAGCATTTCATTTTACTCGAGGTCTCGGTGAATTTCATGTATATATTTGTTTTGGTTCTGGGACATCTTTCTGTATATTTCTGCAGAATATGACTCATTTATTCTTTCATTATGCATCAATAAAATACAGTGGGAATGGGTTTAAACCCATCACAAGGTGGTGTTGGGTTTTCAAAAACCAGCCCTGAACATGACCCAGTTCCAGCCCTAGTCAATCTTTGTTATTAACTATAAAGTTTCATAGCCAGTAGGATACTGGTGGTTAACATTTTCTCGTGTATAGGCTAATTATTTAACATTGCGGTAGGTTTAGCAGTTGATACGCCCATTATGTTTGAGTGTCATTTTTAATGGAAACTACATTTAGTTTGTGACTTTATAGAAGATCAAATACTTTTTATGATGATAATATTTGCAGGCATGTTTATGTAAAACTAAGTGCTCTTGTTGATTTTGTCTTCCACTCTATGATAACTCAGCAATTATATTTTCTGTTATGAAATTAGCATCGTCTGCCATATATGGCAAACATGGGAGAATTGTGTGGTTTGTGGGCCTGTCATTATCTTGAATATTGTGGGTTTGCCATATATTGATCTTTCATATATGGTTTTTTTTATATTGTGTTTGTCATATATTCATCTTCTATTTGTTTGTTCAGGGGTTATAAGCGTTTTTTTAAAAGGACATCTCTTGAGACATCAGACTACCTCAAAGATGATTGCCTTTCCATCCATTGTATTGTTGGGGTTGTTCACTCTCACACTGAAGGGCCCCAGACCTATTCTATAGCAGTGCCACCATCTAACATGGGTGAACACTTTGGGCAACTTTTGGAGAGTGGTAAGGGAACTGACATTAGCTTTGAAGTTGATGGGGAGATATTTGCAGCCCACAAATTGATACTTGCGGCACGATCACCTGTGTTCAGGGCTCAACTTTTTGGCCCAATGAAGGATCGGCACTCAGAGTGTATTAAGATTGAAGATATAGAAGCTCCAGTTTTTAAGGTTTATCCTCTCTTTTAATCTGTTGATAATTTAATCTATTTTCATGGTAGTTTACAAATAGATCTTTCATCCATTTGTTAACATCATGGGGCAGTCAAATTGTTTTTAAGATTTAGTGATTTATATATGAAGAATGCTCTACAAATGCAAATGTTGACGAGTGTCCTCTAAAAGCTGAAAATAACTGCAGTCGCAGCAGGCAGATTTCACCCTTTAATGTCATCAATGTAGCCATAGTTAAATAATATAGTGTGTATGGTTAGGACTAGTACTTTTAAAAAAGGAAAAAATTTGATATAAACCTAGGCATTAGAAAAATCACCAGAAGGCTTTGAAGGGGCTGCTTTGAGAGCCTGAAAGTTGAAGAGTATGAAGTAGTAAAACCAAAAGAGAATGAGAGAGGTGGAAGGGAGAGAAAAGCAAAGGTCCATTGTTTAATTGGTTTTTGGGTGACCAACATACCTCAAATATATTCTTCGATTTGCAGAAGTTCCAATGGAAGGTGTGACACCCAGAAACAGAAAATATTTAGTATTCTTAAAGCAAATAAACTTTGACTTTTAAATATACGACTTTCCATTTTCAAAAAGATTCATGACTTTTTTTTTTTTTTTTTTTGACAAATCCTATATAGAAGACTTTCTTTTAAAACTTAGTATTCTGTTCATGCTAACAACTATCCACTAAGCAACTTGAGTATAAAACGACTTAGTAAACTATAATTTTTTTATGCTATAATTTTTCTGTATTTCAAAAAAGACAGCTAGTGGGTTCTATAAAATAGTAACACCCCGTTTTCTCCATAAGAGGAATATGGGCTTAACCCTACAACCAGGCCCTGGTCTTACAGTTTATAACTTATTTATTCACTTGAGAGTTTCTGTTTATTTGCAGGGATTGCCATTTGTCATCCCAATCAGTTATGAACTGTGATACTTCAGCACAAGTTCAGGCCCATTTTCTCTATACTTAAAACAATAAAATTCTTAACTTTCACAATGCCGTATTTTGATTCATGACTTCCAAAAACAGGACTTCCAGTGACATTTGCATAACCTAAGATTTTCCCTTCACATTGATCTTTCTGCCAATTTGGTATGTAAACAACACTGGTCACACTTGTAAAGAAGGCTGCTCTGGGTGTACCCAGGTTGAGAAAGAGAATGTGTTACTTTATTATGGTATACTTAGCTACGATCACTTCTTGTTTTGGTACCTTGCACAAAAAATGTGCTTTTTCTAGGGAATGGATGGGGTTATTGACATATCCGTTACTGTCACTGATACAGAGATGGCAGGTGTTAAGTTGCATACTAATTATTAATTGCAGATTAAGCTACTCTAATAATTGGTTTTGATCTAGTATTAAACTAAATTGCTAAATGTGATTATTTACCTTTGCAGGCCTTGCTTCATTTCATATACTGGGATGTCCTACCTGACATGCAAGAGCTAACTGGTTTAAATTCCAAGTGGGCTTTGACATTGATGGCACAACATTTGCTGGCTGCTGCAGATAGATATGGATTAGAGAGACTTAGGTTGCTGTGTGAAGTGCAGCTCTGTGAAGAAATTGCCATAAATACAGTTGCAACCACTCTGGCTTTGGCTGAACAACACCACTGTCTTCAGTTAAAAGCAGTGTGTCTCAAATTCATTGCCTTACCAGAAAATCTAAGGGGTAATTCTACATCACTACTGTTCCATAGTGTATGTGAAAGTTGCCTTGCATTTGAAGCTGCATTGTTTGCATGGCCTATAGAGGATATTGTGATGGAGGATCAATATAGTGAGGTTTATTCCTCAAATTGATTAGTTCAGATCCAGAAATCACCTGATAACTATTGCCATTCGTTCAATGTTCTAATGGTGAAGCTTTGAAATCTCTTGCATACTGAAGGCCTTGGAATATAATGGGTGATGAATGGTCTCATGATCATTTCTGGATGCAATAAAAAAAAAAAAAATGTAAGTTGAGAACATAGGAGAGGTGTTAGCTGTTTCCTCTATTTCAAAAGCATCAACAAGACTCAATCTTAATATCTAGCCTTCACTCGAAGAATACGAGTTTTACCCTGTAAGGAACCATGAATGGAAAATAGACAATGTCTACCTTAAGAGCATGAGTTTTACCTTGTCAGGAATCATGAATGGAGAAATAGACAATTGTCTTAATTTTTGGTTTTTCCTTTCGTAAAAGGTCTTCGATGTCTTTTGTGAATTTACCAATTTTATTGCTATTTCAGCGGTGATGCAGACCGATGGATTCGAATATTTGAATGTCAGTTGTCCTTCAGTGTTGACGGAGCTCTTGGAACATGTTGCTAAGGTTGGGGAGCATTCAGTGAGTATCTCTCGTTACCCAAATGAGGTGCTTGATGGAAGTGATATCAATGGGAGACGTGTGATGCAGAGGATACAAATATGACTGATAACCATCTCCTGTTGCCCTGTTCCATCGAGGATGATTTTGTCTAGAGATTTGTGTAGGCACTGGAGAATTTCTCAATTTGTACTCCTGTCCTCATTCTGAGATGTAAATTAGTTTTACTACTGCAATGTGCTATAAAATCAAAAGCTCTCACAATCTTGTTGCACGGTTTCTTTTCGTTTGACAGGAATTTGCTTGGAGGCCTAACTCTTGGTGAACAGTGTCTAAGTGCCTCTCAGATGCTTATGACAAATATTCAAAATTTCGGTTTGACTGTCTTCTCGTTTGTATTGACGAAGGATTATTTATAGGAAGATAACAGAGTGAAGTGGGTGATTGGAGAAAGTGAGGATGGTCACTAGTTATGTCTTGGTTTCATTTGAGTTGTCTAGGATTTACTAGATACAGTGACATCTCTCATAATCTCTCATAATGTCAACACGTACCCTTCTTCTTAACCGACCTTACTCAAGGACACAAATAACAGAGCAATAAAATAATGGTTACAATATACTCTTAAAGGAATAGTAAAGAAGATAAACATCTGTAGGGGAGAAAAAAGAGGACGAATAGTGGATTATGGACTTAGTCCAAACCTTTCTCTTAAATTATATATATAGATGTTAAAAGTATAATATTATAATTATACTTTTTGTTCTAGTAAGAGTGAATAAGAGATAAAAAACATAAATTAATTATACTGTATAAGATCTTCTTATATAAAATAACAGTCCACTATATCTTCCAATACTCCGCCTCAAACTGGTGGTATCTTTATTCTTGTCAAGAGACCCAACTAGCAAAATAATGGTGAGAGAAAAAATTACTTTTAGTCGTATGACAAAGCTCCATACTCCAATCAAATGGTCATAATTAGAAATACTCTCCGCTCAATTCCAAAGGCGAAAAAGTAGTCCAATTGTAGGACATAGAGTTTACCTACTTTCTCAAGTAACTAAAAAAACCACATATTGGGTGAATAATAGACTTTCACGCTGGATGTTGGGATGGTGGGTCTATAGGTATTGCTTAGAAGTGATAACAAGAGGGTAATGGGGAATTACCCAAAGATAACTTGCATGGGCCACCATGTATTTTTTTCTTCATCAGAATAACCAATGCTAACATCAGTAAACAACTAAGAAGTCATTCTTCAATAATAATATCTCAGTCAAAAGACACAATAGCAGCAACAGATATAGGCCTAGGCCCAATAAACGTACCATGTAATAATCCTTAGAGAGTCCAACCTTGAATAAGGATACAAGTAACAAGTTACAAAAAAGTCCAAGATAATAATCCAACCGGAGACAAGAGGCTGAGTTGAGCGGAGTTGGGTATCAGACCAATATAGCCGAGTTGCAAGAGGAATCAGCAAAGAACTCGGAACCCAGACCATATACAGAGTCAAAGAGCAAGAGGGCTGAGTTAGGTTGACCCAGACCGAGTTAACTCGGTCAAGACGGTGCGGCTCGACAACAGTTAGAGGGTAAAAATTCGAACTGGATTCACTGGGTTGACTCGGCTGAGTCCGATCCGAATCTCGGGCGCTGGATCGATCTATCTTAGAGGGATTTTAATTCAGAAATAGTGTCGTCTTCTTCCCCGAAGAACGCTATACAGCGGGGAAAGAGACTTCGGACGACAATTACGGCAAGAGATCTCGGAGAAGCAGCGGGTAAGGGAAACGCTAGTGAAGCCACGACCAAAGGAGATTCCGAAAAACATCAACACAGCAACGAAAATTACGAGATACAAAAGATTACGCAATAACAGAGTGATCAATCCGGAGAACGTGCTGGCTAGAAATCGATAGCTCTCGGTGGAACCAGGGGAGAGACAGCAGATTGAGCTCTCGGAATCAAGCAGAGCAGAATCACCGAGCAGAAACAACCGTCTCTCTCTTCTCCGCTTCCCTCCTGTTTTTGCTGCGGAGAAAACGGTAACCGAAACGGAAAAAAAAACAAAAACAGAGATCGCCCAGTCTCCAGAGTCAGCAACGGAGCAGGAGATCTTTCCAAACAGAACAATAAATCAGACTGATAATCATGGAAATCCGAAGATCAATCCCGAGCATGATCAGCGATGAACCGACAAGGAACTTCAATCATCTCCTTCAGTCTCCACCACTTTTAAACCGCAAACAACTCCAGTGAAATCTCTGCAGGGATCTCGATTCGGCGACGGTTCCCCCAAGTCCAAGCTGTTGAAAGGGTCGTCTGTAATTTGTGCTTTGAACTCGAGAAGTATCTCCTTCTCTGAAAGAGGATAGACGTCAGTCGATAGAAACAACAGGACCGATGCCAATGACGATGCTAAGAGAAACTTGAACATTCAGGCGAACGGTGTCCTCAGATCCAACCGAGAGAAAAGGATGCGATAAAGCCGAATCTAGACATTTCAGCCACTTTTCAACCTCTTCGTCTTTTTGCAAACAAGGAGCTCGATTGTCACAACAGTCTTGTTTTCAGAGATAGAGAGATTTTTAGTTATCTCTTTAAATATTTATCTACTTCTCCAACCGACATGTACCCTTTATCTGTACCTGTACCTGTACTTATTTATCATTCCATATCAACAATAACTTTTCAAAACGCTAGCAGCATTTTCTTCCACTAGGATAAAAGACTCTTATTCAAAATACAACTTGATAAGACAAATGTAATTGGTATCTAAATAGGCCGTAACAGAAGTAGGGAATAACCAGCAAAAGGTCGTCCTTACTGCTTTTGCTTTTTTCCTTCCTAAATTATTTCCCAGTTCTAAGTTACGGTTAACAGACGCATTTCCCTACTTTTCAGTCCCACATCAATAAGGTTAACACATATAGAAACCATTATCCCCTTACCCTGAAAGGTAGCGAAGACAAATCTTACAACAGAGCTCTGATCCCAGCTGTTCACTTGAGAACAGAACTTGATTTTGTGAGCAGCACTCTTGAAGAAAGCAGTTGAGTTCATGATAGGCACTGCAGATACTGTCGTGCTATACTTGATACCATTGACCACGTCCTATACTTGTGCGTGTATAGGAATGTATGCTGATCTAGTACCACTGGCTAGGGCCACCTTGAGCTGCAGCCACTTTCCTGGCAATATAAGGTTTTGATTGAATTGTGGTCGATCCTTCTATACCCTCGTCTTTTTGTTCACTCTTGCAGTTGGTATTTCTACCAGGATATGCACAGCTGGAAGCAGGGTATTGAGCAGGAAGGGAGGGGTTCCTAACCATCCTTTGCTGCTGGTCATAAGACTCAGCAGCTGTTGCAGTACAGTTGTTGTAACGTAGTACTGAACCAACAACTTTTCCTGGCCTTGCTGCACCACCTACCATGACAATTCATTGCGCATGCTGTAAGTAATTAATAGATTATTCTCCAAACTAAGTTTACTTGCTCTTTCTGGAGGAAAAAGCTCTTTCTTGATACAGCCATAAAAGAAAAGCGTATACTTGCATGCACGAACCTATGTAGGTGGGAAGGGTAGAAGATACTCTTTCCCCTTGAGAGCAAGTTAGAAGATATTCTGTTTATATTTTTGGTCAGATTCCTATACTCTATGGCAATGTTTGGAACACAGAAAGCGGAGAGAGTAGAAGAAAAGAAAAGAGAAAGAGAAAGAGAAAGAGGGAAGAAAAGAAAAGAAAAAAAGATTTTTTTCCTCCTGTTTGGATGCCCATGGAAATTGAGAGAGAAAATGACAGAGACATGTAGTTTCTCTTGTTTGGATAGAAGTGAAAAATAAAAAAGAAAGAAAATTAGTAATATTTTAAAATTTTCTCTCAAGCTTCTATTTATTTTCTTTTCTCCCAAATTCCATCATCTTGTGAGAGAAAACTTATCAACTAAGAGATAATTTTCTCTCAATGATTCTCTGCTGCCAAACAACAGAAAATACATTTTTCTCCCCTTTTTTTTATTTTTCTTTTCTTTTCTATGGGTTCCAAACAGGCTCTATATTTTCAAGAGTTGATGCAGGTTGACAATACTAGAGAGTTTTGACAGAATCTCCAGGTGAGCTGGCTTTTCATTACTTGGCAATAGTGCTTAAAAATAAAAAGGGATGAACCATACCTTGAACCCTCTGAGGAACTTGTAGAGGTACCCTTGTCATGGGAATGGCACAATTTCGATCTGGTTGCTTCTCGGTTTCCTTGATAACACACTTTGAGAGATCTTCACTCACATCTGCTTGATTCTGTGTGTTTTTATCTGCATAAAACACACATGGCCTGCAGAGGAAAGGGAAAAAATCAATATTGGGGTTAGGACTTGAGTATCACCTCTGATGAAATACAGTACCTTGGTAAAGATGCATGCTGCCTTTCAGGAGGGGGCACTGAGCCTCCATTTCCGTAGTGCTCCTCAAGGTATGCAAATTGTTTCTTGAATTGATCAACAGCACTGCACAAGGAAACATGGGTTATATTTAATGCAAATTGTTTCTTGAATTGATCAACAGCACTGCACAAGGAAACATGGGTTATATTTACTTATTCCAAGGGGGCTTTAATAGATAATATGATATTTACTCTTTAGACATGCAGTTCTAAAAACGAAAAGAACAAATATATGGGTTCAAGTATGCAGAAACACAAAATTTATATCAAATTTCAAAATTTAATTATATGACTTAAAAAATAAATAAAAAATAAAGTAAAATAAGTGAATATAAGAGAAGAGAATATAGCAGTTTTGAAAAGAATTCTGCACAGAATTCCTAGAAACCAATTGACTCAAGGGATATACTCCTCTCTCCTAAGTGAACCAAAATACAACAAGAACTTTGTTAGAATTCAGGGGTATTTTAGTAATTTTTTTCATACATGAATCCACAATTTGTCAGACAAAAGGTCCAAATTAGAGTTTCTAAAGCTGTCCGGTTATTATGTAAATTCTGTGGGTTTAGAAAGGTGTTTTATATTCTCATGTACAAGTTCTTACGCTAGAGACTCTTTAGTCTTTTTGTAAAGATACTTTTAGTGATCAATACAAAAAGATGGGGAGGGGGGTCGACTTTCTCCCCGTCAGGTTGTACGACAGCCCTTTTTCCACTCTTCTACTTTTTTTTTCAATTTCTCTTTTATCTTACTTTCTTACATGGTATCAGAGCAATTCGATCCATAAATTCAAGCTTAAAGTCAAAGTCTCTCCTCCTAAAGTCTGTGAGTTCAACCAAGAGAAGATTTCTCAATTATCTTCTGTTGATTGAACTCAAAGCTCAGTTTTTATTTTTCTTTGTGCTTTAACCTAAGGGTTAATGACTTGTGCTGCTATTTGAAGTAGTTATGGTGTGCTGTTGTGATCCCATAAGGATCGTATGAAGTTCTGAAGTGCCAGGAGACTTACTGCTGATTGAACTCAAAGCTCAATTTTTTTATTTTTCTTTGTGCTTTAACCTAAGGGTTAATGACTTGTGCTGCTACCTAATCTAGGACACAGATTTGCCTGCACAGACTTCACAGGGCTCCTTAGTTGATGTGATTTCACTCTCAATCTCAGAAATTGTTATCACAAGAAGTTATTGAGTATCAAAAAAGGTTCCTTGTAAACCCTAATTCAGTTTTTTCAAAGTGTGTGGCCCACAAGTAGCAACACATACTTATTTTTTAATGTGAAAGATGTTTATCACAAGGTGTTTGTGAGGTGTTTCTGGCTTCAAATTATTACGTCTGTTAAAATTAATGGGACTAACTTCCTGAATTGGTCTCGAGCAGTCAAGAAATTTCTAATTGCAAAAGGAAAGCTGTATGTAAAGGAGGATCCTCCTGATCACAAAACTGAAGATAGGGAAGTAGAGGATTATCAAGTTCAAACCTAGATATTGGATTCTATGCAACCTCATGTTAGTAACCAAATTATCAGTTGTGATACTGCAAAGGATATGTGGAAGACTCTTGAGTCTTATTTTTTTTATCAAGAAAGCAACTTGGCTCGTTTTTATAAACTGTATGTAAAGTTTTTCAGCATATACAGTGGTGACGAAACGATTAAAGAATATTTTACCGAGATGTGTGGGGTATTGAAGGAAATAGCAGGACTTCATCCTTTTGCTACAGATCCTGTGAGATTACACTAGAAGGTCAAATACAAGTAAGCCAAGTGTTTGGATGGGTTAGGATTTGAATATGAGCACAGATGTTAGCAGATGATGATGTTCCTACTTAGGAAAAAGCTTATAACAAAGTTACTATAGCTGGAGGTGCAGTTGTGTCTAAAACTAATAAGAACATTAAAGTCTCAAATGTTGCAATTCTTAACTTGCCTTCTACTCCCACTCAACATGAGATAGCTAGGGGAAGAAGGGGAGGCAAAGGACGAGGACGTGATGGTGGAGGAAGAAGTTGTGGATAAGGTGATAGAAAATGTGCTCACTATGGACGATCCAACCATAATTCTGATAAATACTGAGATAAGTTTGGAAAACTAGCTTGGGTCAACACATTTGTATCTGAAGGCGCATGCAATTCACAGGAATCTACCAATAATTCTTAAGATGAAATCCAACAACTTCTCCAACTATTGAGCCAACTCACAGCAGCTCCTATGTCTGCTCCTATAATGGCTACCACATAATCCACAACTAATGCGACTTTGGCTACACCAGGTATGTCTTTACTACATATATCATCTCAACCCTCTTTTTTTTTTTTTTTTTCTGAAAGAATGCTGAATTTTATTAAAAGTAAGAGAGAAACAACAGAGTTACATTAGAGATTCGGGGGGCCATCCCAAACAATGAGAGATTGGAGGGAGGTCCCGAGTTTAGCAAATCTATCAGCCGAAGAGTTGGCCGATCTAGGAACATAGTTCCAAGAAAAGGAAATACTAGATACAATGTCAGAAATGGATGATATAATAGGCCAATGATGCCATGGGGTAGAGGCAGAACCCGAACACCAGCTGATGTCAACGCTTGAGTCACCTTCAATAAGAAGATGACTAGTGAGACAATCCTTGAAAGCCTTCAGACCATGAAGGAGGGAAGACACCTCGACAGTGGTAGAATTAGTAACACCAATTGGACCAGCATAGGAGAGAGAGTCTCGCTTAGGTAATTTCTAAAAACGCCGATGAAGCCCGCAGGTCCCGGGCTCCCAATGGCTCTACCGTCAAAATTTATTTTGATGCTGCCAAAGGGGGGAGGGGTCCACTAGACCATGGCTGGAGAATTTTGGGGACCCGACATGTGGGCGAGTAGGCGCCGATTCAAGCGAAGGGACGTTCCCGCTTGGGGGAAAATTCTTTTTTGGAATGGAGCCAACTAGAGATGAAGCCTACGGTGGAGTTGATGGTGCGGATGATGCTGCTGAGTTTTAAGTTGAAGCTCCGGTTGTTGCGTTCAAGCCAAATGCACCATGACACATGCGCAAGGCAAGCTGAGAGGCTTTTGTAGTTTTGTAGTTTTGTATTCTCTCTTCCTTCTTTTTAATAAAATTACATCTTCATCAAAAAAAGGCAAGTTGAGAGGACCAATTTGCCAATTTTTGGGAGAGTGGTCCCCAAGACCATGAAGATGGTACTGATGAGATCACTTTGGAGGCCAAGCTGGATGCCAATTCTCTGGAACATGGTCATCCATACTCTCCAAGAGAAACTGCAATGTAGGAGAACATGTTGGACCGTCTCCACACAGGAGTCGTAGGGAGGGCAGACCGTGCCTGTAAAGGTTGTCGGCTGTAAGAATTTGCTCTCGGATGGCTGTCCATATGAAGAACTTTATTTTGTTTGAAGCAAAGAGCTTCCAAGCAATTACGGCATTGTGCTCGAGGAAGTTGGAGTCCCATCCTCTTATATGCAATAACCACCGAGAAGAAACCATTTGCATTAGGTCTCTAGATCAGCTTGTCTTGAGAATGATCACACAAAACTTTGTTACCGAGTGTGGATAAGAGGGACTAGAGAGCATCAGTTTCCTCATCATTCAGGCCTTGACAGTGTTTGGAGAGTCAGCTTGTCATTAACTATAAAAAAGTTAATGAAGCCACAAAAATGGATGGCTATTATCTCCCTAACAAGGAAAAATTAATTGCATCTATTCGAGGAAAACAATGGTTTTCTAAATTTGATTGCAAATCAGGATTTTGGAAAATTTATCTTACCAAGTGCGCCATTCCTCTTTTTTTTTTTTTTTTTTTTTGATAAAGATGTATTTATATTAACAAGAGAAATTACAAAAGAGGTGGGAGCAGATCCATGACAATAAGCGATTGTAGGATAGCTCCCTGCTTGGCAAGCATATCTGCTGCCGAATTTTTGGATCTCGGAATGTGAGACCAAATACAAGATAACATTGAGGTAATTTCTAGAATCTCCCAAAAGACGTCCCAATGGCATTCATCTTACAACATGCAATTGTCCTTTCGGGCATTATGAATGGCTTGCTATGCCCTTTGGCTTACAACAAGCTCCTAATATTTTCCAAAGAAGAATGGAAGAAATTTTAAAACCCTACATTAGATTCTGTATAGTGTATGTTAACGACATATTAGTTTTTTCTAAAACAAAAGAACAACATACAAAAAAGTTAATACAAGTCCTAGAAGCTTTAAAAACTACAGGAATTGCCCTCAGTAAAAAGAAAACTGAAATGTTTTATACTAAGATAGATTTCTTAGGATTAAACATTTCGTCAGGAAAAATAGCTCCAAAATCATATTCTTGAAAAAAAATCTTCATTTCCAAACGACATTGAAGATATAAAACAACTTCAAAGGTTTTTAGGTTGTCTCACATATGTTGAGCAATTTATCGAAAATCTCGCAGAAATTCGAAAACCTTTTCAACATAAGTTAAAAAAGACTGCTAAATGGGAATGTATTCTTGAAGCCAGTAAAAGAAAAATTCGGATCAAACAAATGTTAACAAAACTTCCAACATTAACAATATTGGATCCAAATGTTTTTCTCATTTTAGTAACAGATGCTTCAGATCACACTTGGGCAGACGTATTAAAATGTAAAGACAACGATTTAGAAAAAATATGCAAATATACTTCTAGAACATTTAAAGCATCTGAATTAAATTATCATTCTTATGAGAAAGAGATTTTAGCTGTTAAAAACGGTATTAAAAAATTCCTCATATATCTTTCTCCTAAGGAATTTTTAGTACGTACCGATTACAAAAACTTTGTAGGTTTCATGAAAAGAAACCTCGAAGATTCACTTTGCTAAGGAAGATTACTCCGATGGCAACAATGGTTTTTTCAATTCTCTTTTAAAGTTGAACACATTAAAGGAGAAAAAAATTATTTACCTAATACTTTGACTCGAGAATTTTCTTGTGTTCTAGACAGGAAAGATGGCAACCGATCCACTCAGCGATCACCTTCATGATTTGGTAACAGCAATCTCCACTCTTACAATTTTGCTTTCTACCTTACAATCATTGTTTGATAACACCTCCTAATTCTTCACAAAAGAGGAGATATTGACGAGCATTGTGCCCATTATGGGCTTAATGCGGAAGATATTGCTCTCAAGGTAAAGCAATTAACTTACGAGCTAAAAGAACTGAATATACGACATCATTCGCCAAGATCAGCAGGGAATTCTACCAGATCTCCTTTGCGAGACAAGGAAGCCATAACGACTGCTTTAACCAGGTAGACGGATGACTGTATTACTCAACTGAGTAAAGGTTGACCCAGGATTTCTACAGGACATGCTAAGCATGAAAAGGAAATAACAACTTCGTCTTCTTGCAAGACAGAGGAGTTAGGAGCTTTTACCTACCAGTCTCGAGCTGGAAAAGAAGGGGTAAAAACGGATTCTCTATTAGAGGAAACAAATACGCTTGTGAAAGAGAAATCTTTCAAAACGGGTTTGGTTACCCCTGTTGAGTTCACTCAGTTGAAAAAGCTTGAGTAAACCAGTAAGTAGTGAGCCAAGTGTGTTTGACTTTCTTCGGAAAATAAAACCACTTAAACTCGCTGATATAATTTCTGAAGAAATTTCACTAAGGCCTGCCAGTGCTAGTCCTAAAGAAACTATTGACCATCAAGCCTAGTTCCAAGTATGAGATCATATGATTGGTGAAGGAATTCATACTCCCTTTATGACTCCTGACTCCAGTGAGCACATGACAGCCATATATTTGGAGACTGAATCTAAGTATACTTAGATTCTATACGAATACGGCCTCATAAGGCAAATTCTCTTACGAGTAAATGATTGGACACCTTTGGAGTTATTACCAAAGGAAATTACTGATGGCTGCAAGGCGTTCATTACAATGGTTAAATGCAAGTCGATTCGGTTAAAGTTCATATTGACAATTGCAGAAATCACTGGGCCCGATAAGTTCTTGCCAAGTCTTTCGGTAATTACTCTCAAAGCCTTAGAAAAAAAATGGTGATCTTCCATAGTTCAACCCAAAAACGAAGGAATGCCCCACATCCATGTGGTGTTACCGCCGTGCAATTGGCATAAGGATCATGGTACAATCTCTTCAACAACTAATCCTGAAAAAGAAAACATCCGTCTACAAGACATCAGTCCCCTAGACAATCATGTCAAAAAAGCTTCAAGAAGACACCAACTCCTATACAGAAAGCATTAGAAGAGGTTGAAAAGAAAATGAGACTTGGAAATTTTCCCAGTTGCAATAGTACAAAAGAAAAATATTGTGACATTGCTCAAGAAGTATTCCGACCAAAACACTCATGCAAATTCTGCGAAAAGAAGCTTTTTGCAGAAGACTTCCTGTTGGGATAAGAAACTATTTCAGCAAACGATATCAGCATGACAAAAGCAAAGAAGATGCTCCTACGTCAGTAAAGATGATGTCAAAGCAAGAAAAAGACACAAGTACCCTCACTTTCGGCGCCAAAGCCCAATAATGCAAGGGTAATTTCTAAAAAAAGATGAAAAGGTCAAAACTGCCCTCCATCTTTTTCTCATCACCATTCCTTTTAAGGATAACGAAGTATAAGGCCAAAACCTATAAATTAAGATGCCCTATTCAGTTAAGGATCATCGAAAAAACAATCGAAAAATCGAAGAAGAGTTCGAAGGCGATTTCCGGTGAAGAGTTTTCTGGAGAAGCGATTTCGGGTGACAAAGCACAGTAAGTGCCTTTTCAGCCATAATGGGTAAGTAAAAACAGGGAACCGACCGATGACCGGTCAGTAACCAAGGGAGTACAATAGTAATTAAATTTCTCAGTATGTATGAACAAGTAATTACAGTAAGTAATTATATTTCGGTATCTTAGGAGCCTTACTGCATGTCTTCCCAGATTTGGTAGTGAATGTATGCCTGTATGTGCTGACATGTTTCGGTAAATCCTCCTTAGAGAGGTCGAAGAGCTTGCGGATCTTGGAGGCCCTCTTGGGTCCCTCGTTCTTGGCTTCTCAATGTCTGTTAGACCAAGAAGATCTCTCTCACCCTTCTTCACAATAACCAAATTCAGGACTGAGAGGTCGGGGCTAACAATACAACCCCTAACAGATTTTCAGCGCCGCTCTCCATGGCGCCTGTCCTTTCAGACGGCCCGGTGTAGAACGAAATAGGTTGTTTCTGTGGGTCAACTCAGACTGGACTGAGACAGCAAGACGGGGAGGACCTACCGGTTACCGTCATCTACGTTGCCAAGCAGCAAAAGAAAACGAGCAATAATATAAAAAAAAAGTTCCAATAACTAAGAAAAATAAACCATCAATATGAGAAAGAAAAAAAAAGGGTTTCTGGAATCGTAATTGTATTTGATACTTTTTCCCTAGTGGCTCACATGAGTACTGTCAAAATTTTAGTCTTTGTTGTTTTTTTTTTTTTTTTCTAAGAAATGGCCTTTTTTCAACTTGATACCAAAAATGCGTTTATCCAAGGTGATTTGTAGGAAGAAGTTTATATGGAGCAACCTCCTGGATATGTTGCTCAAAGGAAGAATAAGAAGGTTTGCAAACTACATAAAACTATATATGGTCTAAAGCAGAGTCCAAGGGCCTAGTTTGACAAATTCAGTAAAATTGTCACAGCATTTTGGGTTTGTTCGGATCACTATGATCATTTATTGTCCGTTTTGCATCGAACATTTGGAAGTGTAGTTCTTGTGGTATATATTGATGACATTATATTGTCTGGAAGTGATACTAAGGGGATGACGTGAAGGATTATCTGAGCAGATACTTCTAAACCAAGGATGTTAGGTTTCTAAAATATTTTTTGAGGAATTGAAATTGCTAGAAGTAAGCGATTAATCCTTTCATAGAGGAAATATATTACTAACATGTTATGGGAGTATGGCATATTAGGAGCTAGACCAGTGGATACTTCTATAGAAGTTGGTCAAAATTTATGGGATGAGAGCAGCCTTTTGTTGAAAGACAAGACTGTATAGTTGGGCAGTTGATATATGCAACTATCGCAAGACCTGAAATTGCTTTCTTTGTTAGTGTGGTAAGTCAGGTTATAGAATCTCCGTGCAAAATTCATTTTGCAGTTACAAAGAATCTTACGTTATTTGAAGGGAGCTCCAGGAAGAGGCCTATTGTATACTCCACATCATCATCTCAGAGTTTAGGGATACTCAAATGCAGATTATGCTGGTTCTAAACTAGACAGAAAGTCCACCATAAAATACTATGTATTTGTAGGAGGGAATCTTGTTAGTCGAAAGAATAGAAAACAAAATATCATGGAAAGTTCTAGCGCTGAGGTAAAATACTGGTCAATAACTCATAACATTAGTGAGCTCGTGAGGATACAGTCAGTATTAAAAGTGTTAAAACTTACCTCAGAGGATCCTATAGTACTTATGCATGACAATTAACCAGCCATCTTTATTGCAAGTAACCCAATATTTCATGAGAGAATAAAACTTATTGAAGTTGATTTATACTTTATAAGGGATGCCATGATAAGTGGTAAGGTACTTACACCATACATCAGGACTACTGAGCAAATTGGTGATGTATTTACGAAACCTCTTGGAAAGCGAGATTTCAATAAGTTTTGTACCAAACTGAAATTACTTAACATATATGTTCCAGCTTGAGGGGGAGTGTTAGAAATTCAAGGGTATTAGTACTTTCTTATGTGGGTAGATCTGTAATTTGTTTGACAAAAGCGTCCAAATTAGAGTTTCTATAGTGTGGTTATAATGTAAATTTTGTAGGTTTCGAAGGGTGTTTTACATTCTCATGTATAAGTCCTTTAAGTTAGGGGTGTCTCATCCTTTTTTTAAAGACATATTAATAAAACCAGATGGGGAGTTGACTTTCTCCACATCCAGCAGTCTGTATGACAGCCCAGTTTTTTAGCTTTTTGTGAAGACACAGATTAATAAAACCAGATGTAGGGGAGTCGACTTCATCCCCATCCAGCAGACTGTACTACAGCTGTTTCTCCCCTCTTCTACTTCTTTTTCTCTCTTTTCTCTTCAATTTTTCTTCTATCTTACTTTCTCACAAACTTAAACAATGGTAAAGATAAAAAAAAATAAGGAGAGGAGAAAATTGGAGAAAAGACAAGGGGGCTGTCTAACTGGTTTTAAGATGACTAGTAAAACTCCACATATGCACTATTCATTGCAAGAAGCTTCAGTACAACGAAGAGCGCAATAACGCCCAGAATCAGAAAATAGACAAGACTCCTAAAGTGTCTTTGTTTTTAATGTTGATTACACAGATATGACAACTTACACCCTCGTGAGACTTGAACCCAAGACCTCAGACTAAAATTCTATCCCCACAGCCCATTCAACCCCTCCCCTCCCCCATTCCTATGCAACTTATTGAGCCAAAAGGCACAATCTAAAAATTTAAGACTTCAGAAACTAACATAAGAAACATAATGACAAATTGACTTCTATAGCTAATAAACTAAAAATACAACTTATACAGCATCCTACTCCCTCATCCTCAACGGTTCGGTCTGTGGATACTTTAAAGGAACCAGGGGTATTAGACAAGGGGACCCTCTTTCCCCACTCCTATTTAACATAGTAGCAGAATTCCTGTCTGCTATGTTCTATTCAGCGGTCGATCTGGGATGGCTATCCCCAACAAGCCCCCACCAGGCTTTTAATATTCCGATTCTGCAGTACGCGGATGATACTATTATTTTTGGAATCGGTGATATGGACAGTGCAAGGAGGATAAAAACAGTATTGGGGCTTTTTGAAATAGCATCTGGGCAGAAAGTTAATTGGGAGAAAACCTCTCTCATAGGATTTAATGTGGACCATGAGAATCTTGTAGAGATGGCAAATTTATTTGGTTGCTCTACAATTACTCTTCCAGCAAAATATCTTGGCCTCCCTCTCTTCCATGGGCGTATTTCACAAAGTTTATGGAACCCAGTGGTTGAAAAAATTGAGTCTCGGTTAGCAACTTGGACGGGGTGACTCCTCAGCAAGGCTGGCAGACTGATCCTCCTTAAGTCATGTATTGCTGGCATCCCAAACTATGCTTTATCCTTTATGCCTTGCCCCTCTTCGGTAGGCAAAGCCATGGATAAAATGAAAAGAAGATTCCTCTGGAGAGAATCAAGTGACTCCTTTAAATACCACCTGGTGAGATGGGAAGAAGTATGTCTGCCTAAGAGATTGGGTGGACTAGGGATTCGGAAATAAAAAGAAATGAACAACGCTTTGCTCCTTAAGTGGATATGGAAGTTCAACACAAATTCTTCAAACCTTTGGAAGGATATGGTTCGTACCAAGCTGGGTTGGAACTCTTCATGGTGGATATCCGGGGGAAATCGGAGAGGTTATCCTCAATATAGAGATCTCTTTATTTGCTTCTTTAGGATTTCTCCTCAGGTTGTAAATTTTTTGTTGGCAGCGGAAGGTCTCTTAAATTCTGAGACGATTGGTGGACAAGGCAGAAACCTTTGAGAAACTCCTTCAGAAATCTCTTCCTTCTTTCCACACAAAGGGAGATATCAGTAGCCAATGCTTATGAGGGGGGTGGTTTGAGCCTTCACCTCCGAATGGGTCTTTCTGATACGGAGGCTATGGAAGCAAGTTGTTTATTGGATTCTTTGAATCATGTCAGAATGAAGCCTTCTAATGCAGACAAGCTCATTTGGTGAGTTTCATCTGCATACAGACACATTAATGGTGGGGACTCAACGCAAAGTGAGCATGGTATCTACTTTGTTTGGCGTCTCTGTGCCCCTCCAAAGATTAAATTCTTCATGTGGAGCACTTGCCAAAATAAGATCCGCCGGATGTGCTTCGAAGAAGGGGTCACTCTTCTATAGACCCGCTATGTCCTTTTTGCAACATTGAAGCCGAATCCACCAGCCATACTCTGCTATTGTGCCAGTTCTCACGGAATGTGTGGACCTCTGTCTTATGCAAGCTGGGGTTGCAATTCTGTATATCTTCGGATCTGATATGTTTTAGCAAGTCGATCATTGGCTATCCCCTTCCTGGGCTCGGTAAAATGATGCTCTTAGCCTGCGCCAGTTTTGTGCCGTGGGGGCTTTGGAACGAGCGTAATAGAAGGCAGTTCGATGCTAAATTTGAAACTGAGACAAGAGTAGTGGAAAAAGTGACGGGTCAAATTTCCACCTGGCTTCTAACAAAGAAGCCTTTCTGCTCTTTCAAGGGCACCTCCATTCGTGATAGCTGGAGCAACCTTGCAAGGATGCATTTTGGGACCAAGGTTCAAGTTATGAAAGAGTGGGCTCCCCCGGAGTTTGGGTACCTAAAATTGAATTTTGATGGCTCTTCTTTTGGCAATCCGGGGATTGCAAGTTTTGGAGGTGTGATTTCGGATCCATCTGGCAATCAGTGTATTTCTTATGCGGGTCCATTAGGCATCTCTGATTCAACGTCTGCAGAGCTATATGGCCTTCTCAATGGGCTCTGGGTGTCCAGAGATAAATGCAGTGGTCCAATCCACATTGAAGGGGACTCCAAGGTAGTCATTGGTTGGTGTCGGTGTGCTTCCCTTCCGCCATGGAGGCATTGGGAAATCTTTCAGAAGATTTTAGAGATTACCTCATTATTTTCTTGTTTTTGGTCTCACATTCCGAGATCTACAATTTCGGCAGCAGATGTGCTTGCCAAGCAGGGAGCTTCCCTTCAACATCTTGTTGTTAGGGATTTGCTCCTTCCTTTGTAAATTTTCGCTTGTTAATACAATACATCTTTATAAAAAAAAAAAAAAAAACACACTAAGACTTCTAGTTGAATATGGTTCTCCTACACTGCAATTCTGCAGTATCACTAACAAATCCAAATAAGAATCTGTCCTCAAATTTATTGACCATTAACTTTACTAAAGTATCATCACTCTTAACACTAAGGAGACCTAATTCATGAACAACTTGAATTAGATCTTAGGTTAGTTTTACATGACAATAGCAAAACATTAATATGAAAAGAGAATTTCATAAAGTAACATCTTTCTTGTTTATCTGCAAAACAGTATCATCTAAAATGAGAAATATGTGGATTGATTCAAGCTGATGATCACATTGTGCATTGATCTAGTAAACTTAACTAATTTTGTTGGGAAATGTGATAGTAAATGTAATCTTGACATTTCATATTATGTAATGATGTCCTTCATGTGTCCAAGGTAGTTTTGGTACAGTCTTAGCTACTTACAGTCAGAAATTAGAAGGCTTTCTCATTAGAATTGATGTTTATTTAGCATCAATACAATGAGGGACAATACAGTCTTTTCTGTAATTATACTCAAGTGAATGACTAAAAAAAGGTTAGGGGTCGAGTTTCTCCCCTAAAGAGTGCCAGTCTCTGCAGCAGTTTTTCGCTCAACATCCTCTCTATTTCTTCAATCTCCTTTCTTCTTTACCTTTTAACCTCTCCAATCTCAAAATCTAACAAATTCAACTGAATCTATAACATATCACTGAATTCTGTAACATGCAATGAAATCTACCAAATACGTGACACGGAAAATTAGACTTTAAGGCTTCTACCAAAAAATATAAATTTCGGCCTTCAGGCCAGTCCTTCAATATATATTGACAATATCCTCTTAACATTACTCGTCTCTATCCAATATGCACAAACAATCTCAAATAATTTTCTTACCTTCTCGTCTGGTAATGCCACTCAAACTGTTCTCTGACTTGTTTATTTCAAATTTTATCTTTTCCATTGTTGGCGCACATACACCTTCCACCCTCACCCTGCTACTCCTATCCTCTTATAGATGGTGCTTCTTCACAGCCCAACACCCCAAGTCCACAAACCACAGCAAGGTCCAAAGGGTGTCTTTTCAAATTTTGCCTCATTGTTTCCAGAGGCACCACAGAACAGATTTAGGTACCAACCCCTATTTGGTCAACAGACCTTCATTTAAGTGTTAAATCATCCTCCGATTTTTTCTCTTGAATGATTGAGCTCATTTAGCCTAAAATTGGCAGGGAAGACAAGGGGAGAAGGTTCAGAAAAGGTGAATTTAGGTCTTATAATTAGAGCAGCCAATGATTCAGCATAACTGAAAAACAGAGACATGATGCTGATGCTACTAAATGGGCAAGGTTTTGATGCTAATGCTCATGCTACATAACAGGGCAAGGTTCTGATGCTGATGCTTGAAAAGTGTGAAATCCAGATGTTGGTTGTTCTTAAAATCCATAAGTTGGTTTTTTTCATATAATAACACATATTTTGGAAGGAGAGAAGTTCAAGGGCAACGACAGCAGTTGGATGCTCCTGGTTAGAATAAGTAAGTTATCTAGAGGGGCAGTTGGATGCTCTTGGTTAGAATAAGTTAGTTATCTTTCTCGTTGCTGAAATTTCTTGGAGTGAGGACTTCAAGAGTGAAGCAGCCAGCTTTTAAAACAAATCCATAATGTTCATCTTCTGGGGCCACCCTAAAACAACCCTCTCTTAAGTGGATAAATCAAAGTGAAAAAGGAGCTGGTTTTGTGGCCTCATCTTTCTTAATGACATTGGTGGCTCATACAAAAATACTGATTAACCGGCTTTTATTTTAAAACTCATTAGATGCCTTTCTAGATGTCAGGTTGCCAGAAAATGTAGACAGGTAAAAGATTAACTACCTCGGATACATGAAGCCTGTTGGTTCTGCACCTTCCAGATACTCCTTCAGCATCTTTGGATGGTACTCAAGAATTTCACGGTAAATGAGCTCCCTTACATCCTCCTTTGTGATCCTCCGTCTCTCAAATTCAAATTCCATTTTGGTAACATGTTGAGAGGAAGGCTCCCTCTCAACCTTTGCCAAGCCCCTGAAATAGGGATCGGCTAAAGCCTGACACCTTGTGGCACAACTTTTCTCTATTAGGCAGACCATACACCAAAACAAACAAGAAAGTAATAAAACAAAGATTGCAACACCACAAAGAATAAACAGGCCAACTGTACCTCCTCAGCAGTTGGTCGGTCCTTGGGTTCAAATCCCAACATCCTCTCTAACAAACGAAGAGCAAGGGGATCAGCATTGGGAAATTTCTGCAAGAAGGGTATAGGTTTCTTTTTCCTCATACTGCTTAGATATCTCCTAGCTTTCTCATTTCTTACCTGTGCAACAAATGAAGATAGATGAATCCACTGCTCTAAAAGAAGGATGTGCAGTATTCGATCAATTAATCACTAATGATCAACTAAGAATATGCACAACCATCAAGGAAAAAGTTCAATGACAGGAAATAGACCCTTGCTATGGCTTCAGGAGAAGGTGTCCCTAGCAGATCGGTCATTAAATCCAATTGGTGGACAACATTTTTTCCAGGGAAAAGAGGCTTTCCTGTCAAAACCTCTGCAAAAATGCACCCAATGCTCCATATATCTATTGCTGGAGTGTACTGCAATAAAATCAGAGATGACAACTATCAACAGAATGGATAAATATTGCAACAGAGAAAAGAGAATGTCTTACATCACATTTTGGAAGAAGTAGATGTCATAAAAATGAAGAAAAACACCAAGTACAGAAAGACAGATATAATTACAATTTATTTGATTAAAAGAAGCATAAGAGTCTTATCAATTTAAAGAAACCTTGCAGTAATAACACTTTCAAAGAATGCTTGTATAAATGGATTAATTTAATAAGTGCTAGATGCTGCCATAAAAAAATGGAAAGTGTCACATGCAATACAATCTAGATCAAGTTACGAGCAATAAAACAACTAATATAAATGCTAATTGGTTCTATTATTCCAGAGATGAAACGAGACTTTGAGTTACACCTGGGGGTGGCATTGAACTGAGCCGGTTCGCGCTCAGCTCAATTCGATTCGGTTTATCTGGATCTCGAACAGATTCGAGATCTAGATCAGGCTCGTTTAAGTTAACGAGCTGAGCTCAACCGAACCATGGTTCAGTTCGAAAGCTCACGAGCCGTCTCGTTAACTTAACAAGGGCCCGAGCACGGAGGCAGGAACCGGGAGGTCTCTTTGAGTTTGTTCCTCCCCCCATCTTTTGTTCTCCCGCCTCCGCCGAAGAGGTCTCACCGATTTCTTCCCCCCCTTAATTCCCGAGAAATTAATTTCTTTCTCCCCCAGTTTGCCGTCGCCGATTTATCACTGCCAAGCCCCTCCCGCAACTTTCTCTCCCTCGTCTCTGTCTCCGTCTCTCATTCCCCCCTCCCTGATACTTCTGCCATCACTGTCGCCCAACGTCCTCGTCACCGTCGCCCCGCTACCGCTGTTGTCCGCTCTGCTCAACCACCATCGCCGGCGCCGCAAAGAACTCCCCCCCCCCCCCCCCCCCCCCTAACATGCTCCGAAGAAAAAACAAAAATGGGCATGCGATGCAATTAAGTCATCCAAAACCATTTTTCTTAAACTTTTTTCTGTCTCGATGATCTGGTTTTCTAGTCCTTGAATCAGAATGATTTGATTGAGTACAAATGGATAAAACTAGCATTGCTTTTCAAAAGAATGTTTTTGTGTTTGATTATTGAATAAAGTTTATGCATAATTATGCAACTTTTATGAATAATTTTATGCAGGGTTAATATACAAAGGTTATGCCCAATTTTAAGTAGAGGTCATGCCCAATTTTATGTAAAATGTATGTATATTTATATACAATTTTATGCAAAGTTTTAAACGTAGGTTGGAGCTCAAACTTGGTTAAAATTATTGGGCTCGAGCTCGATTACAATTTTAGGCTCGAGGCTAGGCTCGGCTCAAGCTCGAGTTCAAAATATTTAAATCAAACCCAGCTCGAACATAGGCAGGTTTGGGCTCGGCTCGATTCAATGCCACCCCTAATTATACCTCTATGATCAGGTGGCTTGCAAATCTAGGAGTGAACTCAAACATACCACCTTCCCATTTTTCACACTAATTTATCTAATCTGTCTAGAACCATTTTCATATCCCAACTTAAAACCAACAACCTGTAAAAGTCGAACTCATATCAACTTATCTCGGGTTTGGGGTTTGGGGTTCGTGTACATTGCACCATGCATAGCACCAAGAAGAAAAGAGCCCGAACCATCAGCCTTTAGGATCTCTTCCAAAGTATCATCATCTACTGATGATGAAGTAGTTTACACATAATATAATACTTACGGTAGACAGCCGATTTATTATGTTCAAGAGGAAAAACCATCCACTAGTAAACAAAAAGAAAAGCAACAAGACAGTGAACCAAAAGCTTGGTACTCTGATGAGGTTGCTACAGAAACCAAGAAAAATGACTACTCTGCTAAAGACAAAATGGCAAATGATCTTGGTAAAAGATTTAGAATGCTTTGAGGTGGAAATCATCAAGAGTAAGAGAAACTGTCAAAGAAGACAACTTTCGAGACAGAGAAAGATACTCTCACTCTAAGGTCTCACTCGGATGTCAAAGGTACTCGACAAAATACACCAATGTCGATCCAGCAAATGCTACCAAAGGACATAGGTCTATTGATAGCATTAACCCTTTTGGATTAGATTTCCCCAAGGATGGAGAAAGAGTCCTAAAAGACTGGGAAAGAAGTATGAGCAATGTTGCAAATATGCATGAATCTTGGGATAGAGATTCAGCATATAACTTCTTTACCCATGCTTTACAGGGTAATGTTGCTAACTGGTGGGACAACCTTCCCGAAAGTTATAAGGCACCAACAGAAGGACAATCTATTGCTTCGATTTTAAAAGGAATTATTGCAAGGATATCAAAGGAATTTCTAGGAATACATCCAACCCTGGAAACACAGCTTGAGTCTTCTAAAGCTAGAAAATGCTTAGAAACTCTACAAAATTTAAACAAGTTAAAAAATTTGTAACATTTGTTTTTACGAGAAATATTACTATGAATTTGCAGGATATTTCTATAAACTACAAAAAGATGACCAGAAATCTTATCTGCCAATTTTTTATTCAAAACTACCAGAGCCTTTTGCAACAGTCTTTGAAAAAGACTACATCGCAAAATACTGGCAAAACAACCCAAAGTTTGCTGGCTGCACTATGGATTCTTTCCTAGGAACAGATACACTAGGACGAAGACACAGGTTTGCTCAAGAAATGTTGGCAAACCTCTGTGAAACGCAAAGACTACAAAAGAAAAGTAGCAAAGCGTATAAACAAACATTATGTTGTTCTAACCAAAACAAAAATGTAGGAGCTTATGGTTGCAAAAAACATAACCAGAAGCATAAAAAATATCCTAAGAAATTTCAAAAGAAAAATATTAGGATACAAAAAAGTTCACAAACTAAGTATACTCCTAGAAAGAGGTGCTTTAGGAAAAGAACAAATACTGGTCCCTCAACATCCAGTAAAGGGTCTAATGCATACTGCCCAAAGGGAAAACCCCCGAGCAAATGCAAATGCTGGATTTGCCAGAAAGAAGGACACTTCGCTCGCGATTGTCCAAATGATAAAAAATGTAGACAGTATAAAACCTATATGGTATTAGCTGAAGACAATGGACTGGAAATATGTCTACACGAGGACATCCAGTCAGATGATGAAGTTTACGAGCTTCATCTCGAAACAAAGTCTTCCACATCAGAAAACTCAGAAAACATGTCGGACTTATCAGGAACATGGTATGAATGAGTATCCGTATGAATGCAGAGCATGCAGCCTCTGGAAATTCGTATATCACGGTCCTTCTTAAACTACCGGGAAATATCAAATTCTATATACCCGCTCTTCTAGACACTGGCTATACATATTGTCTTGCCAGACATACTTTACTTCCAACAACCCTCTGGAAAAATCTTGAGACTCCCCCTCAAATCATATATGGGCAGCAGTACTAAAATGTCAACTAGGTGATTCTGAAAAAGTATGTAAATATACTTCAGGAACCTTTAAAGCAGTCGAATTAAATTACCACTCTTATGAGAAGGAAATCTTAACTGTAAAAAATGGTATAAAAAATTCTTTATATATCTTGCACCAAAAGAATTTTTAGTTCGTACCGACTACAAAAACTTTGTGGGTTTCATGAAAAGAAACCTCGAAGACTCTTTCCGTGGACGATTACTCCGCTGGCAACAATGATTTTATCTATTCACTTTTATTGTAGAGCACATTAGAGCAGATAAAAATTATTTGCCTGATACTTTGACTCGTAAATTTTCTGGTGTTCTAGAGAGGTAAAAGATAGATCCTCTCAGCAGTACCCTGACGGATCTTGCAGCTGCGATAGCTACCATTACGGTATTACTCTCGCAACTCCAATCTTTATTTGATAATCTTCTAGTCCTTTCGAAAAGGGGAGAGATCAATGAGAATTGTTCCCGCTACGGGTTAAGTGAGATTGACCTCCAACTTAAGTTAAAGAATTAACTGATGAGCTAAGGGAACTTCACATACGGCGTAACACGCCAAGTTCTTTCGGGACTTCTACCGGATCTCCATCGCGAGACAAAGAAGTAATAACATCAGCTGAAAAGTAGACGGATGACTCTAGTGTTCTGTTGAACATAGGTCAATCCGGGGTTTCTACTGCTCATGCTAGGTATGAAAAGGAAACCACAACCCAGCCTTCTATGAAGATAGGGGAATCAGGGACTTCTACCTGCCAGTCTCGAACTGGAAAGGAAGTCATAACGGATCCATCTTGCATAGAAACGGTATTGTCTAAAGACGAGAAATCGTTCAAGACAAAACTAGTTACCCGTCAAAGTTTACAAAGTTGAAAAGCCTAAATAAACCAGAAAAAATGAGTTTTAGTGAGTTTGAGTTTTTGAAGAAAATTCAACCGCAAAAACTGTCGGATATAATGTCTGATGAACTTTCGCTACGCCCTCAAAAGGTGGACAGCGATTGTTCTAAAAAATCGGCCGAGCATATGACCACTGATACTAGCAATCGTTGGAATCAATTGGTATTAAGTTTCGAAATGGACTCAAAATATGTGTATATGCTCTCCACATATGGATTTATTGGGCAAATTCTGTTACATGCTACCGATCTATCGGTTCTTGAGAAAATGCCTAAAGATGTTATGGAGGCCTGCAAAAGCTTCATTTCCATAACAAAATGCAATGGGATTCGGCTCAAAATCGTTTCCTATATTGCGGAAGTTGTTGATGACAACGAGCTTTTTTCCAAGTCGTTCGGTAATCACGCTTGAAGCCATCAAGACGCTAAGGGATATGACCCCAAGCATGTTCCCAAGGCAAAGCCACGTCCCGAGCCAATTTGGCCAACCAGACGCATCTATGGAATAAAAAAACTGGTTCAATACTTAGAACTATTGATTCAGAGGAAGAAATGCTACGTCTACAAAACATCAGTCCCACTAACTATTGTGGCCAAAAGCTATTGTTAAGGAATAGTCCCACATAGATTAGTGAGTACAAAGATCTTGAGTTTATTAGTTGGTAAAGAGGTTTCTTAAGTTGGCTAGTCATTTTGGAATAGGAGCTTGGACCCAATTTAACATGTTATCAGAGCAGGTACTCATATGTGGGCCTACACCTAAACTATCTACTTGTATAGCCACAAAAAAGGGTCTACACCTAAAATTATCCACTTGTAAAGCCACAAAAGAGGGCCTACACCTATACTGCCTACTCCTAAATTATCCACTTATAGAGCCACAAAAGAGGGTCTACACGTGAGGGGGAGTGTTAAGGAATAGTCCCACATAGATTAGTGAGTACAAAGATCTTGAGTTTATTAGTTAGTAAAGAGGTTTCCTAAGTTGGCTAGTCATTTTGGGATAGGGCCTTGGACCCAATTTAACAACTATAAAGAGACTCCAACGACAGTGCAAAAGAGCCTCGAAGAAACGCTGAAGAAATTATGGAATGGTAATTTTCCCTCAAGCAAACCGACAAAAGAAGACTTCTGCGCTATGGCACAGAAAACCTTCCAAAAAAAACACACGTGTCAACTGTGCAAACAAAGGAAGCCGTCAGATGATAGCCTGTCAAAATGATGAAGACTGCACCAACAAAATATTCTCAATACGTCAGCAAAATGACATCAGAAGAATAAATGACCAAATTATGCCTACTTAATAGTTTCTAATATGCCCAACATGACTTCTGTTGCTACCTAATATTATTTAGGGTTTAGGGTTTAAGCTAGACAGCTCTGTTGAACAATACAAGAGCCGCTTGGTAGCCAAGGGCTATACTCAAACATGGGATTGATGTCTTTGAGACATTTTCTCCTGTTGCATGCATGTCTTCTGTTCAGGTCTTGATGTCTGTCGGAGTTAATCAGGGATGGTCGTTAGATCAACTTGATATTAAAAATACCTTTTTATATGGCGACTTAGCTGAAGAAGTCTATATGGATTGGGTATGTTGTTCAAGTGGAGAATGACAAAGTATGCCGACTAAAGAAAGCCATATACAGTCTCAAACAAAGTTCCCAAGCATGGTTTGAGAAGCTTAGTCACACGCTTACATCGATTGGATTTGTCAGGAACCATTGTGACCATTCACTTTTATTATGAGGAGGTCATCTAATATTGTGGTAATACTTGTATATGTAGATGACATCATTCTATCTGGTTGTGATACATAAGGCATTGAGAAGGTAAAAGCTCATCTAGCACAACAATTTCAGACTAAAGACCAGGGGTCCCTAAAATATTTTCTAGGTATTGAAGTTAGAAGTCAGGGAGGTCTGATACTGACTCAAAAGAAATATGTCATAGACATGCTACATGAATATGGACTATCAGGTGCCAAGCCTGTGGAGACTCCTCTAGAGGTTGGGCATGATGAACAAAGTGATGAACTCCATGATAAAACAAAATGTATCATCGACTAGTTGGAAAAATCATATATGTTACAATCACACGTCTTGACATATCACTTGTTGTGAGCGTTGCTAGTCAGTTCATGGAGTGTCCTTGCAAGGTTCACTTGAAATTGCCAGCAGATATTGAGATATCTGAAAGGAGCACCTGGAAAGGGACTATTCTTTAAGCCTCATAATCACATGATGATAGAGGTCTTCTCAGATGTTGACTGTGCTAGGTCTAAACTTGACTGGAGATCTACTACTGGCTACTGTGACTTTCTGAGGTAATCTGAATAGCTAGAGGAGTAAGAAGCAAAATATTGTAGTTCGTTTTAATGCTGAAGTTGAGTACAGAGCCATAGCTCATACAGTCAATGAATTTATGCGGGTGAGATATGTGGTTAAAGAATTGAAACTACAACAGGAGGGGCCAATGACGATGTACTGTGGCAATCGAGTTGTCGTATTTATTGCATGAAACCCAATGTTTCATGAACGAGCGAAACACATTGAAATTGATTGTTATTTCATTCAAGACGTTGTGATGAAAAATAAAGACATAACCCCCTTAGTGTAGTCTAGTGATCAGATTGGAGACATGTTTACTAAAGCACTGGGCAGACATGAACTCAATATGTTCGATACCAAGTTGGGCCTTATGGATGCTCGAGCTTAAGGGAGTGTAAGAAAATCCACTGAAGGGCAATTTCATCATTTTACACTTCCTACAAAGTTCAGGTGCTACACTATCCTATTCTCTGTGTTTAGTTTTATCTCTAGTTCAATTTTCATGTAATTTGAATATGTAAGTAGATATAAGTTTAAGTGTTTTTAGGTGAGTAGGAGCATTTGTGTAATTCTTTTTCAGAACTCTATAGAAGCACTGGGGGATCGAGCTCGACCCCCACTCAGAGTCATTCCAGAACTCTAATTTCTTTCTTTTTTCTCTTCCCCTCTCTCTCTCCTTCTCCAAAACGCAAAAGTTCACTCTTTTACATCCTTCTTTTTGTGGTTTTTTGTGTTTCAACTTCAAAAGTTTTAAGCTATTGCTGCCAAACCTCTACAAATGCGCCCATAATTTGAACCCAATTTAGGTGTTGAGCGAGCGTTGACTCCCTTCTTAATTTTGATGATAATAAAACTTAATTGAGCTAACAATTACAAATCTAGTATTTCAGATACATTTCCTTCAAGAGACACCAAATTCAAGGTCTAAAACATTGAATCGACACAAGCTTCTCAAATACCTCAAACTTCATGAAATGTCAAAGAACTCTTAAAGAAGTAACCTCAGAAGATGAATAAAAATCGAAGCCTAGTCACATTGTCATATGATAAGCATTTTTTAAAGGGTGGAAATGAATATTTGGGAATCATGATGATTTATTCCAAAACTAGGATAATATTTATACTGACAAATCAAAAACCAAACTTTAGGACAACTACAATGGGAGTGAGATCTAACATAAAAAAAAGAAGGTCAAAATGATTTGAGCTTCATTATTTTTAATAATAAAAAGATGAGGGATTAAAACAGTAAGTGACAAGCATCCATCTAGACAAGAAAATATTTCAATCATATATTGCTCAATCTACTTTAGAGAGGGGGACAAGTAGATCAACGACTTACTTTTTCTTGAAAAGTTAAAATTTTATTATGGCGAAAAAAATAGAAAATACTAAGCTTTGTTCACAACACTTACTTGCTGCTGCACTATTCACAAGCTTCTCACATAACAGCAATACATTATTCAAAAGCTAGCTTTCTTCATCAAATATTCAAGCTTTGAACATTTACACAGTCAAAAGCCAGATGGTCAACCCTCACAATCTTCTTATTCTTTCAGTATCTGGTTTTGAGTTGTGGTAGAATCTTCTACAACTCAAGAGGGTTAATTTTTTCTTCATGTCTCAATTAATCAAGTTTATTGTCTTTTACAAGGTTTTCTTTTTTCTTTTTAATAGTCTGGTAAACAACATTGGATACTGAAATTCAATTAAATGATGAATACCATTGTGGAAATTTATCACCAATTAATTTGGAAAATATGGTTCCTAGGTTCTCCATATTGTTTCTTCTTCCATTTGCACGTTTTGAACAGCAATATTGAGCATCATCAAGTCTCAACCACAAAAAAAAATCAGCATTTCTTGTTGTGTAAATCCAAAGACAAAATTCTAACCACCAACCAGTTCATTTTTAGTGGCCAAATTATTGAAAATATAAATTTTAACTTGTATAGTCTCTAGTGAATCTGAATTAAATATTTTCTTGCATAAGGCTTTTACTTTTGCCGTTTGGGGTGGAGTGTTGCATAAGTTTGGCTATAATAGTAGTTTCTCTGCATTTTTCCCAGGTTTATTGTTCACTTATTTAAAAGCTGTCGGCAACATCCTGGTTCTTTTTTTTTTTCTTTGAAGAGGGGGAATTTTATTCAAGGCCAAGGCCAGATAGCAAAACAACATCCTGGTAAAGTTTTGTGGAGGATTATTAGTACAACAACTACTTGGGTCAGATGGGAAGAAAGGAATCCTAGAACATATGATCGTAAATCTTGTTCTATTAGTGAGGTAATTCGGCATGTATTCATTCAGGCAATTTTGTGTAAGTTTTCTTCTTTCAGCATTTTGAAAGTACAGTTTCAAGAGGGCCTTGAATGGACATGGTTGCATCTTCCTATCTAGGTACATTCCCATCACTCAGAAGATCCCACCCCATGAAAGGTAGCTGAGAATGAATTTTGATGGTTGCTCTAGAAGAAACCCAAGCCCCATAGGAAAGGGAAGGTTCATCAAGGACCACATGGACTCCATCATTTGATTACTCCACTCTCCATTTGAGCAGTATAATTCTACTGAGGTAAAGCTCAGTGATCTCCTTTGTGTATTGACAATTTTCTTTCAGTTTTTTTCTCATCCATTGGTGGAGGGTGATTCTTCTATGGTTTTCAGAAAGATTCCTCCATGACATTTGCTTCTTTTTTACGATGAGATTTGCTACATTTCCAGGTCTATTCTTATTTCCTAGATGTATACTCCTAGAACTACACAAATTCCATTGCAGATCAATTAGCCTATCAGGGTGTTTCTTTACAAATTTTGACTACAGAAGAAAAGTTTCCTATTCATGACCCCACTTGATATTTTTGTTTTTCCTCTTTGCTGGTTTTGTGCTGGTCTTTGGATGTCATTTTTTAACAACTTCTGATGGCTTTTTATGTAAATTTGTATATTCTTTCTCCTCTTTAATCCAATTCTGACCATTATCAAAACAAATATATATACACATATAATGTTTCTTTACAACTTGGTTTATAACATAAATTTTGGGTTTCCCTGGTTCTGAGAAAAAATAATTAGTTAAGCAATTGAAGATTTCATTTTTTCCTCCACAGATTTACAAAAATCAAACCAGCATTTTGTTTGAAGTAAAAAAATGTAAAATCTAAGGCAGAAACAAGTACCTTTGAAAAAAAGGAACCACATAATTCGGGAGCTCTGTACCACCTTGTAGCAACATAGTCCTGAAAGGATATCATACATAAATATAGCAGAGTAACAAAACTTTGGCTCATAATTTTATATTCTGCAAAAAGACATACCGTCCAGAATATAGCAGTGGGAGTATCATTGAAGGCCACCCTAGCAAGACCGAAGTCACAAATCTTGAGCTTGCAATCAGCATTTGCTAAAATATTTTTTGGTTTCAGATCACGATGAAAAACATTTGCTGCAATTTGAAAGATTTCACAAAAAAAACGATCAGGCCGTGGCGAAAATCAGCATTTTCAACTACAACTGATGAATTTTTTTTATTTGTATATCATTTAAAAAGCATCATTCTTTTTTAAATGAGACATAGTTGAGAAACTTATATCATGCTTAAACCAAACTAATAATGGAATAAAATAAATCTTTTCTTTGGTTTCATCATAGGAAAAATATTGCCGAGTCTCCATTAAATAGCCAGTGCAGCAACAGTGACCCAAGCTCAGGCTAGATTCTATGAATCCACATATGTTGTGTTCACTCTTTCAAAATTTTCTCAAGTCTTCTAAATTTAGATTGTTTATAAAGGAAAAGAAACAACTATAAATGCACTTTGTTAAAAGCAGACACCACCAAAGAAGTGGTATAATGGGCACCTTTTTGGAAGCTACTTTTACAACATAGACCACCAAAACACAAAGTTTAAACATGGTATGCAAGCAGAAGTAGAAAACATTGGAATCTCTTAGAATGAGAATGACATGACAAGCAAGGAAAAGAAGGGAGATGGCTTCCCACAGGTTTCAAAATGGTCCTGTTATAGGTGAATATTAAATCCTCGTACCATTGCAATTATTCTTCATCCCAAATCCAATGGATATAGAAAGACCAACTAGCTGCTACATGTAACACAACCTACTCTCCTGAGCATCCTACCTATCCCAGCTTCATCATCCACAGAATCTTCTCAGAATACTAACAAGTCAATTGTATATTACTTGACCATCTCGTTCTATTTCTTGCTAGTTCCAGTGCTAGGTTGGCTGTTGGTCATAGAATTAGTAAATTACAGACTTACTGAGGATTACTAAACCAGCCCCAGATCCATGGGCATAACTTTTATCCCTAATTTAGACAACATAACATATATGTATTGTGCAGATGTATGAATAGTTTGGTCATAGCATAAATGAGTTTAAAATGAAGGCCACCTCCCCTCCCCTAACAGAACAAAAAAAAAAAAATTCAAATCAAGTAACAGACTAAGGTTCAATCAGCAATTCTATCGTAATTTGTAGCACTCCGTCTGTCAAACCATGCCCATAAACTTAACCGGAGAGCTTAAATGGAAGAAGCTTTAAGCTTTAAGGGAGTATAAAAAGAAATAAAGGAGCTGCAAATAAGTTTATAAACTCAAGAAAATGAATCCACTTGGGTTAATAAAGCCTGCCATGCTGAACCATGAATTAGCAGCAGTTATTACCTGTATGAATAAACTTCATGCCTCGAAGAAGCTGATAAAGGAAGAATTGATAGTGTTCTGGTGTCAAATCATCATTTGCTTTAATGACCTGATGCAGATCAGACTCCATAAGCTCAAAAACAACATATATGTCTTTGAATTCCCTTCTTGAAGGAGGTAAAAGGATGTGTTTTATCTCCACAATGTCAGGATGACGAAGGAGTCTCAGAAGTTTAATCTCACGAAGTATGCGAGTGGCATCAGAGACATGTTCAAAAATATCATTAATCTTCTTGATAGCAACCTTCTCCCCAGTGTGTGTGTCAAATGCAGAGCAAACAACACCATAGCTTCCTTTGCCTATTACCTCTTCTATTCTATACCGGTTACCTTCACCATACTCGGTGAAGAAGTCCACCTCAGCAGGTGCCTAAATTACAAAAATTAGAGGATGCACAAATAAATATACTGTAGCATAGCTTCTCAGAAAGAGTTGAAACAGACAGAATTTAGGACAAATGCTAGAGTTCAACATATGCTACTTCGTCATCATCATTACAGTCTCAGTTCAACTATGATGGGGTCGATAGTACAGACTCTTAGTGCAATCATAAAATTTACTCAAGCCAAACATCAGGAAGAAGAATGGAATGAAAGTTTAACACTTCAAGAATTCTGAATAAGATTTACAACAACGTAGGTACACAGAAAATAGATCTTGATGCAAATACAGAAGAAGCAATCTAATTTTCAGTTGAACCAATAAAGTAGAAAACTGACAAAGCTACGTGAAAGTCATGAGTATGGGCTCAGTGAATACTCCATGTAAATAATGATGAGAGTGAGACAACACCTAGAAGAGAGAGCACTAAATCTAGACCAAGTCTCTATTGGGTAGCAACTCTAAATAAACGTAATTAAGAATGTGGAACAGGATAGAAAATTTAAGGGCATATTTGGAAACAAAATCTGTAAACAAATACAGATGCAAACCCATTTTTAATTAAAACAATCATGGAGCAAGAACCCCAAACTGAGAAAAATTCTAGCACCTGAAACGATCTTAGCATGGAATTGACTAAAGCAAGTAAAGAAAAGGATAATGTTATTCTAAACAATTACCTTTCGACGATGCTCCTGCTGCATGTTAACTACGAAGCCTCAGAACCCTCCAAATACGACTGAAGAGAACATTCCTCGGGTAGAAGTTGAAGCAGAGGTAGCTTGAAAATCCAAAATCTGGAAGCAGCAGGAAGCACGATTGCCAGGCTGAGAGAGAGCGGGAAGCACAGTTCCGTTGTTACAGATTCCACAGTGAAAACGATCTGACAAAAACGAAGATCTAAGAGCAAGTAAATCAAACAAGCTACAACCCCGTAGGAAAAATGAAACAATAACTAACTCTATGCCAGATTGAAATATGAGGATCAGATGTCTGAAACAAACAGAAGATCTCGATATCAAAGTAAACAAGAAAGTGGAAAACCAGAAGCAGAGTATATCAAAATTCACGGTGAAGGCTAACTTATGCCACCACGGGAGCATTGAATTTAACGGATAAGAGAGTCCAAGCGTAACTATTAAAAAATAAAAGAAAAGATCCAGACTACCACTGCAAAAATTATCAGAATTTATATGCAGAACTACTCCAAACGGTCATATAAATGCAATGTCTGACAACATTATCACCGGAAATAAGATTCACAGTAACAAAATAAATATGAAATTTTACGTCCACAACAAGAAGCAACTCCAAATTCGTCAAAGTAGCGAGATCGCAACAAAACCGACCAAGCAAAAAAGCAAGAGACTAAGATTCGCAAGTCGCTCGGAAATATATATCGAGATCACATCCAATAATGAAGAGAATTTCCACTATTACGGCACAAAACGACCGCAAAACTATAGATTAGATAACACCAAAAAGTTGATGCAGGAAATGCGGAAGGCGGACTACACTAAAATTACCGAGATCGAAGCAGGCGGAAAACACAAAATCCGGCGCGTAGCAAAGCGCAGAAACAGCTGTCTTCCCTCTTTCTTAACTAAACGAGTCGTTAAAAATTCAAGTAAGAACAGAATGAGCTGCGATCCGTAGATCACTTCCCAGATGTGTAGCACTCCTGCTGAAATTTCACAGACAGAAACTATGCATAAATAGAATACATATCAAAGGCTCGTCGAAGAATCAAAAGAGACCGGGTATGCAAGAAATGGAATCAAAGACGGCGAGAGGCTAGAGATGGACAGAGTAAAAATAAAAAAAACGTAATTTTAATATTCGCCAAAAAAAACCTGTAAAGTAGTGGCCTGCGTGAAGACGCCTGGACGGAGTTTCAAACAATTATCGCTTGACACCTACCTGTATCCATCATTGTTTCTAAACTAATAACCATTTAGCTTTATTTTATTTTTAAAAAAGCAAGAGAACAAATAGAATTCCAGGATATTAAAAAAAAAAACAAAAACTAGGATTCTGGTCTAGATTACAAATTGACTTTTACTGTTGGATGCTGCCCCACTTGTGAGAATATGTTCGCGAGGAATTCTGATGATGCTTCTATTATTTATCTTTTTTTTCTGGGACCCATGCTCTGATTGCCGTTGGTTCGAGGCCCACAAGTGAGGCCGTGGTCACGTGTTTCACGAGGTTATGTAAAGAAGCTTTAAGAGTAGCGATGGTAAGTCGGATGCGATGGCGGGGGCTTGTGTGGCCGTGGCTTGCCTGGCGTGAGTCACGTGAGAGGCGGGTTAGAGGCTAGGGATAGGCTGGTCCGTTTCAATCTTTGGGTAGGTGGCACAAACGGCCCTATATGGGTATGCAACATGGGGCAGGAGGCCGAGAGACACGGGAGTAGAGAGGAGTCGAGAGACTGAGGAAAACAATCAATGAGGAAGAAGTGACCAGAAAAGGAAGAGACCTTATTTGGAATTTAAGGAGTGTTCTTGAGAAAGAGAGATACCTTAGCTTTCAATTCCAAATAGCAAACAATTTTGGAGTGGACTAGCAACCCTAGAAGAATTACTGGTTTTTAGTTTGATTAGATGATAGCATGAATTGAAGCATTGCTTAGAGAAGTTGTTCAGGGTTAAGAGGCTCCCATGCTAGTGTTATCAGACCTGGTTTTGGTAGTTGGTATAACCTGATTAATAGAACTAAACTCAGTCACTCAAATTGTACTCACCCGGTGGGTTTCATTGCCCAATTCTAAACTCAGTTGACTCAATGGGGGTCATATTCAGGACTAGGTAATCGCTTTTTGTTTGCCTATGGCAGTTTGGTTTAGACTTTCGTTCAATTGCCATGTTAGGCTTTGAGACAGTGTTATGGGTGGTTTTGTCTAGCGATAATATCAAATCGAGCTAAACTCGAACTTGCATATGTTTGAACTTGACTTGATTTGAATACTTCAAACTTGAGTTTGAATTTGAGCCTAAGATTGGAATAGAGTTTGAACCCAAAATTTTTAACTGAGTTTGCTCGAGCCGGGTTCGAACTCCAACCTACATATAAAACTATAAAAAAATATAAAAAAATAAAAAAAATATTGTGATGAACTTAAGACTATTGAACTGCAAACCATCATAGAGGAATCCAAGACTTTGCAATGGAACATACTATTGTATAATAACTGGCTTAATAGACATAAAAGAAATACCAAATACTTCAATTAATAATATTTATTCCATTGGCAAATAATAATATTATATGTTGAGTGATCTAAAAGGGCTGAACTATAAATTGTCTTTGAGATTTGAGGTAAATAAGAGCAACTATCAACTAACTAATGAAGGGATTAACTAGAACAATTAGAATAAGGGTATTTTCATAAAAAAATATATGCTAACAAATCGGCTCATGTGCTAACAAGTAAGTTGGAGTTTGAACGGAACTACAGTAAAAACTGAAATAAACCGAGTGTTTTTTTAGCCGGGCTCGAACGGTTCACCTTTTTAAAAACATTAAACAGGGTTACAATTATATCTTTTCCGATACATATGGAAACCAACCCCTCACTCGTGCTCGCAGCGCTTTTTGCTTTGTAAATCCGAGAATTACGTTTCCCTCTAAACTTAAAGCGTCGGCTACCGGACTTCAGTCTTCTACCTTCGTAGGAACCGTTGGAAGGCGAAAGAACAGCACAGTTTCCTCTTTACTTACTCTTTTCCTCAGCAAGAAACATGGTAGTTTTCTTTGATAGTTCGAGTCCATTTTGCTTGATCGGACTTTTGATTTTTTTTGTTTGTGCTTCTTTCAACTTGCAGCTTTTCTTCTCATATTTCAAGGAGTTAGTAGGCAAAGAAGTGACGGTGGAGTTGAAGAATGATCTGGCCATTCGAGGGATTCTGCACTCCGTAGATCAATATCTCAATATAAAGCTGGAAAACACGAGGGTGGTCGATCAAGACAAATATCCTCACATGGTATTTTCGTTTTCTCGACATTTTAGGGTTTAATTCTATTTATTTGTCTACTTACGCATGTCCATGGGCTTGGATTAGCGACTTTCATTGGTTTGATGTGACATATATCTCTCAATGAGAAGCAATGCAATTTAGATGTTGGGTTTAGAGTTCTGGATTTAGAGTTTCTCGTGGTCTTGCGGTATGCTTTACCAGATTTGGGGCCCTGACGATGAGTAAAGGAATGAATCATTGAAGTGAACCCTGAAGTGTAAGGTTTAGGGTTACGTCTGATGATGCTGTTGGTGTTTTTGAGCTGAAAATTATTTCTTGTTATATGCATCATTAAAAATTAAATTGTGTCTTCAAGAACATGTAAGAAAACAAAAAAGAGATGCTAGGTTTAGTGAATAGGAAAGTTGTACTCTATTACTGTTCTGTGGTAGTCTTTTATTTAATTAATTCCCTATCATGGTAACAAATTGAACGAAATATGAGACTTTAATTTTCCAATAAATTATGAATCAAAATAACAAGGTTTAGTTCTCTATATTTATTATAGTCCAAGATCATGATTTTGTTGTTTAATAAAAATAATTATGTTATTAATTAATTATATATTTAAATATTGAAATACTGGCTAATGATTTTGTTATACCTTTCAAATAAAATAATGATAAAAACAAATACTTTAGCAGTTCAACTTTTTATTTTTGGGTGATTCATGCTGCTTGCATGCAAATGCTTCTTATCTGATAACTTTTCTGTTGTTTCGGTGATTATGTTCTTCTTTTATGTTACAGCAAATGTTGTTTGAAGATGAGGCATCGTAATGTGCAGGGAGCAGAAATTTTGTTAACAGGAATAATGATGCAACAATCTTTTCTTTCAAGTAATACTGGCAAAACTTTTGAAAATTAGTAGACTGAATATGAGAATTGTTTTATTGCATATAGAATATACATTTTATGAGAAAACATTTCAAGGAAAGGGAAAAAACCAGCTTAGAAATTCTATTCTTAGTTCTTTTCTGTTTCTGTAAGGTCAGAAAGGGGATAGTCTTTTGTTCAAAATAGTGTTATTAGACTTGGACAAGAGTCGCTGGTTGATCCTGGTTTCATTGGACCTGGTTCCTTCTTTAGAGCTATTAGTTCTAAAAACCTAGGGAAAGGGGAAAACCTATCCAACTCAGTTAGTTCAATTACCGAATCATTTGAACCAGAGTAGTTGGTCAGACTAGTTCCTATTCCCCTTCACAGAATTGATGAGGGAGGGACCTTTCAATGGCAAATTGGGGTGTAGTATTAAGACCTGAACTGGACTGGTCGGTTGAACCAGACCCTGTTCTTCCACTAGGTTTGATAAACTTAAAAAGTTGGAACCGGTCAAATCCCCGTTGATTAACTGGGTTTTGATTTTTTTTTTTTTTTTTAAATTGAGGATTTGATGATTATTGACCAGGTTAGCTTAATGACTGGGTCCCATGGGGAGTTAAATTGGGTTTTGATGGTTATCGACAGACTGGGTCTCGCAGGGTGAGAGCTCTCCCATGTGTCTTGAAAATGGAGGGGGGACATTTCCTCCCTCCTCTCTTCCATTGCCTGCAGGGAAGGGCCTTTACTTTCCTTTTTGCAGAACAAAAGTTTGCATGGCAGTGGGGAGGATGGGCCCTTGCTGGTGAGTGAGGGGGCTATTAGGGGAGAGGGTGTAGCACCTCTCCTCTCCCTTTTGTATGTTGACGGGGGCCAGGGAGAGTGCACCGTTGCCTCCCCCTGTTTTTTTTTTTTTTTTTTTTTTTGCAGGTGTGGGATGGGCCTTTGCTTCACTTGGTGGCGAGGAGGTTAGCGGTCCCTCCAGTTGCCTTTAGAATGAAAGGGTTGGGGGCCTCTGCTCTACATGGGTTCAATTGGATCCATTCACCTTTCTGGGTTGGTAGCCAGACCAGTTTTAATTACACTGTAGGGAGGTACTGCCTTACAAGCTCTGCATAGCGGTGGGGAGGTGATGTAGTACATGACTTAATTGGGCAAGAGAATGCAAAAGAATATGAAGAGAAAGTCTTTCAAAACAATTGAAGATATACTAAGGAAGGGAGAAGAAAAGAAAGAGGAGGACTGAAAGATAATAGCTTGCTTTAAAAGATTGTTTTGGAATAGTGTTCACTTTTAATATTTTCTACCTAGGGCAAATCAGCAAGTTTCCACTTGTAATTGTTTCCTATCAGTTAGGTGAATTTTCTTTAGGAAAGTCTTTCATTAGTATGTCTTCTTAATGAGCAGTCAATTTAAGAAGGCCTGAAAGTTAGTACTCCAATATTAGTAGTTTCCATCTAAGATATTACTTGAATTCTATCTTAGCAAGTGGTTTTCGATTTAGTGAAAAAATGTGATTAGAGTGTTTAGTCATAGGAAAGTTTTATTACGGTGATTTACTTATTTTGGCAAGTCCATGGTTGTTTAGAGTCTAATTGGTGGATTTACTGTAACTTTGAATTAGTTTAAAGAATTAACATTATTTTTCTTTTTGGTGGTCGGAACACAAGTTTTTCTTTTCTGTTTTTTTGGCTGAGAATAATTTCGTAGTGAAATTTCTTCTCTTGTGCTAGCTACTAGTTGCTATAAAAACATCACATGTATATTCAAGTTCTTCTTTTTGAACTTGAAGACCAGGAATTCCTTTGAATTGAGAAGCTGGAGACTGGGTTACTCATATTCCAGCCTCGCTCTTCAACTTTATTTTCATAACCGTGTGCTTTAGGTGAGCATCCCTCCCTTACCTTCAAAAAGAAAGGGGCCAGGAGTGGGGGCTCCCCCCACCCAACATCATCAAAGCTCTACCATCAGTTGATCTAGACATGGCCACCTGGTTGGGTCAATTGCCGGTTAGGGTCTTATAACAGTGGTTGGAAAGTGAGTTCAAGTCTGCAATTGTCTTCTTTTTGGAGAATCATACTGGGAGAAACCTCTAGTTAGTGAATTATATTTTTCTATTTTAGCAGTTTTTTGGTTTAAGAAAATGTAAAGTTAGTAAGCCTACAGTCAGTAAGTAATTTCTTAACTAGCTGCTGGAAAAATTTCTGGTAGTAGTTTAGAAAGTCCAAGTTGAATTATGAAATAGTTCAGTCCTGAGAAAGTGTCATGTTAGTAAGTTACTCTAACAAGTCCATGACTGAGTTTAGTTGGGAAATTTAGTTCTCTGAGGGGTTACAAGTTAAGGGTTGAAGGGAGTTTTAATAAGTAGATGTCTGGTTTGAATCTAATCAACTTACTGAACTGCATGCAAGTGTACACTTTCGATGAAGATAATGTGAAAAATACAAAAGATGTGGAGGAATGTCATTGAATTTTCTAGTCCTTTGCACATTTGCACATATGGAAGGAGAAGCAATCAATTCAACTGACACGAGGTATAATTTTTTCCTTTTTCTGAATGTTGATTAGACACGCAGACTTCACTGCTTTCCCTAGTGAGACTAGAACCCCAAGACCTCACACTTGAAACACGGTCATTGAGCCAAAGACCCAATCAAAAATAGGTTTTCCTTGTTCTTCGGTTGCCCCTTTTCATCAACTCAGAGAACCAGAGATTTTACTTTTTCTGTCATCGAATCTTAACATTAAGCAAATAGTTATTTGTATGGACTTTTTAAATTGAAGGTGTGGAAATGCATTCAACAGCTGCATTTCCAACAGCTGAATAGAATTGAAAAATAAAGGGCACATGTCACACAGTTTTTTTGAGTTGAGTCAAAGTTCCAAAACTGGCCAATAGGGACGCTAGGCAAAATTAAAGGAATATGAATCAAAATCTTGGTTTAATAATTCATTTCATAATCCTGATGTCTTGGTGTCTTTCTTTGGTTGAGTCTTGGTTTTGTGACATTGAATCAATATAAATTCTTATCTGGTGTATCAGATAATGGCATTTGATATAGAATCACAGTACCCATTTCGTCTCTATTGTAGTACTGCTATGTTTATAGAATAATAATATTTGCCCTGCAAAATGATCATTTATATTGTACTTATTATATTAGGGAAATAATTACGAGAATGCCTTTGACAATAAGACTTTTATTTTTTTGTGAGAATGGTGATAAGCTTTTATTACTTGAAAGAAAAAAGTCACAGGAGGGAAGGTGGTGTCCCAAACCCAAGTTTACAATGAAATGGTATTCCCCACAGCTAGTGTCTTTTGGGAAACCTCATTGCTAGCAAGTTAATCCGATAAACTGCTAGCAGACCTTAGTATATGTTTTGATTTCATTACTCATGATGAGCAGGTTGCTGAAATTTCTTGAACAAGATAGCCTGGCCTCCAAAGTGGATCAGATTTTTTTTCCCCATCCCAGTGATGATGTTAGTAGAATCTCCTTCAATCACTTCTGGACTTGGTATCTTTGAGCAACAGTCTTAAAACTGAGAGAGGATCCTGGTTTCAGCTTCAGTTTAGTCATGTTGAAAAACAAGAACATGTGCATTTTGGTCATTTTACCTTATCGTTATTTATATTTCTTAATGTAATCTTATTCTACATGTCCAACTATGTATACAAACCAAATTTCATGTAAAGGGGACATGTAGAATAGGAGATATATAGAATTAGGGTTTTCACTTAGGGGCAATGTTGTAATTTGACCCCAACCCTAAATCTATAAATAGAAGCTGGAGGACGTCCAGCCACAAATTTTCAGTTTTCTTTTCTCAATTTCTCTTCCCCAAGCTCTCTCCTTCTCACTCTCTCTCTTCAACCATTCTTTTTCTTACTTTTTTCCATAGTATCAGAGCAGTAGATCGCATATGGGAAGGATCTGTGAGTTTTTTAACCTCTTTGAAGCAGAAATCTACATAAAGGAAGATCTTTTTCCAGGTTTTTTGTTATTGGTTAGTAAAAATCCAATTTTTTCTCCCTTTTTATCGGCCATAACCCTAGAGTTACTGGTCCTACTGTTCTTAGAACATATTCTGATGTTCTAAACTGACAAATGAGGCTCTTTTATGCTGATTTAGAGGTGTGCGCAAAAAAATCCAGAATTGTAATTATTGACGTCATCTGTGCATTTGCTGATGTCAGCCTTGGTGCAGGTTCTAGTGCACTTTTTTCTTCTGAATTTAATCCCATTGTTGGATTTTTTGGACTGTTTGATCAGCACGGTGGGGCCCACTTGAACTGGTTGATTTAAAATTTTTGAAGGGTTTATTTGATCTTCTATATCTGATATAACTGACTATGATGAGGTTTACATTCCAACATGTTGAATTTATGGAAAAGAGAAATACTTCATTGACTTATTATAATCAGAGTACATGAACTTCTATATATAATAGAGGAAAATAGTAGAGTCCAACTACAATTAAACTTCCTTTGTCCCAATTACACCCAAACTCTAACACTTAAAGATAAGTCCTAGTATAATTAAATAACCCAATATAAATAGAAGACTAACTTGACTAAAACTCCTCTATGAGACCTTCTTCCATAATAATTGTGGTTCTGTTAGACTTCTTATGCCACCTCACGTGATCATGGTGGGTCCCATATCTTATGGGCTTGGGCCCATCATCCAGCACACTTGGATATGTGGGCCTTCCTTGGTCGTGTGGGCTTGGACCCATCTTCTAACACTCCCCCTCAAGCTGGGGGTGAGAGAACATTATGAACTCCCAACTTGCTGCAAATGATGTATAAGATCTTCTCGTATAAAATGGCAGTCCTCCATATCTTCCAACACTCTCCCTCACGTTGGTGCTCTCTTCCATGAGACTCAACTGGCATAAGATAAGTGAGAGTAAAATCACTCCAAGCCGTATGACATCGCTCCATACTTTAGTCATAACCCAGGTAGGGCGCACTCCTATCATTCTCAGGTAGTGGCACTCCTATCTTTCGCAGGTAGTGGGTCTATGCGCAGTGCTCAAAAGTGTAGTAAAACTCTTCCATCACCGTGTCCCTCCATAGGACAACGACTCTCAAGTGGTAGGAGTAATAAATGCTAATTAAGGGGGGTAACATATATGTAGTAATAAGCTCCTCCATCACGGTGTCCCCACTCCGGTGCCGACTCTCACAGGTAGAAATGGGTGATAAATGTCTGTCATTCACAAGACGACGATAAAAGATGTGATAAGTGGGTACTGCCTGTCATTCACAAGACGACGATAAAAGGACCCACTCAATGGACTTAAAACACCCGTATATGTGATGGATTTAAACTCCCAACCGAAGCAACATTCAAAAGGTTGACCCAAAGATATGTGAGAGTCAAATAAAGGATGGTAGCAGAAAGGTTGCCAAATAACCAATGGGTAATGGGTAAAGAGGAAGATAGGATGCTGAGGTCACCTCTTCTTCAATAATAACGTCTCATCCAAAGAGGCACAATAGCTGTAGCTAAAATGGGCCTGAGCCCATATAACCTGAACCAAAATAATAAAAATCCTTTTAAAAAAGACCCATGAAATAATCCGGTAATATGTTGACCAAGGAATATGTTGCGAATACCTCAAAATAATAATCTAGCCGGAGAAATAGAATCGAGTCGAGTCAAGTCAGGTATCACCAACAATTTCCACAATTATTATTGCGAGTCAGGATTCTTGATCTTCAATTTTCTTTGTTGCAAAAAAATTCTTCTTAGATGCAAAAGCTTCATCTTTTGTCCTCCCCCTTTCTTGAATATTTTGGTCACTACAACATATGGAATAAAATACCTCTTTAGCAGTGTTCATAGTTTGAACCAAATAACATAGATGTAGTAACCGAAAAAGGGGTAAGTGAGATATTTTCCTAATATAGTTGATCAATAACAACAACTCAAAACGTGACGTAAAACAATCGGCTTAAATTCGGATTTTTCAATGCAACAAGATACCAGTATGACCTTTGATTCTTCCAATACGAATATATCCTTAAATATAGATCAGATTGACATGAAATTTTCTCCTTCTGAAACTAGACTTAAATACCTTTCATCCAAGTATAAATTTTCTGCATAAAATACACTTCTATTGAGATATATAATCTGATAGATTTCAATCTCTGTCGAACTAAGTACTCTTTCCTTTTTTTCCAGCATGACCATTGACTCTTCCAAGATCAATATCTTCATATAAAACTCAGATCGAGAATTGGTTGAATAAGTAAGAAAATAAACTTACAAATTTTTCTTTTAGTCTCGTTCTTGATAGCATAAAATAGCTCGGAAGTTGAAGCTTTCTACTGTTGCACGGACCTCTTTTGCAATTTGACCTTTGCTGCTTCAAATATCGATTTCTCTTTGTAGATAACTTCGATTGCAAAAAATCGTTTTTTCTTGGAAAGTAGACTCGAATATCTTTTCGTCAAAATATATTATGCAATATGAAAAGCTCAGTATAGAGGTGAAAACGTAAATCAAATAACGGATATAGGGATTGAAAAAAGAGAAATACGAACCTATACTGCTAGAGATAATAAATCAGAAAAGGATCACATTACCTCTGTGGGTTGATCTAGTCAACTCACAGAACCTGCTCTGATACCATGTTCAATTTATGTAAAAGAGAAATACTTCATTGACTTATTATAATCAGAGTACACAAACCTCTATTTATAATAGAGGAAAATAGTAGAGTTCAACTACAATTAAACTACCTTTGTCCCAATTACACCCAAACTCTAACACTTAAAGATAAGTTCTAGCATAATTAAATAACCCAATATAAAGAGAAGTCTAACATGACTAAAACACCTTTAAACTGAAACTCCTCTATGAGACCTGCTTCCATAATAATTGTGGCTCTGTTAGACTTCTTATTGTGTAAGACTTCTTATGCCACCTCACGTGATCATAGTGGGTCCCATATCTTATGGGCTTGGGCCCATTTTCCAACACTCTGAGATATGTGGGCCTTCCTTGATCTTATGGGTTTGGGTCCATCTTCCAACATAGCAAAGAGGTCATATAATCATGATGGTAAAGATATTATCGCTATCACCTCTGATAGGTTGAATGGTGATAACTACCTTACTTGGTCAAGATCTATTAGAATGTACTTGAAGGGCTGAAAAAAGTTGAAATTTATTAGAGATGACCCTCCTGTACCCCAGGATGGTGATTGGGAGGGTGAAGACAGTCAATTGATGACTTGTTTTGTCAACAACATGGAATCTAATATCAAGAGCCAAGTTATGAACTTTCAAATTGCTAAGGCTATGACTATCCTTGGAAGCTCTTTATGGATAAGAGAGCAATCTTTCTAAGGTTTATGAATTATATACAATTTTTTTGTCTTAAAAAGGGGTAACAAAAATGTGACAGACTACTATAGTTCTTTTTTGAGTATCTGCTAGGAAATTAATGTCTTTCATCCTTTTACTACGGATGAAATGGAACTTCGAAAACAGCAGAGTCCACTCCTTGTGGCAAAATTTCTAGATGGATTGGGCACTGAATTTGATAGCATAAAGGCACAAATTTTGGCCTCAGATGAAATACCTAACCTCTCTGTTACCTTTACAGAGAGTTGAAAAGACTGTTGTGCCTAGAGCGGGAAAAGTTACTAAAGCAGGTGAAATTATTGCCCTTAATACATTGACTACAACATCTAATTCTATTGACACGTCGAGGGGGTTGGTAGAGGTAGAGGTCGAGATAATTCAGGTAGAGGACAAGGCTGAGGAGATGGTAAATCTGAGCACAAGTGTGTTACTGTGGACGCACCAATCATTACTCAAATAGATGTTGGGAAAAATTTGGGAAGCATGCGTTGACAAATGCTAGTAAACATGAAGGTACAACACCAGGGTTTGAAACTACAATCCCACCTGGTGCTCCTGATGAATTACAAAAATTGATCCAACAACAACGACAAATCTCACAGTAGTAGCAACAGATTTCCCAGCGTATGACACAATTATTTATTCCCTCTGCATCCTTGGCACATATGACTCCTATTGTAGGTATGTTTGCACTCTCAATATCTTATTCCCCATCCTGGGTTCTTGACTCCCATGCTACAAAACACATGTCAGGTATGTCTTCACTATTTTTCTGATTTAAAAGAGTCTATTCTCGTTAAGCATGTTAATCTTGCTGATGGGTCAGTTTCATCAGTACAAGCAGTGGCAAATGTTACCCTTGCCCCTTTCTTTCACCTCAATTTGCACTCTTAGTTCCAAAATTTCCTTTAAATCTGTTGTCAGTTAGTCAGGTGGCTAAATCTATGAATTGTTCTCTCATGTTTTACCCTTCTTATTGTGTGTTTTAGGACCTCGTGACAAGGAAGATGATTGGTTCTGCTCGTGAGAGAGGGGGGTTATACTATCTGGACAACCACAATCCAGACAACACTTAACATGCCCTACACACAATTGATTCACCTCTTGAGTGGCTTCTCAAACTTAGTCATCCATTTTCAGCAAAACTGATTCAAGTAGTTCCAGATCTTCCTTCTAGTATTATTTTCCAATGTGAGTCATGTCAACTGGACGAACATCACTGGAGCTCTTTTCCTGTTTCATCTCATAAAACTAGTTAACATTTTGAACTTGTCCATTCAAATGTCTAGGTCCAGTTTGGTCATAAGTATTTTATTTCTCTTATTGATGATTTCAGTAGATGTACTTGGATTTTTCTCATGCGAGAACAATCTGAAGCTTTTGATGTCTTAACAATTAATCTATCCTAAACTCTTCACTCCCCAACCACAACGTAGTGGGTCTTGTCGTAATTTGGTGTCTCCGATTATAAACTTGTGTAACTGGTGGCACACGAGAGATGTCCCCATCAGATTATCGTATAAGAAAATATTTCTAGGGATTCAAAGTAAAGATATTTTTGATCTTCATAAAAAAAAAATGTTTTTAATCATGAAATAGTTCTTACTTCAGACAACCTTCATAGAAGAGGCTTCACCGCCCCTGATCTTTCTTGTCCTCTGTGTGGTGAGTGCGAAGAGATAGTCTAGCATATCCTCTTATATTCTGGATTTTCGTGGCAAGTTTGGATGAAGATTTTTTAGAAAATTGGGCTCCAAGTGGGGCTACATCAGGACCTCTTTGGCACCTTTGAGATGGTTCGAGCGATTCACCTTCATCGGCTGGGCAAGTTAATACTTTCGGCCTGTCTTGCGCATGTTCCATGATGCATTTGACTTGAGCGGAACAACCGGAGATTCAACTCCAAAACTAGCACCCTGGACAACATGGCTTCTCATGCCGTTGGCCTCATCTGGAGCTAACTTCATACAAGGAAGGATTTTGCCACTCTATCGGGGGTTTCCCTTTGGGAAAATTGGAATTTGATCGCCCATATGTCTGGCCCTTGCAGAACTCTTGAGTATGGCCATCTGGGATCCTCCCCCTTGTGACTGCGTTAAGCTGAATTTTGATGGTAGTGCTATTGGATGTCCTTGGTCGGCTGAAGCAGGCGGTGTGTTCAGAGGTCACAATGGAGGCCCTATTCTTTCTGATGCTGGTTCGGTGGGCATTGCCGATTCTAATATTGCTGAAGTTAGTGCTCTGTTGTTCGGCCTCCAAATCTTCAGGGATCGTCTCCATGACAAGTTAATCATTGAAGATGACTCGAAGAATGTTATTAGTTGGTGTTCCAGAGACAACTCCCCCCCTTGGCGCCACTGGCCCATCACTGATTGTATTGTTGACATTGTATCTTCTACTGATTGTAATTGGAATCTCATTCCTAGATCAACCAACTCTTCGGCTGATAAATTGGCAAAATTCGGAACTTCCCAACAACCTCTCATTATTTGGGAAGGCTTCCCTCCTTTGTAAATTTCTCTTTTGAGATTTTGTCTTAATAAAAATCAGCATAATTTCAAAAAATAAAAATAAAAATAAAAATCATGGAATAGTTAAGAAAGTTGTTTCTTGAGGTAATATTATGTCATTGGATAGTTGTGCTGAGGGAGCGAAATGATCTGAGCTTCCAAAAAGGGTTTTTTGGAAGTCTGAGTATGTAGTGGGTAAAATAATTGATTGGGTGTAGGAGGGTAGAGGGATTAATCAGTTTGAGCTTTAGGGGCATTTTGGTCTTAGGATAAGTTAGAGTTGGCACATGTTTAAAGGAGAGTTTCTATCTCCCTCAAATTAGTAGTTACCTTGTTGGTTAGATGTGCAGAATAGAACTTATCTATTAGAAATCCAACAAGTTGTGTGAAAAGGTTGTCATCATCTCTTTTATGGATTGAATTGAACAAGAGTTTGTAGTGGGTAGAATAATCAATTGGGTGTAGGAGGGTAAAGGGGTTAATCACCTTGTTGTTTTATCTCTTTGCATTTCCTCTCCTTTCTCCCCTCTTCAGCCAAAAGTAAAGAATTGCTGCTCTTCTTTTTCTTGAGATTTGCAAGGATCGGATAATAACAGTTGTAACTTCAATGTTTTAGTCCATGGCAAGTAATTTTCACATAATGAAATAAATATAAGCTGTTTCACAAAGTGGATAACAATTACCTCAATTCATGGAAAGAATGAAACATGATCTTACAACTAGGGTTTCCCGCAAGGGAAGGTTGATCCGCGACTTGGCCGGGTGAACTCGGATTTTGACCGAGTTAGGTCAGGTTAGGGGGTTAGACTTGCCCCTTCTGTTTTGGCGAGTCCCCTCCGACCCACCCTATGTTTGTCGCAGGGCTCAGATTGACTCGATTCAACCCGACTCGGGTTTTTAAGAACCTGGGTTGGGTCTCAATTTGGGTCGAGAAGTCCTGTTTACAACTGCTAAGAGGTTGCCTAATTTTGCAGATTGGCTTTCATCATATCCTTAAATAGAGTCTAGGTAACTAGTGGTGCAATCAGCGAACCTAAGTGTTGATTACCTTTTGGGGGCATTGCTGTATTTTTGGAGTTGTGGCATGTAGATACTGTCTTTTCGACTTTCAATAGAATCCAACAAGACTTAAATTCTCTGACTTTTGAAATCTTTGATGCCTAGTGGAACTGAAGGTGGAACAATTACTTTCCAAATGATTCTTATAAATTCACTGCCATTATGACCCGTATCCCTAAAACTCCTTTGTTGGTATGGGCCCAGTTCCATCCCTAAATGACTTGCCACTTAGGAGGCCTGTTGCTCAACCCTATGACCCGATCATTTTCTTAATACTTTTTAATGTAGGACTTTTTCTCATTTAACACTCTCCCTCCGGGCGTACACGTAATAGGCGAGGTACATAAACAAACAACGACTCTCACCTCATGGAGCCTGTACAACACATAACCTTGGGAGTGTACATTGGGCCTCGACCCATACACAACCTGCTCTGATATTACTGTGAGGTTGAGCCCAGTTTCGTCCCAAAATGACGAGCCACTTAGGAGGCTTATTGCTTAACCTTTTAACCCAATCATTTTTCTTAACACTTCTCATTGTGGGGTTTTTTCACACTTAACATCCTGCACTACCAAGCATGTTGATGGAAGATTCAAAAGACAATTGACACTGGACATGCATTGGCAATCCTAGACTTAGGCTTGTTATTATTGTAACACGTGGAATACCTATGGTCAAAGTATGTTATGCATAGGGAGAAAAGGAGTATGGACCTAATCAAATCTGAATTAAATAATTTTAAACATGATTTCTTCTTATTCAACATTTATTATTATCTCAAGCATTCATGATTGATGTTCATTTGTGTTTTTTAATTTTTCAATGATGAAATGAAGATGATGGCATTGTTGTAAATATATTCTTGAAATTAATATGACTTTTAAGGGAGGAAAAGTAGGGTATAGCTGAAGTTGGTCCAGCCTCCTTTCGCTCTCTATATATTATCTTGATAAGTAGTTTTGTCCCACCTCAATGCGGGTTTGGTATTACAATGGTGTAGATTCTCTATTAGAAAGATTTTGTGCAAGTTGTAGTGAGTTTAAGAGGAATCCTTTATTTATAAGGTTGGACTTCCTAAGTGGCTAGTTATTTTAGGATGGAACTGGACTTGATCTTAACATGGTATTAAAGCTGGACGTCTACCTAGACCTGGGTCCAATTTGTGTCTTCTTGAGTTTGTACCATGTCTATGTTGTCCATGTTTCAGGCCCATTATCTACGTGTAAGCTTGGACATGAAGGTACTGTTAGTAGTAGTCTCACATAAATAAATCTGAAGAAGAATCCTTAATTTGTAAGGTTGAGCTTTAATGGCTAGTCATTTTGGATATAACCAGGTTCAGTCTCAACAGACAATAAGAAAAATGAAAAGAGAGGATTTAGTATGATATGGAGGGGGGGATTTAGGAGTCATCCTGTGACTTCTGCATTACAGGAGTTTTTCTCGTTAATGAAAGTTGGGACTGGTCATGTATGAAGTACTTCATGGATAATTTTTTTTTGCTGAACATTCTGTTTTTAATTCTTTAGCAGTGATTGTTATATTTTTCTGCAAGTAACAACTTGATAATTTGTTGTTCAGCTTTCTGTTTTTCCATTCTTCTCAGGAGTGATTGTTATATTTTGTTGCAAGTAACAACTTGACCATTTGTTGTTTTTCTATCGTGGTTATTGTTACTGTAGTTGCACGCATGTGATAATAAAAACAATGAGAAAAAAAGCTGTTATGTTTGTCATAATTCCGTCTTAATTTCAATTTCTTTATTTTTTAGAACCTATAATTGTTTTTCTAGAATCTGTATCTTTGCTACTTGAACATGGTACAAGTGGATTGATTGTTCTCTCTGCATTCCAGTCTTAAGCTTGGATCTGAACAAGAAAAGTAATCAGAGTGACATAAGATTTCTGTCTACAGTATCGATGGACCACTGCTGTTTGTTCACTGTATGCTTTGATGGATCAATGTTGTTTGTTCACTTTATGATTTGGTTCGTTTCACTTGATGTTGCTCTTTAATTTTTTTTGCAGTTATCAGTAAGAAATTGTTTCATAAGAGGATCAGTGGTGAGGTATGTTCAGCTTCCCCCGGATGGAGTTGACATTGATATTCTTCACGACGCCACAAGGCGAGAGGCCCGTGGTGGTTGATTCATGTTTTGGCTGTTCTGGTTCATGTAAGGAGAAAAATAGCGGGAGATGCGGCTTCTGGATTATCAACCATTCTGAGCTCAGACCTATAAATGATAAAGCTACCATCATTTCTGCCTGCGGTTTAGTGGCGTTCTATATTTGCCCTAATTAACATTGCTGATGCACAAAATTACTACAACATCTACTGTTACTGGTGTGATTGACTGGAACTCAGTTTGTTTGGTTAGGGCTTCACTCGTTTGACTTGTGGTCTGAATGCCAAATCTATCGTTCAGATATGTTATCTTGAGATCGAGCAATCGAATTGTTAAGACCTGCTTTCAAGCGAGTGCAATTTTAAAGTCTTTTTGATATCAATCATGTATATGGAAAATAACATCGCCCAGTGGAGCACAGCAGGCGCGAACAACTGCCCCGACTCCATCAATCCCCAAAGAGTCGCCTCATTTACTTGGTTAATAAAGAGCTTCCTTAATTCAGGAATGAAAACTCATGAGAGACGATCGAAAGAACTGTTGGATAATGAAGCTCTCAAATCTGTCTCGACTGTTAGATGTGGAGCTTTTGTTACAATATTTTTAATAGTGAGATGTGGAGATAAAAAGCGATATTGATTAATCTGAACGATATGCATCCACTTAGAAAATTGGTTACTAGGCATTCTTGCGGGCAAATCCCAATAATGCCTTGCACAACATATAGGTGTCTGTCCTGCCCATCTAACAATTGTCCGGCACTGACTAATAGTAAAAGATCAGCTTGTAGTTTCCCATTGGTCATTAGTTCATAATCAGGCATAGTTAGGGGACGTGTTGAGTGTCTCCCAGACGAAGCCATGTTCAGTAAGTTCAACTTATGCCAAATGCAAGTGAACAAGCTTTCTGAAAAAAAAAAAAGAAAAAAAAAAAAGAAGGTTAAAGAGAGAGAATAAGAGGGAGAGAAAGTGGAGAAGAGAAAATTGAAAAAGAAACTAAGATGGAGGACCTGGATGTTCCTCAGCTTCTATTTATAGCTTAGGGTTAAGTACAATTTATAACATTACCCCTACTTTAAATGAAAACCCTAATTCTTTCTATCTTCTATCCTACGTATCCCCTTTACATGATATTTAGTTTATAGACATAGTTTGACATGTAGATTAAGATAACATAAAAAAATATAAATAACGATAAGGCAAAATAACCAAAATACCCCCATGTTCTTGTTTTTTCACACTCCCCCCTTAAGCCATAGAGTATATGTCGAACAATCCCACTTTGTTGTAGAAGTTTAGAAATTCACTCTTTCCCAATGCTTTAGTTAGGATATCACCGAATTGATCATCTGACTAAACGTATAGAGTACTTACTTCTTTCCTCATTACTGCATCTACCTCTAAATGTTTTGTTCTTTCATAAGATTGTGGATTGTTTGCAACGAAGATTGTTGCGTGGTTATCACAACACAATCATTTGATCCTTATGATTGAGGCCAAATTCCTGGACAACTGATTTTATTCACATTAGCTCATTGAAAGTGTAGGCCATGGCTCTATATTTAGCTTTTGCACTGGATAGATCAACAACATTCTACTTTTTATTTTTCCAGTTAACTAGATTTCCTCCAAAAAATACACCTAACTTCCTCCTAGAAATACATAGTATCTAGTGGTTGATTTTCTGTCAAGCTTGGAGTCTGCATAGTCAGCATCAGATAAAACTTCAATTCTCAAGTGATTATTAGGTTTGAAAAGAATACCTTTTCTTTGTGTAACCTCTAGGTAAATCTTACGTGGATACTCCATGAATTGGCTCACTATACTCATTGCAAATGAAATATTTGGTTTAGTAACTGTAGCATAGATGAGTTTGCTACTAGCCTTCGATAGATTGTTTTATGTTTCGGTTTTGGACTTTGATCATCATAAAGATCAAGTTCAACCTCCATAGTTGTATCTATAGGTTTAGGCCCAAGAAGACCATATTCTTGAAGCATATCAGTAAAATATTTCCTCTGAGTCCGTCTTGTTCTTTCCTTGCTTCTCACTACCTCAATACCTAGAAAATATTTATATTGACCCAGATCCTTATTTTGAAAGTGATTCACCAAATGAGATTTAACTATTTCAATACCTGATATTTCACTCCCAGATAGAATGATATCATCGACATATACCAGCAAGATAATAATTCCAGATAGTCACTTTTTAATAAATAATGACTGATTACAATGGCATTCTTCCAATAAGGTTGCAACAAGGCTTGTTGCACTGAAGAAGGAATAATGCAAGTGGAGATGGCCAAAGCAAACTTACGATAATTATTAGACAAGGAATTAAAGGATACAAAATGAGATAAAGGATGACGAAAACCTTTATGAACACTTTTTTGAAGGGCAATAAGAAGGTGCAAATCACTTACCTCAGGATCAAAAGATGATGAAGAACCATGGTCGGATATGAGGAGGGTATCAGGATCAGAATGAGATAGTTGCTGTTGGCGTTGGTATACCTGCAATGGTTTTTTCAGTAGGAACATCTCATGAGCCTGGAGCACATTGATCAACTAGAAGAGGAATAACCGAACTAGGTACAGAAGGTTCAGGTGGAACTAACTTACATTTAGAAGATTCAAAATATGAAGCATCCTCTAAGAACGTAACATCAACAAAAATAAATATTTTTCTCATAGATGAATAGTAATATTTGTACCATTTCTGTGAGAATACCCAAGAAAGACACATTTAATAGCCCGTGGAGACAATTTATCATTTGATTGATCAAATACATGTGCAAAACATACATACTTAAAGACTCAAGGTAACATTGGAAACAAAGGTGTAGTAGGTAAAAGTACCTGGATAGGAATCTTGCTATCAAGAGTAGAAAATGACATTCTATTTATCAGAAAACATTCAGTAAGAACAACATCAGTCCAATAAGTCTTTAATAGATTCATGTGAATCAACATAGTGTGATCTACCTCAATCAAATAACAATTCTTGCATTCAACAAGTCCATTTTTTTTGTAAAGTGAACACATAGAAAGTCTGATGAATGATTCCATGTGACTGACAGAAAGAGCCAAATTTATGATTCATCAACTCAAAACCATTGTCTATACGCAAGATATGGATAAAAGTTCTTTATTTCATTATAAAATAGCTAAAATACATTAAAAGCTTCAAATTTTTCTCACATGAGATAAATCCAAGTACATCTACTGAAATCATCAATAAAGGAAATAAAATACCTATTACCAAACAGACTAGTGAGAAGACAAGGACCCCAAACATCTGAGTGGACAAGCTCAAAAAGTTTACATGTCTTATGAGATGAAATAGGAAATGAGCTCCGGTGATGCTTGCCAAATTGATAGGACTAATATTGAAAAGTAATACTAGAAGGAAGATATGAAACTACTTAAATCAGTTTTACTACAGATGGATGACCAAGACTGAGATGCCACTAAAGAGGTGAATCAACTGTGTATAGTGCATGTAAAGTACTACTTGGGTTGTGGCTATCTAGATAGTATAGCCCCCCTCTCTCATGATTGGAACCAATCATCTTTCTTGTCTCGAAATCCTGAAAGATATAATGAGTAGGGTAAAAAGTTAGAGAATAATTCATGGACAAGATATTTAAAGGAAATTTGGGAACTAACTATGCAAATTGAGGAGAAAAAAAGTGCATAAGTAACATTTCCTACTACATGTAATGGTGAAACTGACCCATCAACAAGATTAACGTGCTTAACGAGAACAAACTCTTGTAAATCAGAAAATAGTGAGAACATACTTGTCATGTATTTTGTGCACCGAAATCAAGAACCCAAGATGGGGAATGGGACATTGAGGGTGCATTCATACCTGTAGAAGGAGAGTCGTATGTGCCAAGGATGCAAAGAGAATTAATAGTTGTGCCATATGTTGGAAAATCTATTGCTCCTATTGTGAGATCTGTTATTGCTATTGGATCAATTTTTGTAATTCATCTAGAGCACTAGGTGGGATTGTAGTTTCAAACCTTGGTGTTGTACCTTCATGTGTAATAGTATTTGTCCATGCAGGCTTCCCAAAATTTACCCAACATCTATCTGAGTAATGATTGGTGAGTCCAATGTGAACACAATTGTGCTCAGATTTACCATCTCCTCGGCCTCGACCTCTATGTCCCTTGGGCGTATAAATAGAATCAGATGCTATAGTTGATGATGTATTAAGAGCAATAGCTTCACCCACTTTAATATCTTTTCCAGCTCTAAGCACAACAGTCTTTTCAGCTATCTGTACCCTATTAAAGGTAGTAGAGAGGTTAGGTATTTCATCTGAGGCCAAAATATGTGTTTTTATGTAGTCAAATTCATCACCCAATCAAGATAGAAATTTTGCCACAAGGAGTTGACTGTATTATTTTTGGATTTCCCTTTCATCCATAGTAAAAGGATGAAAGACATCAATTTATTGCCAGATGTAACAAATATACCCTTCGACACCTCAAATAGTCATCTATGAATGTGATACAATATTGATGACCATTTCAAGTTTTCACACTCATGGGTGTAAAGTGAGCAATATCAAGAGTATGTTCACATGTACAAGCTTTTGATGGAAAAAGTAATTTTGCCAGTTTCGCAAAAATAAGACTTTTACATGTACAATACACATTTTCAGGAAACCTATTTAATAAACCTTATTGAACTAATTTTTGAATATTTTCCTTGTTATTGAAGATGCCAGAAATATAGTTGATTTGACACGATAGGGGAAGAATTAGTAATTTCACATATCATATTACCACACAATCGCACTTGATACATGTCACAATTTTTGAATCCTCTTAGAATTACATTATCCCCTCTAAGCGTAATAAATTTCCAATTTCAAAGTAGAATACAAAGTCAAGTTTTCCAAAGAAGTATCTAAGTATAAACTTTGCCTAATTGAGGAAGTATACAAACAAATTTCTAAATCAAAGTATTTATCATCTTCTAACTTTAATTGATAAGTTCCTACTCCCCCCCCCCCCCCCCCCCCCCCCCACAAAAGCTTTGTCATCATTGCTCACACATATAAAGATTTTCCTGTCATCAATATTTTTTATTTCCTTAAAACCCTGGAAGTTCATTTGACAAAATGAATGGTTGAATATGAATCACCCGACCAGTTAAAAGGTTTACTATTAATACCATAGGTTTCAAGGGATAATAACTCATTTGATTTCTCCTATTGATAATTTTTCTAGTTCTTGAAAACTCTATGATACTTCTTAGTCTAACCTGGATTGTGAAAAAAGAAACACACATTTTGTTGTGTGTGAAACAAAACTTTTTTTTTTAATTCAATTTTCTATCATGAAAGTGAGGCTTTCTCCTTTTCTTCTTCAATTTTAACTTAACATTGCTAGCAATTGGTAGTTTCATTTCACCACTCACTTGAGCTATCCTGTCCCATTGATGGTCTACCATGTTCACAAGCGCTTCCACTATCCATAGTGTCGTAGAAAATGACTAATAATCTTCTACATACTTATAGGATCTAAGCAATGAGTTAATTATGGTGCCAACTTTAGTTTTCTCATGCAATACTCTACCATTGCAATACCAACTCATCCGCCATTACAAGCATCTCATGAACATTTTTTCTAACTTCAGTCACTTCCTTACATTTGGTCATTGTCAATCTCTTCCTTAGGTTGTTGATATGTGAGTCCTATCTTGTCCAAAGTTTCTTTTGTAGTTGGAGTTTTGCATGAAATATGTCATGCGAAAAGATTTATTTAGTCCAACAAGAATATACCCTAGAAACATCATGTGCTACTTCCTAGTTTTTATATTCCTTCAAATCCCTCTTATACGGTTTCTTACATCTTGAGTTAGTCACTAGATAATGTTCTTTTGGAGATTCATCTATTCGAATGATTTCATAATGTCTATAAAATTTCAACATCAAGTCTACCCTTTGTGACCGGTCCACATGTTCCATCAAACACATCAAATTTAAGAATATCACCACAGTTAGAGCCACCACTGGGAATAGGCAAAGATGCCCCTATAGCCCATAATATTCTCAATTTTATTTTGGGAGAAAATATCAATTCATCTATCCATTTAGTAACTTCACTTACCCGTTTGGGATTCATGAGAATTACTAGGTACATTCAAAAACTAATAAAAATAAATTACTCACTCATCAAGCAATCAAGAGTTAATTTACAGTTACCCATTGGGGACTCGAGAAATTAACTCCTTAAACACAAAAAAAACCAATCAAATTATACAAAATGTATTATCCATTGAGGATTTTATAAATCATATAATAAAATTATTTTTTAACACATAAATACCTAATTCAATTATATAAATAATAATACCCCTGGGGATTTTTCAAATTATATAACTAAATTAGATACAACATACACATATATTCCTAACTTAATTATATAATTAGCATTACCCATTGGGGAATTTGAAAATTATATACTAAAACTAGACATAATTTATATTAATTTATTTAATAATATGAGATAGCTCAAACAAAATGATTTATGTGAACCAACACACAAGGCCACCCAAAGAGCCTGGTTTTTGCTATTTTTACCACAATAAGATGTTTCTAAATGTGCAAAAATAAATTACTACAAAAATTTCTTTCACGATTATAAGCAGAAAATAATCACTTATATTTGTTAGAGTTATGTGATAATAAAATCATGTGAATATATAAACAAAATGTAATAATGCATATACCTTTTATTTTGAAACCAATTTGAATGAAAATGTAAAACACTAGAGTTTTTTTTTCAAAATGTTTACTAGTGAATTTAAACTGAGGTGCCTCATTGTTTTGTCGAGACAAGAAAATTTGTTGCCCTAGAGAAGTCAAGGGAGAATATTGGCCTCCTTTCCTTTCTCTTGATGCTTAAGAAGGGGCACTCCTTTTAGTAGAACACCTAGACAGATGAGAGAGAAAAGAGAAGAAAAGTCAAATATATTTGGAAAATGGCTCGAAGCTCGAGCCTTAATTATTTTATTTTTATTTAATAAAAATTTAAAATTAATAATCACTAATTTACCCTCACCAAGTTCATGGATTTCGATGGCTATATTTCGAATTAGGATATGCAAAAATATTGAATCCAAATGGCCATATATGGAATTCCACTATACAGGAGACATTATTTAGTAATTATATAGAAGCAATGAGAAAAAAAATTATCTTGTTTGCCATAATTATGTCTTAGTCTATTTTATTTTATTTTTATTATTGAAGCTTATAATAGATTTTTTGGAGTTAGTATCATTGCTACTAGAACATATAGAGATAAAAATGGGTGATAGAATTTTTGGAATTAGTATCATTAGCTTGATTTTTTTATATCAAATAGTGGGTTTTCCCCAAGCTTTATAAAAGATAATGATGATGAAGACGATGATGAGGCCTTCCTTAGCCACTAAAAGATGACCGAATGGAGGAAGAAGATCATACCCTTTTTTCTTCTCTTTGATCAGCTAAGGGAGGGAGGAGAAATGTATTTTCAATTGTTTGGCAATAGAGAATAATTAAGAGAAATAAAAAAAAATCACTTTCTCTCTTAGTTAATAAATTATCTCTAACAAAATGATAAAATTTGAGAGAAAAGAAAAGAAATAGAAACTTAAGAGAAATTTTTAATCATAAAAAATTTAAAATATTAATAATTTTCTTTTATTTTTCATTTTCCATGTGTATCTAAACAAGAGAAACTACATTTCTCTTCCATTTTCTCTCTCATTTTCCACAGGCATCCAAACAGGAGAAAAAAAAACTTTTTTTTTTCTTTTCTCTCCACCTTTCCAAACACAGCCTTAATATTTTCTGGTAATCAAGTACAAAATAACCATTATGATAAATGGGTAAAATTGCCAAGAGTAAAAACATAGTAAAAATGGATTGTAAGTTATCTCTGCATGTAATTCTCTTGCTACACATGAACACCTAACAAGCAAGATTATAGTCCTTTGGGTACAAGTATCAATCCACCAATGCATTCAACTCCCACCAAGCAAGATTACAGCCTCATTAGATAATACAGCACAGGAGCGAAGAGTGAACTTCTCATTGAAGATACTTGGTTAACCAAGCTAACATGTCACTGTGAGCTTCTTCGGCTCTCTTAACAGCTAGCTCATCATCAGCATCGTATCTCATAGTCCAACCGTGGGCGACTCCCGGAAAGATTTTCACAAAGCTGTCAATCTGCATAACGGTGTATATGGCTTTTCATCCACGACACAAAAGAAAGAACAAGGTGTATGGCTGGAAGCATCATATCTGATGCATTGGACATCAGAGAAAGAGTTTAAAGATTATACCTGAGAATTCGCAGATAAGGCTTCCTCAAACTGTTTTGCCAGTTCAGGTGGAGTTACCCTGTCAATCTCAGCTCCAAGTATGGAAATGTGACATTTCACCTCTGAAACACATGAATACCAATTCAAGCTATCTGTCATAATTTTTTTCTTTTTGATTTTGGTTTTAGAAACAGATTCCTAACCTTTGATGTCATCAAGAGTTACAGATGATGGATGGAGCATGACTGCAGCTTGGATCCCACTGGTCTTGGCTAATTCCACTATCACCTTGGCTGAAAGAAACTATCTATACTTTCAGTGTAAATCCAACAAATCCAGCTCCAAGAAAAGAGACATGTAAGCCCTGCAAATGTAAAAAAAAAAAAAAAGGGCATTCATCTCACCACCCCAGCAGACTCCCACGGCTCCAATGGAAGATATTCCTTTACTTTGAATTGCTGCAACAACTGTTTTTGCTTCCACAACTGATTTATCCTACAAAATAGGATATACTCTCCCTATTACAGAAGAGTTTAGGTATAGCAGTAACCTGGAAAAACAGCAACATATGCTAGCGTTTCGTTGTTGTCCAGGAGATTCAAAAAACAATCTTTGTATCCAACCAGGGAATTTACTAGAATAATTGAAAGATAAAATCTTTGGATTGATGAATAAGTAACAAACCGGAGCATGTAACTTTCGCCATTCCTGAACGATCGGATGCTTTTCCGGTCCAAAAGGATCCCCATGGAAAAAATCAGGAACGACTGTATAAAATCCAGCAGCAGCGACTCTATCTGCTAGCTTCCTTTAACAGTAAAAAGCAAATTAAATAGGATTCATTTATTGATGCTCAAGGACCGACTAAGAGGGAGAAAGATACCTCACGGTTGGAGCTTCATATCCTGCAAATGAATGAAATCAAGTTCAAAAAACAAATTAAGAACGATGCTAATTACTGTAATTTGCAACAACACTGGAGATGCCTAGAGCTTAAGCATATACCGAATACATCAGAAACGAAAAGCACCGCCGCCTTGGAATCGGTGGAACCGGTGACATAAGCACGCAGTCCTCCGATATCTTCCACGCTGCCTGATCCGCACGCAGAACTGAGGGAAGGAGGATTTTCACAGCATTGAGCGCCCGCCATCTCTCCAACTCAGGACTTCGATCTGACGAGAGTGAAAGGGGATAGAGAGGATCAGATAATGCCGATCGAACAGTCGGGAAAGTGGGGAGAATTTGTTTATTGGAAGGATCGGAGTCAAACCGTCAGAGAATTGAAATTACTGAAAGGCCCAACATAAAAAAAGCCAAAGACTAAGATTATTATAACCTCTGGTTCATGTATGAAATTCATAAAAACTGAAAAACTGAAGCCTAGATAAATACCTCCGGTTATGACCGACATATTCTAAGAACTTCCAGAAAAAAAACTTGTCTAGTCTATCTAAAGTCCCCTTTCACTCTCTCACTCTCTTCATATCGTGTTATTGAGGAGAAGTTGAAACTGATGGGCAATTACAACTATCCCACTTTTACTATATTTAAGGGAAAACTACCTCGGAATAGATCAACTTCATCGAACGTGTCTAACACTTACATCTCAGTGCATTTCTCTTGTCTGAAATTGGTAAAATGAAACAATCCTCTAATTCAATCTTTCAAGTGCTTGCTCAAAATCTTGTGGAGATTAAAGATTGTTTATTTAGTGTAAGCGTTTAAGAATAATTTACTTATTCTTCTCCATATCGAACCAGGAAACCATTTGTGCATCAAAAGTTTAAAAACTTTGGAACCTTAATCACTCAATTCAACTAAAACACAACCCCCATTCTTTTTCTGGGTGAGAATATTTGGACATTTCTCAAGGGATGAAAACTGATTAACGAAATTAAAATCACTTCTTTCAAACACACAATCCCATTCACTGCTCAGTTGCATTCCTCATTTCAGATATTTAGTGAACCAATCAAACATATATGTATGTGCTTCTTCTGCGTTCTTCACTGCTGCTTCATCGTTAACGTCGTATCTGATCGTCCAACCGTGCACAAGCCCGGGGAAGATTTTCACAAAGCTATCGATCTACACGATAAGTGAACAAATCAATCAGATTCAGCCATTAAAACTAGAATCAAAAGGAGATTATAATTAAGAGAAGAGAATAAAAACAAGTTTAGAGAGAGATCTACCTCAGGTTTTGCTGATAATGCAACCTTATACTGTTTTATCACTTCAGTTGGAGTTACATGGTCAATCTCTGCTGCTAGTATGGAAATGGGACATTTCACTTCTGAAACATATAAAAGAGACCCATTCCCATTAACAAAAAATTATTATGAAAATTATCCTTATTCCATTTTATAAAAAGGTAAATAAAAATTGGAGTGCCTTTGATATCTTCAACAGTGACGACCGATGGATGGAACATAACAGCTGCTTGAATCTCGTTGATCTTAGCTGACTCCACTATCACTTTGGCTGCCCAAAACATCAAAGATTGTTTCAGTCAGATATTACATGCAGAAGGCGAAGTCCATCGAAACTCACCTCCCCAGCAAATACCCACAGCGCCAATGGCAGATATTCCCTTTCTCTGTATTTCTTCTATCACTGCTTTGGCGTCTTCATACCCTTTATCCTACAATATGGGAGACGAAAATAAGCTCTCGAGTTATCATCAATGGCGTTAATGATGAGTGCAAACCGTTGAATGGAACTTGAGCCACTCCAGAAGGCTTGCATGCTTAGTGGAATCGTAAGGATCTCCATAGAAGAAGTCAGGAACCACTGCGTAGAATCCCGCTGCAGCTACTTTGTCCGCAAGCTTCCTGTACGTAGACAGCGAGGGGATCAGCTGAGTTATGTCTTGTTCAGAACATTAGACGAGTGTCTGCACAGATTTACCTCATGTTTGGAGATTCAAATCCTGGAGAGCAATGAAAAGCAAGCCAAGGGTAAGTTGTAGAAACCAACTCCAAGCAGAAGTAGTAGAATGAAAGTACAGATGGATTAATGGAGCAGAAATATGAACCGTATATGTCTGAAACGAAAAGCACAGCGGCTTTAGAATCACTAGATCCGGAGATGTAAGCGTTGAGTCCGCCGATGACTTCCAGCCACCCGGAGCCACATGTAGAACTCAGCACAGGAGGATTTTCGCAGCATTGCGCGCCTACCATCTCTCCACCTGATAATCTTCGATCGATTCAGAGAATGCGAGATGGCTCAATTAATGGGGGGAGAGAGAATTTATATATTGAGAAGACGAAGGATGAATCCACTGGGGTTAGAGGAAGGATGCTTCAAAGTCTCCTCCCTACGTATCTACAGTAAATCACTCCGTCTTTTATGTCTTTTCTGCGGAGATGGGATCTCCTCAACAACAACATCAAGAACAGTTCAGTAGTTGTAGTTAAAAATCAAAATTACAAATTCATAACAGTTGACCTAAGGAAGGAGCATCCAATTGGAAACGTCAATTGAATCTTCCAACTATAATGAGTAGTTTACAAGAAACAAAGATGAACGTGGGTGAGAATATTTAACTCTTGAAGCTTCGTCTTGTCTAGACATTGTGATCAGTCTTAGTATTTTAATGCAAAGACGTTTTCATGGAATTGATAAACGATCCTTTGAACTTTCAAAGAGTTTTAATACATAGAAACTAAATTCAAGGACTTCTTTCTTCACACACAATATCTAAAATATTCCAACCTTGGGGGTGTGTTTGTGTCAACCCGAAAGTATAGGAAAAATATGTCAGGGGAAGAAAAAAGCCAAAGCTAAGGGTCTGTTTGGAACCCTTAGAAAAGAAAATGAGAATTTGACCAATATTATTCTAAAAAATAGTTATTGAAAATGATATAATAATCAAATTCTCCATTTCACTAACTATTTTTTAGAATAATAATGATTAAAATTTTCTTTTCTTTTCCATGGGGTTCCAAACAAACCCTAAGGGTGTGTTTGTGTCATTTTGGGATTTTTTTTTGCTTGAGTCATCTTGAATCTTTTTCTCCCTTTAAGAAATATTAAAATGGATAAGAAAATGCTTCAATAGACAACTATGGGAAAAATAAATCGAGAAACATTAAAATGGTTATTGATCACTTATCGCAAGTTTATTTCACCGATATCACAATAACTTATGAACCCACTAGTTTAATCTAGGTGCATACGACTATATCCACCTTAAAATAGTGATTTTGTGTTTGTTTTTAAAATTATGGAATAAGTCAATATAGGATCATCCAAGCAACTAGCAACTCAAATTTGAAAAGTAATCTGATTGGAATTTGTCTTAAATAGATGATAAGCATCTTTCTTTGTTGAGATCAGATTAGTTTCTTTCTTCTGTCTCACATGCTTGACCTCATCTACTACATCCACCTTAAAATAGTGATCACATGTTTGTTTTTAAATTATAGAATTAGTCAATATAGGATCATCCAAGCAACTAGCAACTCAAATTTGAATAGTTAATTGTCATAAGTAAATGATAAACATCTTTCTTTGTTGAGATCAGATTAGTTTCTTTCCTCTTTCTCTTCTGCTTGTCACAAGACCCATTAATTAAATATGAAGAGGCCAACCTTTAGCAACTATCAAGCCAGTTCAATCGAGTAAGGTAAGTTTCCTTCAATTTTTTGTTGGAAATTGATTTTAATTAAATTTTTTTTTTTTGGTGGAATATTTCATCTTGCATTTCCTTATTTAACATAATCAATTTTGAAGAAAGTTGAAGAAAAAAATTCTAAAAATTTCAACTATCTCTCTAAATGAGATAAGTTTGAACGTTTTTCAACTTCCTAATGTTCTTTTACTAACAGAAAACTCAGTTGGTGTTTGATTTGTTCGATCTCCAATTTCATAGAGTTAAAAATCTTCATATCATGCATAAAATTCAATTTTTAAGACTGAATTTGCTATTTGTGATAACCCAACTATGCTAATTCAAAAGTTGGTTTTCATATGTAAAAAATGCTCTTCTAAGGTTTCAAAACACCTTTTGAATAGCTAGCTTGAGTTGTTTTGAAACAAGTGGTATCTTCTATAGCTTGAAACTGAAAAGTATGGATTGGTGTTAATTATTTCCAAAGAGCTGTTCGTGTAAGGTATGTTTATTCTTTCAATTCTAACCCCTAATTTTTGTGGGAATAATTGAAAATTTGTAGCAACTTTTTCTTCTCTAGCTATTCTTTGAAATCCACATAGCCATGCTTGCCATGCACGTCCACTTCATGTTGTGCATCTAGTTTGAAGTTTTGTTTTGTTAATGCTTGTTGAATCCCAAGTGTTCCATAAGTTCTCCTTGGGTAATTGTAGTATTTTAACCCTTTCAAAGAGTTTTTTGGAGTCCTCAATTGGCTTCTTATTTGTTGGCCTAACATGGTAAATAGTTCATGCGAATGTTCTAGTTTATATACTGAATTCAGTAGGCATGATTTATTAAAAATCACCTCCATTCCACTAAAGGGTTTGTTTAATTATTTTTCATAGTCATTATATGTAAAATATTTTTTAATCACAAGAGACCTTGCTTGTCACTTGACTTTGCCATCTATTAACGAAGATGACCCCTCCTATCAAATATAGTTAAAGGAAAATGTTTTGGTTACAAGTTGGTTGATAAATAGTATGTTGTTATGGTCCCAGATCTGACACAGGGATTCGTAGGGAAGAAGAGAGAGACGATAAAAATCAAACCAAAGGGAAGCTTGAAAACCCTAGAGCTCGTCAAGGAGAACTCCAAGCCTGTTTAACCTAAAATCAATGTTTTTCTTTCTCATTACTCTTACCCCTTAAATAGGGTTGACCCTTACAAGGTTTAAGATAAAATATTCCAAAAATATCCCTATAAATGAAATATTCCAAAAATACCCCTGTGGCTTAAAACAGAAATAAAATAAAGTAAATTAAAGAAAAATTATTAAAATAATAATTTTATTCCGTGCATAACATTACACCCCCCCTGGAAGAAAGATTTTGTCCTCAAACTTGAAAGTAGGGTATGTATGCCGACGTTTCCACCTGTTCCCAAGTAGCATCCGCGGTAGCAATGTCCGCCCTCTAGAAGCCCAAAACAAGAGCATTCCCCCTAGTAATATTTTTTTTCACAGTCGAATGTAGGGATGTGTGTCGAACGTCGCTACATCTCCCCAAGCAGCATCTCAGCTAAGGGTGGCTTCGAACCGAGCCGGCTCGCGAGCCGCTCGAGTTCAGCTCAGTTTCGGCTCGGTTCGAAACGTTATATTTCGAGCTCGAGCCGAGCTCGAACTCAGGGATGGGCTCGTTTACATTAACGAGTCGAGCTCGAACAGAGCCCGGTTCGGCTCGTCGGCTCGCGAGCCGACTCGTTAATATAACGAGCGATTCGGGATCGGGGATCGGGGATCGGGATACCTCTTCCATTCGGGAAATTTCTCTGCGAAACCCATACCTCCGTCTGCCATTCCCATGCCGTTTCAGCGTGATTTCTTGCGGAAATCGCTGTCCGTCGGCAGGTATTCAGGGGAAATGGGGGATTTGGTCTTCAAATCCCTCGTTCTCCCTCTCCCTCTTCGATTCCTCGATTTATTCCTCTACGATTTCTGTCTTCCGTCCTCAAAGATTTCTTTCTCGTCTTCCTCTGCGATTTCTTCCTCAAGCTTTTCTTCGCCGACGAGACGAAATCGACGGTCCGACGGAAGGAGGTAAGATTTTTATTTAATCTTTCTGTTTTTTTTTTCGTCGCCGAGCTAATCTAAAAAATCTCTAACTCTCTCTTCGTTTCTCAGCTTCTTTTCTCGGCTTCGTTTCTGAGCTTCGTTTCTCAGCAGTGCTTCATTATTGGAAAGTTTTTTGGATATCCGAACTGCACACTCTGTAAGCAAACTCGAGCTCTGTTTTTTTTTTTTTTCCGATATCTCCAGCTGACAGTTCAAATACACTCGGGAAGAAATCATTGTAAGAAAACTGGTATGAATTTTATTTCATGATTTTGAGTGTTGATACTGTTTGATTTTTTGAAATGGTGAGTTCTTGATTTAAGGGTAGAATGTAAGAAAGATCATTTTATACAGATTGTATAAGGTTGACCTATTTTATTCTCTTAATTTATTTTTTTGCTTGAGTGTGCCATCAATTGCATTCTAGCTGGCTGAGAGCCAGGAAACTTCATACTGAGCTAACATTCAAGAAAGAAAGGAAGGGTGGGGGAGAAAAATCCCCCACTTTGTCATTTGTTATGTTTTTGTATATCTCAGAATGACTTACTAAGCTCAATTGCTATAATGTTTGGAAAATAGTTGGTTGGTTGTCAATGATTTTTTTGCTCAAATTCCATTGTTCTTCATAAATGAAGTTATTATTCTAGACTTTCAAATATTTTTATGTTGTGGGATCTTGTTTCTTTTTTGCCTTCTTATTTTTAGGTGTCTGGCCTCTTATAAAATTTTGTATGTTTATCATATATTTCAGCAATAAACAGCAATGGTATTCAAATTGTTACTTGATATATTTTAGCAATGAAATTTTATTTCATGATTTTGAGTGTTAATAACATATTCTGTTCAATAATACTCTATTATAGTTAATGGAATCAGGAGCTTTCTTAATTGCATCCAACTTCTCTTTATTATAAAAAAGAATAAAAAAAGTTAGTTTTTGTCCTTCTTTCTTAATTCTCATTGAACTTATATCCACTGCTGTTCTTGGTATAGTGGGGTATTGAGGTTGAATTTCATTTTTTTTCATTTTTATCATTAATTTCTTGGTATTGAGGTTGAATTTCATCAGAATATTAGAAGAGAATGTTGGTGTGCTTATTTCCTTATCTTAGAAGTTTTTAAATTTATATATAAAAAAAGGATCGGTATATTGGACTGGAAACTATTGGGTGCAGGGCTACTGGCTCAAAGAGACCCCGCTGCATTGAAAGACAAGGGTCGTTCCCGATTGTCACAATGTCACGTACCTTCCTCTAAGAATAAACAAGTATCTTAAATTATGTGTAGGATCTTTGTTGTTCGGATAACTTTCTTTTCTTTATGTTTTTAATTTGTAATTTTGTTTTTTTGTAGAAGTAAGAATGTCAACACCTCCTCAATTGACATCAATAATTAACACTAGTTCTAGTGTAACTATAAATAGTGACTCAACTCCACCAGAGTCACTACCCTCTGTCATAGAAGTGGGCCCAGATGAAATTACTATAAACGAGGATGAAGGTGATTCTACTCATACCTCCAAAAGACAAAAAAAGTCTCATGTGTGGTTGGAATTCAAAGAAGTATCACTTAATGGTACAAAAAAGGCTCAGTGTGTTCATTGTAAAATCAATTTGAGTGTTATTAGTAGTGGAGTGACCACACATATGAGTCGACATTTGAAACGTTGCACTAGTAGAAAAGTGGCAATGAGAAAACAAAAAACCTTAAACTTTCAACCAGTGGGAGCGGGGTCTAATGTTGATCAGAGTCCATCTGGACTTCCTTTTATGGATTTTGGAGGAAATTATGATCAAGCTAAAATGAGAGTAGTCATTGCTCATTGGATTCTTATGCATGAGCATCCATTCATGATAGTAGAAGAGGAGGGATTTAATTTTGTAATGAAGATGGCAAATATGAATTATGAGAAAATATCCCGGAAGACTATTAAGAAGGAGTGTATGGAGGTGTATGAGGCAGAGAAAAAGAAATTGGAAATTTTGTTAAAAGAGATTAACAAGATTAGTCTTACCACGGATCTTTGGAAGTCTCAAAATCAAAAAATTGAATACATGGTTATTACTGGGCATTTTATTGACAGTAATTGGAAGCTGCAAAAACGAGTCTTGAGTTTTGTGCATGTTCCTCCTCCTCGTCGTGGCGTTGATATAGCAGATGCTATTTACAAGTGTTTGAAAGAGTGGGAGATTGAAAATAAAGTTTTTAGTATTTCAGTTGATAATGCTGCATATAATGATGTTTGTATCAGAGTTTTGAAACAAGATTTTTCAAGGAAAAAAAATTTGGTGTGTGGTGGAAAGTTGTTTCATGTGCGTTGTTGTGCTCATATTTTGAACTTATTAGTCCAAGATGGTCTTGTTCAGATTAAAGATATCATTGATAATGTGCGTGAAAGTGTCAAATTCATAAATCTGTCTGAGGCTAGACTTCGCACTTTTTCTGAAATTGTACAACAATTAGAACTTGGTGAAAAGAGGTTGGTTATTGATTGTCCAACTCGTTGGAACTCTACTTATGATATGTTGTCTTCTGCATTAAAATTCAAAGATGCATTCTCTAGATTTAAAGTTAGAGAACCAACATATGATTGTTTGCCAAGTTTTGATGAATGGGAAAAAGTTGACATGGTGTGTGAGATTTTAGAAGTTTTTAATGCAGTTACAAATATAATTTCTGGGAGTGACTACCCTACTTCTAATTTGTACCTTAGTGAGGTATATAGGGTAAAAGAAGTTCTGGATTTTTATTCTACAAATGAAAATGTTTTCATTAAGACAATGGTTAGTAGAATGAAAGAGAAATTTGAGAAGTATTGGGGTGAATGCAATTTATTGATGGCTGTTGCTTCAGTTTTGGATCCAAGGGTCAAATTAAAGTTGATCGAAATGTGTTTTCCAGTGATATATTCTATGGAGGAAGCTACAATGAATATAAATTTAGTTCGACGCACCTTATATGAGATCTACGATGAATATGTATCCATATATAATGTGGATATTAGAAATGAAGAGATTGTTTCAAGTACTAGTAGCTCTATGGGTGTTTCCACTAGTCGTAGGCCTTCATCAAGTTCAGGTTGGTCAAAGTTGATGAGTTATATGAAACAAAAGGATGCAGTTAATTTACCAAGGTCAGAATTGGAAATTTATCTTGAAGAAGGTGTATATAGTTGTGAGGAAACTTCACAATATGATTTTGATGTTTTAGAATGGTGGAAAGTGAATCAGATGAAATTTCGAGTATTATCTAAGATGGCAGCAGACATCCTTGTAATTCCCATATCCACAGTAGCTTCAGAGTCTACATTTAGTGCTGGTGGTAGAGTAATAGACTCATATCGTTCTTCCTTGGCACCAAGTACAGTTCAAGCTTTGATTTGTGGCAGTGATTGGATTCGGGTTCTTCACGGTGTAAAAAAAAATCAAAAGGTGAATTTCTTTGATCAATTCTTTATTATGATATTTTTTAGTATATTTTTTAGTTTTATTTATTAAAATTTTGTTTTATGATTACAGCCTGAGAAGAAGAGTGTAGAGATAATGCTATCAGCTACATGATTTGTCATGTTTCTCTCATCATGGTAATTTTAATATTTTTAACGACATTAAGTAACTAGTAATGGAAGAGTATTTTTTTATCTGACAATAACTAATTTTATTTTTTTGTTTTTGTCGTAGGTGGAGATTTTGCTCATGCAGGGATGTATATTATTTTCTAGCATTAAGAGAAACAATTATAGTTTGTAATTTTATAATGGATTTATAGTTTTTATTTGGGTGATTGTAAATTGATAGTGATATTTTATTTAATTTTGTTGTGTTTGATTATTGTATGAAGTTTATTTATAATATTATGCAGTGTATGAAGTGTTTAGACTATTTTATGAAGTGTTTATAAAATGTATAGATAATTTTATGGAGTGTTTATGGAGTATTTATGGAGTGTTTATGGAGTGTTTATGGAGTATTTATGGAGTGTTTATGGAGTGTTTATGGAGTATTTATGGAGTGTTTATGGAGTGTTTATGGAGTGTTTATGCAGGTATTATGTACATTGATTATGTCCAATTTTAAATAGAGGTCATGCCGAATTTTATAAAGGTATTATATACATAGATTATATTCAATTTTAAGAAAAGGTTATGCCGAATTTTATACAGGTATTATATACATAGATTATATTCAATTTTAAGAAGAGGTTATGCCTCAATCTTATACATGTATTATATATATAGGTTATGCTTAATTTTTTGTAGAGGTTATGTTCAATTTTATGTAAAATATATGTATAATTTTATATATAATTAATTATATATATATTTTTTGAAAAATTTTAAATGTATGTAGAGGCTCGAGTTCGGCTCGAAGCTCGGCTCGAGCTCGGTTAAGATTTTTGGGCTCGAGCTCCATAACAATTTTAGGCTCGAGATGAGGCTCGGCTCGAAGCTCGGCTCGAACATAGGCAGGTTCGGGCTCGGCTCGGCTCGATGCCACCCCTAATCTCAGCCCTCCCTTAGTCTTGGACTGGTGTGAAACAGCCCCTCACGGCGGCCCCCCATTGGCAAGGTTGCACTGCCGACCCTACACTTTGTCGGCATGGCCGCAACAACATCATGACCAGCCCCCTGGGATTGAGAAGACTCAGAAACACTGACCCCCTCCATTTGTTGCACCTTGAAACACTCAGAGGCCTGTAACCATCACGGACAACAGGATCACACTGCATATCCTTGTGAAATCTACACACAACCGCAACAGTACTAGTTAAGCCTCTGACTAATTCTGTGTAAATAAGTCCAATTCTTGGGACATGAGCAACTCCAAGGCTTGGACCCAGATCAGGTGCAACGGGTACTGAAAATAGTTGACCTGAAATCATTTGCATATGTTTTCCACTTCTTGTATTGTTTATCCCATAATAGAGAGCAACAACATAAGCCTCACAAGCATATTCATGCAAGTAAGCCATCAATAGCGGTGCACAAATTTCAGTGAGAATCCCGATTTCTGTAAAGGAGTGTGAATGGGGCCAGTTAAAATCTCTGTTGATGTAAGCCTGCAAGAGTTTCCCTTGATGTAGTACACCCAGATTGGCACTAGCTGTGAGTAAACCCATTACAGTAAATTGATCCAGAATTGCTTGTATGTGCATCACTGGTTTGTAGGCAGCAGTAAAAACCATGGATGATATGCTGGGCCAGCAACCAGTCCGACCAGTGTAATCCTCCATTACTTTGGTTGTTGTTGCAAGCTACCCATCATTGCCAAGCAGGTCAACCACACTAGCTACATGATGTCCCTCCCCCTTGAGTCCATAGGTGTTAAGCGCAAGCCCGATCATAATTGTGCTAAGCATTACCAAAACTGCCACAGAAAGTCCAGATATGGCAGCAAGACTGAAACCTACGTAGATGGCTACTGCACTGGCAAAAATTGGAATTATGACAAGCTTGTAGCCCAATGTGAGGCCACCTAGGACATTTGTTGTTGGCTGCTGTTGCACCTGCAGTTCTGAATTGTGAATAGCGTGATGAATTTCAAGCAGCAACAATGAATGGAACGTCACAAGAATCACAAGCAGCTGCACCTCAGACCAATTTTGTGAAGTGCGAACTGTCACAGCCCCAGCATGGGCAGCAATAGCTACAAGTGCAGCTACCATTTGTCTCATGCCTTGATCATGCTTGGATATGTAGAGATATTTTGTTGAAGATGGTTCCCCACTGGGTTGCCGAGAGCGAGATTGTGAGTGAGAGAGAGAATCCGAAAGCCAAAGACCTGCAGATTTGTTGTCGCTAACGCCTCCTCTTTTTCCATTGGCGAATAGCAGCAAATCGTGGTAAAAATTTAGAACCTTTCTGCTCAACGACGAACAGGTCTTTTGGTTCTGCTACCGCAGAGTTGGTCTTCGGATTTGAGGTTGCCAAATCGTCTAGTTCCATTTTTTGCGTCTCCTGTGGAAGACGTGTGGCCTCCCGTGAGAAAGGGGTTGTGGAATACCCCTCCGATTTCCAAACATCGGTGTCCCCGCCGTAGGATTTCGGAAGTTTGGGGAACTTTTTCGAGATAGAGAGCTCTCGGATTTCATACGTCTTCTGTTTGGGGAGGCGTATGGTGTCCAGTGAGAAAGGATTTGATGCTGAACCCCATTTCGGATTTTTCGATGAAGGAATTGCTGAGTCCCCAATTTCAGATTTTGCTGCCGATGGATAGACAGAGTGCTCTATGATTTCTTGCGTCTCCTACCTGTCCGAAAGAGCGTCTCTAGCGACGATTTTATCTATCACAACAATGAGTTGAGGATTTCCGTTCGAGAGAGCGCCTGTTGCCTCTCGTTCGGTGAATTTTTCGTGCTCGGAGAATTTCGGTCGTATGACCTTCTTGTCTGGGGCAGCGAGTTTCTCCCATGCAAAACGTTCAATGGAAGATGCACGCCATCTTTCGTCAGATGCTCTATACCATGCAAGTAGGGCTTCCAATTCGTTGTGCATAGCAATACATAATTCTTGGAACGAAGAATCATTCATTGTGTTCTTTCCTGCGGCATCGAGTTTCTCCCTTCTTGCGACGAGTTTCTCCCTTCCTGCAACGAGTTTCTCCCTTGCAGAACGTTCAATGGAAAATGCACTCCATCTTTAGTCAGATGCTCTATACAATGCAAGTAGGGTTTCCAATTCGTTGTGCCATAATTCTTGGAACGAAGAATCATTCGTTGTGTTCCCACTCTGATACCAGTTGTTATGGTCCCGGATCTGACACAAGATTCGTAGGGAAGAAGAGAGAGACGATAAAAATCAAGCCAAAGGAAAGTTTGAAAACCCTCAAGCTCGTCAAGGAGAACTCCAAGCCTGTTTAACCTAAAATCATTGCTTGTCTTTCTCATTACTCTTACCCCTTAAATAGGGTTGACCCTTACAAGGTTTAAGATAAAATATTACAAAAATACCCGTATAAATGAAATATTCCAAAAATACCCATGTGGCTTAAAACTGAAATAAAATAAAGTAAATTAAAGAAAAACTATAAAAAAAATAATTTTATTGCCTGCATAATATTTCCCCCTTGGAAAAAAAAATTAAAACCCTAATGGCAGCCTCACAAAGTGCTCCTACAACCATTGTTGCTACTACTCGTACACTCTCTTTAATCTCATGTTCATGTTCTTCACCTTTGGTCATTGATTCCAGAGCCTCTAAGCATCTTACTGATAAAATTGGAAACATATCTTCTTTGTCTCCTTGTGCAATGGACTAATTTGTATCTATTACAGATAGATCTCAAACTAAAGTACCGAGTACTAGTACTTCTACTATATCCTCCTCTTTATCTTTTTCTAAGGTTCTATTTATTCCACAATTTTCATTGAGTCTCATGTGTTTTAGCAAATTGACCAAGAAATTAAACTACTTTATAATTTTTTTTCCTTCTCATTGTGTTTTTTAGGACATCAAGACAAAACAAGTGATTTGTAGCAGCCATGAGAGATGACTCTATTTCTTGGACCTTTTAGTTTTGACAGTTATAGCAACAACAAATCCAAGTGTAATACAGTGGCATAATAGGCTTAGTCATTCTTCATTGCCTAGTTTAAAAACATTGGTTCCGTTTTTTAAATATCTTATTAAGTTGTCTTGTGAGTTTTGTCAGTTTGGAAAACATCATAGGTCTGTTTTCTTACCCCGATAGAAAAAGTATCTTAGTTCATTTAAATATTTGGGGACCAATTGATGTACCAAACACTACTCAATCTAAGTACTTTGTTATATTTGTGGACGATCATTCCTAAGTAATTTGGCTTTATTTAGTGAAAGATAAATCAAAAGTTTTCTCTCTCTCTTTGATTCCTATGATATGCTTGAAACTCATTTCACAAAAAGATTTTTTTATTTGTTAATGCTAAGGAATATTTCTCTTCTTAATTTCAATCTTTGTATTAAAAGAAGGGAATTGTTCATCAATCATCTTGTACATATACACCTTAGTAAAATAGTATATCTGAAAGAAATAAATGGCATCTTGTAGAGGTTGCAATAACTCATATGACATCCACGATTGTTCCTCAATATTAACTTAAAAGAAATTTAACTTTCTTTCTGTGGTACAAAAGGCCAAGGGGAGGGCAGGCCCTTTCCCTGTCTTGTAGAAAAGGGGAGGAGGGGGCAGGGCTGCATCCCCCCTATCCCTCTACATTTTGAGCGACAAGGGAGGGATCCCCTGCCATTGTGCAAAAAACGGCGAGGATGAGGGATCCCTTCCCCATTGCAAACAAAAGGGGGGTCACCCCTCCCCTCTTTCTAGTGGCAGCCACCAACAAGGAAGAATCCTCTCGTTCCTCGCCTCTATTGTTCTCATTCGTGATAGTTGATTTGGCTGCTCGGCCAGAACACCGCTTCGCCAATTAAACCTACAAACTCAGTCGGGTCCATTGGGTTCTTCCCCTTCTACGTCTAAACTCCTAACCCGGACAGTGGACTGGGTCTAGTTCAGAATCAGTTTTTGTAGTTAAAAGCCGTCCTGTTACTTTCCTGCCTGTAAAAATGAAATGTGTCCGTAGAGAATATATCTGTTGGCAAAATAGTATATTCATCGGAAAAAGCTGTAATGCAGGAAAACTATGGCATATCCAGTTCATGATAAGAGTCGTTGAACCGTGATAACAAAACGAGCTTTTAAACATGTAAATGTCAGGTTTCGGACTTTTAAGAAAGTTTTATAATTCCTCATTTGAGATATTTAACGAACCAGTCTAACATGTAGATATGGGCTTCTTCTGCTCTCCTCACTGCTGCTTCATCGTTAACATCGTATCTAACTGTCCAACCATGCGCAACCCCGGTGAAGATTTTCACAAAGCTATCAATCTACACAATATGCGAAGAAAATCAATAAGATTCAGTCATTAAAGCGAGAACCAAAACTTCCTCAACGGTATTTAATCTCACCAGTACAGTCAAACTCGCATAGAACGGTTTTAACAGAACAACTACTTAACCGATTATGTAAGACAAGGCTTTGGCAACATCAACACATCAGAACACAATTAACAAGATTATATATAGGCAAGACAAGAGAATGAAAAGAAAGTTTGGAGAAGTCTACCTCATGTTTTGCTGATAAAGCAACCTCGTACCGTTTTACCAATTCAGGTGGAGTACCCTGGTCAATCTCAGCTGCTAGTATCGAAATGGGGCACTTCACCTCTAAAACATATCATATCAATCAGACCGATTCCCATTAACTAAAGGATGATTTGAGTATTTGAACATATCTTAGTGAAGCAAAACAAACAACAACACCATGATGTACACATGTGAAATATAGCATACAAAAGCCTAAGTATTTTTAAAAACCTGAAAGCAATTCTTGCATTCGTATTATATTATAGATATGTAATCATATACTTGTACAAGCTCAGCACCTTACATTTGATTTTTGAGCTTGGTTAAATAATCGTAAAGATTGATTAGCAGGACATCCACCTAATACTAAAGTAATCTGCATATGGGAAAGAGCCTATTAAAGTATTACTCTTTTTAGCAATGGTTTTTAATTTTGAAACAATCAATTTACCACAAAAGTGACGAGGAGAGATGAATAAATTGGGTTCATCCTGATTCAACTCTGTTTGACCACCAGTTGAACTGTGATAATATCATTATGATATCATCATTTAAAAATTTAAAAATTCAGAGGAAGAACCATTCTTTGCCTCCCCTCCAGGGAAGGATCCCCCCACCCCCACCATCATCATAGGGTCTTTCCCTCATCAACAAATTTAAAGGAGGTCGCACCTCAAGCCTTCCTCCCCCCAATGACCTGCCAACCAGGTTTCATCTGTTTTTCGGGTTTGTAGTGGCCGAGACAGGCAATCAAGTCTTATTGAACCTGGTTCAACAGGTCTATCTGATCCGGGTTTTGTAACAATAGTAGCAACATAAATTTAATTAAACAATTTACTTGAACCAACTATATATTTACTCAAACAATTTCAAAGCTGTGATTGAGCTAATCCTGTTCATCTGTTTTAGAATCACTATTTTGAAGTTCTCTTCACATTCTTATAAAGTTTTGAAAAAAAAAAAAAAGGTTATGTAGATGTGTTTATTTTCAAGGAAACAAGTTTCTAAAAATCTTTTGCCAATGGCTAAGAATCATTATATTTTGTCAATAGGTAACTTTGAGATTGGATCTGCTGAAGGCGTGGAATGTACTATCTCAAGAAGCGCCTAAAATGTGTTAGGGCTCTCAAAAGATCTCAGATCTCTCCCCACTTTGATCTGCTTCAGCGGACCCCACCACAAAACACACTGAATATGATTTGTCAGGCACCCTAGTACAGAATCTTCCATTGCAGAAGATCTCAACCCAGTGACTCTGATCTTGAGACTGTTACAAATATAAAGTATCACCTTTGATATCATCGACAGTAACGTTTGACGGATGGAACATAACAGCTGCTTGAATCTCGTGGTTCTTAGCAGACTCCACTACTACTTTGCCTGCTCTTAATATCAAATTTGTTTGAGTCAGGTCTTGCATGGAGAAGGCAATTCAAGTCCCTAAACCCTAAGAAGAGAAGAAACTCACCTCCCCAGCAAATGCCGAGGGCGCCAATGGTAGACACTCCCTTTCTCTTTATTTCTGCAATCACCGCTTTGGCGTCTTCATATCCTTTATCCTACAAATTAAATGCAAAGTGGGAGATAATCTCTTGAATTATCATCATGAATGGCATTAGTGATGAATTAATTAGAGTATTAATTCATAACAAACTGTTCCATGGGATTTTGACCAGTCCTGACGGCTTGGATACTTTGTGGGATCATAAGGATCCCCATGGAAGAAGTCAGGAACCACTGCGTAGAATCCTGCTGCAGCAACTTTGTCTGCAAGCTTCCTGTATGTACATGAGTGGAGAGTGACGATAGAATCAGCCGAGCTCAGTCTTGATGACTCCAGAAGATAACATGTTTACACAAATCATGACTTATTAGCACAAAACCTGCCGATGAAGATCAAGAGAGTGGCTGCACACATTTACCTCAAGTTTGGAGCTTCATATCCTGCAAAACAATCAAAAGCAAGCCCAGGGTTAAAACAAGATCAAAGCCCAGAATGAAAAGCAGAAGTTCTATGTATAGGAACACTTAATTGGGTAGACATATGTACCATAAATGTCCGAGACCAAAAGCACTGCGGGATTAGAACCACAGGATCCAGCAACATAAGCGTTTAGTCCGCCGATGACTTCCAGACTCCCGGCTCCAAACGAAAAACTCAGAAAGAAACAAACCAATTGTATGCCTATCATCTCTCCAACTCAACTTCGATCGATCTAGCAGAATGGCTCAATTAATGCGGGGAAACAAAATTAATTGACAACAGAGAATGCAGTCCACAGCAGCAGAGAAACCAATGAGTGATCTGTAGCCAGAACGGCTAATGTTCTAGTCTTCGCAGCTGATAGTCTTTTGGTGCCCCTTCAACGTTGTCAAAATTTTGAGAGAGCCAGCCTTTGCGTTTGTTTATAGGTTCATTGACTAATTCCTGAAATATATAGAACTTAACATTCAAACATAAAAATAAAAGAACACAAATAAAAGAATGATTGACAAGATAAGATATATATGAGATATAAGAGATGATAAAATCTTGGATGACATAGTACCACATTAAACCACTTACAAATGGATCCAGGACTCTTGCACAGATCCATGTTGACAAGGCAATACAAATTCTTCTCAGACAACAGTTAATAGTGAGATTCATCTTTTCAAAGATAAAGCAGAACAGAAGCAGCTGAAGACTTCAGACCATTTAGTAACTCAGCTCACCACAGTTCATATAGAACAAGATATTACAAGAAAAAAAAAAGGTAAAGTAGCCAATAAGGCCAAAGGTCTACCAAATGGGCGTATATTGGAGGGAATCACACCTTCAACGTTGTAGTTCCAGCAACACCCTAACAACATTTCCAGCTTTAGCAGACCTGTTGACCCGAGCTGTGAATGACAAAATAGCATGAGAAAAATTGCCTTTTTATACAAAAGATGAGGAGACAAGATAACACATGGTCACTTCCACAAATATCTATCACTTCTACAATCAAATCGCTATTATGAAACAAAAAAAACCATTTCTCATGACTGCATGAAACAAAAGAAACAAAAAATAGTACCCAGACTTAATCTTGACAGACTTTAAACAAAATGGATATAATTAGACAACTCTGAAAGAAAGCTAGTAGAAGCAACAAATATTAAACCATAAGAGAGCCCTCGACATTGAATACCATGGCTCTAAATCACATTCTCTTGAGCAGTCGAACCTACCTCAGGCAGTCAAAAGAACAATATTGAGAGAAGAGACACTGCCAATCCAATATTGAGAGAGAAGAGACTGCCAAGGAATGAGCTTGATCAATACCGACATTGAAATTCTCTTGCAGAACCCAAGGCTTCCCATGAAACAAAGATATTATCATATATAATTCGGTAACCTTCATACAGAGACCAGACAAAGACGATTCCCTACCTCCAATCTCTGTCAGTTAAGATAGTTGATTTATAACATAAATGAAGCACAACACAGAGACAACTTAAAGTCACATAATTCCAATCAAAACTGAACCACTGGTACAAACTAAAGTCAAAGAAAACTATTTCAGAAGAAAAAAAAGTCAAAACAGATACAGAAAACAAGAAAAAAGAGCCCTACTCGACGCAACAAAACCAAAAAAGCTCCCACGTCGAAACAGTTCAGACATTACTGCAAGCAAATCCGATAATTGAACGCACTTTTCCAGTCAAACCAGAAAAAAATGTGCTATTTTCAAGTTAAGAAAGATTTTTTTTTCCGGTGCCACGACGAATGGCAGAAGCAGAGGGCCTCAAGCTTTATGGGTATCTTAAATTAGAGAGTTTTATCAGTTGCCGGCCCCGTAAAACCTTAACAACCACCCAAAGGACCGTCTCTCTGTTTACCATTTCCGCAAACGCACAAGACTCCAAAGACACTCACGACAGGATGGAACTGAGAAAATGGTTGCAAATACCATTGGAAGAAATTACTCATTTATAACTCATAATAACTAAGGCAGGAGTTCATGATTTAACTTGTCGCCCTCTTTTCTCTGGATTTCACTACAGTAACTATCCTCTCCTCCGAGAATCCTGCTCCAAGAAATTTTGTACTTGTCTACTGTGCATGTGCTAAAAACACCTCGGAGACTCCAACCCAATTGATCTCGAGAGACAGGAGAGAAGAGGAGAGGAGAGGATAAAAAAGAAGAGGAGAGGAGAAAGAAGAGAGAGTTGACGAGAGGGAGGAGGAGGTAAGGGAGGAGAGGTTACCAGTAGATCGATGAAGGAACAGGGCGTTGAGAGGTGGAAGACAGTGTCGGTAGTATCGTGTAGAGGAAAGGACGTGAGTGCTAGATGTTATCCAGTATATTTGACGACAATCAAATAAATATACAGCAAAAATTGAGAGCCCTATTCGAAGTAGGTAAAATTGAAAGCACCATTAAATATAAGTAAATAATAATAATTAAATATAATTATTTTAATAATATTTTACCATATGACTAAATATGTATAATAAGAAGTTATTATTATTTAAATTTTAAATATTTTATTATTACATAAAATTATTTTAAGATTGAAAATATAATTAGCCAATTGTGATATAGTTAATTATATAAATTATTTTTTATAATTTAAATAAAATACAAATATATAACATATTTAATTATTATTAGTATATTAACGAAAAAATTACTATTAAAAATAATAATCATTACGTTAATTTTATACAATATTATTGAATCTTTTATAGTAATGAAAAATTATTATTACTAGCAATTACTAAATGTATTAATACTTAAGTTTATTTATTAATATAATACTTTAATAATTTATGACAAATAATTTCATAATGTTATAATTTAAAATTTTAAAATTTAAATTATAATCATTAGATTATATTAATTTAAGTGAGTGTGTAAATAAAGTGAAATATACTTTCAACTTAAATTTTAAAAATATTTAAATAATTTAACTTATCAATCTATTCGGCCAAGAAATTTTGAAGATTTGGATTTTTTTTCTCAATATGTTCTAGTGCATCATGGCCAAAAATATAATTACGAATCAACTCCCTCAAGTAAAAGCGAAAGTGAAAGTGAAAGTGAAAGTGAATCACTTGTTGATGTTAGTGTGGTAGATGTAAAGTGTACTAGAAAACAATTTTAGTGTTAGTACCCAAAATGAAAAATATAGTGTAAACAAGAGAATGAGTAACTTTTTATAATATACCTAAATAAAACATATACCTAAACAGATAATTAACCAAAACATAATAAGTAATTTAATATAGTATTAAAATATATTAGTATAGTGATTAATTAAATAAGATATTTTTTAAATAAATGATTGTAGTTTATTATAAATTAATACAATAATTACTTGTAACTGTGCACTAATTAATTAAAAAAATAGATGAATCAAAATTTAAAAAATAACACAAATGAATATAATAAATAATTAAATATTTTTATTAATAACATAAGATATATTTAAACATAAAAAAGAATTAAAAAACTTGATTAAATTCTTACTTTAATAATATTTTAATTACCACTCTTAAATAACTGATTTAATGTAGTAATAAAAAATAAATATAATAAATAAATAAATCTATTATTTTATTAATAACATTAGATAGATTTTTACGTAGTATAAATTAATAATATATTACCACAAAATAAAAAAATCATTAGTTTAATTAATTATAAAAATATAATAATTAAACAAAAATAATTGATCAAATGCTTACTTTAAAAATAATTTAATTACCACTCTTAATTTACTAATTTAATATAGTAATAAAAATAATGAATATAATACATTAATAAGTATATTGTTTTATTAATAAAATAAGATAGATTATTAGTAACATATATAAAATATAATAATTAAATAAAAATGCTTGATAATGACAATTAGATAACAATGAGTTTGTTAATATTAAAAATATCAAGGTAGTACATGTGAAAGACAACGTACATGCACAAAAGTAGTAAGATACAACAATCAAATCATTCCACATGTGAGTTGCTAAAGCATCTCAGTATTGTGTGGCTCATGTGGATTGAAATGCACGCTCCCTTCGAATATTTGTTAATTGGTTGTCTTCATCTACAAGACCATGACTATCATCGCTATCTTCATCATTATTTACACCTAATAAGACCTCATCATCTCCTCCACCAAGGTCATTACCTGAATCATCCTCATCTATTTCAAATATATCCATGTAATCCTTTGTACATATATAATTATATAATATGCAACAAGTAATTACAACTTTTGTATAGATCTCAAAAGTAAATGGAGGAGCACATTTGAATATTTGAAATCGAGCTTTTAAAGCACCAAAAGGTCGCTCAATAGTATTTCTCAAAGATGAGTGCCTTCGGTTGAATAATTCTTTATCATTTCTAGAAAGATTGTCTCCAAATTCTTGCAAATGATAACAAGTTCTTCTATATGGAGGCAAAAATCCTAGAAGATTTGCATAACCATCATCGACTAAATAATATTTACCTACAATAGAAGATATATTTCACATAAATTAATTGAAGATAATAATAGATATATTGCGTAAAAATATATTATTTACCTTCAAGTACCAAGAGTTTATCTCAGCGAGTCAATGCTGACTTCAGTACACGTGAATTAGATGTTGATCTCTCCCATCAGCAAGTTCATAAGTGAATTGCATATCAAATGTACTCAATGTAGTTTGAATTGGACTCAACCCACTTTCCATTATCCAACCTACTCTCCATTACCCAACCTACTCTTAATCAGACTTTCTACCCGTCCTAGTAACTAGGGACACATAGAAATACAATAAAACATAGAAAAAAATACCATGCGACAGATATTTATAACACCCGAATCTCAAGTAAGTTAATTTTTTGTAGGGTAAAACTCAAGTAAGTTAATTTTTTTCTAGTATAAAAATGGTTAAACTTGATTTTTGTAATTTCCAATTACTATTTTGAAGAAAATATAAAGTAAATCATGTTAATATTGTATGTTGAACTATTAGATCTAGCAAAATCAAATTAGTTTCAATTTTTTTACTATTCATTTGACATGCGGGCATCAATGGAAGGTCAAATCTACATAACATAATGCCCATAGAGAAAAAGATGTTCAATCCCAAGGTTGCTCCTCTACATGATTCACAATTTTATAGTTTTTGTTAATGTTGTGATAGAATAACAAAAAGAGGACTTCTCTAGGTAACCAGGATAATAGAAGACAATAGTTGAAATGAAAAAGTGCAATGACAATGTTTGAAACATTGCATTACTCTCTCTCTCTCTCTCTCTCTCTCTTTCTAACTTACTCAGATAAGATTTGCACCGCAACTTCTTTGAAAGCCTGTTCTTGCCTCCCTCTCTCCTCCATCCTCGGAGCTCCGCCATTTAGTTGCTAATTGCATCAATTTCCTTAGAATCCTTGTAATTTATATTTCTTATTATGTTAGGTGGTTTTTTTGACCTGTCTTTAGAGTTTAGTTTACTCAATACACTTAAACCAAGCACAAGTTTAGTTCAGGGGCTAAATGAATAAAAACCTAATTCTTCAAAAATGTTTTAGGAGACTTTATGTTTGTGAATTAAAATGAAATGAGAGTAATTAAGAATTTAACTATGTTAATTATAATAATTAATACTAATTTGAACTCAAAATGGGCTCCTAAAGCCACACTAAGCATTGGTGCTAATACTGAGCATCTAATGGATAGAGCCCCGAGACATTCCTGACGAAGATACGGCCGCTAATACTGGTCAGCAGGCGCCAGGTTAATCGGAGTTCGGTCCAGTTTAGGATCGCCGGTCGGTGAGGGTTCACGTCAGGTGTAAAACTGTAAATAAAACGGCTAATTTGCGCGATCTGCCTCGTTGACAAATGACGATGGGAACTGGGAAAGGACAGGTCGGTTATTTTATGGCAATCTGTATAGTAGATTCCCAGCACACGTTTGGCTGGTATATAACCCAGCAAAAGAACCAACGAACCCTTCCTCACGTCCACTTTTTGAAAGATTTTGGGGAGGGTTCTGATAGGGTTTTGAGGGAGAGGAAGAAGAGGGAGAGGTTTTTGTTCTCGTTGGGCTGAGGACTGAGATGGGTTCTTTGATAAATAAAGCCGAAGAAGCAGAGGGAGAAGAGGAGCCGATTCTGATGGAACAGACCCATAGGTTTTGCATGTTCCCGATCAGATATAAGCACTTGTGGGAGATGTACAAGAAAGCAGAAGCAAGCTTTTGGACCGGTGTGCAAATTATCTTTTTTCTAATTAATTGTTCGGAATGGCTTTTATGTTTGTTCCAACTTCTCTGTTTGTTTTCTCCTTAGAAAATTTTGCTACATCGTCTTAGTTTATATGACTTGAGTTCGTTCAAATTGTTTCTTTACAATTGAATTGCCTTTTTTCTTGTTATATCAATTGGAGTTTCTGAGTCTGCCTTTCAAGCTACTGCATTTGTTTCCCAAAATGGAACGTTTCTATCACGTTAGATGGAATTTAAGTTTTTCTTTGCTTGGTCAATATTGTGGTTTTTCACCCATTTCTGAAAGGGAACTTCTCGACTTTCTATTGTCCTTCAGTCTGTCTCTCTGTGGGAAATGAAACTTTCCCCGTTCTCTGAACTTGCATTTTTCCACGCGTTTTGGGAATTAAATTTATTAATTTACAGACTTCCAGTTTGTATATTTTATTTTTGGTTCAATTTCAGTTTTTACTTTCTATGAATTTCTCCTTTTGGTTAAAATACATCTTTTTACATCAATTCATTACTTCTGTATACATCTATTCATGTTAAAGGGTTTGTGGATGTTATGAGGTCTTCTGTTCCTTAGTTCTGTCATGGATATTTCAACTGTTAACGACTGCTGTTTCCTTAGTCAACTTGTATTAAAGCAGTGGAAGCTTCCATCGTGACAAGATTTTTAAATCCTGTAACATTATATATGGTGTAAGAAGAACAATTTTGGACTATCTACAACTAACATTCCGAAATTTAACTGACTTTACTGGAAAAGCAGACTCAAAGATCTTGGACCAGAACCAGTTGGCATACTGATAACTAAATAAGAATTGAGTTGGATTATAAGCGTGGAATGTACAGCTCCCTAACCATCTCTAAATAAAACATTTCCACATTAGCATCTTGAATAGGGCACTGCAAGGCTGCCTCTAGTAGTAAAGCAGTTCTCATCCTATGGAATAGTTGTTCCATTTACTGGAGTTACAGGAATCTAAAATTGCTATTTTTTTTGGTTGCTGATTATATTTATGTGTTCATTGTTAAATATACATAATTTGCCTACTTCTTTTCTCCTTTACTTCTATGATGCTATTCTTTATTTTTTTCATTTTTCAATGGTTCTATATATTTGTGCTTGTCCTGTCAATATAACATATCCATTTTTCTCTTTGTGACTTTTATTCATTTGTTTCTAAATATTGCTAGGCTTCTCTGTTTTCTGATATTAATTATTGAAAAATTCCTCTGAATTTTCTCTTTCCCTGCCTTAGTTTGACGTTTGCAACTTCCTTGACGAACTTATGGTGCTTTAAAACTTTGTTGCTCTTTGTTTTTTTCTGATGGCATGCTTGACTAAATTGCAGCTGAGGAGGTTGACCTCTCACATGATGTGCATCAATGGGAAGCCCTTTCTAGCTCCGAAAAACACTTCATAAGCCATGTGTTGGCCTTTTTTGCTGCTTCTGATGGCATTGTTTTGGAGAATTTGGCTGCAAGATTCCTAAAGGATGTCCAAATTCCTGAGGTTTTCAGTTGATCAATGCTGGATAATCTTCATTTGCAGTTTTTTTTCTTCTTTTGTCTTATCATTTGGTGGCAGAGTATAGTATGTATTACTATAGTAATGACTTCTTAAGTGGAAGTCTCAATCTATTGACAGCAGCAACCAGGCCACCAACAGAAAGAACCTTCTCCATCCATGGTTGGAGTATGATCTCTTATCTACTCTGCGGTATTATCCTAGTTATCTGATCACTTATTTAGGAACAGAATCCATTGTTGGCATTCAGCTGTCTGAATTCTATAGATTATGATGGTCTGTGTCTTGTGCGAGCATACTAGATAGAATTTCAACTTCTGAATCTAAGTACTCTCCATTATATTAAAGTATACAATTCTGGATAACTTAGCTTGTCTGGACTTTGTTTATATTAATCTTGGAGGTGTGTAACAGTTAATTTCTGCATGAATGTAGGCCCGAGCATTCTATGCTTTTCAAATTGCCATGGAGAATATCCATTCAGGTTGAACTTTATAAGTGGGTTTATGAAATTTTCATTTGTCTTAGTGATGTTTCATCCATCTGATTTAGATGTTTTTCAGAGATGTACAGCTTACTATTGGAGACCTATATTAAGGACTCAAAGGAGAAACATAGATTATTCAATGCTATAGAAAATATCCCTTGTGTTGCTAAGAAGGCAAAGTGGGCCTTGGATTGGATACAGAGGTATGTTAGTATGCATTTTATTGTAGAAGTCACTCAGTTTCTCTTTCAAAAGCTAGAGGAAGAATGCTTAGAATCATTGTTCTTCTTGCTGCTTCTCAAAGATGGGAGGGAGGGGGAAGCCGTTGGGATCGGTTATATAGAATAATGCATTATATTAATGTAATTTGGTGAATGTGAGGTTTCCATCCGATTTATCAGGCTTGTTCATTATTTTGGTCTAGGTCAAAGATGGCCCTCTTTAAAATATGTCATACACACTCTTTTTGCTTTTGAAATACGGAAATGTGATTTTCACCTGTTCTCCATTTTAATACACCTCTAGTTGCAGCTCCAATTCTTTTGTAGAGAGACTTGTTGCATTTTCATGCGTTGAAGGCATCTTTTTCTCTGGGAGGTACTTGACTTCTTTGAGTGAGCTGAACTATATTTTATACTCTGTGCTGGTCTTTTACATATTAACCGTGTTTTCTTTTCTCCAGTTTCTGTGCCATTTTCTGGCTGAAAAAGAGAGGGCTGATGCCTGGCCTAACATTCTCAAATGAACTTATCTCAAGAGATGAAGGTCTACACTGTGACTTTGCTTGTGCATTGTACAGGTAAATTCTTTATATGCTTATTAACAATGGTGATGCAAGTCTTGTAGATCTTATGTGTGGAATCTTTCAACTTAACAGCTTATTGAGGAGACCATTACCCTGGCAAAGAGTGCACGAAATTGTGCATGATGCAGTGGAAATAGAAACAGAATTTGTTTGTGAAGCGCTTTCATGTGCATTAATCGGCATGAATTCAGATCTTATGAGCCAATATATCAAGTTTGTCGCAGATCATCTGCTGGTAAACCTGTTTTCTTGTATTTTTGTGGCATATAAAGTCTTTTGTGTTTTCATTCTATATTCATAGACTGTCTGAAGGTTAAATATGACATTGGTTTTTCCAGATATCCTTAGGGTGCCAAAAGATGTACAATGTGGACAATCCATTTGATTGGATGGAGTTCATATCCTTGCAGTAAGTATCAACTTTATTATTGTGAAACATTATGTGTTGATGGGACATCAAATTGCAGCAGAATGCTTGGTAAGAATTCTGGAGGTTTTCAACTGCCAGCTTCGTTGTACATCATGCTGGATCTGATGATGTTAACACATGACGGTGGACAGGGAAACAACAAAAAGACAAATATGATTATTAAAGACATGCCATAAGCTTTTCTCATGGTTTGACACAATGAAGTTGTTAACTAGAAACCTGACATGTATCAATTGATACAACTTATACAGATGTCTGTGTTCTATATAGGCAAATGAGAACTATCTTGGTCTTTCTACAGACTGACAGGACATTGACAAATACCACATATTGTCCATTTCAATCTCCATATAAAGCAAAATCATTATGTTTGTGGACATATCTATAGGATAAGTGCAGCCGAATCACCTCGATGGTGTGCTGTAGTTGCATTCTGTTTAGACATAATTTAATTCACCTTTTTTTCAACATCTCCTTCTGCAGGGGAAAAGCCAATTTTTTTGAGAGAAGGGTGGGAGACTACCAAAAGGCTTCAGTAATGACCAGCCTGGAAGAAGGAAACCAAAATTATGTCTTCAGAGTGGATGAAGATTTTTAGTCAAGAAAGCATGCCTTTCTCTAGTCTATATGAGAACGATGCTTGTGTACTTACCTCGGTATGAGCCCTTGTTGTAAGTGATATTTAGGGAGAAAGTGTTGAGCATATCTGATTTTGTTGGCATATTCATGGATTTGATCCTGATAAGGGCAACAAATTGTAATGGCATATACTCATTATTTGCTGTGCCAAACTGGGTCTATTTGTGTGGAAGTAGAATAGCCACCAGTTTACATGTTAGTAGGTTGTAAACCATCTCTGTTTCTGTTGCATGCACTCATTCTTATTAATTTTCTTAATTTGGGTTTTGTAATTTAAAAGGTGATAAGGAGGAAATGGTCAAGCCAAGTGTCTTTTCTCTTATATGAGGAACTATTAAAGGAAGTAGGATTGGATGCAAGATAGGAAAAAGTGAGTTAGTTGAACCACCCCTATGACTCTATACACAGAACCCCATTTAACCTTTTAAAAGAACTTTGGAGGGAAGAACATGCTAGACAAATCTACTAGAGGTTAAGAAAAATACTAAAAACTGCCAAAAATCTTCACAAAACCTTCAACAGGCAGAAATTCTAGTGCAACTTTGTCAAAATTCAGCTTAAACTGGCATAGAGCCAGCAACAAGTAGGCTCTCTGTTTAAACTCCATCCACCACAAGAAACTCGACTTATAAAAATAAAACCATGTACAAGTGAATTCAAAATTTGCTGCCAGAATGGGTTTTCCTAGTGAATTACAAATTCCATGGTACTTCAAAAACATCCCCATTGCTTATATATATTCGTTAGTACAAAAGAAACGCGGGTTGTGGGCATACGTATCTTATATAATTACACTTTTATGCTATCTTTATGAAATTCATTTTATTTACCCCTTTGCCACATCTAGACGTGGGGGAGGAGTTCTCTCTCTTTTTACCCTTTGTTCATGGGTGCCTTCTAATAATTGGAAGGGAATCCCTTCTACCAACGAATTTGTGAACTCACTAGAAGAGGTATAAATTTGTTGGTGATAATGGCATAGTCTTGGGGTTACTTTTTCCAGTGCAGGCTCCTCTCTAGTTGTGCCACAGCTATAACAGCTCCTATAAGATTCATTTTACTTATTTATTTTAATTTTTTGTTTCTTGTTCTATGGTGTTTTTTATGCTATATTTGAGCATATGGTTTATTTTTTTTTTATTTATGTTGCATTTGTTCTTTTAAAGTTGCATATGTTTTTTTATCCAAATCTGAATTCGGACCTGGATTTTGGTATGGAGGCTAGATTCTTGTCCAGATTCGGGTCTAAATTCAGATCCAATTTCTGTTTTAGGTTCAAATCCAGTTTTCAGAACCCTAAAAAATCCTATACCATCAGACCCTAAACCCTAAAAACCTTAAACCTAAAAAACCCTAAAATCGTAAACCCTAAAAACTCCCTAAACCCTGAACCCATCTAATCTCAAAATCCTTAAAAACCCTAAACCTAAAACAGTACTAGACCATACAATAGTAAAAAACCTAAACCCTAAAAGCCTAAACCCAAAATCCTAAACCCATCCTCAACCCTAGAACCCCTAAAAAACCCTAAACCCAAACCCATCCCGACCTATCCTTAAACCCATCCTAAGCCCTAGAATCCTAAAACCCCTAAAAACCACAATAAACCATAAACCTATCCTATCCTAAAAATATTATACCCTAAAAAATCCCTAAACTTTAAACCCAACTAATAAAAAAATCCTAATAAACCCTAACCGAAACCCACAGTACCAAACCCTACAATAGTAAAAAACCTAAACCTTAAAAACCCAAAACCCTAAAAACCCCTAAAGCCTAAAGCCACATAAACCCTAGAACCCCTAAAAAACCCTAAACCTTAAAGCCCTCCTAAACCCTAGAACCACTAAAAACTCTAAACCCATTCTAAACCCTAGAACTCCCAAAAAACCTTAAATCCACCCTAACCCCTAGAAATCCCTAAAAACCACTAAACCTGAAACCCATCCTAAACCTTAGAACCCCTAAAAACCCTTGTTGGAAGACACAACTTAAGTGGCACACATATAAATTAAGGGAGAACTCCTCTCCAACGTCAAGAGGTGGCAAAAGAGGTAAATAAATATTTTTTTCATAAGGATGACACAAAAATGTAATTAAGTAAGATGATATATATATCTACTTATGTCATTTTCTTTACAAAGTTTGTAGCACTAAGGGCGTTGTAGTTATTGTAAACTTTCATTCACAACTATAAATAAGAGACTCAAAGCATGAGGTAGGGCATTAAGTCTCTCTTCTTATCATAAATTCATCTCTAGCCTATTATCTCTTTTCCCTAGCTCTATTATCTCTCTCTCTTGCCATCTCTCTCCTTCTCTCTTCTTTTTTTTTCCTCTCTTTTCTCCTCCTCTTTTTCGTCTTCTCTTCCTTCACCACATTGATTGAGGTTCTTTATCATGTGATCCTAAATCCAACATGGTATTAGAGCAATGAATTCAGGATCCTGAAGATAATATGGTGTCTAGTGCATGTGGATTATCAACCTTCAAGTGGATCTCTTGTTAAGAGAAGCAAAAACTCGATTTTACACAAAGATAAGTTTTTTTCTCCTTTCATTGATGAGATATTTTATCATTTTGAATCTTGGAAGATTGATTGATACATGAGATTCTCGTTCAAATTGGTTCACGAGCCGATGGTCTCCCGTTTGCTCGAGAAAATTTTGGCCATCTTATGCCATTGTGGAGCAGATCTCTCTGATGAGGAGATGGTGGACATCACCAAGAAAATGTCCATTAGAGAGACTAAGGTTTGAAAGTTTAGTTTTGCCAAGTCGCAAGGTCGGTGAGTTCAGAAGAAGAAGATTCAGAGAGAGGCAATCCCACAACTTGCAGTTTTCGATGATGAGCTTAGTTCGGAGCCTCCAGCAAATCTGTTTGAGTTTGCGAAGAGGAGAAGAACGGAAGAAGGCACATCGTTATCCATGAATTACATCTCTTCCATTGAAGAAACATTGAATAACATCTAAGCGACCCAAGTAGCTGTTCTTACTAGTCAAGAACAGTTGAAGGCTGGTCAGACAATGATTCAAGAGAGCCAGTAGAGGATCGAGAGTCTTCTTGAGACCATCCTTAGTCGCTGACCACCTTCAACTTACCTACTTCTCCTTAGGACCACTTTTTGATTCCCTTATGTATTTCAAATGCTTGTAAATTTGTATTTTTTTATTACTTGAATATTTTAGTACAACTTTTGTAATTAATTGACTATATATATGAAATGGCCTTAGAGCCAAACCATTTTGCTTACTCACATGTGCATAAGTTTTTATTTTTGAGTATGACAAAAAGGGGGAGAAAAAGTTTGAAAATTGGACTTAGATTCCTTAGGCACACAAAAATTGCAAATTGACACATAAAAGGACTAAATTATACTATGCCTTTGATGATAAAAAAAACCTTAATAGATCCAACAACTTGCAAAACCAAGTATTTCAAATACTTCACCTTCGAGAGTCAATGTAACTCAAGGTCTAAAACTTCAAAACGATCAAGCTTACTCAAGACCTCAAGCATCACTGAAGGACATCTCTTGAAGAAAGACCCACAAGGAAGAAGAAAATGAGAAGACTAGAACTCAAATGTAAAAGTCATATGTCAAAACTAAGTAAAAAATGTAAGAGTGAATTCTTAAACTCCTTTATTTATATACATTGATGTAAATGGAGCTTTAGGTCATGCATTATATAAAAAACATGTTTAGGAACATCATAAACATCCCTTATAACATGTTACAGCACTTAAAAAATTCATTCTCATGCTTTTAAAGTCAACTTAATTGAACTGGATTGGAATGATTGATCAACCTCTGCTAATGATTGATCATCCAGGAGTATGTAGGCAAAAACTATAAAACATGATTGATCAATCATAGTCGATTGATTAATTATCCAGAACATGGCCATATCATGCTATAAAGCATGATCAATCATCCCATTTGGATTGATCGATCAATACAATTTAGGCAAAAAAATTTTACATGGAATGATCGATCATCCTACATGATTGATCGATTGGATAGAATCTTCCCAATCAGGGACATAAAACATGATTGATCATAGGAAGTTCACTAATGATCATGCTTGTATTGCATAGCCAAAGAGAATTCTGATTGATCGATCATCTCCTTGGAATGATCAATCAACTTGACTTTCGACGACTAATGACAACATATTGATCGATTAGTCAATCGATCAATAAGTCACATTTGGACACAAAAGAGCCGTTGTGATCGATTGATCGATCAATCATTTTACACTAATCGATCAATCAATATACTGATTTTTGCAAACAGGCAAAAAATGGCTAGTTTGGCTTACGAAAATTATAAATACCCACTAAACCACACATAAAGAAGTTAATGAGCATTCATTGGCAAACCCTTTGAGCCTTTACTCTCAATCTTGCAAAACTTCTTAAAAGTTCTTTAGAGTGAAAGAGAGAGCATCAACCTTGCAAAATTTCATTACTCTTTCTATTCCTTTCCTTGTATTGGATTCTAGACAAGCTCCCTCACTCTATATTGTGCAGATAAAGAAGTGAAATCTTGAATTTCTCAAGGAGAAAGAACTCTCCAAGTAAAGGGTGTAGGTTTTCCTTTATTTTATTTTTTACTCGTGAAAGGTTCATCTAGAACCTATTTAATCTAGATGGAAATTGTCAACTAGAGCTAGAATCGAGCACAATTCTCTTGGAGAGATTGTTACTACAAAAACATGTATTGAGCTACAAGAGGCTTAAAGAGATTTGAAATCTCTTTGTGTAAATTCTAGCTATTAGAGCTTTGAAATAGTGGAATGTCCCAATCAATGGTTCTTGGGCGATGAATACCATTAGGGAAACATCGATAAAAAAAAATCTCCTTGTGTTATGGTATGTGATGATTGTTTTCTATTGAAATTGTGAATTTGCATGATACTTTATTTCCACACCTTATATAGCTTTTAATTTGAAATACACATTTCACACCCCTCTTGAGAAGCCACCTAGGCCAACATTTCCTCCTCTAAAATTGAGTAGAGTGTGCTTTAGACTATGACCGTTTTGACTGGCGTATGAAGCTTTGACGTACGACTAGGAGTGATTTTCCTCTCCCATATTGTGTTTTGTCCAAGCTGGATTTCTAGGACCTTTTTATCCCCGGCTTGAGGGGGAGAAGTAGAAGAAGTACAAGAAAAATGTATTTTATTCCACATGTTGTGGTAATTTTTATGTGACCAAAAGATGAATTTTTTGGCATCTATGAAGATTTTTTTTTCAACAAAAGAAAATTGAATACCAATAATCATTTTTATTGCAAGCTAAAGTTATAAACTTCAGTTTGAGGGAGAGTGTTGAAGAGCAGGTATGGAAGAGTCTAACATGACTCTCATAGTAAGAAATCTCACAAAGCCAAAATTAATGTGGTGGAGTCTAAGAAGAGTCTCATTGAAAGAGGTCTCATATAATAGTCCCAGTTAAAGCTGTTTTAGTTATATTAATATTCTATTTATGTTCAGTTGTTCAATTGTTCTAGGATATATCTTTTCGTGTTTAACTTTGGGTGTGACTTGGACAAGGGTAGTTTAATTGTAATTGGATTCTACTTGTTTCCTCTATTATAAATAGAGGCTCATGTACTCAAATTACATCAAATCAATCATGTTTTTGACTTTACCAGAAATTCAACAAAATCTACCTAATCTCTTGTAGATATTGTTTAATAATCGTGTATTTGGGCATATACATAGATTGAAAGAGAACCAAAATCTCTTTCTTGTGATTCTAAGCTAATAGAGCTATTATTAGTGGAAGTTCTTGGGAGGTAAATAATAATATGAGAATATCGATAACAAAATATTTGGTGTTCATTTGTGGTGTGTGATTTTATCTTTATACTTACATTTTTATTTACTTAAATTCTCACACACTTTAAGTATAAATTTGTAAAAACTTAATTCATCCCCTCTTGAGAAGCCACTGGGCCAAAATATTTGTCAAACTTCTTGGGTTTGTACTACTCAATAGAATGGGCTAATAGAAAGGAGAATAGATATCTTGTAGATGTGGCCTGATTTTTACTCTTTCAAATGATGGTCCCAAAGCTACTAGGGAGATGCAATTTTAACTGTATGTTATTGAACACATCGTATGCCATCTTCTATCCTGGATGATCATACTCCCATTCGTATGTTAAAACCCCAGTGCCATCTATTTGAGTTATGCCCTCGTGATTTTGGTTTGATTTGTTTAGTTCATGTGTTTTGTGCTACTATTCACAAATTCTCTCCAGAACAGTTAAGTGTATCTTCTTGGGTTACTCCCTTCAACAAAAAGGAACAAGTGCTATGATCTTAGAGAAAAAAAAGCTACCTTTCAGTAATGTCATTATTTTCACTAGATGCACTATATCACCTTGAATAGTAAGTCTACTCCTCTTGATGCTCATGATCTCTTTGCCCATTCCAATGAAGGATGATCTTGTGGATACTCGGGCTTCGAAGTAAAAAATTTCATTAAGGTGCATCAACTGTAAGAAAGGAGGATTTTGCACAACAAGAACCTTAAGAGACTAACATAGCACAAATAGAAGATCTTTCGCCTTTGTCACTAGCATTGACTCCATCTACTAGTTCATTGTCATTTAGAAAGGTTTTAGTGCATGTACATGTCATCACTTATCTCATTGTGTCCTTTTACTATATTTTGTGTATATTTTTTTTGCTTCTTCTACTCCTTCCATTAGCAAGTCCTTGCAGGAAGCCTTGTAGTGCCCCGTGTGGAAAATAGTTGCATGCACTAAATTGAAAAGACTTAAACTCTATGTAATCCACCAAATAATGCTATTGTCGTGGGTAGTAGATCGATTTACACGATAAAATATGATCTGAATGAATCTATCCTATTACTAAATTTAGTTGAATAAGAATTTTGACTTCCTTCGTTGTAAAGAAAGTATGGTGATTGTTTCAATTAGATGTAAATAGTGGCTTCTTGTGGAAATTTAAAGAAAATTTTTATATGGAACAACCTCCTAGATATTGCTTTGGGTGCATGTTGGACAAGATGATATTGAAACAAAACCCTAGGGCATGGTTCAAAAAGTTAAACCAAGTGGTTATTTCCTTTGGTTTTGTTAGAATCATTTGGATCATTTTATATTTATGCTTTTATTGGATATTAGAGTAATAATTCTGATCGTGTATGTGGATGACATTATCATCTCAAGTAGTGATATGAAAGAGAATGAAAAAGTGAAGATTCATTCAAAAGGGAGTTTCCAAACTAAAGATATCCCAGATTTTTCTTGGGAATAGAAGTTGAGAGAAGTAGAAGTTGTCTGGTTCTCTCTAAAAAAATATATATTATGAATATGTGTAGGGGAATGGTCTCTTGGGAGATAAATCAGTAGAAACACATATAGAAGTAAATCCAAATCTTCATGTTGAAGGAAAGCTCATGTTGAATAATAGGATATAGTATAGGAGATAGGTTGGCAAACTTATATAATGAGACTATTATAAGGCTTGGTATCTCCTATGCCGTTAGTGTTGGTAACCTATTTATGGCAACTCTAAAAAAGATATTCTTAGTAGTCATCAGATTTTGAGGTCTAAAAGGGAGCACTGGGGACAAACATTTTAGATATCAAAGGATTTTTTTACCCTGATTATATTGGGTGCAAATTAGACAAACGATCCACCATAGGGTATTGCATGTTTGTTGGAAAAATTAGTGAGTTGGAAAGGCAAGAATCAGATTATGGTAGATCTAGTGCTGAGAACAAGTACAAAGCAGTAACCCACACAACATGCAAATTAATGTGGGTGAAGCCAATGCTAGTTGAATTCGGGTTTGATATCAAGGACCATATGAGAATTGGGCTATGATAATCAAATTGCAATATTCTTTGAAAATCTTGTATTCCACGAATGAATTAAACATACCGAGGTGGATTGATATCTCATTCTTGATGCTATTTAGCACTACAAGATTGTAACAACCTATAGAACATCAATAGAGCAAGTTGGAAATTTCTTTACTAAGCACTTGGCAAATGGGAATATAGTTCTTTCTTTAACACTCTAGTGTTGTTTGATATTTATGCTCCAGTTTGAGAGAGAATATTAGAATTTGGAAGGATAGTTTGATAATTACAAGTGTATTTTAGTCCCCCTCTCTCTCTAGGTGTAACAAGTGAAGGTTGTGGTGTTTACATTTTTTTTCTTTCTCAAATATCTAGTGTTTTATGTATGTTATTCTTTTTCAAATAGAGAAAGATGCATTTTAGTCATTTATGATGTAATATTCTCTTAATGAATAAATAGAGATCAGGTGTCAACTTTGGATCTTTAATCATGCTGCAGCACTCTCTCTCTCTCTCTCTCTCTCTCTCTCCAATATTTTAAAGTGAAAAAGGACCACAACTCAAAACTGGTAATGTGCATCTCACAAGGAATGTTATAAGTGGAAATTTTATTGGCAAGCAATCTAGTGTGCCTTATGGTAAGGTGAAAGCAAGGCATCTTACTATTTGATTTGTTAATTTTGGTCAGGGGTACTGCATACTACCCTCATTTGATGAAGGCAAATTTTGGCTAGCCATTCGCTCTAATTACCTGCTGGTGATGACCCATTTGGGGTCTTTACTTCTGTTTACTTTGTTGAAATGATTTACAAGTATGCGTAGAATATGGATTTTTCCTGTCAAACTAAGACTTCTTCCAGTGTAGCCTTCTCGGATGTTTTAAGGTGGATTAATTGGCTTTGCAGGTATGAGCTTCAATCTGGTGTACATGACCCCTTTTGAAGATTGTGTGCGGCTTTACAAAAGACTGCGCAGTCAAGTGCCTTGGAATTTTTCTGCTACTTGTGACTGTTCTTTCACGAGGAAATTCGAAATCCAATTCTGTCTGGTGACGGAAGCACTCTTTCTAGTCTCGTCTCTGCTTAAACTGATCAACCAAGTTAAACGTCCAATGTTCTGGGGTTAGTGAGGGGCGATGAACTCGCCCCCGTCTTCTGTCTTTCTTTCGCTGCTTCAGAAATCCACATTCTTCAGACAAATCCATCAAGTTCATGCGCAGATACTCATTCATGGCCTACACCCCCTCCACAGTCACCTCATGTCCAAACTTATTGATCTCCATTCAATCAACTATGCTCGCAGCGTGTTTGATCAAATGGTTACAGCCAATGATTACTCATGGAATTCTATGATTAGAGCCTATGCCGTTCATGGTCCCTTTCAATATTCTCTCTCACTGTACATTCACATGCTTCAGCAAGGTATCCCTTTGTATTAAAGGCCTGTTCAGCTCTCTATGCTTTTCAACTGGGTGAACAGATTCACGTTCATGTCATTAAATTTGGATTTGATTTCGATATTTTCGTCAATAACTCACTAATCGATATGTACAGTAAATGTTTTAATATCGGATCTGCCCGAGAAGTGTTTGATGATATGCTCGAGAAAGATCTTGTATCTTGGAATTCCATCATTTCAGGCTATGTTTATAATGGAGACGTCGCATACGCTCGTGAGTTATTTGAAAAGATGGAGATTAGAAGAAATGAAGTTTCTTGGACAGCTCTGATTAATGGGTATGGGAGGGAAGGGATGGTTGTGGACATGTTTAAATTATTCCGCCGGATGCTTGTGACGATTGACAATGTGAAGCTCAACTCAACTCTAGTTTGCCTTTTGTCCGCTTGTTCATATCACTCAAATTTTGAGCTGGGCAGGTGGGTTTCAGTTTTTATAGATGTTAATAGAATTCCTCTGGACATGATATTGGCTACTGCTCTCATAAGCATGTATTTAAGATACAGGGATTTGGGTAAAGCCAGAAGAATCTTTGATGGGATTCCAAGCAAGACATTAGCCATGTGGAATGCTATGATCACTGGATGTGTTCATGGAGGACTCTTTGAAGAGGCAATCCAGCTGTTTTATCTTCTGCAAGAAAACCAGATAAGACCTGATGAGATAACAATGGTGAATATGTTATCTGCTTGTGCTAGCCTTGGAGCACTGGAACTAGGGAGGGAAATTCATCTCTCCTTAGGTAGGAGTAGATTACAATTAAATGAAATACTCGTTACTGCTCTTGTTGATATGTACTCGAAATGTGGCAGTATAAAGGATGCCTGCTTGGTCTTTGTTAAGTCGAACGAGAAAGATGCTGTTCTATGGAATGCCTTCATCATAGGCCTTGCTACCCATGGCCACGGAAGAGATTCTTTAGCTGTTTTCTCACAAATGGAGAGAAGTAGAACCCAACCGAATGAAGTTACATTCATTGGAGTGCTTTCTGCTTGCACCCACTCAGGCTTGGTTGAGGAGGGGAGAGCTAATTTTGAGATTATGCAGACAAGGTACAATCTCAAGCCTAAGATTGAACATTACTCTTGTATGGTGGATCTTCTAGGTCGAGCTGGTTATCTCGAGGAGGCCATGAATCTGATCAAGAGCATGAATGTAGAACCAGATTCGGTTATCTGGGGCTCTTTGCTCAGCGCTTGTGGTGTTCACCAGAATGTTGAATTGGCAGATGAAGTCGGCAAAACTATATTATCGTCGGAGACCCCGAATGTGGGTTGCTGTATACTGTTATCAAATATTTATGCTTCTTCAAGCAGATGGGAGGATGTAGCTCGAGTAAGAAGGTTAATGAAGAACACAGGGATGAAGAAGCCTTCCGGGGGCAGTTGGATTGAAGTGGATGGTGTTGTTAGTAGATTTCTTGTGGAGGATACATCGCACCCTCGTTGTGATGATATATATGAGATGCATGAAATACTGGTGAATCAACTCGAGTTTGAAGGTTTTGCTTCCAATCTAGATTTCGTACTGATGGATGATGATGGCACATAAAATTATTATTAGGAAACTCACGTTTCCTATTTTAATTTGGGTAATATATTTATTATTCAATTATATTTACTATTTAATGGAATGACCGAAATTAAGTAATAAGCCCGTTAAGGAATATGGGCCAATTGAGTAGATACCATAGGAAATTATGGGAACCCTATATAAGGAGATACATTATGGTTATGGTCTCCAAGAGACTAAATCACACACAGTTTCCTTTCTCCCCATTCGGAAGATAGACGAAGGTAAGGTCCCATTGAGGAATTAAGGACATTTAGTTGAGGAATATCACAAAACCAATCATCCGTTCGTATCGATTGCCGCAAAATTCCGTAACAGTATAATCATTTGGAATGGATCAAGGTATTTATCTCGAAATAATGTAAATTCTGGATTAGAATTTAAGATTAAGGTTTTTCTACCGATTATTAGTCAGAGGATTAGACGACGGCTTATTGATTCAGACAGTGATGGAATATCTGCAAGTTGACATAGATTGCTAAACAAGCTTATCTTCATGGATTCCACTACCAACTACGCCATCTGAATTTGGTAGGATTTGGAGAATGGCTTCAGGGGTTTGCGTTTTCTCCAAGGATAATCACTTCTACTGTTCTCTCTGCTTATAATCCCTCATCTTGTTTGTTGAAATGTCTCAAGTCAGGCTCTTCTTCTTGCGAGCCATCAATGGAGAGTTGAAAGTTGTAAGGAACAATTGCGCCAAATTTCCACAACAATGGTAGCTGAGGAAGAACCAGATTCCTTATCATTTTCTTCCAGACCTAACATGCACAGCACAGACATTTAAGAATCATTCCTCTTTTCCTAATGGGGAATATTCCTGATGAAGTGGATAAACACTACCAGAACAGAATCGGTAATTGCCTCAGAAGTTAGAAAGGTGGTTGGGTCTGATTAATAGTTCCAACAGTAAAAACTTTGGCTCGACCTACCATTCTTGTTCGAATCTGAAAACACTAGTTACAGATGATGAAGAAAACCATAAACCTTGTGAAGTCGGTGATCCAGTGGCAGTGGACATAAATAGTGGTGAGTCTTTCAGAAGCTTTTATGTCAGAAATCATCTCCAGTGGTTTCTTGCAAGTGATCATCAAGCCAGACGCAATACACGAATCGATTCAAACCATCTTATTCTTGATTCCTGGGTAGTGATCATGGAACCTGGAACCTGGAATTGGAAAGAAAGAAAAACTTTTCTCGCGTGCAAGGGATAGGAGACAGATGGCGCTCAGTCTCCACCAAATCCGTTATGAATTGGTTCACCACGCCACCCACCGATCCACTGGCTCTCTTCCCCACCCACCTTCTGCAAATAAAGTTTCCCTTAATTATTTTCACTGAACAGTTGGCGCCCAGAGTCTCCCGTCAACACAGCGACTGCGACCACCATTATGATTAGTCTATTGATCTGCCAGTGGAAGACACTACTCATTCAACCACAACTCAGCACGAACCGTTTCAAAAACACTTCATGGAATGAAGGTTGGAGCCCAGTAGCAACATCGGGAGAAAATGGCGGTAGGTGAAAAGTTCCAATACATCGCAAAGCTTGAGATCTTGATGTTAGTTTTACCAACCGGGAAGTCTTAATCTTCGGCTTCATGGCTTGGATTCTACTTCAGACTAAAGGAACCCGGTCGATCTCACAAAAAACCTACTTTCATGTAGATGAAAATAAAGAACTCAGGATTTCAAAGTCGGGACTGCTCTGAGTGGGTAACTGTCACATTTTAGGTGGATTCCCTTATCATCTTAATCGTATTAAATAGCTAAGATTGCAACTCCAGGCAACAATCAAGGTGATAGAATACTCCTACCCAACAAAAAAAAATAAAAATCCGACTGCTATAGATGAAAAAATTAAGAAGAGATGGTTAGGTGAATCAGAAATGCTCTGAAAGTTTTATTAACAAGACGTAAACGAAGAGTGTAGATTGCTCAAACAAAGAAACTCTCCTCCTTCAATGGAAGGACATTGGATGAAGCCCTCAAGTGTGAGATCTTCGATTGGAATAATCACTTGAAATTGTCTTCCTTCTCGAACCCAATCTATTTGTATTAACCTAATTTTATTTTCACAAAAGATTCTAAGATACTGAAGGCTATTTCTCTATTCTTCGGACGTCCGAAAACCATATCTGTTCGTAGGTGAGCCGGACTCATGCTGATCGTAGGTGAGCTTCTGCACCAAACCGTTAATGGGCCCAAATTGCGTTTACGTTGAAGATTGACTCACCCTGCTCTGAGTTTTTGCAGACTGAACTGGTCAAAAGTCCAATCTCTGGTCTAAACCTGAACCCTAAATCAGCTGTCAGCATTTCAGACAAAGCGGCCACTTCCTTCGAAATTCTTCGGGTCTGATCTGCAGAACCTGCTTCAAAATCCCAATAAGCCGCATATTATATTCTCGAATTGTTTTTTTCGAGCGTCGGATGGAAACGTAGTCAGCAGCTGGTTTGCTTCTTTTCCATTCTCTGCTTTATGCATCTGAACGAGCTTGCAGTGAGTTATGGCAATTTCTGTTGCTTTCTCCAACCCCGTCTGGGACAAAGTTGTACAGCTTACCAAAGGCGCGCAAGATAAGGGAAGCGATCCACTTCTATGGGCAGTCCAACTCTCTTCTGCTTTGACTTCTTCAGGGGTTGCTTTGCCTTCGGTGGAACTGGCTCATGTTCTGGTGTCTCACATATGTTGGGGAAACAATGTCCCAATGGCTTGGAAGTACCTGGAGAAGGTGGTGGCTGTGAACATTGCACCGCCCATGCTGGTGATTGCGTTGCTTTCGGCGAGGTAGGAGAACTTTTTTTTTTTTTTTTCACCCTTCTCTTTTTTCTTTAGCTTTTACTTTGTCGTTAGTGCATCCGGTAGAATTTGTTCGCAATTGGAAATTCTGGAAAAATTGGATAGAGTGGATTTGGAACTTTGGAGGATATTTAGTTTTGGCTTCTTTCTTGACAAGAGACATATATTCTCCGTACTCTCTTGTTCTCAATCTTTATGTTTTGGCAATCATATTTGAATTTTGATCTTATAAATTATTTAAATTTCATTTCCATGAAATCAATGCAATTATCTCTGTCCAGACATTTTTGCATTGAGCCAATCTTCTTTTTCTCCTTCTTTTCTTTCTTCTGCTGCTTCTCCTTCTATTTGAGAAATTATAGTTTGGTAATATTGGAATTTCGACTTTCTGGCCTTCTTTGCATTTCAGACACTTTTTTTAGTTAGAAATGTATTTCCTTGAAGTAATGCTAGTAATATGAGTTAGGACTATTATTTGCATCGGTGCAACTTCTGGTTCAGTGGCTGTGCAGCGGAGCAGTCTTGGACTCAGAAATTTGAGTTGCTTGAAATTTTATTTATGTCCCTTTGGGTGTGAAACTTGATTTTCCTCTCTTTGTGCATATAAATGTGGGCATTGTACAAAGAAATATTCATTGGCTTCTCAAGAAATAAGATATATCCTTTCGGTGTACATATTGGTGTCTGTCAGGAGACTTCCTTGATCTGGCAGATCTGTTTTTCACTTGTTGTTGATGTTTAAAGTGGAAAATATTCTGTCTTCATGTTTTCTGCAGTAGCAGGCTGTTTTTCTATTGCAACAAATGCAACACGAGCAATAAAGATTGATGTCTGTTTTCTAAGGTTCTTTTTTATTTTATTTTTAGATTCCTTTTAAGTAACTTACTAATTGACAATGAGGACAATTGTTTACCAAGCATGGTTCACCCCTTTTTTCCCCTTTTCAAATTGTCTATTACTATGAAGTTTGGGAATGTCTGATTCTACTCCTGCACAGCTCTTTGCTCTACTTCAGCATTAAGGGGATATTTGATTTTTCTCTTGAAGTTGAAGGAGATTCAAAATCAGGAGTTTCTTGATTCAAAAATTCTTGGATCCTCCTGGGAGGGCATTGGGTTGCTTTTCTATTTTTTCAAGATTAGAACCTAGCATATATTGTTATATCAAATTGGTCTCATTTAATGCTGTTTTCTAATTAAATTACTGAGATGTTAGCTCAAGTGGGGATTAACCTTCCATCTCTCATAGTACTGGGATTCCCCTTCTCGTTCTCAGGTTGCATTTAGACTGCAGGCTTTTTACATAAACTGACAATCAGTTAAAAAACAAAAGTTATGCATGTGATTCTTGACAATAAATTTTTATCTTCTGTTTTATATGCATGATGATATATCTCTTTTAGCTTTTCTTTGACATAACAGCACTGCACCACTTTCTTGGTCATTTTCCTTATTTTCTTACTGTTGCTGTGGGCAATTTTCTCTTGCTAATTTTCCTATAAGGCCACAAATGTTTTTAAAGATGGGTTTTAATGTTCCTGTTAAAGACAGGAAAAAAGGTACTTGTTTACAATTTATTTAGGTATGAGTTTTTTTTCTGGTCTGTTCTCATATGCATCATTTTTCAGTAGAGCTAATATTTCATTGTGGTATTTTACTTGATATGTTTTCTGGCCATGGGGTCTGCATCTCAAACTTTACTGGACATGCTCTTTTTCTTCCCTTGGTATAATGTGGAACATCATGCGCTTTATTTAGTAGTGCACTTTGCACCTGATGCTTGTCTCATTTGACAGTTTGTTTGCATTTCTTTGAGTTCAAATATGAATAAAAGCTCTTTTTATATTCTCCAATACTATTTGCACAAACTTTCCCTCTTTGCTACTTTCTTTGAGGGAGACATTAGAATTCAAGTCATCATAGTTCAATTTCTGCAGGATAGTTCCAAGTCGACGTTCCCGACCTGGTGCATACAGACTTTACCTTGAGCTCCTTAAGAGACACTGTTTCTCATTTGCATCTCAGATCAGTGGAGTGAATTCTCAAAAGTGAGCTTACTTCACTGTCTTTTTTATTTTATTTTTGTCTTTTCTGCTTGAGTATGTATGTGTGTCTAAAACGTGGATTGGACCTTTGGTTTATGGTTACATGGGGGGTCTCTAGTGTGATATCTTGGATCCATGTTTAGCAGGGTTTTTGGTGGAGTATCTGTATAATCCACATTCCTAAAATAAAATAAAAAACAAAAAGAAATGTTATGTCCAATAACGAATTGGATGCTAAAATTGTCCAAAGGCTTCAGGGTCCACACAGCGGGCCCTTCACTACTGGATCCTGCACACCTGCAGTGACATGGGTGGTCTAAGGCTTCTGAAGTGGGGAGTACTCAAGCAGACTTGGTCATGCTTACACCCTGTTTATTTCTCTCTTGTACGTGCTGAGGTGTTGAACATCATTCAGTGTTTCCTGATCTCATGACCCATTTTATGCAGGACAATAATATCGGTGGATGAAGTTCTTTATCTTTCTCAGGTATTTGGTGTCCAAGTGAGTGAACCAGGGGTTCTGGTGGTTGCATTTGTTTTCGCTGTTATGTGGCAATTAGTTGATGCAACATTAGATGATGAGGGGTTGTTAGAGCTGATCCCAGATACGAAGCCAAGGTGGACCATAAAGCCACAGGATATGGAGATCGATGGTGAAGATAACTTTGATGAGAAAAGAAGCGAGCATTGTGAAAAACTACTTAAAATGAATGCTGTTATGACTATTGAACTTATTGGGGAATTTCTGAAACATAGGACTACCTCAAGGCTTTTGTACTTGGCACGACAAAACATGTAAGAAACTTGGTTATCATTCTATTGTTTGATCACAATTATATATATATATATATATATATATATATATATTTTTTTTTTCCTGTTTGCCAGCTGACCTCTTCTTCTTCTTCTTCTTCTTCTTACTGATAAATTTGTAAAAAGATCGATAAAGAAAAATTTCAAAATAAGGAAACATTATTGATGACTCATGCTTGCTTTTGATTGTTTACCTGCAATATCTGGTGTTCAACTCAAGATTTTGAACTAAATCGGTGCAATAATTTTGATCCTGTCTCAAGTTAGGCCGGCACACTGGGGAAGTTTTGTTCAGTGCTTACAGTTGCTTGGGGCAAACTCCTCTGCAGTAAGAAATTCATCTCTCTCACCAGAGGCTCTGATGCAGTTATCCTCATCGTATACACCCAAAAACATCCTTTTAGAATCCAAATCTGGTGGGCAACAAGGTTTTTGTGGCATCATTCCTTCTGGCTGCCTTGCATCTTTTGCTTACCACTGCTATGGAGCTAGTCGTTCTGCGCTTTGGATACCGTTAGACATGTTCCTGGAAGATTGTATGGATGGAACTCAGGTTGCTGCATCTTGTGCCATTGATATTCTTACTGGTAATAGTTAATCTATACTATATGTCCAAGTTGTAGCTCAAAACATACACTAGCACCGTCACTCACAAAGGAACACACTTGGCATTGTTTAGCATTCGATGGAATGTTCCATGTCTACTCGTGGCCCCATTTGTTGCCTTTATATGGAGGAGATAGTTTAAAATCACGATTTTGCATTACAACCTTGCTTACTTTGCATGAAAGTTTATTATTTTCTCCAAGTTAGAGACTGTATCCAACTCCTGTTCATTTTCAGGGTCCATGCTTGGATCCTAATGGTCACACTGGCTGTGGTCCAGACTAAAATGAATATAGGTGTGTTTAGAAAGTTGAATTATCAAACTTTGGAAATAATAAATGTATGCATACACTGCAAAACTATAAAAGTACTACCTTTCATCTGAGTAATAACATACATTCTTATATTAGTGGAGCCTTTTTTAACCTGAGCATGTGCGGGTGGGGAGAGATTTAAGCATGTCAAGCATGGTAAATGTTGCTTTCTTGCATCTGCTTATAAACACCAAGGTAGGTCAGTGAACTTGGAATATTGATCAGCCTAAACAGTGCCATAGAATATGGCTTCCAGAGTGGTCTTCTTCCTCAAAAGAACAGGCATATTCTTTTTTGTATATTAGTTGTACTGTGGAAAGTGTGGGGCCTCAACCTTTAAGTGAAATTAAAGGTTATTATGAGTGATGACATCATGCTGCATCTTTTTTTTCTTCTTCTTTTGAGCTGGAGGGATGGTTTGCACTTTTCATCCCAAATCCTGTGTTGACTAATCTGGAACAGTGTCAGTATGCAACATTTCTTTGCATACTAAAGGGGAGGTATAATCTATCCTCCTTGGAAATTAGCAAATTACACTCTTGAATTTTGTCATCTTAGATGGAATCAAATTTGAGTGGTTACTTGCTCCAGGTTTGATAAAAGCTCTTCAAGCACTTAATGGGACCACCTGGCATGATGCTTTCCTTGCTGCTTGGCTTGCAGCCCTTCGGCTTGTTCAAAGGGTAAAAATTTGATACAACCATGTTTTTTGTTTATCATTAAGTATAATGGCAAAAAACACTGGTATTCTTGTTTCAGAGGATTATCATTCTGTGGTTGCATGTGCTTTGTGGCTAATTATTCTAATTAGTGTTTTTTCTTTCTCTTTTTCTTTCTCTTGCTTATATTCCTTCCCATTTATTCCTTTCTGACGTAAAGAAAATAAATTTTGTTAATAAAGAAAAGTTGTTTTAAGAACTCAGATATTTTAGAGTATGAAGTTTTCCATTCATTTTATGGGATGAAAAGAGCTGATCTGGTTATGGATCTCGTCTCTTAAATGGTTTTTATGCGGGTTACAGACATTTTATCCAAAGTTATAATTACCTTTGTTATTTGGAATGAAGAAAAAAAGCACATGATTTTTTGAACCCCATACCCTGGTTAGACAAACCTGAGACCTGGCACTAGGTTTCCCCATGTGGCCATTGAGCAAAAGCACCCCTACTCCAATGACACACACACCCAAAAAAATTGACTCCGGCAGGTAATTGCCTGAATAAAATAAAAGTGGGATAGAATAGCCTGCGGAGGCATATCAGTGTTTAGCAATTTCAGGTGCTTGTTACATGCCTTATTTGCATGCAAGGTTCAATTTTAAAACAGAAATATTTATAATTTTGTATACTATCCTCACTATCAGTTGGTTTAACATTTTTTTGCTTTGGGACAATAAAAGTAATATTATCTTTTTCAAGAACAACTTCCTTGTATCTTTGTATTTTGCAGGAGCGGGATCCCATTGAAGGCCCTGTACCTCGTCTTGACACACGATTATGTATTTTACTGTCCATCACAACACTTTCAATTGCTGATATTATTGAGGAAGAGGAGACCGAGTTAGTAAATGAAACTGAACGGAATTCAAACAATCAACGAAAAGAGAAGATTTTGGTTGGAAAGCGTTGTAAGGACTTAGTCTCATCCTTGCAAGTACTGGGGGATTACGAAGGATTGCTAACTCCTCCACAATCTGTTATTTTTGTGGCCAATCAAGCTGCTGCAAAAGCCATGATGTTTGTTTCAGGCCTTTCAGCTGGGAGTAGCTACTTAGAGTGCACTAGCATGAATGAGTTTCCTATTAATTGTTGTAAGCAGCTTCCACTCTAGATTTGCCCAATTTATTTTATATAGTTTCTTTTCATGTTTTTTCTTTTCTTCTGATTCATGGAGCTTAGATTTTTCTGCCTACAAATTGCTCCATAAATGTTTAAAAAATTGTCAATTTGGTCATTTGCTGAGCCTCTTGAGCAGTTTGTGCTCTGCCAAAGTCAACTTTGAATAAGTAATGGAAGTCAAATAAAACTCATCCTGGTCAAGGGGAAGATGGGCTGGACCAAGTACTCACTTCATTCACTACTTCCAGTTGTCTTTTGGTTCTTAAAATTATCAGGTCCACATTGGTTGCATTTGCTGCTTTAAACATGTCCCCACAACTATCTGTAAAGAATGTAGGTGGACTCATAAGCTTAAACCTTTTGTTTGCAGCAGGAAATATGAGGCATCTGATTGTTGAGGCTTGTATTGCACGCAATCTGCTAGATACATCAGCCTACTTTTGGCCAGGCTATGTAAATGGACGCATCAACCAAATCCCTCATGGCATGCCTGGGCAAGTGCCTTGTTGGTCTACATTGATGAAAGGGGGGCAGCTAACTGCGGCTATGATAAATGCGTTAGTTACAACTCCTGCTTCAAGGTATACTCCCAGCCTAGTTATTAGAAAGAATTTGAAGATTATTACTTGCAAAATTAGCACTCTGGTTTTCAATTATTTTCTCTTTGTTAAGAATCTGAATGAAGTCTTCTTGTTGGAACAATGGTTATGTAACTCTCGCCATGAATATCAAACTACACCGAGTCTTATGTTAATAACCACTTTTACCTGAGATTAGCTATATTAGATTTACTTTTTGAAAATATGCCCAGGGGCAAAGCCACTGAATTAAGCTAATGGATTTGATGGAAGCTTAGCAGAGCTCGAGAAAATATTTGAGGTTGCAATTAACGGATCAGGCGATGAGAAAGCATCTGCAGCTACTATTCTCTGTGGGGCATCTCTGAATCGAGGCTGGAATATTCAGGTAACACTATTCTCTATGAGCTACAAGTTGTCATTTTTATTTCATTGCCTCTACTTGGATGATAAACTTTGCCTTCTTTGTCTGTTGCTATTTAGTGCTGTTTTTATTAGCTTGATATTTTAACCTGGGCTTGCCATTAAAGGTTCTTACTGTGGATTCCTATGACCATTTACTCGTTGAATGAATGAAGCTTTCTAATTGATGGTATTTGACCTCTCCGTTAGGCCCTCAAAAAGATTATCCATGTTACATACAATGAGCAACATGTGTATGCCTCTAAGAAAAATGTCATGGGTTCTCTATGATTGTCTATCTATTCATTTTTTTTTTTTTAATATCATGTGTGTTCTTCCAATGTGTGCATGCAGGAACACACTGTTCGTTTTGTAATGAAACTACTATCACCTCCTGTTCCAGCAGATTACTCTGGGACTGAGAGCCATTTGATGAGTTGTGCTCCTGTGTTGTATATCCTTCTTACTGGAATATCATCTGTGGATTGTGTTCATATTTTCTCTTTACAGGGCTTGGTAAGTTCAGTTTTACCGTGGCCTCTGTACCAGTTCTTGCCCTTTGTCCCTCATTTGATCTTCCTCCTTGATACTGTGCACTTATCATTGTGTTACCAGGTTCCAGAGCTTGCCGCTGTATTGATGGCAATTTGTGAGGTTTTTGGTTCCTGTGTACCGAACGTCCTGTGGAGCTTACCAACAGGGGAAGAAATTACTGCCCATGCTGTGTTCTCAAGTGCATTTATTCTCCTTTTGAGGCTGTGGAAGTTCAATCACCCGCCACTTGAACATAGTGTGTCAGGAGATGGTGCACCAGTCGGTTCACAGCTAACACCTGAATATCTTCTCCTGCTACGTAATTCCCAGATTATATCAAGCAGTGAGGCCAAAAATCAACATAGCAGTTGGAGATTGTCAAAAATTGCATGTTCAACCCCCAAAGAACCCATTTTTCTAGATTCATTTCCAAAACTGAAAGTCTGGTACCGACAACACCAAGCTTGTATTGCATCAACTCTTTCTGGGCTACCTAATGGGACTCCAGTTCACCAGATTGTTGATGGGCTTCTGAATATGATGTTCAAGAAGATCACTAAGGGAGGAAGTAACCAATCAATGACTCCAGGTACATCAGGGAGTGCTAGTTTCAGCAGTTCGTCAGGCCACAGTAACGAAGATGTTTCTCTGAGACCCAAGTTACCTGCTTGGGAAATTCTTGAAGTTGTTCCCTTTGTGGTGGATGCTGCTCTTTCAGCTTGTTCTCATGGACGACTGTCTCCACGGGAGCTGGCTACAGGTTGGTTGTTAATTTTGTCAAATTTGATTATGTTGATAACTTCCCTTTCTTTTGAATCTTTCTCCTAAATTTTCAATTGAGGATATTTTTGAAGGAAAATGAATATCTGCTGCTTGTTTTTTTTTTTTCCTGATGGTTATACCAAATAATAACAATACAATTAAAGCTTTTGAAAAAATGACTTTTAAAAAGAGGTCCCTATACATGATAGGTTTGAAAAAAGAGGTCGCTATACATGTTAGTGGGTTTATGTTGTGGATAACTTGTTCAAAATATGAGAAGATCTGAAATATATGTGCCACTTGCAGTGAATAAAAGTGGAAAAGGAAAAGTGACAAGCTATGGCCAATTCTTACCGTGGTAGTAAAAGTCTTCCCAACATGTTTAGATACTTTCCTGTTTGTCCGTGATCAGATGGAAATTTCTGCTTAGATAAAGTAAGAGAGATATTTGATTATACAAGAGTAGCCTTTTATCAGACTCCGTGTCTTTTAGCTTCTTGGATTAAAAAAAGATTTTGTTTTGGCAGGAATCTTAGTTTTATGTGCAATGTTTTAGCAAACTCTGCATCTTTTATCTTTTTGGATTAAAAAGAAATCTGTTTTGCATTTCTTTTATAACATATAAGCCAAAATATTCTAGAAATCTTAGTTTCGTGTGCTACCTCTAAAATCCCTTTACTCTGAATATTTGTTCACTGAGTTATACAGCAAGTAGTAGGAAGAATCACTTGTTACAAAGAAAGCTTCAGTCGCAGAAATACCAGTTCAGCCCTCTGATGAAATTTGTTGTTTTCTGTATGCAACAACCTGCTGGTTTTTTGTTCACCAACATTTTCTTTCTTACACGAAAGTTGATGAGTAATCTAAATTCTTAACGTTTATGTGATAATTTGGCTTCAATGTGGCAGGACTGAAAGATCTAGCTGATTTCCTTCCTGCATCATTAGCAACCATTGTGAGCTACTTCTCTGCAGAAGTAACACGTGGGGTTTGGAAACCTGCTTTCATGAATGGAAGTGACTGGCCAAGTCCGGCTGCAAATCTCTCTGCTGTTGAAGCACACATTAAGAAAATCGTAGCCACTACAGGTGTCAATGTTCCTAGCCTTGTTGCAGGTAACACTGATTCTATTTGCTGTTCATATTTCAATGTCTTATTTTGTATGGATGATGTGGATAGCCTAGAATGGACAGAGGAACTGTTAGTGTTACTGATCTCTGATGACTTGTTTTATCCTGTAACAGTAGGAAGCTCTCCAGCAACACTTCCATTGCCTTTGGCAGCATTTGTAAGCCTCACCATAACTTACAAACTTGACCGGGCCTCTGAACGTATCCTAAATCTTGCCGGCCCTGCTTTGGAGAGCCTTGCAGCAGGTTGCCCGTGGCCTAGCATGCCAATTGTCGCCTCTTTGTGGGCCCAGAAGGTGAAGCGATGGAATGACTTCCTCATATTCTCTGCTTCTCGTACTGTCTTTCAACAAAGCAGTGATGCAGTAGTTCAACTTCTCAAGAGCTGCTTCGCTGCCGCCCTTGGCCTTTCTGCTGCTCCTATCTCTACTAATGGTGGGGTAGGGGGTCTTCTTGGTCATGGCTTTGTCTCCCAGTGTTCTGGTGGGTTCTCACCTGTGGCGCCAGGGTTCCTGTACCTGCGGATCTACAGATCAATTCGGGATATCTTGTTTGTGACGGAGGAGATTCTGTCTCTTTTAATGCTTTCAGTGAAAGAAATAGCAGCTAATGAACAGATGAGAGAAAGAACGGACAAGCTGAAGAAGACGAGGTATGGGACAAAATATGGACAAGTTTCACTAACTGCAGCAATGACGAAGGTAAAGGTGGCAGCCGGTCTTGGGGCCTCATTGTTATGGTTATCTGGAGGATCTGGTCTGGTGAAAACTTTGTTCTATGAAACTTTACCGTCGTGGTTCTTATCTTCACATGGGTCAGAACCAGTGAACGGAGGCATGTCCGAGGTATTAGGGGGGTTTGCTCTTGCTTACTTTGCAGTGCTTTGTGGAGCTTTTTCGTGGGGGATAGACATGACATCTGCTCCAAAACGGCGACCGTGGATCATTGGAGCCCATATGGAGTTCTTGGCCAGCGCCCTTGATGGGAAGATCAGCCTTGGTTGTGATTGGGCCACTTGGCGTGCATATGTCTCCGGGTTCCTTGGTCTTATTGTGAAGTGTGCGCCAACATGGGTTATGGAAGTAGAAGTAGATGTGCTGAAGAGATTAAGTAGGGGATTGATACAGTTGAATGAGGAGGAACTTGCTTTGTCTTTGCTTGGAACAGGAGGGATTGGAGCAATGGGTCCAGCTGCAGAACTGATCATTACCAGTAATGAATAATTGTTTGCTAACATTTGTGTAATTTTGACATTGTCATCTAACTCCCATTCAGGAACTTTGTACAGTTACAGGTCCCCCCCAATATAATATGGAGACTTCTTTTTGCAGCCGCCCAAAGTCTCGATGATAGTCTTATTTCATGAATTAACTGGCATTCTCGGACCATGTACAATCTTTCATCCCTGTTTGTATATGAAATATATCCAAACATAACACCAGACTTGTATTTATCCCTGCATGTGATGAAATATATCCAAAAATAATACCAATGCGTCCATCAGATGACCTCGCTGCATCCAGGTACCTTTGTCACTCCCTTAATATGCATTTCTTTCCTCACCAGGGCGACCTCATCCCACATCTCTTGTGCCGCAAAGATGTTAGAATATATCACCCCACCTGCACCATGGCTAGGCTCCAATCTAGTGAGACATGCTTTCGCCTTCTTTGCTTTTTCCAGGTTCCCATGAGTCCTACACGCACCCAACAAACTACCCCATATCACAACATCTGTTCTCATGGGCATTTCTTCAATCAACATCTCAGCTTCATCTAGCTGTCCAGCTTTGCCTAACAGATCAACCATGCATCCATAATGTTTTATGTTTGGCTCAATGTCGTATTCACGCTTCATAAGCTCAAAGTATTTCTTCCCTATCTCCACTAAACCGCCATGGCAACACGCACATAAGACCCCCACGAATGTAACTGAATTAGGTCTGATCCCAGTCTTAAGCAGATCACAGAAAAGATCTAAAGACTTGCCTGCTTGTCCATGCATTGCCAGTCCATGTATAATTGCATTCCACGGTGATATTGTGGTGATTTTATCATAAACCTCATCAAAGAGTTCTAAGGCCTTCTGAATACAGCCACACTTAGCATACATGTCTATCAAGCCTGCACATAAGTTATCATTAAGATGGATACAATTGTTTAGTATATGATGATGAATCCTTACTCCTTGCTCCAATGTACCTGAATGTGCAATTGCAGAGACAACACTGACCATCGTAATCTCGTTTGGCCTAAAGCCCCTATCTTGCATTTCCTGAAAAAGAATCAATGCAGAATCAAACAGCTTGTTTTGGACATAACCTGCAATCATGGAGCTCCATGAAACAAGATCTCTTGCAGGCATCTCCTCAAATAACTGTCTTGCTGAATCAGCCATGTTATTCTTCATAAAGCCTGCAATTAGAGCATTCCAAGGGGACAAATTTCCCTTATCACTAAAATAGAACTGCAGCCTAGCTTCAGAAATCAGCCCACAAGCAGCATAAAAATGTATTATTGTTGTCTGTACAAAGGTATGATTGTCCAATGCGCTCTTCAAAATCACTGCATGCAACTGGCGGCCCTCTGGACCTGCTGAGAATTGTGCACAAGCTGAAAGCAAATCCACAATGGTGACTTCATTAGCTACCACCCCAGCACGTTGCATTTCACAAAAGGAAATAAATGCTTCAGACAACCTATCTGACTTCACATAAGCATCAATCATCGTACTCCATGAGACTAGATCTTTCATTGGGATCCTCTCAAACAATTTCTCTGCCAAGTCAATAACTCCAGACTTTGAGTACCCATTTAACATCACATTCCATGTTACAGTATTCCGTCCAGTCATTCTACTAAAAACACATTCTGCTTCATGTAAACTCGAAAAATATATGTACATGTTAACTAAATTAGTGGAAACAAGAACGAACAGCTCAAGCCCACTTTTAACTGCAATGCCATGAACCACTTTCCCGTTCCTTTTGGCCTGCAAATGAGAACAAACAGAAAGCACAGTTGCCAATGTCACCTCATTTGGCTTCACCCTGCAAATGCGCATATCTCTGAAAATCTCTAAAGCCTGAAGTGGTTTATGATTTTGAGCAAAACCCATCATAACTGTTGTATAAGATACACAATCTCTATCGGGCATTTCAACGAACAACTCCCATGCAGAGTCCAGTAGGCCCAATTTGACATAACCAACAATCATAATGTTCCAAGACGCAGTGTCCAATAAGTGGCAGGAATTGAACATGCGACGAGCGGTACTAATAGACCCGAATTTCGAGTAGACATTGATGAGGCTATTTTGAATATAAATGTTGGAATCGAAACCGGATTTTGTAACCAAGGATTGGATCTGCTCGGCATGGCATACTGATGAACAGGATTTGAGTGCAGAAACCAATGCAAACTCAGGAGGTGGGCTTCCTGGAAGTGAACCGCGGAAAAAGGCACCCAGGTAATCGAGTAAGACTGGAGAAACTTTTGACGAAATTGAAGAAACCCATCTTCCGCGAAATCTGTTGGTTGGCAATGCACAGAGAGCTGCACATCGGACATGTGCATTGATCATCACCAGCAAAACCAAGTCCAATAGGTAGGTGAGTGAACCCTTTGAGGCTTTTCCAGATTACTGAGGCTGGAAAACGATTTTAACTTTGTTAAATTGGTCCAAGGCTTTATCCTAAAATAACTAGCATACCAGGAAACATCTTCTGCGAACTAATAAATGTAATATCTTTATACTCATTACTTCCCCTCACGTGTAGGCACATGAATAATGTGGGTAGAAGTGGATAATTTAGGTAGATGCCTACATATGATGACCTTGCTCCGATACCATATTAAATTAGGTCCAAGGTTTTATCCTAAAATGATTAACCACTTAGAAAACCTCTTCTGCCAACTAATAAATACAAGATCTTTATACTCATTAATATATGCGGGACTAACCTTTAACAAACTTCTAAATGGAACCTCGTGGGCGGACTCAACTAAGCCTGTTTGTTCTTTGCGAGTGAAGGTGGCTCCAAAGTGGAGAGAATGATCAGTGAATTTACTCCATAAGACGAGTGATGTTTGACGTTGAGACTAATTTAGTTGGATTTTTAATGGAAATATTTATATTATTTTATTAATATAATATTTTATTTATTTATTTATTATATTTAGAATTTTTAATATTATATTAAATTACTAATTTAAGAGTAATAATTAAGATATTGTAAAAGTAAGAATTTGATAAAGTATATAGAGTAAATATTTTGTTTAAATATTCTATTTTTTATAATTAATTAAATTAAAATTTATATTTTACTTTGTAATTATTGTATTAATTTAGACTACACATATATCTATATTATTTTATTAATAAAATACCTTATTTATTTATTTGTTATATTCATAATTTTTAATAGTATATTAAATTAATAATTTAAGAGTGATAATTTAGATATTATAAAAGTATTTAGACATTATAAAAGTAACCATATATTGTTTAGATATATTATTTTTTATATTTAATTTATTTAATATTTTTTATTTAAAAATCATAAATTATTTATTTTGTTTTTTAATTAAAAAATAAATAAAACTATCTTAATAAAGTTAAGAGTATTTTATTAATAAATTCATTCTCCACTTTTTACTAAATTTTTATTGTACACTAACACAAGAAAATACTTTCCACTACCCATTGAGCACGTTAAAAACTAATGTAATTTTCACTCTCACTCCATAATCGGCTGATTCCTTATCGTAGGAGACTCACACGTCATTTTAGATGCCTCGCAAAAACAGAAGCAGTATGCGTGGTCACTGATCTCGATTATTTGACTCTGCTGATCCTCCAAGATAAAGCAAGTAGGTAATTTTGATTGTATCGTCATGTAAATGGTTAAGAGGGAGTGTGTGTTAGCAGCTCGTTCATTTTTATTGTATAGTTTTGATGTTTCGTCGACGTTTGGTTGGGTGTGTTCTTCTGAGAAATTACGTTAGTTGTGGTTGCTGGGAAAATGTTGAAAAAACGGCTTGCTGTTAGATATAAATTCAGCACCACTGAACATGAATGCACACTGCAATGGCGCTATTTTATTCTTCAAAAAGTTGTTAGAGGTGAAAATATGACTACCAGGAGAAAACCTTTGAAAGTTGCAGGATGTTGATGGGACATCCGATTCTTAATCAACAATATCTTAGCCTTACTTCCATCCTTCACAAATGCAAATCCATGGCGCAGTTTAAACAAGCTCACGCCCGCCTTGTCATCACCGGCGAGGCCTACCCTTCATCCGCCTTCCGCCCTGTCGTTTCATTTTCTGCCCTCGACCCATCTGGTGACATAGATTACGCCTTTCTCCTCCTTGTCCATTCCCCAGCTCCCCAAACTCTTTTTCCCTTTAATACCTTGATTCGGGGCTTCGCTCGCAAGCATGATTCCGATTCTCTCACAAATTCAGTTTTCATATTTAGACAAATTCCCGAGTTCGGCCTCTCACCTAATAACTTCACCTTCACTTTCCTCTTTCAGTGTTGCTCCAATTCACTTCAACTTAATTTAGGTCGCCAGCTTCATTCTATGATCGCTAAGACTACTGTTCAAGATGATATTTTTGTTCGCAATTCAATTATTCAGTTTTACTCTGTCTGTGGACGGTTGGATGATGCAAGACATGTGTTTAATGAAAGCAGCCGTGTAGATGTTGTATCCTGGAATTCCTTAATTAATGGTTGTCTGAGGAACGAAGATTTATTGGGGGCCATTGCACTATTTGATAAAATGCCTGAAAGAAACTCTATTTCGTGGAATACTATGATTGCAGGTCTTGTCAAATTTGGCCTTTTGGATGAAGCCACTCGTCTTTTCAATGACATGCCGACGAGAAACCTCATCTCTTGGGTTATTATGATTTCTGGATGTTCTCAAAATGGTTGGCAGTTGAAAGCGTTGGAGTTATTCAAAGAGATGCAATTGCTGGGTGGTCCAGAACCCAATGCTGCAATCTTGGTGAGTATCCTCTCTTCAGCATCTCAGTTAGGAGCTTTGACAAATGGAAAATGGGTTCATTTGTACATTGAAAAAAGACGTAAGAGAATAGACTCAATGCTTTCCGCTGCTCTTATTGACATGTATGCAAAATGTGGATGCATTAATCTAGCAATGCAAGTTTTTGAGTCTTCTCCTGAAAAAGATGTTTACAACTACACAGCTGCCATTTCAGGGCTAGCAACTAATGGACAAGGTGAAAAATCCATTTGGCTTTTTGAGCAGATGCAATGTGAAGGCATCAAGCCGGACTCCATCTGTTATATTGCTGTTTTGTGTGCTTGTAGCCACATGGGTTGGGTTGAGAGGGGCTTCGACTACTTCTACTCTATGACTAAGGTCCACAAAATTGAACCTGAGTTAGATCATTATGCTTGTATGGTTGATCTTCTTGGTCGTGCAGGTTTGTTAGTAGAAGCTGAAAGGTTTATCACATCTATGCCAATTAGACCTGATACTGTTGTTTGGGGAGCACTTCTTGGCTCATGTAGACTTCATAAGAATCCCGAAATGGCGAAGAGAGTGGGAAGTCTTCTCCTAGAATCAGACCATGACCATGATGGACGTTATGTCGTTCTCTCAAACATCTATGCAGAATCTAATAGAGGACATGAGGCTCAAAACGTTTGGAATACCATGAAAAGGAGGAGGATTAAAAGAGTTCCTGGGAGCAGTTCAATCGAGGTGGAGGGTGTCATTCATGAATTTGTTGCAGGAGATAGGTCACATGAGGAATCAGATGATATATACGTACAGTGGGAGAACATAATGAGAGAGATTAAAAAGGCGGGGTATATTGTAGAGACACAGGGTGTAATTCTTGATGTGGAGGAGGAAGAAAAAGAAAATGCAGTTGGTTTCCACAGTGAGAAATTGGCTTTGGCATACGGGTTCATTCATACAAATGCGGGATCAGAACTGAGAATAGTGAAGAATATCCGGATTTGCAATGACTGCCACTCTGCCATTAAGCTTGTGTCAATGTGTTTTAATAGGAAAATTGTGGTTAGAGATAGGAAACAGTTTCACCATTTTGAAGCTGGTTCATGTTCCTGCATGGATTACTGGTGAATGTTGTACATAGATAAACCATACTCATGTAGCTGAAGCACAAGTTTAAGAACAGTGCTAGCTTTTGAACAATCAAACAGAGGGCACATTTCTACTGAGAAAAGAAATTATGGTGAAAAGTTACGGTTTGATGCCACTTGTTCATTGTCTGTGTGAGAAGACAGATCCGAGAATGGAATTAATAAAAGATACATAATGAAGTGGATTCACGTAGATGACCCCAATGTTATCGACATTGGTTCTGATGATGATGACTAATTCTACTCAGGCAACTGGAATCACAATCAAGTGGCATGATTCCATCTGAAGTTTGAACTCCATGAGTCCTGCCAAGCAGAGTATGCAGATGAAGGCCAACTCTTCTGGCGAGAGCAAGGAAACTCATCAGAGATGAAGTGGAAGGCAGAAAGTAATGGAGAAATCCCTCTCACTTCCCCTCTTGGATTTTTTCAGCTTTTTGGGGAGATTAGTTGGTGGAGGAAAGAACCAAAGACATCACTTTGTGTCAAATTATGCCTACAGCAAGCGGGGATCAGTCAGTTGGCAATAAGTAGGTGAGTCTGTCCTAAAAATCTCAGAAATCTGTTTCTAACCAAGCTAAAGATGATGATTATGACTATTTGTATGTTGTGTTACATAGAACCTGTTCATTCACTTGAAAAATTCAAATTAGAATGTGAATTCAAATACATCTTTCACTAATCTTCAGTATTAAAACATATTTAATAAATCGCAGCATTTAGGTGTCATGCTACGAAGATACAATGTATATTTCCCCAAGAAAACAATTTTCATATTGTGCGTTGGTGGTGCTATAAGCTGATACCACTGCATGATTACATTCTTAGAAACCCATTAATAAATGAAAAGGAAAATGGCTCAAAATGTGAACAATTTTTGGGCATCCAACTCTTACAACATATACAAGATTTTGAAATCGACCAACCTATAGGCTCAACCTCTTAAACTCGTTTCAGTCAACCCAAAGCTTCTTTTGTTTTGCAATGTGGTTTTTGGCATATTTGGTTTATCTCCACATGTTCTGGTCAGATTTTTATTGAGGTTAAGATTCTGGGCCTGTGATTAAGACATCGAAGGTACTTTTCTGTGCTGAGATTTGTAAGGTGTGCTGGGAACACTTGTTGAAAGGTTCTTGACCAGTGGGATTAGAGATTGAACCACATCTGTCATGAAAGGTCGGTAGTCAGCTTCAGATTGCACACATACAGCAGCAATAGCAGCTACCTGTGACAAAGAGAAGAAATGGCAGGAAAAATATCACTATTAAGATGGTCAGAGTAAATAAATTGGGATAAGAATATCGTTAAAAAAAATGATTATGCTAAAGTTCACCTGAATTAGATCTTTCTTTGAATACTGGCCTTCCAGAACAGGATCCACCATTTCCATAACTTTTTCTCTATTTGTCAACCTTGGAAGTGCCTGATATCAGAAAAGACCCTAGTCAAAACTTTTTGTTTCAAGGAGAGAGAGAGAGAGAGAGAGAGAGAGAGAGAGAGAGAGAGAGAGAGTTATCTAATTTTGACATGTATCTTAACAGTTATAATGGATTGCAAGGGAAAATATGCTATTGCTCCATGAAGAACAATACACATGGTAAGTTAGGTGGAATTGCTGCAGATTATAGCATAATTATGCTAATAGCCTCGATTTAAAAAATATGAAATCTACCAAACTTCACTGCTTCTAAGTGGTAAAGGGGACTAGATATATTCTTCATAGTACCAGCGTACCCAAATCATTTATTAGATTTATATCTTAAGATATGAACTCTTATCTTTCTCAGATAAAATGTGATATCTTTACAAAATTTGTTAATTTAACAATAAATTAGCAGAGTTTGGCTACCAACCCATGACACTAGAACTTGTTCTCCAGGCATCCTTCTGGAGTCGACAGGTACCCGGCCAGTTATAAGCTCTAGGAGAACCACCCCATAACAGTAAACATCTGATTTAGTCGTAACCTTCCCTGATGATGCATACCTACACAACCACAAACTCATCCTCATTACTTGCGGACTTACAAGCAACATCCAGCAGAGAGAAATATAATTGAAGAATGACCTTTAGTTATTATTAACTAAGTGTGCTTTTGTTTCTGATAGATGGTGTTGTGATGGTCCCTCTACAGAACAAGATTTCTGCATACAGCAAAAGGCAAGATGCACTTACTCTGGGGCCACATATCCTGTCGTCCCCATCACCCGAGTAGTGACCTGACCATTGATTTTGTCGGAACCCATTTTGGCTAGACCAAAGTCTGACACTTTGGCTCTAAAATTGCGGTCTAATAGAATATTACTGCATTTGAAGTCACGGTGGATAACAGGTTGGTTTGAATGCTCATGCAAGAATTCTAGACCTCTGGCACAATCCAAGGCAATCCTCAAGCGGGTTCCCCAGTTCAACAGCTGATATTTCTTGTTGGAGGAAGGATGAAGATGGTTTTGGAGGCTCCCATTTGGCATGAACTCAAAGACCAGTAGCCGATGGTGCTGGTCAGCACAATAGCCTAGCAGCTGAACCAAGTAGGGTGAGTGCAAACGGCTCAAAAGATCAACCTGCAATTGGAAAACCTACTAATTAGAAGCAAATCTATGAATATGTTTCTGCAATGAGACATATAACTGGTGTGGTCTTGTTGGTCGAACATTGAGTACTACATTCTTTGAGGAAAGAATGATCTAGATTAACTTTTGGAAATTTCTTTGGAAGAAATTAAAAATTACTTTTGTTCTTTGTATTCATTTTTACTATTCATTAATGATAGTAACTAGCAAAACGGAAGAGAGTAGAAAGCAAAAACTGCTTTTTGCAGCCAAAAGTAGAAGAGGAGTTTGTTCTAAAAGCAAAAGAAAGCTCTATAGGGTCGACCCAAAGGTCAGATAAGTTGAAATACACTTGAATAAAAAAAAAAAAAGGTTAATTACCAGCATAGTGCACAATTACTTACATTCCCTTGAGTTTCTCAGGATTTACCTACATGATCCTAACATCAAGCTCCATAAAAGAGAAGAATATTTGCTTGATAGAGGGTGATGTCAATGGAACTGGTTATGTCTTTTAGAAAATGAATATTTTCCCCTCAATTTGACAAAATGATGATCTAAGACAATAAATCATCATAAAGAATACTTACGACACCTATTAACAGCCTCCATTTGTCAAGCAATTATACATGTTTTTGTTAACACAACATCAAAGATTTCTAGGTATTTTTAAGATACTACATAGGTATTTGTGTGTTTTGTCAAACATTTCAGCAGCCCATAAAAGAACAGATTCGTTCAGAACTTTCTGAGTTGCAGTTTGAGGATGGTGATCCATGGAGTTCAGTCTAATGTGCACTAAGGTTATTTGAAGTTCTAAATCTTAAAACGTGTCCACTCGAGGAATGCAGAAGCACCCGTTTTTTAAAGTCAAAAACCAAATAGGAGAGTGTTGGGTAAATGCAGGAACAAGAGATAGCCTCGTGCTACGCAATCGAGCCCTTCATGATACAAAGGGCCACGGCATCCAGGCTATTGGAAGACAAAATAATGGCCGTTGTTGGACCAGTCTGTTTACTAAGCAAGCCCTGAAAAGAGCTCCCACCAGATGATTTCCACGAAAAACAAAGAGCCGGGGATGATTTCAACCATTTGTTGGGAAGTCAACATCTGCGCCCAGGCTTCGTCTCTGTTTGAATAATGCTCAGAATGATAGAGTAATAAGAAAATTACCAGAAAAACAGATAAACCTTCCTCATAGAAACTGGGTTTTTTTTTTTATCTGTATAGCTTCTGTTTTATTTAGAGATCATAGAAAAAAGAAAAAAAGAAAAACCAGAGACACCGATGCACTCTAAAATTAAATATTGAGGAGGGACAGAGATAAGGAAATAAAATAATTTACCTCTCTTACACGCATTGGGATTTAAAGATTCTGTGATTAGAAAAATACTTTCGTCTCCGCGTTGGTTTTTTATAAACGGATTTGGTAAACCAGAAAGGCAAATTTCAATGATATCAAAAACCGGTAGCAGGAGAGAGTTAATGACAAATACGTACCTCCACCCTGAATTCACGCTCTCCTTGTTTCCCTTCTCTGTTCAACATCTTAATAGCAGCAACTGTTCCATCACTCAAAATCCCTCTGTAAACAACTCCGAAGCCTCCATTGCCAATCACATTCTCTGGGTTGAATGAATCTGTGGCTACCTCTAGCTCTTTGTATGTGAACACCTGACCTCCTCTAAACTTGCTCAGCGAAGGGGGGCCAACAATCCCCATATATAGACAGTTCGCCATATCTTACCAGAGGAATGGAAAACAAATCATCAAGCAATCCCACCATGAGTACCAAAAGTAAATCTACTTCAGATGCACTTACCAGGGCTAGCATTGCTGCAAATGTTCTTGTGACTAAAACCTCCATATTTCTGGTTCACAGTGGACGCTGTACTGCGATTGGATTTGCTGGATTTGTGTCGTCGGAAAGTAAAAAAAAATATAACGGCGACGAGTAGTAGGATGACTAATGCTACAGATACCCCAATTATGATAATAAACTTGGTGGGCCGGAACAAATGCTGGTGCTGAGAGTGGAGAAGGTGGTGGTGGTGGAGCTGGTGGTGAGGTTCTCCGGATGGTGGGTATGCTAGAGCTACAATGGCTCTGATACCCATGAGAGAGAGAGAGAGAGAGAGAGAGAGAGAGAGAGAGAGAGAGAGGGAGGGAGGGAGTTACAGGAGCAAAAGAGAGATTTGTGAAAGAGAGAGAGAGAGGGAGGGAGTTACAGGAGCAAAAGAGAGATTTGTGAACGACTGTGTGAGAACAGGGAGACCAAATAAGAAGGATGTACGGATTACTGATGAAGGGGGAAAGGGGAGGAGAGGAGCTTGGATATCCAGGGCGTAGGTCAAGAGTTAAAATGCTAGAGCCACGTGATTCCTTTGCGACCGTCAGCGGACATGTGCATTCCTCCTCTCCGTGTCTCCACTTCCATCTCTAGCTCAAAAGCCTTTTGACACCTTCTGTCTCTTGCTCTGTTTTGTTTCTTCTTCTCTCTGATATTTGTCTTATCTTTTTCTTCTCTCCTTTCGTGAGCAATCGGCTCATCCTTTCGGCCCGTATCTGTCGAACCAGAATCAACCCTATCCACTTATTTTTTGTTAATAAATGCAATGCATCTCATGGTACCGGCTAGTTACTGTCATAACCTCTTCCCGTGTGAAAGGGTAAGGCCTATCGCATTAACTGTTGCAGAAGGTGTTTTGTTAGGTTTCCGAAGCCATTGACGAATGACTAATGAGTAATGACTGCAGAAACCAGGATTTATTAGCAGGAAATGAGGTTCAGAGCTATCGGCCCAATAACCCAAAGAATGAAACGGAGAAGAAGAAGAAATTGCAGGTGAAGAAGTTCTAGTTTCCCTAACAAACACGTTTGTCTTTGCAAATCACGGGGATCCCGTCTCGCTCTCTCGTCTCTGAGCCTCTCAGCAACTGAAATAGTGAAATACCACAATCGTACTAGAGAGTGATGGGCGGTAGCAGAAACAGCGTGTCGTAAATGCCAAACTTTACAGCTCTCTTAAAAGAGACCTCTCAAAGTGGGGACTTCCCGACGCAACGCGGCCATTACCCTCTTCCAGAGCGGGACACTGCCCTTCGCGCCCTTGTCTCAGAACAAACGAAGGGCCCGCTGAAGAAAATTCAACCAATCAAATTAACACGCAGCCCATTCTGGGTTTTCTACTGGTACAAACGCGTCATCATCGCTCCAGCTCCTTCACTAACAAAACAAAGAAGCAAACACCGGAATTGGAATCACAGCTACGCAGCTGTAGAGAGTGGCGAGACCACATCTGTCTCAAACATTTTGGAGGGTCCCGGCTTGCGCAGAGGCTTCATGGCGTTATATTCCTCAATAATGAACCCTGATGGCAGCTGTTCTGCGTTCTTGAAGCTCGGCAGTGGGGTGAAGAAAGCGAAGAGACAGCAGACATGGCAATTTTCAGAAAAAGTAAACATCCATTTTCTCTGTGCAAGTCTAAAATCTTACACAGTAAAGTGTACATGAATTTGAGAGTCCTGATTCCACAGACAGGTCATCACCATTATTACTTTTCACCAACAGTACTCAGTTTGGTCCACATAATTACTTCTAATTTAGAATGATATCAAATGATAGAGAAAGCACTGATTCGCCTTAATTTTTGGGTCGTCAGAGTCTGAAGGAAGGGGGAGAGTATCTGAGATTCTCAACCGAGAAGTCGTTTTCCGATTTGAAGTTCAGCCAAATTGGACTGAGGTTTGGAACAGAAAAAGTGATGAAAAAACGTGATCCGATAAATATAGTTTTTCTTGTTAGATATATGTGAAAAAAGAAAAAAAATTAAAAACTTCTCTCTCAAGTTTGTATTTCTTTTCTTTTCTCAAAACAATAGAAAATAGACCCTAAATGATGAAATATTTCTTTTAAATTTTAAACTCTTCCTTGGAGACCTCAATACCCAAATTCTATATCCAAAAACCTTGCAATCAATTTTTTTTTTTCTACAATCCACTAAATAATAATTACGTATTTTATTATTTTTTCTACCTTTTAAAAATATTCATAATTTTTTAGGTTTTTTTATTACATAAATTTATGTGTGATTTAATTACTAAATTGAATATAAATCTTTTATTTAGAAGGAAGGTAAATTTTCCAATATAAAATCAAATGTAACTTATCTATTGTTACAATTATTAATGAATATTAGGTATTTTGACCATATTTTTTTGCCTTTTTGCTAATCAAATGTAAGCTTTGTATAAATTAAATTTTAGAATGCATTATAGAATAGCTTTCAATGGATGAGATTTCATTTGGTGTCAAAATGGGTAAAAATTACAATTGATAAGGCCCACATGATCAAGAAAGACCCACATATATAAGAGTGTTGTAAGATGGGTCACACGATCAAGAAAAACCCACATATCTAAGAGTATTATAAGATGGGCCACACGACCAAGGAAAACCCACATATCTAAGAGTATTGTAAGCTAAATCACATGACCAAGGAAGACCCATATATCTAAGAGTATTATAAAATGGGTCCAAACCCATAAGAAATAAGACCCACCATGATTACCATGAGTTGGCGTCATTATCACATAAGTTGGAAGATCAAGTGGGACTCACAAAGATAACCACAAACTGGTTGGAAGATCAAGAAGGACTCACAAAGATAACCACAAGCTGGTTAGAAGATCAAGTGGGACCCACAAACATAGCCACGAGCTGACATCTTTATCTTATGGTCATGTCCTCATAGAAGAGTTCTAGTTTGAGTTATGTTGTCTTCTATTTATATTGAGTTATTTAATTATGTTAGGACTTTTATTTAAGTGTTAGAGTTTGGGTGTAATTGAGACAAAAATAGTTTTATTGTAATTGGATTCTACTACCTTCCTTTATTATAAATAGAGGTTCATGTACTTTGATTATAATAGGTCAATGAAGTATTTTTCTTTTCCATAAATTCAACATGGTATCACAGCAGGTTGTGTGAGTTGACTTGGTCAACCTACAGAGGTAATGTGACATTTTCTGATTTATTATCTCTAGTAGTTTAAGTTTCGTATTTATGTTTTTTTTCAATCCCTACACCTATTAGTTGTTTTATGTTTTTCACCACTATACTGAGTTTTTCATATTGCAAATTATATATTGACAAAAAGATATTCGAGTCTACTTTCCAAGAAAAAATGATTTTTTCTATTGAAATGAGATGTAAAATCTATAGAGTTACAGTAATCGTAGGATCTAAACAATTTGTTCCCTAATTTTACGATATGATTTGGATCTATCTTTAGGGTGTAATTGTATGTTAAATACCTCCGTTTGAGAGAAGAATATAGATCAGAGAAGTATTATTTGAAACCTTCGTTTTACATGGTATCAAAGCGGGAGAATTCTCTTCTCCTTTCAGTCACCGAAGATCTGCTTCTGTAGTCGTCCCCATCGTCGAAGGAAGTCGCTGAAAATAAAAACTAGAGCAGAACTCTGTTTTTCTGTTGTGGCTCGATGGTTTCCGTACAACTCTGTCCCATAGCCGAAGAATATCGCCGATGACCGTTGACGACCGACCACCAGCCTTGTTGTCGTCGACGATCGTACCACAAAACTGAAGACGTTCTGCCATCGTTGAAGAGCTTTCATTTGTCGTCGTAACATCGACCAACTGCCAAAACTCCGACGGGACTCAGACTCCCGGAAGCCAACGAACCGCCGACCACCGCCGATGCACCGTCTTCGTCGCCAAAGGAGAAGAGGTGATTTTGTTTTCTTAACTTAGGAACTATTGTTCCTTTATTTTTCTGTCGACCGAACCGACCGAGACCGGTGGGTCAAACCAGTGGATCCGGACCAGACCGAGACTGGTGGGTCAACCCAGTGGATCTGAACCAGACCGGACCAGGCCGAACCGAACTGACCAAATCGAACCAGACCGGACAAGTTGGGGTTGGGACTAATCTGGGTAATCCAGTGACAAAAATTGATGGCTACCACTATAGCTGCATCAACTGAACTTATCCCAGCACCATCACCGCAAATTATCGTTCACCAAGACAATCCTGCCTTTCCAACTGAAGTCATCCTCAATGAGACCAATTACTAGTTATGGTCTCAGTTCATGGAGATGAATATTGGTGCTCACAAAAAAGTTGGATATCTCACAGACGAAATTAGAAAACCAGTATCTGAAGATCTCAATCTTGGCACATGGATTACTCAAAATCAAAGAGTGAAAATTTGGCTTATTGACTCAATGAGTTCGTTGCTAATGCAGCGATTTATTCTCCTCTCCACTGCTAAGGAGATATGGGAAGCCGTATAAAAAACGTTCTATGATGGATCAGACGAAACCTATATATTTGAGTTGAACCAGAGATTTTTTTCTACCAAACAAAATGGTAGACCATTATCAACGTACTACAATGAACTGGTTGCTATTTTCCAGTAGATTGATCATAGAACTACATTTTAGGAAGGACCAGTCAAAGGGATAATCCAGTTGCACTCTGCAATGGCTAGGCTTCGAGTTCATATTTTTCTCAGTGGGCTTGACTCTGAGTTTGATTAGGTTCGTGGAGAAATCTTGCGAAAAGACCCAAAACTTGATTTGGAGATCACATATGCATATGTCATGAGAGAATTTCAATAGAGACAAACAATGGAGAGTTATCGTCCAATTTCAGAAAACTCGGTTATGTTGGTCAACCAAAATCGACAAGGATCATCAAGCAGTCGAAACACTCAATCCTTTGGAAAAGCTAACAACTGGGTATGCAGTCACTGCGGGGAAAAAGAACATTCGCAACAACGATGTTATGAGATTATTGGCTATCTGGAGTGGTGAGACTTCTCAAAAAAATGTCGAAAAAAGATTGTTGGGAAAGCTATGGTGACATCTACCGAAGAACAACTGCTACCTATGGCAAATGTTGCTCATCTAGGTATTATTCGTAAAGCATCAGTATTCTATGAAAATTCTAAGAATACAACTTGGATTATTGATACAGGTGTATCCAATCACATGACGAGGGATTCCAGTCAGTTAAAACTTGTCATACCTTATCCTCAATCCATTATTTCCACCGCCAATGGTAGTACCTCTCCTATTACTGGGGAAGGATCTATGATCTTGTCTAATAATCTTACATTAGATATTGTCCTTGTTGTTCCATCTCTTCAATACAATTTTTTGTCTATTAGCCAAATTACTTCAACTCTTGCTTGTACTGTAACTTTCTGGCCCTCATTTGCCCTCATTTTTTGTCTTTCAAGATATTCTAACCTGGAATATTCTTGTTTATGGTGTTATAGTGGCAAACTCTACTATTTGGAATTGATAGAGAATGGGGGATCGAAGATCAGTCAAGCCAATCAAGCTAGCAGTGCTCAAGCAACTATATGGTTATGGCACCAAAGATTAGGCCATCTTTCTTTTGGTTATCTCAAGAAATTGCAACCAAAACTTTTTTCAAGTTTGAATTATTTGGATTTTCATTGTGACACTTGTGAACTGACTAAGAGCCACCGTATCTCTTATTTACCAAGTTTGAATAAAATTTCTGAACCCTTTGAGGTTATTCATTTTGATGTTTGGGGTCCTGCAAAGGTTCCCTCTATTTCTAGAGCTCGTTACTTTGTGACATTTATTGATGAATAGGCTAGAATGACTTGGGTATCCTTACTTATAAAAAAAAGAGTGATGTATGTCAAGCATTTCAGAATTTTCATTAAATGATACACACTCAGTACTAAAAGCAAATTTGTGTTTTGCAATCTAAAAATGGTACGGAGTTTGTTGATGCTTCTCTCAGAAATTTTCTGAACAATCATGACATTCGCCATCAGACCTCCTACACCTATACTCCCTAATAAAATGGATTGGAAGAGAGGAAGAATAGACAACTTTTGGAAGTAGTGCGTGCGTCCCTCTTAGGCATGAACATGCCTCGATTTTATTGGGGAGAAGTTGTTAAGTCTGTTGCCTACCTCATTAATTGAACACCTTCTCGAGTAATAGACTTTCAAACTCAACACAAACTGCAATCCCTAATTTCCACTCCCCATCTTCCAAATCTTAAACCCCGCATTTTTGGGTGTACCTTATATGTTCATATCCCAGAAATCTTGTGAAATAAACTTGATCCATGTGCCAAGCGATGTGTTTTTATTGGTTATTCTGAATTTAAAAAAGGATATCGGTGTTATGATCCACACACCTGAAAGCTCCATGTGACTCTAGATGCCTCTTTCCATGATTTAAAGCCTTATTACTCAGGGGGAGTCTCTTGGAATTCTCTTCAAGGGGAGAGCTCAAGTGAAGAGAATGTTCAATTAGAGAATAGTAGTAGAGGTGCTGAGTTTCTTGAGTTAAAAGTGGTAAATGAATTTTTAAACAACCAGTTGTGCAACAAGATTGTGATCAAAACCATGAAGCCGAAAGTGAATCATTAATTTCTTCTGAAGAACCCTTAGAGTTGCCTCCGTCTGCACCATCAACTGAAGATTCAACCCAAAATGTTCTTCCTCAAGTAAATACGAACCTTGTGCTTGATGAGTCACATGAAATGTGTGTTCCTACAAAAAATATAATTCCTAGATATCCACAAAGATTGAATAGGAGAGTTCCAAAAAAATAGTATGAACCTGATCTTGAAGCCAAGACAAATACTCTATCAACAACTATGCGTCCTCCCATAAGTTGACTAAATTGTATGCATTTACTGTTGATCAATTTTCCAGGGTTTCTATTCTTAGTAACGTGTAAGATGTTTTAGCTAATCCAAAATGGAGAAAGGCGATGAACGAAGAGATGAAGGCTCTACAAAAAAATGTCACTTGGGAACTTGTTCCACAACCTAAAGGAGTGAAGATAGTTGGATGTCGATGGGTGTTCATGGTGAAACTCAAACCGGATGGAAGTATTGACAGATATAAAGTTCGACTAGTTGCGAAAGGATATACGGAAAGGTATGGGGTAGACTACCAGGATACTTTTGCAACAATAGCTAAGATCAATACAATTCGCATTCTTATATCTATAGCAGCAAATCGAGACTGGCCTCTACAACAATTTGATGTTAAAAATATCTTTCTCAATGGAGACTTAGAAGAAGAATTCTACATGGAGCTACCACACAGAGTTAAAAGTAGTTCTTTGTGTCAAGGTAAAGTTTGTAAATTGAAGAAGTCATTGTACGGGCTAAAACATTCACCAAGAATGTGGTTTGGGAGATTCTCGGCTACAATGAAGGAGTTTGGCTATAAGCAAACTCACTCAGATCGTACTTTGTTTATAAAACACAAAGAAGGTAAAGTCACAACTTTAATTGTGTATGTTGATGATATGATCTTGACAGGAGATGACCCAGGTGAAATACAAGCTTTAAAGGAGTATTTAGCCACTAAATTCGAAATGAAGGATCTCAAAGAAGTTAAATATTTTTTGGGAATTGAGGTAGCAAGATCGAAACATGAAGTCTTCCTTTCACAACGAAAATATGTGTTAGACCTTCTAGCCGAAACTGGAATGATTGATTGTAAACCGGTAGAGACGCCCATAAAAATGAATCATAAGCTCAGAATTCTCCCATATCAAACCCCAACAGACAAGGGGCGTTATAAGCGGTTGGTTGGAAGATTAATCTACCTATCACACACAAGGCCAGATGTAGCATATGCGGTGAGCGTTGTGAGTCAGTTCATGCATGCACCAAGTGAAGAACATATGGAAGTGGTCTATCAAATCTTGAGATACTTAAAGAGTGCTCTAAGAAAAAGTTTGTTATTCGCAAAAAAAAGTATCTCTAATATTGAATGATACATAGATTTTGATTGGGCAGGTGATCAGACAACTAGAAGATCCACATCTGGTTACTTTACTTTTGTGGAAGCTAATTGTTGATTTTCAGGACTCTATGAATTTAGCTCATGGAGAAAAAAGGAAAGAAACCCATTGGGAGAAAACTGGAGGAAGAAGGGTTATAGAATTAATTCTCCTTACCCTCCCCCTGAAGCTCTATTTATAGATTTATGAAGCTACAATATTACAATAATACCCCTAAACTTAGGGTTTAGGGTTTAGGGGTTTAACCCTGGACTTTAACATAATTACATCACTGCCATCTCTATGAGATGACCCTTTATTTACCATAATGTCATCAATGTATGTGGGCCTATGGGCCTTATCCTTGATCTGTGGGCCTTGATCCCATCTTCAATCTCTCTTGGATGCATGGGTCTTCCTTGGTCTTATGAGCCCATCTTCTAATACACTTTGATATGTGAGCCTTCCTTGGTCGTGCGGGTTTGGGCCATATCTTCCAACACTCCCCCTCAAGCTGGGGGTGAGAGAATAGCATGAACTCCCAGCTTGCTGCAAATGATGTATAAATCTTTTTTTGTATAATATCCCTTCATCTTCCAACACTCCCCCTCACGCTGGTGCTCTCGTTCATGAGGCCCAACTAGTATAATATCAATGAGAGTAAATCACTTCTAGCCGCTAAGACATTTATCTGAAGTGTCCTCCTCCATCACTGTGTCCCTCCACAGACAACGATTCTGAAGTGGTAGAGTAATATATGATATTACTGAGGGGTGGTAACATAAATATAACAATAAGTTCCTCCGTCAAGGACTTCCAACCAAAAAGTTTTTGATATTTTTGACGGGGATGAAGTTCCTCCGTCATGGACTCCCAACCACAACCAACCACAAATAAATTTGATATTTTTTACTAGGTTGACAATAAATATACAAACAAGTTCCTCCGTCATGGACTCCCAACCACAAATAAATTTGATATTGTTTACGGGGATGAAGTTCCGCCATCATGGACTCCCAACCAAAAACAATTTGATATTTTCGACGAGGTTGACAATAAATAATGGTATGAGACTACCTCTTCTATAATAATGTCTCATCAAAAGAGACACAATAGCAGTAGCTAAAATGGGCATGGCTTAGGCTCACTTAACACGACCCAAAATAATCCTTGTAAAATGACCCATGAAATAATCCAATGCACATATTTGGACCAAATAATATGCACACCAAGAAATAATCTGTCAATTCTTCAAAAATAATCATCCAGCCAGAGAAAATAATTTTTACCAAATCGCCCCGAAATCTTGGGCATGCATCCCGAGGCAGAAATTAAGAGGCCAGCGTCAGGTTGACCCGGACCCAAATTGACCCGGTCCGGGTTGATCCGACTTGACTCGGTCTGGAACAGAAGAGTGGTTGGCTGGGAACTCGGGCACGGGCTGCGCTGACTTGACTCGGGCGAGTCAGGATTGCGCTCAATTAACCTTTCCGAACTTAGGCGCTGAAATAATATTTCTTAACTTAGAAAATATTTAATCATCTTCTTCCTCCCTCGAACGGCTCGAAACAAGGAAACTTTCCTTTCTGAATAGCAGCAGCGTTCGGATGGAGGATCCCGCAAAGAAATCTCGATGACGAAATCGAAACGGAACCTTTCCAAAATAAGAGACATCACCGAGATTTAAGTCGAACATCGATAACAACAACTTCCAAAATAGCAACGCATAGCTGGCACTTAGGAAGCTCGGCGGCAACAGAGCTTGGCTCCGGAGGAAACTTTTCGACATCAATTCTGGACAGAGAGGACTTTTCGAAAAAAAACTTCACTCCAGAATAGACCTTCCAGAAATATCATCTTCCCCGCAGTACGCTCCCAAACAGCACGGGATCACAACGACAGCAAAGACGGCTTAGAAAATCCAACAGAGACTCTTCCACCGTAATGTTTTCATATGGCAGACTCAGACAACGAATCGGGGGGATAGAATAACAGCAACGCTAACAGCGAGTTCTCACCGAGGGAGCAGGACAGGTTCCTTCCGATCGCTAACGTGAGTCGGATCATGAAGAAGGCGCTGCCGGCGAACGCGAAGATATCCAAGGACGCCAAGGACACGGTGCAGAAGTGCGTCTCATATATCCCCCAATGTTTCTTCTAATAGTACGTCGACGCCGAAGTCTCTGGCCGAAAGCAGAAGTAGAGAGAACACGCAGATGAAAATGGCCGAATGAGAGACAAAGAAGACGGCAGACGACCTCAACTCCAGCGATGACTTCTTCCGAGACATCGTTACTGGGCCATTTGAGAAATTTATGAGAGTGACAATGATCCTGCCACTCACTGGTCAATAGTACTTTGAAAAAGTCACAGAGAATTGTGTGGCATACTAGAAAGCCGCAGGCATCTACACCAATGCGGAAGCCATGGCCGTAGAACAATTCAAACAAGTTTTCAAGGACGGAAAACAACAATAATAACGAGCAAGAAGGAAAAAAAATGTTAAGGAACTAGCACTTGTTCACAGAGAGAATAGCAGCAGAAAAAGAAAAAAAATCAATCATAAAAAATAAATATCAACTAAAAAAAGGAACACAACGGAGAATGAACCTGAGAAACCATAGTCGGAGTCCTGAAAATCAAAGCTCTGATACCATGTTGATTTTTAGGACTCCATGAATTTAGCTCATGGAGAAAAAGGGAAAGAAACCCATGGGGAGAAAACTGGAGGAAGAAGGTTATGGAATTGATTCTCCTTACCCTCCCCTTGAAGTTCTATTTATAGATTTATGAAACTACAATATTACAATAATACCCCTGAATTTAGGGTTTAGGGTTTAGGGGTTTAACCCTGGAACTTAACATAATTACATCACTGCCATCTCTATGAGATGACCCTTTATTTACCATCCTGCCATCAATGTATGTGGACCTATGGGCCTTATGCTTGATTTGTGGGCCTTAACCCCATCTTCAATCTCTCTTGGATGCATGGGTCTTCCTTGGTCTTATGGGCTTGGCCCCATCTTCTAATACACTTTGATATGTGAGCCTTCCTTGGTCGTGCGGGTTTGGGCCCTGTCTTCCAACAGTAATCTTGTCACATGGAAAAACAAAAAACAGAAGGTAGTATCAAGATCAAGTGCTGAAGTTGAATTTGAAGGCATGACTCATGGTGTATGCGAATTGTTATGGTAAGAAATATATTGAGGGACTTAGGGATTGAATATACTAAATCTATGAATCTCCACTATGATAATAAGTCAGCCATCGAAATTTCAAAAATTCATGTTCAACATGATCGCACTAAACCTGTTGAAGTTGATCGTCATTTCATCAAAGAAAACCTCGATGCAAAGATTATACAATTTCCTTTTATTCCATCCGAGAGTCAGCTGGCTGATATGCTCATGAAGGGAGTATCAGGGAAGGTATTTTATGGTATAATTGACGAGTTGGGCATGATCGACATCTATACACCTACTTGAGGGAGAGTGTTGAAATGAGTTGTAAAATCTGTAGAGTTATAGTAATTGTAGAATATAAATGATTTGTTCGAATTTGTTCCCTGATTTTATGATCTGATTTGGATCTATCTTTAGGATGTAATTGTATGTTAAATACCTCCGTTTGAGAGAATAATATAGATAAAAAAAGTATTATTTGAAACCTCTATTTTACATTTTCTAATTGGAGTTATCTATAAAGAGAAATCGATATTTGAAGCAGTAAAGGTCAGATTGAAAAAAGGTTCAAGCAGTAGCAGAAAGGTTCAACTTTTGAGGTATTGTATTCTATTTAGAACGAGACTTTATATGGAGAATTATATATCAAAAGAAAGAATTGTAAGTCTATTTTCTTAACTATTCAACCAATTACCTATTCGAGTTTTTTATAATGAGATATTGATCTTGGAAGAGTCAATGGTCATGCTGGTAAAAGAGAAAAAAGTACATAGTTTGGCCAGATTACAGTGACCAAAATCAATCAGATTATTTATCTCAAAATAAGTATAATTTATGAAGAGAAGGTATACTTAGATTAAAGGTATTTAAGTTTAGTTTCAGAAGGAGAAAATTTCATATATCAATATGATCTATATTTAAAGATATATTCGTATTAGAAGAATCAAAGGTCGTGCTGGTATCCTGTTGCATTGAAAAATCCAAATTTAAGCCAATTGTTTTGCGTCACTTTTTGAGTTGCTATGTCAGGAAAATATCCCACTTCTCCCTGGTTTGAGGGTTTATTACTACATCTATGTTATTTGGGCTTATTACTACATCTAGGATATTTGGTTCAAGCTGAAATCACTGCTATTAACTCCTAACTTGAGGGGGAGAAGTAGAAGAAGTTCAAGAAAGAGGTATTTTATTTCATATGTTGTAGATAAGTTTTATGTAACCAAAATATTCAAGAAGGGGGAGCACAAAAGGTAAAGTTTTTGCATCTAAGAAGAAATTTTTGCATCGGATTATTTCATGGGTCTTTTTACAAGGTTTATTATTTTGGTTCGGGTTCTATGGACCCAAGCCCATTTCAGCTACAGTTATTGTGTCTATTTGGATGAGACATTATTATTGAAGAAGTGGTGGCCTAGGTATCCTTTCTCATACCCTCTTTTATTTGACTCTCACAAATATCTTTGGGCCAACCCTTGTAACCTTATGAGTGTTGTTACTGATGGGACACCATGACGGAAGAACTTATTAATATATCTATGTCACCCATTAATTTTTACCTGTGAGATTCAGTGCCCGGGTTGGAACACCCTGATGAACGAGCTTATTACTACATCTATGTTACATCATCGTGATGGAAGAGCTTATTACTACATCTATGTTATACCCCCCCTTAACTGGCATTTATTACTCCTACCACTCGAGAGTCGTTGTCCTATGGAGGGACACGGTGATGGATGAGTTTTTCACACTTTTGAGCATTGCATATAGACCCACTACCTACAGAAGATTGGAGTGTGCTACAACCTACTGGAGTATGGAGCAATGTCATACGACTTGGAGTGATTTTACTCTCACTTATCTTATGCCAGTTGGGCCTCATGGAAGAGCCACCTGCGTGAGGGTGATTGTTGGAAGATATGGAGGACTGCCATTTTATACAAAAAAATCATTTATATCATCTAGCAAGATGGGAGTTCATGATGTTCTCTCACCCCCAACTTGAGCGAGAGTGTTGGAAGATGGGCCCAAGCCCACACGATAAAAAAGGCCCACATATCTAAGAGTATTGTAAGACGGGCCACACGACCAAAAAGGCCCACATATCTAAGAGTATTATAAGATGGGTCACACGACCAAGTAAGGTCCACATATCTAAGAGTATTGTAAGATGGGCCCAAACCCGTAAGAAGTAGGACCCACCATGATTACCACGAGCTGACATCCTTATCACATAAGTTGGAAGATCAAGTGGGACTCACAAAGATAACCACAAGCTAGTTGGAAGATCAAGAATGACTCACAAAGATACCCACGAGCTGGTTAGAAGATCAAGTGGGAGCCACAAAGATAGCCACGAGCTAGCATCTTTATCTTATGGTCACATCCTCATAGAAGAGTTCTAGTTTGAGTTATATTGCCTTCTATTTATATTGAGTTATTTAATTATGTTAGAGTTTGGGCGTAATTGGGATCAAAATTTTTTTATTGTAATTGGACTCTACTACATTCCTCTATTATAAATAGAGGTTCATGTACTCTGATTATAATAGGTTAATAAAGTATTTCTCTTTTCCATAAATTCAACAGTGTCAAAATGGGTAAGAATTACAATTGATAAGGGTGTTCCACCACCTATTTATCGACTCAATTACTTGTAGATTATCAAGAAAAATAAATGGGTAAAAAATAAATGTTTAAAAGACAGTAGATAAAATCATTATAAAATATTTATAAATATTATTGTAATATGAAAACTTATAAAACATTATATAGTAGAATAAACTTATTTCAATTGAATATTATAAAATTTAATCACCCGTTACACAAAGGGAGGTTATTTTCTTATGAAAACAAAAGAAACCATGTGAAATAACTTTAATGTGATAATTGATGGTTTCAAATTTTAACAATAGCTATAGTAATTTTTTATGCTCATGTTCAGATTTGGATTGCAACTCAATGGTGTAAGGGGTTTATAGTATAAATTCTCACCTTGAGTTTCATAGGATTTCGAAAATAAAATAGCATTAGCAAAAATGTTAACAAAAAAGCTTCTCCTCTGATCCCCTCAAGTTGCAACAAATGGTCCAAAATATCTCTAGACCTAGTGAGTCATGTGATCAAGTATGAATGGCCCTACTTATGATCGTACATGGTTCCATTCACCTAACCAGGTGATTGACTGGGTCAAGACCTTAATTTGTTGGACCAATCTCCCTTCACAAATCTAACCACTATCATCAAAAGAGGGAATAAAAGATCTCAACTCCAATCTTAAAAGAAAAACAATTTCTTCCTTGAAAGGGCACAATAGACAATATATTTTCTTTTTTGTATGTTTTTTCCATTCATTTTTGTGTCACCCACCAAGCAAAAAACGACTGCTCAATACACGAAAACAACTCATATGTCATTTACAAACCCACCCCCAACCCTGTCAATGTTGTTAGCCTAGGTGGTGTTTCAAGAAGAGAAAATTGAGAATAAAAATTAAAAATTAAGTATTTAATTTTAAAATAAAATTGAAAAATTAAGTAAAAATATACACAACTACAAGGAGGCTAAGATTTATCACCAACTAAAAAATTCATTAATATGCTCTGTTAGCCAAAAGTACAAAAGAGATTTTGGTTCTCTTTAAGTGAAGTGTAATACTCAATTATATCATCCCAAACTCTGTTAAATAGATTCTCATACAACAAGGTTCCAACTATAGGGGCAATTCTCTTCTACAATTAAGGCTTGAGAAAGCCTCTTAAAGAAAGTGAGAAATATAAAAGAGAAATGAAAACTTACATTTTCTTTTGAAGAGACAACTACTTTAGAATGATTCCAAGCTTCCAACCACTTAGGCACAGATAATGAAGTATGTGAAGCTAACGAGGAACTAGGAATGCCAAGAAATGTAAGGAGAATTGAAGAGTTTTAGAAGAAATAAGCTTTTCTCTTGTAAAAGTGAATCAAATATTTGCATGTCAAAATATTTCTTCGGTGGTTTGCCAATAAATATTAAATGAATACTTATTTATAATTTTCAACTGAAACAAGCCATTTTCAGCATTATTTAAATAATTGCAAAGGAAGTTGATCAATCATACATTTTCTTTAATCAATCAATCAATCACCCTTCAACGGTATTTTTGAATTTTTATGGCCTTATGATTGATCATAGTATCAATCATGCTAATATATTGTTGATCAATCATACTTTATGCACTAGCCCAGCAAAATTTTGGTTGAATCGATTATGCCCACGGAGTTTGATTGATCATGCTTTATAAGTTCTGCTTTGCAATATTTTGTATGATCATCATGCCTGAGGGGGTTGATCGATCTTGCATTCCACGCCTGCTTGTCAGGCTTCTGCATGATCAATCATACCACAGTGGTTGGCGATCATGTTTTATGTTAAAGGTTTACCACATTATGGATAATCAATGATACAACTAAGTGGTTATAGGTCAAATCTGAATGAATAATGGTTCCAAAACATTTGATTGAACTTAAAAAACATGGTTATGGAAAACATTTGCATGTCCTATGCCCCAAAACATACTCATGTCTAAGAATCAAACTTTTGATGGCTATCCTTTTTAAAAAAGTAAAATTCTTGAGATTTTTCTATTTTACTTAGACTCGATGTCTTCAATTCGTCATTCTTCTCTAAGGTGCCTCTTCTTGTATTAATACCCATCCCATGATGACTAGAGCAAAGAGCAAGGAAGCGGCCTCAACACTTTAAGCTCATATGATCACACATTTATCTGAGCCTAGGTTCTATAAACTTGCATTTACACTTCCTCAATGGTATGATACTATGGAAGATGGGTACAAAGCTCTTCAACAAAATAATAAGTGGGAACTTATCCCTATGAATTCTGATATGCATTACGTAAGGTCTCAATGGGTTTAGGGTTTAGGGATTTGTCCAAAAAATAAAAAGTTCATCTTGTTGCTCAAGGACATCATCAACTTCATGGGATCGATATTATCAAACATTCAGTCCTATTGTCTGATCTCAAACAATTCGAGTAATCCTCCCTAGCCCTTCACTATAACTGTGTTGGAAGATAGGCCCAAACCCACACAACCAATGAAGGCTCACATATCTAGGAGTATTATAAGATGGACCACACGACCAAGGAAGGCCCACAAGATGGGCCCAACATATAAGAAGTAGGACCCACCATGATTACCACAAACTGACATCCTTTATCACATAAGTTGGAAGATCAAGAAGGATTCACAAAGGCATCTTTATCTTATGGTCACATCCTAGAAGAGTTCTAGTTTGAGTTATGTATGTCTTTTATCTATATTGAGTTATTTAATTATGCTAGGACTTATCTTTAAGTGTTAGAGTTTGGGTGTAATTGGGACAAAGTTAGTTTTATTGTAATTGGACTCTACTACCTTCCTCTATTATAAATAGAGGTTCATGTACTCTGATTATAATAAGTTAATGAAGTCAATGAAGTATTTCTCTTTTCCATAAATTTAACATGGTATCAGAGCAGGTTCTGTAAGTTGACTTAGTCAACCCACAGAGATAATGAGATCACTTTCTCTAAACCCTAATCCCTAAGTCAAGGTACGTAGTTTTTTTTTCCAGTCCTTACACCTGTAGTTTGCTTTGCGTTCTAGACTGAGATTTTAATATTGGAAATTATATATTGAAGGAAAGATATTTGAGTCTACTTTCCATGGAAAAACTATTTTTTTTTCCAATCAGATTTATCTATAAAGAGAAATCGATATTTGAATGAGCAAAGGTCAGATTACTAAAGAGGTTCGAGTAGCAGTAGAAAGGTTCAACTTACATAGTATTTTATGGTATCAAGAATGAGACTTTATATGGATATATATGTATCTCAAAATAAATATCTGTAAGTTTATTCTCTTACATAATCAACCAATTTTCAATTGGATTTATCTACAAAGAGAAATCGATATTTGAAACAACGCAGATCAGTTTGAAAAAAAAGGTTCGAGTAGCGCAGAAATTTTCATCTTCCGAGGTATTTTATGCTATCAAGAGAGAGACTTTATATAGAGAATTATATATCAAAAGAAATATATATAAGTCTATTTTCTTACCTATTCAACCAATTATCGATCTGAGTTTTTTATAATGAGATATTGATCTTGGAAGAGTCAATGGTCATGCTGGAAAAAAAGGAGAAACAATGCTAAGTTGGGCCAGATGACAGAGACCGAAATCTATCAGATTATTTATCTTCTGATAATTATATTTTATAAAATAAAGTTATACTTGGATGAAATGTATTTAAGTCTAGTTTCATAAGGAGAAAATTTCATGTCAATCTGATATATATTTAAAGATATATTCGAATTGGAAGAATCAAAGGTAGTGTTGTTATTCTATTGTATTGAAAAATCCCAATTTATGCCCTTTGTTTTGCTTCACTGTATGAGTTGCTATATCAGAAAAATATCTCACTACTCCCTGGTCTAAGGGCTTATTACTACATCTATGTTATTTGGGCTTATTGTTGCATCTATGATATTTGGTTCAAGCTGGGATCACAGACATTACCTCGAAGTGCAAGGAAGAGGTATTTTATTCCGTATGTTGTGGATATGTTTATGTGACCAAAATATTCAAGAAAGGGGGAGCACAAAAGATGAAACTTATGCATCTAAGAAAAAATATTTATATCAAATTATGATTATTTCATGGATCCTACAAAGTTTACTATTTTGGTTCGTGTTATATGTGTTGGAAGATGGTTGTGTTACATTAAAGTTGTTGCTATTATGTCTCTTTGGATGAGACATTATTATTGAAGAAGAGGTGGCCTCGATACCTTTTCTCATACTATAATTTATTTGACTCTCAAAAATATCACGGTTGGGACACCATATGAGAGTCGGTGCCCGGATTGGGACACCATGATAAATTTAACTCTAAAAAATATCACCGTTGGGATACCATGAGAGTTGGTGTCCGGATTGGGACACCATTATGAATAAACCTACTACCCCCCTGTAATGGCTTTTATTACTCCTACCACTTGAGAGCTGTTGTCCTGTGGAGGGACACGATGGTGGACACTTCAGAGCAATGCCGATAGACACACTACCTACAAAAGACGGAGTGTACCCTACATCCAGCATTAGGACTAGACTATGGAGCAATGTCTTACCGACTAGGAGTGATTTTTACTTTCACTTATATTATGCCAGTAGGGCCTCATGGAAGGACACAACAGTGTGAGGGGGAGCGTTTGAAGATCAAGGTATATCGGAAGTTGTGCCATTTTATACATCATTTGCAGCAAGCTGGGAGTTCATGTTGTTCTCTCACCCCCAGCTTGAGGGGGAGTGTTGGAAGATAGGCCCAAACCCACATGACCAAAGAAGGCCAACATATCTAAGAGTATTATAAGATGGGTCACACGACCAAGGAAGGCCCACAAGATGGGCCCAACCACATAAGAAGAAGGACCTACCATGATTACTACAAGTTGGCATCCTTATCACATAAGTTGGAAGATCAAGAAGGACTCACAAAGGCATCTTTATCTTATGGTCACGTCCTAGAAAAGTTCTAGTTTAAGTCATGTTTATCTTTTATCTATATTGAGTTTTTAATTATGCTAGGACTTATCTTTAAGTGTTAAAGTTTGGGTGTAATTGGGACAAAGGTAGTTTTATTGTAATTGAACTCTACTACTTTTCTCTATTATAAATAGAGGTTCATGTACTCTGATTATAATAAGTTAATGAAGTCAATGAAGTATTTCTCTTTTCCATAAATTTAACAAACTGGACATTGCTTAAATTTGATGCTAATAATGTCTTTCTTTATGACTCTCTTAATGAGGAAGTGTTTTTGAGACAACCACCAGGTTTTGAAAGTTCCATCTTTCCAAACCATGTATGTAGGCTCAAAAAAAAACTATCTATGTTATGGTCCTAAGTTAAGTACCTATGTCTTCCGCTCCTAACAGGCCGGTCTTTTGGGTAGTATTGGCTAGGTTCTTAACATTTGGTATCAGAGCGGGCTCCCTCGTCGCGCGTTCGAATCCCGGAGGAGGTGACTGTGAAGGGGGCAACCTATGCGGAGGGGGCGACCTTGACGGAGTAGGCCACCGCACGTGCGGAGGGGGCGACCTTGGCGGAGTAAGCCGTCTCTAGAGTGGGCCGCAAGTGGGCTGCCGTGGACGTCGGCCCGTGAAGGAGGGTTAAGTACCTATGTTTTCCGCTCCTAACAGGCCGGTTTTTTGGGTAGTATTGGCTAAGTGTTTAACATTTACAACCTCAAATAAGCCCCCCGTGCCTGGTATGCTAAATTTAGCAACTTCCTACTTCACTTTGACTTTCAAATCAGTAAATAAGATCCCTCTATTTTGTTATCATTCTTCATCTAAACATATATACCTGCTTCTTTATGTGGATGCCATTATTCTCACTGGGAATAACCCTCGCTTCTTCAAACTTTTGAAACAACACTAAGTGATACTTTCTTTGTAAAAAGTCAAAACCTTCTAAATATTTTCTTGGGCATTCAAGTACGTAGAAGTCCAACTAATCTTTTTCGTTATCAAACTCAATAAGATATATTAACTCGAGCAAGGAAGAAATCTTGTACACCTGTGACAACTCCTCTTGCCACCAACACAAAACTTGATTTTAAAAGTTCCCTTATTCTAACCCTACTTACTATAGAAGTATTATAGGAGCCCTTCAATATTTAACATTAACACGACCTGATATATCTTACTTATAGCCCAATATACGCACTCCCCCACTACTTTTCACTTTACACTAGTTAAAAGAATTTTGCAATATCTTAAAGGTACTATAGATTATGACTTAATCTTTTCAAAACCCTCATCACTAGATATCCTTGCCTTTTTTCGATACAGATTGGGGTGGTTGCCCACTCACAAGGTGATCTACGACTAGTTGTGCACTCTTCTTTGGACCCAACTTTGTCACTTGGTTTGCAAAGAAACAACCCACAATACCTCGCTCCAGTACTAAAGTCGAATACAAAGTCATGACTTCTACATGTCTTGAAATCACTTACTTCAATATCTTCTAAAAGATTTTCACATATACTAAACTCGACCTCTATTTCTTTTATGTGACAATTTAAGTGCTACTTGCTTGGCTCACAACCCTATTTTTCATTCTTGCAACAAATATATTGGCATAAACTATCATTCTATTCACAAGAAAATTACAATGGGATGTCTTCAAGTTTGTCATATTCCCTCTGTCAACCAACTTGCAAACATTTTCACCAAACCGCTCTCTTCCAACTGACTTCAACAATTTACCACCAAGCTGAATGTTCAGTCAACCTGTCAATTCAGCTTGAAGGGGAATGAAAAACAACAAAGAAATATGAACATTCAAAGACAAGTACAAAAAGATGCATTATTCCAAACTATACCAAAACCCTTTGCTACAAAGGAAGAGCATGTTTATTTAAAGGTGACACAAGAGGCAAAGAAGAACAAATCACCCTTACAAAACCAAGCAATGGTGATTTCCACCTCACCCACTCAAAAGAGGAACTCCCCACACATGGTTCTAGAGAATTCAAACCCTTCAATCTCTCACATGTAAGTCCCACTACATCCAACTCAAGGATCTTCTACATATCATGATAAAATCAATCAAAGAGAAAGTATTTCAAATTAGTGAATCAAAGGAAGAAGATCAAGGCAAAATCAAATAAGGAAATTAAGATCCAAAATCAAAGGAAGAAGAAATGAATGATTGAACTCTATTTTGAATTGATTTATGTAATTATGTAATGACACCTAGATTACAACTTGTAAGAGGAAGTCATTGTGATTTCTACCATTCATTTAATACACATAAAAATTCGTCTCTTGCCTTGGCTCTCTCTCTTGGGTTTTGGTCTTTATAGTCTTGAAGCTCTCTCATGCCTATACTCACTTATTTATTCATTTATGGTGGCTTAAATTTTCTCATCGATAACTCCCTAGGTAAAACTAAGATAAACTAAAAAATTGAACCATAAAACTTCCTTATAAAGAGGAATATATTATTATTCTAGAGAGACAATATGATAAAGATAAAGTGACTAAAATACCCTTTGCATACAATTCAACTCTCTTTCTGGAGTGATGTTTTGGATGAGTGGAAAATTTCATGCACAAGTCATAGTCTAATAAACAAACCCTAAGACCCAACTATAGTATAAAAATGGGCGGTTTGAAGTATCTTGTACTTTTGTGTTAACTTCTTGAATCTTTCTTCTATCTTATGCCTTTTTTTTTTGTTTTTTGCAAAAAAAGATTTGATCAAGGTGCAGAGGTTTACAAATGGGGATTCAAAGATGAGATGAATTATTGGAGAATCCTCATGATAAGGAAACTTAGCATCTCTACTACTTAGCAACATAATTTCATTATAAGATTCAGACAAACCTTAATTAGTTCTCTGAGAGAATTTTTCCTCAATCTCATACAACCAATTATTAGGATAAAACAAGAGGAAGAAAATGGTTATAGACTTGTGTCCTAACCCTCCGCCTAAAGTTTTATTTATAGATTAATAAAATTATAATATTATAATTAAGTCCATTGAACTTAAACTAATTACATCAATGTCATCTTTATGAGATGACTATTTATTTACCATCATGCTACCACTATGTGGGCCTATGGGTCTTCTCCTTGGTATGTGGGCTTAAACCCATCTTCCACCTCTCTTGGATGTGTGGGTCTTCCTTACTCTTGTGGGTTTGAGCCCATCTTCTACAACACTTCAACTTGTGGGTTTTCCTTGGTCAAGTGGGTTTGGACTCATCTTCCAACACTCCACAAGCAAGGGGTGAGAGAACATCAATGAACGCCCATCTTGCTACAAATGGTGTATAGAATATTCCCGTATAAAATGTCAGTCCACCATATCTTCCAACACTCTCCCTCGAGTTTGTAAAGTTTAATTTTATTTCAATTTTCACCCATAGGATTAAAAAAACGAAAGAAATGTAGATTTAAGTACAGATAGACATAAGTGGAAATACGGCAAACTTTGACCAAAAGCGAAATTAACTAATATTTTGAGCTTAAGATTAAATTAACGGCTAAGATTAAGTAAGGAGGGTTAAAATGGTCCAACGGCTGCGATCTCGTGTGGGCGGTAGATGAACATGAGTTTAGTTCGAGGCTTGAATCTTGATTTATTATAAAAGGCACGACCTCTTCCCTCCGTCGAGAAGTTACTCCGGGAAGGGAAGACCACCCCGCTTTTCCAAGAGCGCAAGAACACGGTCTCAATACCTTGAGCAGTCTCTTCCTCCTCCCAGAAGCCCACTACTGCTCTGCTAAAAAGGGTTCTGGGAGGTTGGGGAGGTTGTGCGAGGTCTTGAGCTCTCCGAATGCGTCTTACCTCCAAGGAGTTCCCCCTCTTCCCATCTTCTCTTTATCTGTTCTTCCCTTTAATTCTCTGTTCTTTCTTTCCTTACGTCTCTCTCTTCTCTCCTCTTCTTCATTTTCTCTCCTTTTCGTCCAAGAATTTCTTCCGTGTTTCTTTATAATCTTCGTTTTTTTTTCGTTTTCCTGGTAATGTGCTCGCTCGTCCATGGAGGTAACATGTCTTTACTATTCTATCGTTGTGCACGTTTGGCTGCATTTTCAATCTCCTTCATTCTTTGTTTCTTGTCTTTTTTCTTGTTATTGGGCTAATTATTCTTCAAGCGTGTTTCTCCAAGAGAATATGTTTGCGGTTTCAGGCGAGAACCGCCCCTGAGAATACCCACCAGTCACCATCGGCTACAAGACTCTCCTATCTCCACAGGCATACATGGAAAGTAAGTAATGACATGCATATGTGTAAATTATTAAAGATCGATTGACAAGACTACCGTATGCCTGTACATTCTTGTAGGTGAATATAGACATTCTTGTTGGTGAATATAGACATGCTTGTAGGTGAATATAGACATTCTTGTCAATCCCGCTCTCTCATGTACAGAGCAGACGATATTATTGTCGTAGTTTTCGTTGGATTTCTCCAACAGTCTCACGCCAAACGACAGTAGGCCCACCCAGGGCAACATTTGGATACAACTGTGTTCTTGTGCTTAATTTTCTGCTTCTTGGATTTCGTTCTTCCTCTGTTTCTTCTTCTGTTTCTTTTCTTTTCTGTTTTCTTTTTCTTTTCTTTTTTTTGGTGGGGGGTTGGTGCAAATTATCTTTTCGGTCTTCAGTGCAAGATATGAGAATAACAAGAACAAGGACTCAAATTATATGAGGCAACATCTCTTGTACTGAATTTGTAAATGTCCTGATTCTATTGCAATTGGGGAATCGAGCAAGTATCAGAGACGAGTTGGAGCCGAGAACAATCTTGTTTTCCCAATTTGTCAATCCACTTACTCAATGCTACTACCCAATCTTGCCTTCATAATATAGTTTTATTCATCTCCACTCTTTACTACTGTATGGCATACCATGAACTATTGAACTATTATTAGGAGGGTTTCAGAGATTTGTAGCAACCCATGTATGAATTTCCATTCTCTTTTCCTTTCCCATTTTAGTTTCCATTATTATTAACAGTTATAATAATATATTTCCTTTTCTTGGATAGTTATTCTGCCAGTTACATGATCGTACTTGACTATAAAGATCATTCTTGTTGCAGAAAGTTTCCATGATATATTTTCATCACTTTTGTAGGAAGAGGGATGCAAGAAAGGGATCCATTATCAGGTCATAGAATCTTTACCACTCAGATTGGTGGTGAAACTTTCTTGAAGGTGGACCGACCTGCTTTCATTGTCAGTAGCACCATCTGGTAAACATACTTGAGCAGGATATAGAACAATAGAGACACTAAGTTTTGATTTTCAACGAAAACTTGACACTACTTTGGTTCTTTCTTTTGGAGCCGTCTCTTATTTTTCTGTTTGTTACTATAAGGACATGGAGAGTTCACAAGCATCCTATATAACATAATCCTATCTAGTGGAATTCTATATAACAGTTTACAAGATTCAGGCTACTCAAGAAAGTTTTTTAAGTCCGAGGGAGCAGCGACTGAGTGCTTGTCATAGAGGCATCAGTTCCTCTCATTGAGCAAATCAGTTGGTGTTACCGGGCTCTGAATCAAGGACAAGGAGAGTTATGTAGGAAATCCACTCTCTGAATAGTCTTTCCACTTGTTGAGTTTCTTTTACATTGTTGTCAATTTAGTCGTGGTTCCTGGTCCCTAATCCGAACATGAACCACTGGTGATTCATAAATGCTATTTATGTTTGGAACTTCTGATTGGAGCTGCTACCTTTCATATTCATTTGAGCATTTGTATGTGCTTGTAGCAGCTGTTTTAGGATCATGACTATTCCTTCTGAATGCAAAATTATACTGTATTCAGTTGAATGCAACAATATGAAGCTGACATGAATTTTGATCTGACAGCTCTTGTTGCGCATCTGAGGAGGCATTTGAGGATGAGCGTGACAAAAGCTGTGGGTGTGTGCTCCAGTAATTCATTTTGATACTTATTTGGTGCGTGGGAACTGTTGATTTGTTACCAAAACGCAAAGAGAACATGCCAGCTGAGAAAGGAGAGCTCCACTCCATAAATGTATTGGCCAACGTCTGGATCTTACTGCTAAGGAGTCCAGGGCTCTCGAGAAGAGATAGAGATCTTGTCTGTTGGGCCATCTAATGTATTAGCCAACTGAGAAGGAGATTTCCACTCCATAAATGTATTAGCCAATGTATTGGATCTTATTCTCTGTTCCGCATTAAAATTCTTGAGGTCTTGTCTGTTGGGCCATCTTATGCGAATCAGGAGGAAGATTTTTTAATTATTTTGCATAACATATTGGTGAAAACGGAGGTCACTAACTTACAAATTGTTCGTTCCAGTTGTTGATGTTCCCATGCCCAAGTTCAAGCTATCTGGAATATGAATCCATCTTCTTTGAAGATACCATTAAAATTCTTGAGTTTGATCCTGATTCGACATTACAAGTATATTGATTGTTCCCCAATAACCGAATACTTTTTTCTGTAAAGACTGCATATTTGATTCCATCCATAAATCCATTTTCTTCCCTATGAGTTCCAGTATCGATAAGAATTCGAGTTCTTACTCTCCATATGTTATGGTATGAATATACCATACCAATTCGTTATGTATGGATGATGAAATTCCATTGATACAGAGCCAATTCCAATAGACTTATTGGACGTTCCCTTTGGCGTGCATCCAGCAGGAATTGAACCTACGAATTTGCCAATTATGAGTTGGGCGCTTTAACCATTCAGCCATGGATGTGTAACAGAGATCATCGTCATCGTACATCGTGAATAACCAAATTCCAATTGAAATGAAATCTTTAGGAGGAATCAATGATAGGACATCAAGAGAAGAGCAATTAATTACCATTTGTGCCACCTCCTTGATGTGGGCAATATTATTAACTTAATGTCACTTGAGGTGTCTTCCAACACTTCCCTTAAGCTAGTAGGGAGAAAACATCGTAGATACTCAACTTACTGCATTTAGTGTTTAAGATCTTGAATGTGACTGGTTTTTTAAGAATGTCTACCACCTGCCCTTGTAATGAAACATGACTGAGAGATAAGATACTATCTTGAAATTACTCCCATATAAAATAGTAGTTTACCTCAATGTATTTTGTCCTCTCATGGAAGATAGGATTTGAAGTGATATAAATGTCTGCTTTGTTGTTACAATATAATTTCATAGAAACTCCTATATAGAATATCAATTCAGTAAAAATGGATTTGATCCATAAGAGCTCATTGACTGTGTGGGTCATAGCTCTGTATTTTGCCTTTGTATTGGACCTCACAACCACATTCTACATTTTGCTTCTTCATGTACCCAGGTTACTGCCAACTTAGGTACAATACCCTGAAGTAGAATTCATTGCATATCTTTTCTTTGACTTATTTTATGTTATTCGCATCACTACTAGTTAAGATGATATCATCCACATAAATTGCTAGTAATATTTTTTCCTTTAAGTACTTGATGAAGACGAAATGATCTACTGAGCACCGGCTAAATCCAACCCGTAACATTGCTTGGCAAAATTTGTCAAACCATGCCTGAGGAGACTATTTAAGCCCATATAGAGACTTTCTCAATTTACATATAAACTCCCCCTCAACCACAAAATTAGTGGTTTATGCATATATATATCTCCTATTTTATGTCCTCATTCAAAAAAAATATGTTTGACATCCAATTGAAATACAGACCAAAAGGAATTAGCAGCTAGAGATAATAAGATGACTACCGAATTTAATTTAGCCATTGTGGAAACAATTTTCTCATAATCCACTCCATAACACTGGGTGTATCCCTTGGCAATGAGTCGGGCTTTGAGGGGAGCAATAGAACCATCTAAATTATGTTTGATAGTAAAAACTCATTTGTTAGACACAAGTTTCTTGCCGGTAGGAAGATGAACAAAGGCCTAAGTCTAATTTTCATATAAGACATGCATTTCCTCTTCCATGGTAGCCTAACAAAAATGAAATCAAACAGATTAATTTTATATAATAAAATACCCTCTTTTTATTTATATAATTTCATGATTGTAATATTATTTTAAATACCCTCTTTTCATTTAAAATAAAAAACTTTCTGAAATAAAATTTAAATCTATTAAAGTAATTTTATATAATAAATATCCTTTTATATTAATTCCTTATTTTTAATATTATATTTAATGACTATTTTAAGAGTGAGAATTTAGATATTGTAAAAGCAATAATTTGATTAACATTTGGGTATTATAAAAGCAAGGATTTTTTTTAATTATTATGTTTTTAATTAAATAAATAGCATTAATTTATTATTATTTATTAATTTCTTTAAAATATATTTTTGCTTTGATAAATAGAATTATCTTATAAAATTAAATCTATAAAGTAATTTTTTATAATAAATACCCTCTTTTTTATCTACATAAATTTATGGTTTTTAATATTGTATTTAATAAACATTTTAAGATTAAAAAGTAACAATTTGATTAAGCATTTGGTTATTAAAAAAGTAAATTTTATTTTAGGTATTTTTTTATACATTTAATTGAATAAATGGAGTTAATTTATTTTTGAAAAATATTTATTAATTCAGACAACATTAGAAATTTCAAGTTCTTCTCTTTGAAGTTTGAAAGTAGGAACTTTCCAAAAGTCGAGGGGATAGAGGCTGGATTATGTTAGGCTCAAGATCCCCAATTGAGTTAATTTTGGTGATAAAAAAAACACCTAGTCACTAATGAAGTGGATTGAGAATGAGTGCCTCGGTGCAGCCCTAGAGGGCACAAGTGCCATTGGTAGGAGTACATTATTTGGAAGCATCAATCACCTGGGCATGCAGCTCATAAAAAGCACCAAGAAAATGTTTAGTAGCCTACTCATTTGACAGGCACAAAACCGACTGAATGACGCCATACAGTAAGTAAAAGAAGCTAGCAACTCATGCTAGAAAATACATCGTCCAAATGACCTAAAAACACCAGCAAAAAAGAGCTCAACACAAGTAACAAGCAATCCCCGATAAAGAGAGAAATAAAAGAGAAGAAAAGAAGAAAAACACGGCCAAGCCAAGATGATCATATGGCTGGATTAGCCTCGTTCGACTTGATGAAAAGAAAGCAAAGCCCCGAAGGAGAAAAGGAGAGAAAAAGAAGAAAAGAAGGGTGCAGAGAGAGCCATCCACCCGAGACAAATCGACCAAAATGCATGTAAAAAAGTCAAAAATAAAGATGATGAACACCAACCAAATGATTGCAACTCAATCTAATGATTGGCAAGAGAAAAGTTTTTTGTTAGAAGTTGTACACCAGAACAACTAGACAAATAAGGCAGGCACATAAAATCTAGAGAAGAAGAGGCATTGAAGGAAGTCGACGGTCTCTCTCTAGAGTCATCCTCCTCATCCAAATCAAATGTCCTAAAGAAAAGAATGAGCAGAAGCCCATATCAACCGAATAATCCCAACTCGATCACAGATCAAATTCCAAGGCCTCTAGGACAACTATCTCACTTTAAATCAATTTTAGAGATCATTTTGGCTTTCAGAAAAGGATATCCCACAAAGAGCTAAGTATTTCCAAACATGTATATGACGCACCGCATTCTCTCAGTTGTATATGATGCACCACATTCTCTCAGTTGTATATGATGCACCACATTCTCAGCAGTGAACAAGAATAGTAAAATATAGCTATGGACTTTAGGATCAGCAAGACTACATTATCACGAAAATACAAAGAATGGCAAACAGTTAAATATAGCAAGCCAACATCGTGTTGCCCCCTTTTCATGTATTTATTTGTATAGACTATAGACTGCCTGTCTTTTTTCCAGTGCTCACAACCGAGAGGAGGAATCATCTCCTACGGTTGCCTCTAGCTGGAGAACATATCATCGTTCCTTTTTTCTATTTTTGAATTTTTTTTTTACTTCAAATCGAAAGCTACATAAATCATGGTCCAGAAAGGTGATGATCTCCCAGTGAAAATCATTGTGCAGTGAGACAAGCAGATGGGACTGACCATGTAAATACTGGACCTCGCCAAACGGCCATCAGCGGTGGTCTCCTCCATCAATTGCTAAACTACCCATCGCCCTGCAATCAACAACCAATAATAACTTCCCATTTTTTTCCTCTAATCTCGAAGAAAATATCATGCAGTAGAAATAGGTCAAAGCCCTCAAGTAAGAGAATTTTATACCATAAGAACATAGAGACAACAAAACAAACTCAAGATCCAAAAAGGAAATCCTCCATACCCTAAACCAACTAAACTATTTCCATGCAAAAAGAATCAACGAAAGAGTCTTTTAAGTTTCCATGGATCTGGTCATTAACTCATCAAGAATCATTCTAGGATGTATCAAACATGCAGTTGCATAGATGGCCATCAATCCTTAAAAGTCTAGTCAGCAACGCACAAACAAATCTATTTATATGGCTCAGCAAGATCAAACCCAATAGATCTTGCAGAAGTGTAATCTTGGTCAGTCATTCATAGTGAAATAGTCAACTCCAGAATCACTTCATGCAGTTGTGCAGTTGGAAATAACAAATATGTATGTCTCTAGCTGAAATTGCAAATACTGATCTACTGATTAATTGGTTGATAGTACTTGCGATTAGATCATGCCAGGTGAATAGCTTAAACAGCAAAAAATGTCCACAGATGCAAAAGTAAATGGAATTGATTGTAGCATATGATGCCATAAAGTAATAAGTTCCAGTCCAATTTATGGAAATTGACAAAGAAATTTCTACACTCAAGGACATTTTGATATTTTATCATATGACAGTATTTTGAAATTTCAACCGATAATTGGAAGAAATAATATGGCCGGCTGTAACATTGCATCTTTAGCTCAGAATAATGCATATTTCTAGAATTAAACACATGAAGGACATTGCCTGTAATTTCAATGTCTAGGGTCCTTTGGTTAATTTTAACCAAATTTTCAAAAATATTAGAATAAAATCAGAAAGTATCTTTTGCCCAGAAATATGTACATAAGTGAAGAAATTGAACATATGAGGGCTGCTTTTGCATTTTTATGTATAAGGGTATTTTGATAATTTTTTTGTAAAAAAAGAAAGGAGATGGTCCAAAATCAAAAGTTCACAAATCTACTAGAGTTCAGAAAAGCCCAAGGCCAAGGAATCCCAACAGAAGTCTGCCATAAATGCAAGAAGCACGTCATCAACCTGATTGGGGCAAAGCTGACTCAAACCAAACCAGATTCGACTTGAACCAACCTGACCTGAATTTACTTGAACTTGAACCAGTGGCAACAAGAACAACAAACCTGTTGATATCCCATGACTCTTGAGTTGTCATCTCTCTGAACTTTTGGATTTGTAACTCCTAACTGTCATCTCATGTTCTCCCATTATAATAAGCACAGAAGAACTCTATAAAACGGGGTGAAGAACACCAAGTTGAGGATCAGAAATAAAAAGTTAAGAGGGAAAAGACTTGAAATGGTGCTACCGCTATTTAGCCAAGATCTGAATTCCTAAAAAGCTCTTGCACTCCAAAACCAGCAACTTGAGGAGAAGAATCATAGGCATCTTCATGAGTAAGTTTAGGCTACGTTAACAAACATCTTTCCTTGTAATAGCTGAATAGTGAACTCACAATCGATCAATCTATAATATCAAACAAACTGGTAATTTTTGTTATTTTTTTTCTTTTCAAACTACTTTTTTGTAAGTTTGATTCACAAGGGAATGAATCACATAAAAAACTTAGACCTATAAAGCCTGAAACTGGTAGATCCACGGGATCCCTCAAAAAATGCAAAAGATAACTTGATTTCTGCAGTAGCTGGCCACACAGCACCAACCAGCTCAGAAAACATACCACGAGAAGTTTATACATCACACAAGTCCAACAATTATGACATGAGACAGTAAATCTGTGAGTGACAAAATTAAAATGCAGACCAGTGTCAACAACCAAAACCAACTCTCTCTCTCTCTCTCTCTCTCTCTCTTATTTTAACAGGGAAAAGAAATTTTTAATTCAATTTGGAAACTGACCCTAGGTTCAATTTTGAATGCACTCTAGGAGAACCCCCGTTTCAGCATTGCCTATATATTTCAGCCAACTGAATCCAATCAAATTTTAAGGTGTTCTGTCTTCCAAATTGCCTATATAGATCAGACAGCTATATTCATCCTTCCCACCATTTCTAAATGTTAAATGCTCAAACAGTGGTACAGATATTCCTACCATAGTTTTCTGTATTGTAAATATCTATATCATACAGCTGATTACATTTTGAGGCATTCAGTTTTTCTTTATTGCAAATAATTACCAGACAGCTGAATCCCTCCCACCCAGCCTCCCTCCCTCCCTGCACATCAAGTCAGGAGCTGAAGTTCAAACAGTGGTACAGAAGTTTGGGTCATGGTTTTCTCTATTGCCAATATATAGTACAGCCGAATTACATCAGATTTTGAGGTGATTGGATTTCTGTATTGCTAACACGGTGAACTATAGTTTTTAGAGGGATAGAGAAAGAGAAAGAGAAAGAGAAGAATTCAGAGCGTTGGAATGGCTCCGATTGGGAGAACCAATCTGCCTGCTGTGGTAATACTCTGAAAAATTCCAAGATTTCTCAACTTTTCAGCACTGACATCATCCAATGTTATGATGCAGGCAGTCTGAGCCTAGTAATGGGCTGCGTAGCAAGAAAAGGAGGGAACATTCAACAAAGAATTCTCCTTTAGGTCTATGCACTTAATTTTACACAAGTTATGAAAAAAATCCAAGAAACTAGAGCTGACGTAGGCAGAGCCCAGGATGATGTAGGTAGAGGAACCAGTTCTGGGGTCCCACAATCCAAAAAAGAGTGATTTTTCACTTGGTAATCCTCCATAGGATAGTAAATAGTTTCAGAACTGCTTAATAGGTAGTAGGAGCCATCAACCCTAGGGTTATGACAGGAGAAGAAGGCAAAAGTTCAGATTTTTACAACCAATCAAGGCAGATTTCTGGAAATCCCCTTTCTTGGAAGTAGCAGGCTTTAACAGAAGGAACTGGAGAAGAATGAAGGACTCCAACCAAGATTTACTGCTCTAATGCTGTGCTATAAGCTGTGGATAATGATTGAGCATCTTCAAAGGCCAATAATTGGGCTCTAATAGAGTCAAATTTTGGTCCTAAACCCTCCAAAATTTTGCAATATGTACCTATCCATTCTGTTTTCTTGTTTCCCTTTTATCCATAGTAACGCAATGGATAACACTTATATCTCCTGCAATATACCAACTAACTCACTACAATATGCAATGACAGAGCTCTGACCTCTCTTCAATACACACATAAACTACAAGAGATGATAAATCAGAACATGATCACATTATCTTTGTAGTTTGACCGAATCAACTCACAAAACTTACTATAATATCATGTTGAATTTCTAGAAAAGAGAAATATTTCATTAACTTGTTTTAATTTGAGTACAATGAGCCTTTATTTATAATAGAGGAAACAAGTAGAATCCGATTACAATTAAACTACCCTCAATTACACCCAAAATTTAATACTTAAAGATAAATCTTAGAATAATTAAACAACTGAATATAAATAGAAGACTGAAAAATGTTCATACAGCCACAATGAGCACATTTTCTGTTTGTTCTAGTATCACCTCTGCCATTTCCTATTCTTTGATTACCTCTTTCCTCTAGCTCTAGTGCTTCCAACTCTGCCCCTAGATGGCTCTGAGGAAATCTGAGAGTCCAGTGCTGATATAGAAATGCTGGTCACATCCTTATTTCCATAGGCTACAATACCATTTTCTACACACAATACTCTGCTATAAGTTGTGGATAATGATGGAACATCTTCGGAAGCCAATAATTGTGATCTAATAGAGTCAAATTCTAGTCCCGAACCCTCCAAAAATTTTGCAATATGGACATACCTGTCCATTCTGTTATCTTTTATCCCTTTCATACAATGACAGTCCTCTGACCTCTCTTGAGGCTAAACTTCATGGCATATAGTTCAAAAACTCATGACAAGTTGCTCTCTTGAGCATAAACAAACTCTAAGGAGTTCCACATGTCCTTACCAGTGTCACAATTCATAATTTGATTCCTTAAATTGGAATTCATGTGGTTAAGTAGCCAAGTCAACCTAACTATCCTCGGTTTCCCAGTTGTCATTCAATGGGACAGGTCATCCCTAATGAATTTTGACTTCTTCTTAGCCTTTTAAGTATAATTTGACTGATCGTGACCAACTCAAATAAGTTTGGCCATTCAGTCTTGATCATAATAGTGTCCTTCTCTTCTGAGTTCCCAAAGTCCCTCAAAGGGGTAGTAACCTCACTAGAGTCTGCCATGTATATTGCAAATATGGACTCTAAACAGCCCTAAAAACAGCAAACAACACATTATGCACAGGATCTGTGGGCCCCACTTCTCAGAAAAATGGAGTTTTTACTTGTTGGGAGAACCAATCTGCCCTAATATTTAATTCACTTGCTGCTCTAGGTAATACTCTGAAAAATTCAAAGATTTCTCAACTTTCTAGGGCTGACGTCTTCCAACCCAGTGATGATGCAGGCAGTTCAAACTCAGTAATGGGCTGTGCAGCAAGAAAAGGGGAGAATTTTCAACAAAGAACTTCATTAGGGCATAATTCCAGTTCTATGCACTTAATTTTGCACAAGCCATGAAAAAAATCCAAGAAACTAGAGCTCACGTAGGCTGAGCCCAAGATGATGTAGGTAGAGGACCCAGTTAGGGGGTCCCACAATCCAAAAAAAAATGATTTTTCACTCAGTAATCCTCCATAAGATAGTAAATAGTTACACAACTGCTCAATAGGTAGTAAGAGCAATCAACCCTAAGGTTATGGCAGGAGAAAAAGGCAAAAGTTCAGATTTTTACGAACCAGTCCAGGCAGATTTCTGGAAATCCCCTTTCTTTGAAGTCACAAGCTTTAATGGAAGGAACTAGAGAAGCATGAAGGGCTTCAACCAAGATCTACCACTTTAATACCATGTAAAAGAGCAAACTTTCGGGTTTTAGAGGGGGAGAGAGAAAAAAAAAATTCAGAGCGCTGGAATGGCTGGTAGGGGGGTCAAGCTCGGACCCCAAGTCTTTTATAGAGTTCTGAAATTAAAATTACGGAAATGTCCCTTCTCACTTTTTTTTTTGAAATAAGATGTGTAAACAGTATTAAAAGAAAAGAGAGATTACAATACCTTGCTAAACAGGGCCTCCTTCCACAACAAGGTGTTGGAGAGAGACGCCTAGTTTAGCCTGGGCATCCGCTAAATGATTAGCAGATCTAGGAATATAATTCCATTCCAATGTCCCTTCTCACTTAAAAACACTTACACTTAATATCTCCCTACATACTTATTCAAATTACATGAAAATTGAACTAGAGATAAAACTAAAAAGCACAGAGATAGTGTAGCTGCTAGACTTTATAGTAGGTGCAAAACAATGACATTGCCCTTCAGTAGATTTTCTAACAATATCAGACAGCTGATTTGCATCAGATTTTGATGTGTTTGTTTTCTGTATTGCCAATATATGTCAAACAGATGAATTACATCAGATTTTGATGCATTCAGTAGAGAATATATTAGCCGATATAGGCTGATACTCAGTTTTGAACTAAACATCTGCTGCCTCATATAAGATTTTGTAGGTATCCAATATAGTAAACGTTACCTTTGCTCCATCAATTAAATGACAACAATTTCTTCATCTTAGATCATCATACTGAAAGACCTTTTGTCATCCTATTTATATTTACATATTCCGTCTCAACCCTCAGAAAAAGACTAAAGTCTACATCATGAACTGACAAAGACCAAAATACTTGCACTCCTCCAATGAGAACTGAGACCAAAATACATGTTTACAAATTTCCCCACAGAACTCTACATCATGAACTTACAAAGACCAAATCATTTGGGCACTCAGATTGGAACTGAGACTTAGGCACCAACATGCCAAGATGACTACTTAAAACACCATCATTGCATAGAGTTCTTCTCATTCACATGCACAAAAGGTATAAAATATCACTGTCTCCACAGCATAACTATTTCCAGATTTTATTTTATTTTTAAACGTTGTTCCCAATATGACTAATTGACAAGGTTGCACATGAAAAAATAATGCACTTCAGTTCCCTCTTCATAACTTCATCATAATTCTTCACACTAAAGTTGGCCCTCTCCTTTTTCTTTAGACAATTGCCATACATTTAACACCTTCAAAATGGCAAACAACTGGACATCTGAATATCCTCATCTTCCCCATAACCTCTTTCCTCACAGCGATAATAAAGAATGAATTCACAAAACTTGAGGATCCATTGCACATTTTGTACATGAAGAAAGAACAGGAAAGGAGAGATAAACAAGAACAAATACCACAAACTGCTTCCACCTCAAAAAGTCAAACTGTAGTCACATTCTCATGATAGTCATGAGCACATGATGGCAATGACAATCATAAATCACAACCATGACTCTTTTCAATTACCACTAACAGCACAAATCTAGTGGGTTTAAAAAGAAAAACGAAAATTGAACTGCACGAAAATTCAACCTCCTCGTCCTAACGTCCATAATTCTATGTTCCTCTTGTAATATTCACATTCCCTGAAGTATTGCAGATTGCATTCATAAAATCCTGAGATCAAGTTAGCAGATCAACTATAATGGAAAGAACAAAGTCAGAGATCCTTTGCCATGGCCACGACCTTCAACAATTAAAAAGCAGATGCAGAAGTCTTTCTATAAAATAAAAACCCAAAACAAAATAACCTTACTACTGAAGGTCTCGTGGATTAAATAAAATTCTAAATCAATAGTATAAAAGAGCCCAATTATGTCTATAGCTCCACAAAACCGATTCAATAGCTAATCGGGGAAAGTAAAACAACAAATACAACAAAGCAAGTTGGAAAAAACTACTCTCTAATAAAAAAGAGCAATAAGTTAGAACTTCCATTTGCATGCATATATCCATGTTAATGAAATGCAAAAAACTCAGTTCTAAGCTAAGAAGCGAAAGGATTTACTCACTTCTTATGCCGCCTCCCTCTTTTGGGCCCCCAGGCCTCCAACTTGGCGACAGGGCAGCCACATCTGGACCTGAACAATAAGACCGCCCTCCCATTGGGCGGAGCCATCCTCCTGAGCTCGGATCTCAAACACTCGTAATCGGGGTTCCCCTCAGCCCCGCCCTTCCAGGGCAAAACGTCGATCTCCGTGGCGGCAGAAGATCTCAAACACTCCTCCGTCTGCAGCTGAATGTCGAATTCCATGGCCTTCTTGAGGCCCTTGCACTTAGGGTTACCACATTTCCTCGACCGGAAGCCGCCGCGGTGGAGGATGAAGAATGACGCAGCAAAGAAAGTAAGAAATGAGATAGAAAGTGGAAGCGGGGATATTGAGAGAGAGGGCGGGAGGAGGAGACAGAGGGAGTGAAAGAGGTAGGAGACAGAGGAGGCAATAAGGAAGAGAGAAGAAAAGAGGACTAAAACGAAGATGAGGAGGTCGATTGTAGCAGAGGGGGAGTGTTTACAGAGGAGAAGAGAATTAGGGTTAGGATTAGAATAGGAAGAGGGTCTCTTGGGTTTGAACGAAGGAGATGAAGAAGAAGAAGAGGAGGGCATGACGAGGAAGGAGAGGAGGAGCCAGAATAGCATCATATATTGCAAGCTAGTTCTGGTCTTGCATTTCAATTGCTCTTTCGCATCTTCCTCTACGGTCCCTGGCTTTGGCAGCAGCAGCAGCAGCAGCAGCAGCAGCAGATGATAAATGAAATTCCCGGAGGAAGAAAAAGAAAAAGGAAAAGAGACGGAGACAGAGGGGAGGCAGGCAGCGGTGTGCCGTCAGTCGGTGACGTGACTCGAGAGGGTCCGAACGCGGCGAGGGTAGCGGGCGCATGTCTCCTGTGGCCGTAACGTGGGGAGTTAAAAGGCTTACGAAACGATAGAATAGCTCCACAAGAGCACGAAACCGACCACCGAAAATGGTACGTTTAATGTTCTGGCATTCTTCCAACTGACCAACCGACTATGACAGCCAAGTGAAGCTAGCTCATCTGAGTGTATCTTCGCACTTAGTGTTAGTATAAACGACTTCATATGTACTAGAAAACAATTTTCAATATTAGTGTCTCAACATGAGAAATACATAAAAAACAAGAGAATCCTTAAACCTTTACAATACATTTAATTACAATATAATCCTTAAACCCTAAATTAGGTAAAACAACCATTATTACTGCACGAATAAGTTATTTAATGTATAATTAAAATATATTAATATATTTATTAATTGAATTAGATATCACCATGGTTACCAAATATTATAAGGTTAGAGTTTAGCATTCTTTATTTGAATTTTCAGATACTAGCAACTCAGCGGATTCTTTATTTAAATCTGTTCCATCCAAACTTTCTCACAGCTGCAATTTACTTGAAATAGATACTCCTTGCAAAGAGAACGAAAGATGTGTTGGAACATGCATTTGAAAGTGGTTGTCATGGAGACAACATTCAAAGTTGTAGTGAGATGCATTGCTCCTTATACAAGAGAATCCAGAGTTCAGTTGCACATGTCTGGATCAACAGTAAAAAAGTCTCTTCTGATTCATTTGTAGAATTCAGTCTCCTGGGTCTTTATGAGATCTACCTAATTGCCCTCTAGTTGTATAAAATGAACAGGAAACAGTAGATTATTGGAGTTCTTTCTTTCTATCAAGGGGTATTGTAATTACATATTCTTCTTGAAGTAATTACAAATAATTCAGCTTGTCCACAACTCATCATATTTGTTCTTAGATGTTTATATTGCAATAGGGAAAGAAGGTTGACTCAGAAATGGCATCCATGTGACATTTTCATTGAAATGGAAGCTCCCTTGATGCTTACATGTAAAATATATCTTTTACATACTCTCCATGGTCCGATGAGTAAGACAATTCACCCACAAGACCTAAAAAAACTAGTCAAGATATGCATCCAAAATTGAATTGGGTTGTAGCAGATCACCACAGTTTATTCACTTTCATTATCCAAGTACATCTCTACTGCTTCCTTGTTTTCAATGTCCTCATCTTTTTCTTGATGTCTTCTCTGCTCTTCTCTTGCTCTTTTGGCTGCAGTGGATTTTGCCCTTTCTAGCCTTGAGAAAACTGCTTCCCAAGAAACAAGCTTCTCAATAAAGACAGAAATAAAATCAGCTCGTCGATTCTGCAATAAGTAAACTAAGATAATGAGATATTAATGAAAGGTTAAGTGGCAAACAACCAAATCGGATGTGTTACAAGTGAAATTCACCTAAATCCCCAAATTATGCACATAAATTAAAATTAAATCAAATACATCATTAAATTAATCGGAGAGAGCCAAGGATGAATTGGGTTTTCCCTCCTACAGGTTATTCCATGTCAAAGAGGCAACAATTATTCTATTCAGCTTGTTCAGAGTATGAAATCTAACGGAGCAAGTAATCCTATTTGATCCTTGTTGTTGCCATTCCATCACCTGAGGTTATGATATTGAGTTACTATTGAGGAATAAAAGCAGAAGCTTACTGGTTGTAACTTACACACTCCAAGCAGAATTAAAAGAATTGTTTGGCCTGTTCATACACATCACTTTATGGAAGAGGGCAAAGAGTTCTCCACTGCAACTAGCAATTCTCTAACTGGTGGCTATTGTAGCAATCTGTATCTCTGTGGGCCTTTATGGGTATAAAAACCCCTCACTGAAGTCCTCTTTGTTTTTGCATTCAGGTTGGAGCAATTCAAGTTTGGACCTATACCTGTTTTATAGTTATTTGAAGAGATTTTTGAACATCAACATAAATTATTGTTGTCCAATTATATGCTTTGTGTTGGGAGCCACCAAATGTATGTTGGTCTTGTTGTTGGACAAGGTGGAACATGATAGTGAATTTCATACTACCAGCATGTAGCTCTTTCTGACCAGGAGAGAGCATTTGGAATCATTGCAAATATTTCAAGTTACAAAGAAAGAAAAGAGGCACAATAGACCTAATTTCATTTATTGGGAAGTCAGAATATCGTATATATGAATCAATCTAAAACAGATTCCTTCTCTAATTGATGGGAACAACCTGATTCCAGAGGCAAAACCATGCAAGAACCACTTCTCTGCAAAGGGCATCAATACATCAACAATGTTAGACATAAGGATAGATGTAGTTGCCATAACCTGCAAAATATGCAGTCAATTCTTAGTTATGTCCTAAAAATAGGTTATCAAGCAAGATTGTGGAATATGGATACAGTTGCTTACTTGGGTCAATCATAACGATAAATCCTTAACCCTAAAAACACTAAACCCTAACCCTAATCAAGAATTTAAACCCTAAACCATAACCCTACATCCCACAATTATGCACAAATAACCCCAAATTAGGCACTGAAACTAAAATTAAATCAAATACAACACTAATTTAATCTAAAATAATTAGGGTTTAGTCATACCTTCTGAAATTTGGGGAAAACCGAAGCCGAAGGGTGAAATCGAAGCCGAATGGGGAAATCGATGCTGAATCGAAGTAGAAATTAAGAAATCGAAGCCCAAATGTCAAAATCGAAGAAAATCGAAACCGAAATAGGAGAAATCGAACGAAATCAGAAGGTATTTTGGGGGAAAATGGAATAGAGAGAGGGAGAAGGGAGTGAGAGGCCTAAAGGGAGAAGAGAGAGAGAAAAGAGAGAGAACAGAGAGGAAAACCGAGAGGGATAAGAGAAAGGGAGAAATGAGCGGGAGGTTTAGAGGGAGAGTGAGTCCGAGATGGAGAGAAGGACGTTGAAAGGACATTCGCAGCGAGAGATGGGGGGTGTAGTAGATGGGAGTGGACAAGGATATTCTTTTATTTTTGTGTCTACTCTTGCCTTTCTCTCCCCTGGGCAGTTTTTTAAGGTCCCTTGTGTGCTTCTGTTTTTCCCTCTCTTGCTCTCTCGCTCTCTCGCTCTCTTTCATTGCAACCTGTCATTCTCCATTTTATTACTATAGCCACATTTGAAGCAAGTTCAATCTTTTTGATAAACCAATTGTAAGTTTCTAAGTTAAAGAAACGTGTTTTGCCAATTGTAGGAGTTTTCTTCTCTTTATTCAGAATGTGATTAATGCCAACTCTCATTTTCGTGTCTACTCTTGCCCTCCCCTCCCCTCCCCTGGGCAATGTTTTAAGGCCCCTTGTGTGCTTCTGTTTTTCTCTCTCTTCCTCTCTCGCTCTCTTTCATTGCAACATGTCATTCTCCATTTTATTACTATAGCCACGTTTGAAGCAAGCTCGGTCTTTTTGATAAACCAATTGTAAGTTTCTAAGTTAAAGAAACGTGTTTTGCCAATTGTAGGAGTTTTCTTCTCTTTATTCAGAATGTGATTAATGCCAACTCTCATTTTCGTGTCTACTCTTGCCCTCCCCTACCCTCCCCTGGGCAATGTTTTAAGGCCCCTTGTGTGCTTCTGTTTTTCTCTCTCTTCCTCTCTCGCTCTCTTTCATTGCAACATGTCATTCTCCATTTTATTACTATAACCACGTTTGAAGCAAGCTCGGTCTTTTTGATAAACCAATTGTAAGTTTCTAAGTTAAAGAAACGTGTTTTGCCAATTGTAGGAGTTTTCTTCTCTTTATTCAGAATGTGATTAATGCCAACTCTCATTTTCGTGGACATCGCAACTCGACATTTAATCAATTTTTCTATCACTTTTGGTATGTATAGGTTTAAACTTCTACATGTTCCATCATACTCCAACAATCACCCAAATAAAAATCATATTTGAAACAGGTTAAAATGTGTAATTCATAGATGGCATTAAAAGAAGGTTAATGCAATGTATCATAATTTATGTATATCAAATTATATGACAAGATTGAAATTTGAATGTTGGAACGGTGTATAGAAAAAAATAACTTGTTTATTCGCTTTTTGAGCCAATGGTGGACGAGTATGTGCACTATAGCTTCTATTTTTCTTCTTTTTAATGTGTTGATGGACATCACACATGTTTGTTCCAGTAACAATTGTCATATCTAAGCAAAGCAAGATGAAGTTTCAATTTATTAGTGATCTGACGCACGGCCTTAGCTTCTTACTATATAAAGAAGCAACAAGTAAGCAATGATGCAAAACGTATAACTTTGTTATTGAACCACTATTCGTATCAAAAGTTGATAATTTATTTTCCCTTGTTAAGTCTCTTTTTTATCAAATTCACAACATTCCATTTAACAATTATTGAGTCCTAAAAGCTAAGAAAAATGAGACATAATTCACATGTTCTCCGTTTTCTCCTCTTCCTTTCCACAAACCAAGGAATTTTGTGGGCATCACAACTTAAGTCTGACTTGATTAGTCAAAGTTACATTCTCATTAGGTTTGACATTTACAGGTTTGCGGTTCTTTCAACATCTGGTGGTTCCGAGCAATCCAGTAATTTAGTGAAGATCATGTTGGAAGCAGGGATTGTGTATGCGAAAATGTGTAATTGATAGATGGGATATCTTATGTAAATAGATAAATAGTTTATCATAAAATGGGATGTAATATGTGAAGAGATTTAAATGTGAATACTCATTTCATATTATGAGAAAGAAAGATTGATTTATACGAATTGAGTGAGCTTTTCTTTCTTTTTTGTTTTAGCCTTTTGGAGCTCATAGTGGATAAATCATGCGCCATGGATTTTGTTTTTCATTTTTTTAGCATGATGTAGGACCTCCAAATTCTTAATTCCAAATGAAAGCAGTATGTAGTCCTTGAGCACAAGGGAAAAAATATACAATTAGAACACAAGTTTGTTGAAGCAGCATTTATTGCATCAAAGCAAATTTTCAAATAGATATTAATTATCTACAAGGTTAAGCATGAAATTTTATTATACATAAAAATTTTATACCCCTCTTTCCATCGACTGCGAACACATTGACAAAACTCTCTCTCTCTCTCTCTCTCTCCATCTCCCTAAGTAAAGCTGCCATTTATGTAATAATCATCAAGTACTCGCATTTATCTCTGGTATTGAACCACTATATACTACACCATAAGTTGAGAAGTTCTAGCTGCCTAAGCTACTTCTTAATCAATTTCACTATGCAACACTAGGCAATCATTGCAATGTTCTGAAAATTACGAAAAATATAACATAATTCACTTGTTCTATGTCTCATCCCTCTTCTTCTTCTCCACTAAACCAACTTTTTCCTACTCATATGCCAAGGTAATTCTCTCCTCTAGTACACTAAACCAAAATCAATCTATTGTTCAACCGAGAAATTTCTCCTGATCCTGTCCACTACTGGGCCAACTTCTTCTAAGTATTCAACCAAGGAATTGTTGCATAATTCTCTCTCTCTCTCTCTCTCTCTCTCTCTCTCTCTCTCTCTCTCTCTTGTCTGAATATGAATTCTTTATTGTTGTTCTATTAGGGAGTCCTTATTATTGTCTCTCTCTCCCTACCATTCATTGCAACCTCTCTTCTCCGGACCTGACTCCAACAAACACTCCTAACATGAATCACACTAGAAGCAAACTCTGTATTTGAATTAAACCAATTAAAAGTATGCAAGGAAATTGAACATAAAATAACCATTGTCAGGCCTTCATATTATGGACATCACATCTATTCTTGGAACCGCCCTAACATTATGACACAAGTTTGTTGCATACTCGGTGTTCCAACTAAACCAACTACAAGTTCTTTTATTTGACACCCTTGGTTAGAGCATTCAGAAATGTATGTTCTGTGATGGTTGAATGTAAAAGCTGTAATTCTTAGATGTTCTAAAAGGATGGTTAATGTATCAAAGGTTACCTTCTAAGTATTGCGTTACGTCGGCTGTAGACCGATATGCAACAGCTGGTCACTAGAGTTGCTGATTTCCAGACTAACAAGTCCCTCAAGTCGAATTGTTTTCTGTTACAGTTCTGTTGACTATGAAAATACGTAATCTAAGGCTAGTGAGGGTTTAAAGGTGAGGTGTTCTAGCTCCATCAAAATGCCCAGAATTATGAGTATCATACTTGCCATCTTATGGCTCTTTCACAGCAACATCTCGCAACAAGTGCTACAATGTTTCATGGTAAGTATGTTGTTGGATTTGCCACCTGCTGGTTTGGCGTTCTTTGACTTCAATTTGCCAGCAATTTTTGTGCTCTCCGTCCACAATTCAGAGTTTGCTAGTTCCGAAGAATAAACAGAGTTACATAGTTGAACACAGGTTGCCATCATTTGAGTTCTTCATTTGCCAATAGCTCCAAATTAAAAAGAGAGTCACCATTAAGGGTTTTGCATTTAGATACATTGACAGCAGATATCGCAATGTAAAAACCAGTGAAGTTAATGTGTGAAAGATCTTTGATACAAGAAGTCACCATGTAAGATCAAGGCATCAAGATCTAGATGGACATTCTTCCATAAAAAGTATATAAATATCCAATTAAAAAACAGCAGTCAATAATGACAGTCTATACAATAAGGCAATTATAATAATTCCCTGTTCCTACTTTCTGTTTCTGTTGTCACAATCATTCATATAACAAAAGCAAGAAAACGTACAGTGATGCACTACAATAACTTAACCTTTACAATAACTTATACAAATGCAGGCAAACTGTAAATCACCTAGCCAACACAATGCTGCTATATTTAATAGTAGTAGGGCATCTTAACTTAAGAGAAGACCCTGTCGGGAATGATTACAGGAGCCAAAAGTGACCAAATATAAAGAGCAGCAGTGACCCACTCTGTGCATATGCGAACCCAAACTGATGTCCAACCAACATCAATCAGCTGTGAACTTCCAGAAGTTGAGCTGCTCCACCCTGTAAGTAGCATGGCGGAGTACATGCTAGCAAGAGCGAAAATTAGATGGAAAAAAGTGTAGTTATAGCTAACAGGCTTCCCTTCACTTTCTTTCTCATTTTTGCTCGACTCTACATCTGTTTGCAACAGAGGACTTTTTGCACCTGCAATATGGACCAGAAAAATGGTGTGAATTACATAGCACAGGTGGGTCAATTGCCTCTTTCTCAGTTCAGTAAAGCTCTGCGCCATTTAACATCTTCAAGCCAAGTAACACGTCTACATAGCGTACTATGAATCCACAAAGAATGTACTAAAACCACTGGTATAGCTTCTAAGGGATTCATTAAACATGCACGTGCAGACCACTGGTTTATCTGTAAAACGCCATGGCCATATGTTACCATTACCACATTCTGGGGGCTTTGTCAGCTCAGCATGTAAACCCCTAACAGTATTCACAGTAGGAGGACTCACAATAAGGAGATCTTGCAAGCCATCAAAGAATCCTAAGAGCATACACATTGACAGCTCAAATTAAGATGTACTGTTTCAAATTTGAAGCGAAGAAATATGCAATATTAAGGGTGGAGAAAGACTGTAAAGTTGAGAGGAATTTGGTAAAATCTCTAACAGTGATCCACTAAGTGGATTTTGTCTGGGTAGTGTGCATGGTAGGCTACCAAACATCCAACCTCGGATACATACAATACTGCCATCTTGTATCAACGTCACGAGTTAGACATGGAAAGTTAAGCATCTACAAAGGCCTCATGAATTATTGCAATTGTTCAAACAACCTAGAGTGCAAAATAAAGCTTATGATCATATCATTCCATTACCAAACTCTCAAAGATTTTCTCATTGCTTATGGGCAGGAAAGGTTAAGGAGCAAAACGACTCAAAGACAACACTGAGGAAAATGACATTAAGAGAACATTAGAAAAAACAGAGAGTTTAACTGTCTAAAGGGTTTACTACCTGATTTGGGAGAAGAAGGCGGTGAGAGGAGGGTTGTGGATGAGCCTGCACGAACAGCCGAATAGAGAACTGAGAGAACTGTAGTGAGCATTCCAAGAATAAGGGTTCCCGTAGAGACTCCCTTGGAGTGCTTGTGAAGACCATTGCAGGCATAATCTCTGGGCTCACTTGAGAGACCAGTGTAGCATAGGTATCCACAGTATACGGATATTACAGAAGCTGGTAAGAGACTGCCATTCACCTGTATATAAGCACGGTGCATGAGTTTGCCTTATTATGCACAAGACATGGCATGAAATCAAGAAACCAGTATCCCACCAACTGGATAATCCTAATAACCTGATTCTAGGATTTTCATTTTTGTTACAGACAATACATGAAGCACCCATTAGGAAGCATCTGTATAGATTCTAGGACTTCGCCAGTTGGTGGGAAGGCTCTTTAAAAGGTGGGCTGGGTTGGCTGCACTTTATAGAGTTCTAGTGGTTAATTTACCTTTGGATGCAATGCAATAACTGCAAATATAAATCCGAGGACCATAGTCAAGGTAATGAAGAAAACATTGAGCCCACAGTCATTGCCTGAGGGGTTAAACCAGATGAAGAGGACAGCTGAGAAAGAATATGTTGCAAGATAGCAAACCACTGATACCACAAGCAATGCGATGTACCTGAACAGATTGATGAATATCAGAAAGTGAACAGAATCGTGCTTTAGAAGCCATGCCAAATGAGTGAACAAGTAAAGTGGACCCACCATTTTTGCTCATCTCTCTGGACCCATGCATCATTCCATGTATGAGTAAAATCCAGCAAAAGAATCACTTGAACAAGTAGAAATAATCCTGAGCCAAATTTTGATAGTATTTCTGCAATAGGATAACAAGTAATGAAACATTTCTTCTCATGGTTGAAAGAAAAAACCTTTCATTTTGAGTATCTATCATCAAGCATTAATATTTTACTCAAAGCATCCAGAGAATAATGGCCAGTTGTCATAACCATAAAAGTAACAACAAACCAGACATAAAAAGTGAGATTTCTTAAGCAAAAAATCATGAGAACCTGCATATGGGATAGGTTTGTTATTTCACCAGTAAGACCATGTGTGAGTATAGAAATCAGCAATGACAATGACATGATTTGAGTTATCGAATTTAAGAAAGCCACTATGAGGTATATTGGTCAATAGAGATCAACACAGTACACTTCACATTGACTCAAACTTAAATCAGTGAATAGAGATCAATACAGTGCACTACGTATTGACTCAAATTTATCCGTCTTTGAGGTACTCTATACTGAACTGGTGAACCATGTCATTCAAAAGGCAAAAAACAGATAAAAAAACAATTGATTATAAACTATTGAAGGCAAAAGAAGATTCCCAAGCAGCTATCTCGTGAAGCATACCGTACACTGTGATGACAACATTAGGAATGAAGAACATCAGCACAATTAGTAAAGCCCAAATTACTATTTTTGCCATCCATCCACCATGGTGCCATGAATTTCGTTTATCATTCTGGTTCTTGACACCAATCATCATGAGGGCAAATATTGTGAAAAACAAGAAATTTCCCAGACTAACACGAAGAACAGCACTCGTCTGAAACCATTCTTTTGAGGGGGTATGAGAAAAAGAGTTTATCCCTGAAAAAAGGAAACAAGCAAATTCTAGTTATTTCTCACTTGAAAGTAATACAGAAAAGTGTACAAGCTTCTTCAACATCAAAATGTGACACCGTGCAAAAAGTAATGTTTGAACCCGTACTGTTACAAGAGAAAACAAGAAAAGATAAAGCCAGCCCCCCCCCCCCCCCCCCCCCCAAAAAATAAATAAATAAATAAATAAAATTAAAGAAATCCTGACAGAGTTCTCAAAATTACATGGTTTAGCATCACTTTTCATTTTCAACAAATAAAACACAATACATGGATCATTCTACAAAATAAAATAACCTCATGCAATGCAATGACAACAGAGGATTCCTACATATTTAAAAAAAATTATACAAGAGACATTTAAGCTGAAAACTAACAGAAATGACACTGCAATCCATAATTTTTGACAGTCCTCAAGCACTGGCACTGAGCTCTTCAAACAGAGCACAACTGCGAGTCTTTATTCCATATGTTGATAAGTCTGCATTCTCTTCGACAACAAGAACACCATCCTCTGAGAAAATTCCTGGGAGTGACAAAGCAGTGTCAATGAAGCAAACCCGTGTATTTCCCTCTGGTATTTCAGGAAGAATTACATTTTGGAAAGTGTCACTGGCACTGAGTGCAATAAAGAGGCCACTCTTATCATTCTGGGTCTTCTCATTGGGGTTGAGCTTGCTCATTTGCTTGCCAGTCTATATTTTCTTCCTTCAAGAAGTTTTTACTTTGAAGAAGATCACCTCTCCTCATTCTAAGTTTACTCAGGAATGCAGTAAACTCTGTTATTTGAACCCCAAATCCAGTACCAAGAGCTCCCCAATCAAAATGCTTTCTTGAGGTATAAGATGGGGATCCACTTGTAGAACAACAACATTCATCACCCATATTAAGAACAGGGACACCAAGTGAGATGCATAAGATAAAGAGAAAATTTCTTATCTGTTCAAGCCGTGTCTCAAGAACAATACTTTTTTTGGTGGGGCCCTCTTCACCACAATTCCAACTTAATTCTGGAGAATGCCCATCACTACTGAAGCTGACTAAGTTAACAAGGGAAAGTCCAAATTTTTTTGCAATAAAGTTAAAAGAAAATGATGGTCCTCTTCCATCTGAAAAGATGTCACCACTTACACATAGTTGGGTAGCAACGTTACTGAGAAGACCTTTACCCCTCAAAGTTTCTAACATCCTAACAAAATTTTGAATTCATTTCAGCCCACCTTTTCCAGTGAGGGAACTTGATTCCCTTATGAGAAATACCAAGTACGGCCCTGCAGTCAACAATGATCTTAGTCTAAGTAAGTATTGGATCAAATACAATTGCCTCAACCAGAGGTGGCCACGACAAAGAGATTAAGTGTCCATGAATCAAAATTCATCGATAAGAAATTCCAAGACCCAGTAACGAGACTGTCCAAAATTATACGCTAGACAATGGGGTAATTTGCATTTCAACACATTACCAGTGTCTGTGCCCACATCTGCACCGACAATATAATAAGATGAATTATCAATTCCTCGGTATGATATTATTTCAGAGTACACATCAATCCCTTCAGCAGTTCGTGAGAAAACAACCTCCATTAGGACCTCTATGCCATTTGCATGCAGTATTTTGACATGGAATTTACAGCCAATAAACCATCACAGGTAGGAACATAGTAGTTAAAAGTTGAAAAGAAATGGTACGGAATATACGGCCACTTTTTTCCATCAAAGGGCAATACTGGCTCCAACAAGATCGCATTTATGCCTAGACTTTTGAAATGATGAAGCTTCTGAATAACACCAAGAAAGGTACCTCCAACATCACTAGGCAAGTCAGTAGATTTGTCCTCTGTAAACCGACCCACATTTAATCTGTAAACCATCAGTTTCTCCATTGGTAGGTTTGGCCAAACTTCACCTGTCCAATCAAAAGAAGGTTCCTTGCACAACCATCCAAGGCACTTGGTTAGTGATATTGATTCTCCTCCATTAGGCCAAAAAGATCCAAGAATTTTAGCATAAGGATCCAAAAGAACATATTGAAAGTGAAACCCAACTCCTTTACCCTTACACTTAAAGCCATATTTCACATATGAGTCAATGTCTTTCAACAAAACATGCCACATATCACCTGTTTGATTAATATGTGGGGCCAACTCAATTTCTAAAGCTGGGTCACTTCCCATATCATCTGTGTACAAGCACAAAATGACACTTTCAGCATTCCTTGAGAAAGTGAAAAATTTACAGACCCATCCTTACAAAAGGAAACACCCAGGGGAGCAGGGTATCTGGAGCCAAAACCAACAAAAAAATTTGCTTTTCTATGGGTTCGCACTTCTGAATCAGCATTACTCTTTGAAGAGGTCAACAGAACAAATGATAGGTAAAAAGGTGCTTCTTGAATCAAATTCCAGCTCTACTTCATATGTGCCAGATGATTTCTTGGCAAAAATGGAGTATATAGCACTAGGACATTAACAGTTAAAGTCTTGAACCACCGAAACAGTTGCTCCACTTGAGTACCAGCTTCAGGTCATTGGTCCCATCCGAAAGGGATAACACTTCAACAAATACCACATACTTTTCATTTTTTCTCCACATTGATGCCTTTACCTGCCCAGTAGTCTCTGTCCTAAACAGATAAGTAGAAGGAGATGTCTTTTCTTTATCTTCAGCTGTATCAACCTGTTCTTTTGCTTCTGCTTCACTGCTCTAATAAAAAAATGACCCAATTTGTAATGTACTAAAGCCTTTTAGAGCTCAGAATAAATGTTGTTTGCTTCCCCTAAAAATATTTCTCTGGGCAGTTACTTTCCCTCTCTTGTAACCATGAACTACTCGTGTTAATGCTGGTAACCTGAAATCTTCAATGATTGGACAGCAAGCTTTGATCAAATGCAAGGGGGTAGAAGTTGGCATGAATATAAGCAGGCAAGTCGTGAAGTGGTTCTCCTACAGGGTTCGTTTTGTCTGGTGGGGTTAAAGGAGAAACAGTTAACTGAACAGGTACCTTTGAGCACAGGAAACAAGATTACAGAATTGAAGGCCATTAGCTGCTGGATCAGTTTCCATCTCTAATATCAAAATAAATTCTCGTGGAAATTCTTAAAAAAGGTCTAAGTTTTACAAAAGAAAATTTCCATTATCTGCCCCTGGGAGCTTTGCAAACATTATTTCGTTCATCTCGTCATCATCTGTGTGATGTAGAAACCAGATAAAATTGCATCAAGCAAAGTACATGAATGAGAAACAAACCCTCACCCGTCCAATTAGCAAATTCGGAAGAGATGCAATTAAATGGACAGTTAGTGCAAGCAAACAACCACGAAGACTCCCAATCACTTAAAGAAAACAAATTCACCCCCAAGCATAAAAGAAAAAGGCGATCCTCACATAATCGCAGTGTAAACGGATGATGAAATAAAATAACCCACTACCACGACAGGAAACGTACCACAAGCCAAACAAATCGGAACTTAGAAAAAAATTATAGAAAATTTATTAAGAAGCAATGAACTGATACATAAGCCGAGGAAGAATGAAAGACATACGAAGAGCAACAACAATATCAAGTTAAAAGCTCGGACAATAACAATAAACCCGTCGGAAAAGAAAAAAAAAAAAAGAAACCAGAAATTTTAGCTCATAAAATAAGCCGTTAATAGTGTAGAGAATCACGAAAAAAGTGAAAATAGGAGGAAAAAGAAGAAGAAGAAGAAGAAGAAAATTCCAAGTGCGACCATTCATAACAGAGCAGTAAAAGGAAAAATGACAACGTTGAACAAAACTACGTCATGAAAGTAAGAGGATGAGAGCATGAAATAATGAAAAGTAGCTTCTAAGGCAAAATTAGCAGTGAATAAGACTTAATCCATGTGGCGTCTACGATATAGACAGACGAGTTTTTTCGGATTCATAAAGAAAGAAAACTAAGAAAAAAATCAAAACAAATACAACAGAGAAAAACAGAGATATTTCACTCAATCATAGTCATAAATTCACATCTAATTTAATAAATGAAAACAATCCCTATTGGTAAAAATTGGTCATTCGGCGAGTGGAAATTACATGGAAGTTTCTCCATGAGAGGAGCAGCAACTTCTCTGAGAATCCATGAGACGATAAGAGAAAGACCAAAAAGACCACAGTATGCGATCCGAGCAGAGCGATTCGAAATTCCAGATGCCACAGAAGAGCAAATACCACAGGTACAAGATGCGCAACAAGAAGCCAAACAAGAAGCTGCCCACATCTCTCCGTCGAAGTTTCTCTCCCGAACAGCCACAAATGACAAAACAACGAACAGAGAGCGCCGCTGGTGACCTCCCTGTGTAAAAGCCGAAAGGTTGGTATCGAAACTCGAGAACCTTCTCGTCGGTGGGGACCGCGAGGAAAGCTTCAATCCATGCCGATCTCTCTATCAGGTTTCACCTTGTGGGCCACTTGATGGACTTCGAGATCTATGGGCAACATATGAAGCACCAAACTGGGCCCACAGATACAACTCTAGAAATGCGACTAGAAAATTTGGAACTTCTTGAATTATTAACTCTAGAGCTTTTGGTATATGGTGGAATAAGAGAGACAGAAAGGGGTATTGTGGGAAATCCATAGGAAGGATTTTTAAAAAAACAACGGAAAGGGGGAAAGAGAAGGGAAGTAAAAGAGAAAGAGGGGGAGAAGGTTCATTCGATTTAGAGAGGAAGGGAGAAAAGAAGAAAGATTGAGAGAAAGGAGAGAGAAGGAAGAAGATAGCATAGGTGGAAAGAGGTAAGTTCAAAATTGTGTTATCCCCCCTTTCCCTCCTCTTCAACCCCTTATAATTTCGTGTTTCTTATTTGATTTGTGGAATGAAAAGTCTTAGTTTTCCTTAGGTTAAATGACGTTTGTTCTTTAATTGGATTTAGAGTTTTGAATTTTTGTATCTGGTAAGTTCGAATCCGAGTTACCCCTCCCCATTTCTTCACTCCTCTCGTTGATTTTCCTAATTTCTATTCTATTTTCCCTTCTCATAATTCGCTATATAATCGCCTTGAGTTTTAGCTTGAGCCGAAGTGTCCTTGGTTCGAATTTTAAACCGTTAGGGTTTTGAAAAGTTGTGTTTTGCTCGGTTTGAGTGTGTTGAGTGGTGTATCGAGTTTCAAAATGTTGATTTGATGGTTCTGATTTGGATCAAAACTAATTGAGTTCTCAATTAGTTCTTTAACTTTTCAGACATTGTTAATCTATGGTGAATTTGACATTGTGGTAGTTTCCTGTTAATGCGTAGTTTTATTTGGGATTTTTGATGAGTTCATCTTTTAATTTATTATGAACCAATGGGTATGTTTCCCTCTTTATGAAAATTCTACAGCCGTTTGATATGAAAATAAGAATTGAGATTTGCATTAAATTAGAAGTGTTTCAAGTTCTGAATTTGTATGGTTCCTTGCATTTTATGTATAACTAGTTGAGGGTAAATTTGGGATACTGAAATTGAAGATTGTGATTTAGTTTGGAGTGGTTTAAGTTTCTGAAATTTCATATACTCCAGTTCAGGCATAATTAATTGGGTGTTGAATAGGGTCTTTTGAAATAAAGGGCCTGAAATCTTTTATGCATGGTTAGGCTTTTTGAAATTCCAGGTTATGGATTTATTGGGTATGTCAATGAATTCCTCCAAATGTAGGTAATAACCAGAGATCGATTTTTCGTCGCGCAATCCCCCGATTTCTTCCTGTTACACATATATAGACTCTTAAGTGATAAAAACTACAGAAAATTACAATAATGCCCCTCCACACTTAAACTATTATAATTCATAAATACATATCAAAATTGAATACGATAACATCCCCCCTCAAATTGATGCTGGTAAGTCAACCAACAACAATTTTCCAACAAAAAATTGATGCCGCTGTCGAGTCATTGCTTTGGTGAAGACATCAGCCACTTGGAGATCCGAAGAAATGTAAGGAAGAGATATCACCCGACTATCCAAGGTATCTCGGATACAATGACAATCAACCTCAATGTGCTTGGTGCATTCATGGAAAACAGGGTTGGTGACAATCTGAATAGCACTAGTGTTATCAGCATGAAGAGGGGTAGAAGTAGTCTGAGGGAACTCAAGCTCCTCAAGAAGACCGCGGAGCCATACAATCTCAGAACAAGCAGTAGACATGGCACTAGGGGTGGCTTCGAACCGAACCGGCTCACGAGCAGCTCGAGCTCGGCTCGGTACCGGCTCGGATCGATTCGGTATCCCTCGAGCTCGAGCCGAGCTTGAGATCCGGGATCAGCTCGTTTAAATTAACAAGCCGAGCTCTACCAAATCCTGGTTCGACTCGACGGCTCGCGAGCCAGCTCGTTAATTTAAACGAGCGACGAGATTTGGGAATTGGGGGTTTGGGATTTCGGGTGTCTCGGGACCAGAAGAGAGTCGCGTCGCGGGACTCTCTTCCGTCTGCCATTGTTCTCCCTTGCCTTCTTCGATTCCTCACTCTCTGTCTCACTCTTCGATTTCTTCGTCTACGATTTCTTCCTTGTTGACAAAACGAAAGCCACGATCCGACGGAAGGAGGTAAGATTTTTATTTAATCTTTTTTTTTTTTCGTCGCCGACCTAACCGTACAAATGTTGTAACTCCCGCAATTTTTTTCAGTATCATCCAGATGTATGCAAGGGAACAACTGAGACGTTCAGTTCCATCTGATCAACGAAGCTTACGATGTAAGTAATTAAAAAATACCTTCTTTCTCTCCAAGTTTTAATCCATTCCCTTGTCTTCCTTCCACAAAATCAGAAAGATTGATTACTGATTTATTCCGGTGACCCTTTTCCGTGTTCATCATATTCTTTAGGGCTTATGGTAGGATCCGGCCTATACTGCACGAAGCTGAAAGCCTGAAACTCAAGAATGGAGTCGCATGAATAATTTCTGAAAGCAGCTTCAGTGGAGGTCTCTTGGCAATTCAAATCTCTGATCGATGTAGACGACATTGAGCCCATCAAACAATTTCAAAACCTCATGTTCGCCTCTCTCTCTCTCTCTCTCTCTCTCTCCCGATTATTTTCCATCGCCTTATCTTTCAATTTTTTTTTCTTTTTGAAATTGCTTGTCTCTGCTTGGACTCTTAGGCTTGAACTGCATCGTTGGAATAAATGAAAGATATCATGGTTTGGATTCTTTCAAATCAAATCAATTGATTTCGTTTTGGCTAAGTGGGTTTTTTGTCCAATTTAACGTAAGTTATAATAAGCCGAACGTCTTAGCTGTTTGTAGGTATTTATTAGTCTATTCTAGCATATTGTTGGGAAACCTGGCGACTGTTGTTAGGTTGAACAAAAAAATACACAATTCCAAAATTCCGATCAATTGTTAGTAAACTATGTCGAAAAGTTTTTTATTGTAAAACCTAGAAATATTGAAGAAAAAACTCTCAATATTTTCTGTCTCTCTTATTAACTTTTGGTGAAGAGGGAATTCAAGGGGTTAGTAAAACCTTGAATTTTGGTTTAGATGTATGTTGATTCCGGTGATGTTGCCTGTGCAGTGTTGAGAGCATAGAATTTTGTAGTTAAACCCTCTCTCTGAAAGTTAGATCATAAAGAAGCTTCTGAGATGTCTGTCGTTTTCTATAACTGTTGCTTGCTATGGTGCATATGTTTTCTCTCAAATTTTGGCAGATATTAAAAATTGGAACAATATTAACTCTAAGACCTTTAATTTAGCATATCTTGTCAATTTTTGGTTTTTGAACCTCTTAAGACCTTTAACACTTGTACACCTTGCATTGTCCTGGTTTTCGTGAGTACTTTCTAAATACAATCCTCTTTTGAGTTCATTGATGTCTGTGTTAGAGTAGGGACTTTGTGATATTGTTATTGAAAGCTACATATCACAGTGGTTTCTATTTGATCTTTTTTTATCTTTTGAACCTTTTATTCTAAAAGATCTTGATCTTTTGTTTGTTCTATTTACCTGATTCCTGTTGTGCAGCTTGGAGAGGCTTCAAGATAGCAATGCAGTGCTCTCACTTTTTAACGACTACTCAGAACAGTGTTATGCAGCTGTTTCTGGTGAAATAGCCAAAAATATACGTCTTGTGAAGTCTATGAAGTTGGACCTGGACTACATATTTCAGAAATTTAGGTAAAAAATGTTTTGATAGATTGGGTTCTTTATGATCCTATGCAAAGCTTAAGAGGCGACCATGTCAAATCTTGGTGGGTTAGTCAACTTATATGCCATTTGATGGGAGAAACTTTAGAGCATTGCAGATAGGAGTTAGATTGATGGTGATGCACCAATGTTAGAGGGCTAGCCAAACAAATCCAGCACCTGTCCAGTGAGATTTATTGAATCAGGAATTACTTCGGATTGTTATATTAGTTTTTACAACCTTGACCAACAGGATATCTCTCATGCTTATCTTATTCACAAGTTGTAGTGTCCAGTTGCTGGTTTACTATAGAAACATTCATCTAATGGTCTTTATGGTTTTATGATGCATTCCCGACCACTATTTTCCATTTCGTAAATCATGCCTAGCTCAAGCCTTGACTAGATTATATAAATTAATTTGTTCCTTGCAGTCATAAAAAATGCAGCTTCAGCTTACCTGCCTCTTGTTATTAATATGTGACTCTTACCTCATTCAAGGATATTTGCTTGCTTATGTACACAGTAATCTTGATTCATATTAATATGAACCTATAGTTGGTTGGTGATTGGATTTGGACTTTTGAACTATAGGCTTATATTAATAAAGACTTTTCATAGTTACTTTTAACTGGTGGATGTGGCCAGTGGTCACCAAAGTTCAAACTCCTTCCCCTACTTGAAGATTATTTTTTTTATTTTTTTTTATTTTTTTGGATTATAGGTTTTCAACGAATTTTCACTTTAAAATCTTATTAAAGTCTTACTTGAAAGTCACAGACACGACATAACAATGTGGACTTAAAGCAATATCAGAGATGAACGTCTGATGCCCTCCTTTTTCTGTTCAGTTGGTGAAAAGAACCTGCCAACATAAATGATTTTCCAGAATAGTAACTTTCTAAGAAATTAAAAGTGAAGGCTTCTAAAAAAAGCCCCTATTTTTCGAGGGTACGTTTCTAGAGAGATAAAACTTTTTTCTAAGAAATAGTTTTTTTCTACCTAGAATAGATTTCCCAAAGGGCACGGGACAAAGTGACCCATATATCTTTTGCAAAAGTGGAAATCAAATGGGAATTCATACTGGCCCTCATGCTCAATCTTATACAGGTATTATATACATAGGTTTTGCCCAATTTTATGTAAAATGTATGCATAATTTTATATACAATTTATTTGATATATATTTTTTGAAAAGTTTTAAATGTATGTTGAAACTCGAGCTCAGCTCGAACTTGGTTAAAATTATTGGGCTTGAGCTCGATAACAATTTTAGGCTCGAGATTGGGCTCGGCTCGAGATCGAGTTCGAAATATTTAAATCAAGCTCGGCTCAAACATAGGCAGGTTCTGGCTCGGCTCAGCTCGATACCACCCTTACACTTTAGTATTATTTCTGCTCTAAATGGGTCATCATCAGTTTCCGTCAGTTCCTCACTCATAAATAGACAGCGTTGCTATTGCCCCCAAGCGTGTGCTTTATCTTGACCACAATCAGGGTAAGCTTCTTCTCTTTGTAGTCCCCGTCATTTGATGTCTCTTTTACTGCCCTTTGATAGGACTCGATGGCACGAATGTCTTAGGCTTTTGTGAAGTTTAGAACGGATATCGTATATAAATTCTAATGTGAAGTTTAGTCCGTTGGTTCATGATTATATAGTGCTCCTGCGAGCTAATGAAGAATTGCGTGAGGCTTCCGTTTGTGATTGTTGAAATTGGCGCATACCTTCATTTTTCAAGTGTTGCTTAGGAAGGTATTAAAGGAATTGGTTGCACGTTGAAGAGGGAAGAATTGTTGGAGTCTTGAGTTTATGCCACATTAGCGTGGTTTTCTGTTTGCAGAGAAGTATTGGACGCGTAAGGTTGAAGGAGACTTGAGTGTCGCTTTGCACTGGCAGTGCTATCTTTTCTTGGCATTTTCAAAATTTATTTCCTAGAATTCAGTGTACACTGTCGTAGATAATTGAACTCTTGGTACTTGGTAGCGTGCAGTGGGTTGGAAGAGATGAGAAACTTGATTTTTCCATCATACCTTTTGTCTTGTGAATATTTTTATCCATATCCTTTTTTGAAGTTGGGTGCATTCTAATGTAATAGATGGTTAGTTGTCAATTTAAATGATCACACTTTTCTCCATCTCCTTATATTTGGCTTAGCTTGGTCGTGTGTTCTCCAGTGGTTTGCTTTATATGGGATTTTTTAACAGTCGGATTTTATGGAAAGCTAGCAACCCATTGAGTTGTGTAATTCACATCTTGGTCTTTGGGTTTCCTTTACTGCTAACAGGTTTGAATAATAATGGGCAAGTTGAATTTTCTGTTGTAGAACTTAGGGCATGCTTGGGGGGGGGGGGGGGTAGAGAGAGAGAGAGAGAGAGAGAATCATTGAGAGAAAATTATATTTAATAAATTTTCTCTCACAAAATGATGGAATTTGGGGAGAAAATAAATAGAAACTTGAGAGAAAAATTTTAAATGTTATTAAGTTTTTTTTTTTTTCACTTGTATCCAAACAAGAGAAACTATATTTCTCTCTCATTTTCTGTAGGCATCCAAACAAGAGAAAATAAACCTCTCTCTTTTTCTTTTTCTCCTTCTCTTTCTCTTCTCTTCCTTTTCTCTTCTCTCCACTTTCTGTGTTCCAAACACAGCCTTAAGCATTTTGGTTTTGGTAAATTTTAGAAATTTGATAATGTAATTTTCAATTTTTTGCCCTGGGGTTTAATAAAATTTTGTCATTCTAAAAAAAAAAGAAATTTGATAACATATTCTTTTTGTGCACACTCTTTTGTGAATGTTGAGATGCCAAATGATTGTCACTGGATATTTTTGTGCAAGAAGGGGCATGTGTAGTCTGTAGATCCATATCATTTGAATCCATAATGCTTTGATTGTTGCTACTGGATCTAGTTCTCAGGCATAGGCATTTTAATGATGGTTCAATGATAGCATTTTAGTATTCTGGTCAATTAATTGAATATGGTTCAATGATCCCATTTAAATATTCTGGCCAAGTAATTGTAATAGATCTGTTTCATTAGATGTTATGGGGATTAGTACTTATTCAGTTTGGAAGCTTATCTGCTCTGTCTACCTCATTCCTCTTCAGGGTCTTACTTATGGAAAACCCTTCATGGTACTAGAAGTTTGTGCCATAGAAGTGGTGCTTTATACTTGCATGACTTGATTAGCCACTTCAAATCAACTTGATAATTATTACAGGGTCAGTAACTAATCTATTTATTGCTGCATATTTTTCTGGAATGTGTTTTTAATCATGAAACTAATCTATGAGCTTTACACTTTAGTATTATTTCTGCTCTAATGAAATTTTTATGCGATGAGTAACAATTCAAATTTATTTCCTATTTTTAACTCCTAATTATTTTTGCTAATTATTTCTTTGTTTTTTTCTTGTCCAAAGCAAACACCATGTCCAGGACAATCTCCAACGGTATTGCTAGTACAGTTGGAAGTTGTACAGCTGAAAATCGTGATGGAGACTGGACTGTTGTTGTTTCACGCCATGGTAAACATAGAACAAGAACATATAATCTCAAAGCTGTTACCCCAGAAGAACCTTGGGTCCCTTCTGATTCAGAATTTGATCCAGTCAGAGTAGCAAAGCTTCTGCAAAAACTGGAATCTTACATAAAGACACTTGAAAACTCAAAATTTTTCCAGACCTTCATCAACCAGCTTGAGAACCCTGAGATTCTCAATAAATTTTCTCAGGTTTTGTCATCTGAAAGGCAATTTCTGATGGTAATCTATGGCATTGGTAGCATTGAATTTTATGATTCTCCTCGTTTACAGCTTTCCCTAGCTGTCTTGCTCAAGAGAAAGTTTGAGTGGATTGGAGAAATTGAAGCCTTTGATCCGGTGATTTCAGTCAATGAATCTAAGGTTTTGGAGGCACTTGGGTGTAGAGTTTTGACAATAAATGAGCAAGGAAAGAGAGAAGCATCTAAGCCCACATTGTTTTTTATGCCACACTGTGAAGCATCCTTGTATGATAATTTGATTGAGGTAAATAGGAAGGCTGAACTTTTAAACAGGATGGTGATATTTGGGAACAGTTTTGAGGAGTATGACCGTTGTGTGTCAATATCCAAGAGAAACCAGTTTGCCGAGTATGCGCGACATTTGTTGGAGACCCGAAGATTTGTAGAAGAGGTTCAGATAGAGACAGTTTCAGAGGAATATTTTAGAGCTTTTAATGAAACAAGTTGGCATTTCTTTCATGTAGACCCTTCAATGGAGCTTACAGAGGTATGATTTATTTTTTTCCTTTACATAATTTGATGATGTTTACCAGACAAGAAGCCATGCTGATTTGATCTGAAATTCCTACACCATACGCGAGCTGAGAATCAATTTTCTCTAGCCAAGGGCCTAGATTATGAAGGACTCAATTATCAGGCCTAGAAGAAGCAAGTTATTGCAAGTCTAGGAAGGTCATCCCAAACAGGGATGGTTGGAATGGCCAGAGGTGAGTCTTTCTAAAATCATCTTAAGGTTATGTCATTTTTATTGGATTATGCAGTTCAATTCCTAAACGTTACTGGACTGCAAAATCAGGAAGACCATTTCAAAGAAGTAAGGTTATGTCTATGCAGCAAATGCCAGTTTCGTCTTCATTCCAAGGAACATCTATCGTCAATGTCCCAGCAACTAACCAGTACTCGAAACCCACTTCTATATTTTATTTATTTATTTATTTATTTATCTACGTAAATAAATATAATTCTAAAAATAATTTATAATTTATAAAACCTTAAAAGACTAAGCACATTGTCATTCTAATGTAAAACAAGTTTTTTAATAGAATATTATACAAAATTTAAGGAAAAAAACACTTGAATTATTTATATATGTATAATGGGTTAATTGTTAAATTGGATGTGGAATAACCCTAATCTATTCCATTAAAAATAAATGGTACATTGATAATCAAATTATAAAATTATTCAAATACCTAATGGGTAAGATAGTAAATAAAAAGCCAGGTAAATCGGTAAAATTAACAACCCTAAGTGGGATCGGTATAAGTTAGCATAAAAAAATAATTCGAATTCTCTAAAGAAATATTAACCTTGTTGTGTTAACCAATTAAGATTATAATTATTCTTTGACATAGTTATCTTTGATTACACTCTTGGAAAAATTATATTTAGAATTTTAAACTCAAATGAGTGATTTCCTATAAACAAAAAATAGTATTTTAGGGTTAAAATGTTACTTATACACCTCTTAGTTTCAAATTAATACTTTATATATCCTTATTATGTCATAAAAATACCTACATAACACTGCCTTCAGTATTTTTAATTAACTCTTAAGTTTAATATGAAAAAACCAAGATACCTATATTAAATATAAAATCATAATTCTTCTATATGCTTGCATAAGGCATATGGTTTTTTTTTTTTTTGTGAGGCTCAATTAAGCAATATTGGATATTCCTATATTGAACAAGTTGTAAGCACTTATACTATAGGAAACGAGCTATAAATCCGAATAGTCAAAATACCATGACTTAGAAGAAACTTTATGATTACCTAAGAGCCTAAAAGTAGAGAAAGCAAAAATAATTATATGTTGTACCATATCAGGAATGAGTATGTTCAGGTTTGTTGAGGTTGTAGGGGCAAGAATAGGAACAATTGGCGAGGCAACAGGCAATGCAGTAGAACTAGAGGCACCAGCGGAGGCATGATAAGCAGTACCCTACTTCCTTTCAGGTCTAATGGGGCAGGAAGAGATGATATGACCCTGTTTCTTACAGTAGTTATAGAACTTCTTAGGGCAATCCTGAGCAATATGGCCAAAGGCTTTACAACCAAAACACTGAACAACATGCATGTCTCTTCCCTTATTCCTCCCCTGTGCTGCATAAGCCACAGTAACAAGGGCACTAACATTAGCCCGATGTTTCATGCTACCCTGAGTTATTATACGCTGCTCCTCACGAAGAAGCTCACTGAAACAAGCATCTAGAGATGGTACAGGATGATGATTCATCAGATTAGAATGTGCAATTTCAAAATCGGAACGAAGCTTCATCAAGAATTGATCTCTCTTGCTTGTTTCATGCACTGCTTGAACAGTAGAGAGAGCTGCAATGGGAACATTAGAATAAACAATGTCTGCATAGTCAGCCCAAAGCTTTTGAAAACCAAAAAAATATTCCTCAATGGAGAGACTTCCTTATGTGAAATTAGCCATCTCATACTCCAATTGAAAAAGGCTCGAAAACGGCGAGCCTATTGTCTTGATGGTAAGCTTAGTTGAGGTAATTCCACATGTCAACCGCATTTTTATAAGGCCTTGGATTGAAAACAAAGTGAGGCTCAACGGATCCAAGGATCCAGGTCATGACCCTAGCATCTTTGACTTTCCACTTGGACAAAGCCTCAGTCTCTCAAGGTGTGGGATCACTCCCATCTAAATGACCCCATAACTCTTTTCCCATAACAAATAAACAAAACTGAAATTCCCGGGCAGTGTAATTTTCACTCATGAAACGAATAGGAAACAAGTCTAACTTATCAGGTGACATGATAAAATCCAGATGAGTCCTCTCTGGACAGAAACCCACAAAATTGCAAAACAAAAAACCTTGACGGTGATCTAAATGTTGTGAAATAAATTCACATAAAAAAATAAGAAACACCCTCCACAGCACTTGAAAGTGGAAATTCTTGAGGGAACTATAGAGAAAAAGTAGCAAACTTTATTAGTACCAACACGCCGTATAGCGAACAAGAGGATCAAGATCACGACAGAAACTACAACTAACATATCTACAAACACAGAGCCCAAGATCACGAGCAGCATCAAAATGAAGAAGAAGTTGAAACAGATGAGAGCTACTAAGACTGAAAACCGACTCCAACCTTCAAGACCGAAGCCGAAGTCAAATCATAGACAAAGAAGAAGTTAACCAGAGAGGAACTCGATAAGCCTAAGAAGCCCCTTATGGCTTTCTTCTACTTCTTGGAAGGTTTCCATAAAAGCTACCTCTCTGCTACACCTCAACAATAACAACCAAAAATCCGAGATAGAACCATCTTAATCTTATGGAGTGAACAAAGGTCAAATGAATGTTGAAAAATCTTAGGGTGAAGATTTTTCTTATAAATATTAAATGCAAGATTGTCGGATTGAGTGAAGGTCTCTACAACAAGTAATTTTGAGTTTCTTGTTTACTCATTTTAACATTATGCCCTTCCTTTTCTGACGGCTACCTTCCTCATTCATATATAAGCATGTCAGAGAGTTGGTTGTTCTATTGTGGGAAATTGTTACTTGTGCACAATCTGCAAATCTAAGTATTCGGCTATTCATGTAGATAACTACAAATTTACCTTAAAAGAGAGAAATGGGGATGGGGATGGCGATGGGGTAACCTATGAATTGACTGTATATGATTATTTTACAAATATTAAAGGGATGTAGTTACAGTATTCTACTAATTTACCTTATACTAACATGGGGAAGCCTAAGAAGCCAACTTACATTCTAATTGAGTTTTGCTGGTATTTCTATACAAGGGTGTTGACGAAATCTTGGTGTTTTATTTTATATGAGACCTTGCTTGGTAGAAATAATGCATACCCGAAATGGAGTTTATGGTTGTGTGGATCTCAATATGGTTATACTAAATTTATTAGCTTGTTCTACTAAGCAATTGAAAATCTTGCATATCAGCCTCGTAGATGTTTGTGTTAGGTTATTGTTCATGTGAGTCAATAAAAGATTGAGTGGGTAAACTGTAATATACTAACTTCAAACAAGATTCAATTATGAATTTTTCAAGACAAATCTAAAAGCTAAACCAATCCAGTCAGTTTCAAAGTAAGGAAGCACAAGTTCAGCCTAGAAAACTAAGGGGGGTTTAGTCCACGATGAAGTGGAAATGAAATAGAAAATTGAATTGAAGTGAGATGAATTGTTTCCACTTAACTCATGTTTGAGTGTTAGTATAGACGAGTTCAAGTGGCTGGAAAACAAATTCCAGTGTTAGTGCCCCCAAATGAAAAGTATGATATAAAGAAGAGAATTAGTAACCTTTTATAATATACTAAATATACATATACCTAAACATATAATTAACCAAAATAAACGTGATTACTACACTTACAAGTGATTTAACGTGTAGTCCACAATATATTAATATCTTAATTAATGAAAATTATATTATATTACTTAATGATTATAATTTATTATAAATTAAAACAATAATTGTGACTAGAATAAATTATATAAAATTAATAAAAAAATTAAAAAATAACTTAAGAGAATATAATAAATAAATCTAATGGTTTGATTAATTATATCAATTGGATAATTAAACCAATTAATGATTACAGTTTATTATAAATTAATATACTAATTACTTGTGACTAGAATAAATTATTTAAAATAAATAAAATTTAAAAAATAACATAAACGAATATAATAAATAAATAAATTATTTTGTAATGACATAAGATATTTTTTTACATTAAAACTCACTATTTTAATACAAAATAAATAATACATAATAAATAAATAAATATATTAATTTATCAATAACATAATATATTTATTTATGTATTATTAATTAATAATATATTAACACAAAATGTAAATCCAGTGGTTTAAAGTTTATTATAATTGAAATAATTCATGATTAATGTTTATTATAAATTAATATACTAATTACGTGTAATTAGAATAAAGTGAAAAAAAGTGAAAAATAATAAAAATAATAAGTCGTCGTCGTCGAAGAGCCCTGTGGCTCCGAGACCTTCGATTTTGTATTTCCCAGGCGGCTCCGAGACCTTCAAAACTGCTGCAAATTCTGTTACGGCGTGAAGATCGACCTCACGGCAACAAATGTCTCTCCGTTGCTCTGCGCTGACAAGGTTCCTGTCCCAATCCGTTCTCCGAAGCATCATAGACTCCGTAAGAACCCTAAAATCCCATGAATCGCTGATGTCGATGGCAAAAACCCTAGATATTGCACAACGAGAGAGACGGGATGAATGAAATTGGGGTGAACGGAGAAAGCAGAGAGCGAAAACGAGAGAGAGCAGAGAGAGCGAAGACGAGGGGAAGAAATGGGGCAAAAAAAATAGTCGGGAGACGAAGGCCGAGTGAGAGGAGAGGAGAAGAGGAAATAAGAGGGATTTTTCGTTTCGAGGGGGGGGGAAGAAGCGACGCCGTCGCTCATGGTAAGTGAATGATTCGAAAAAAAAGTAGGAATCAACTTTCCTCCGTTTTTGCCTGGGCAAATGAAATGGTATAATCTCACTTCAATTCAAGTCTTTTTACACTAACGCCTTATTTGTGATGACCTAGGTAATGCGGGGGGAATTCATTCCACTTCATTATGGACTAACCCCCTAAGTAAAAAAAAATGATTTCCAATGTACGAAAGTTCTTCAAGGCTGAAGTTGTTTGTTAGTATTGAAATCATGAAAATGAAAATCTTGAGGATAATTCGACCAATCTAGCTGGTCACACTCGTCAAACGGACCCAATTGATGAGGTTGGTCTCTCTTCCCTCCTCAATTACATGGCCTTTTGTTCAAGGCTTGAACCACCCTCTCCTATTGGCAAGAAGGGACAGGGCAGCATCCCCTAGCCCTCAACCTCCAATCTTTGTGTGCATGCTGGTGAGTGCCCACCCCCTTTCTTGTTTACCAAAATGGGAGGGCCCCCACCTTCTCATTGGGCCCACGATTTTTTAAAAAAAATTAAATACTTTCCTTAAATACGATAGGGTTGATGGCCATTTGAATCTGGAGAAAACCTCTTCTATCCAATGTTTTGTATCCTATAACTTTTTGCTTAGTTTCTATTCTTGAACAAAGGATTTGACAACAAATGGTCTAAAATATACGCGTGGTAACTAAAACTGCTGATATTTGACTTCAGAAGTCTCAGAGCCGATTTCAGAACCAAATTTACTCTGCAAGGGTGTATTTATCCGGGAATTCCGTTTGGTTGCCACAAGGGGGTTATTTTCTTCTTCATCAAATGTTGATGGATGATTCAAGTCCCCACCCTTAAACACCGGGTGAATGTAAGCATCCTGCAGGTAGCTCCTGAGGTCCAAGGTCGGCTCAGTAGCTTTCTCCAATGTATCCTTCACCATGGCATCCTGAAAGAGTTATCATAATTAGAACTTTGTATATGTTGAACACTTGTAAGATTTGTCAGTCTTAGAGCAGGCATTGAAAAATATATTTTGAGCTTGAGGAATGGAGTGTAGCCAAACCTGCAGGGGAAATTTAACAAATGCAGGTTCGAAGCGGTTTTTGCAGAAGATGTGGAACCAGATTGTTATTATAGGAAGTGCAATGAGCAATGGCGTTCCCTCAGCAAAACCTATAGTACTCAGTAAACCCATAAGAAGAATGTGAGATATTATCAACCCAGTGAGTATCCTCCTGTGTACATCTGGCCAGAATGTTGCTCCGCTCTCATAGGCTTGTTTGTAGACATTTATAATCTTGTATCAAACAGAATATAAAACTTTAAAAACAAATCTTTATAGAGTTAATAAACAAGTATAAAAACACTGTCTGGATGTTGATCAAGCTGCAATAATGTACCTGATGACGGAAGACAAGATAAGAGAAGCCAAAGAAGACGCATATGAAGGGGAGAAGGATGGGTGTGACGACGGAGTAAACAAACCCAAGCAAGAAATAAAGCTGTATCCGAGGCTCAGATGAAGCAAAATCCAAGCTCCCAGGGTCCATCGCCTGCTCCCTGTCACTCTCTGTCTTAACTAAGAGAGTGTTCTTCAAGTGAAACACAATTAATGGTTTCAGTCTAAGAATCTCTGCAGCAATGCCAGCCCAACCATCAACCATTATGTATGTAATGAAAAATGTTGCTTTCATAGGCATGGAGGCACCAACTGTTTTGGGGATGCTGCAAATATCATTTGAATGTTTTTGTTTTTATTTTTTTGTTCACTGATAGTAATGGAAAAAATAAAGAAATGTTTCAAATATTGAAGTTCAGGATATTCTTGAAAGTAATAAAAAAACATACTCGTTTGCTGATTGATGGATAAAAGTGTTAAGCTGTTGAAATGCTGTTCCAGTGATTATGCTCCCAAGAAACACATTGACTAATAAGAATAAGTAAAACTTCCCTGCAGACCTCCTTTCTAGAGAAGATAGAGATGCATAACCTTCTATTTTGGACATAAGCATGAGTAAAGATGGGAGAATAATGAGAAAAATTTTTAATGCAATCCCTGGTAGAAAACCTTGAATAAGAGACTTGACAGCTTGCCTGCAGGAGAACAACTTTTTGAAATTATGAATTTGGACACAAAAAGACATGACTATGAAAGAATATTCAAAACTTCAGAAAAATATACTTACATTTCGATTAATTCCTTTAAGAAAGGAAAAACTTTCTCAATTGCTTCAATATTTGCGAGTGATTGAACGAAGGCAATGGGGATCATGAAGAAGAAGGTAAGGAAAAATAAGGCTACAGCCATTATCAGTTTCCGTATTGTGATTTCAACAAAGGGGATTGCAAGATTACGCCAATAAACATCACGGGGCTCAGGTGCCCACTCTGTTAGCCACAGAGTTGGGTTACTGGACTGTTGAGTTTGAGCACAAACAGCTGCACCCCATCGGCTTCTGAATGATACAAATGCTGCAGGCATGATGGACTTGGGATTACTTACTATTCTTTCTCTTTCAGTAGCTTCCTGAATCAAAAGATGATTTCACCATCACAAAACATGGGTTATTGGATAATATGTTAGGAGCATTCTACTGAAACAGAACAGATAAAATCATGAAAGAATGCAATAGCCCATGGTGCTGGAAAGAATCATGTTATGCATTTAACAGAGAAAGTCACATATATCGGAAATATAAATAATATGAAAATCTTGTGAGAATGCAATAGCCCATGATGCTAGAAAGAATCGCAACATGCATTTCATAAAGAAAATCACATATTTCAGAAATATAAACAATATAATATCAGTGATATAAACCGCCTTATCCTAGATCACACTTACTTCTTTAGATAACTTTTCAATCTGAGAATTGTAATAATCAATCGCATCTACTTTCTTTCCCAAAATGCCCCAAAGCCCTGTCTATAACAAAGAACAGTTAGCATGAAATCATATTTGAGGTTTCACAGGTTATTTATTAAAGCAAGGAGATAGGAGGAAAGAAAGGAAGGATTTAAAGCAATTACTAGATATGCTAAAAAAGGGATCTAAAGAAAATGCAGTAGATCAAGTGTGTGATGTAGATGATACATCTGGAATCCGCAATGAGAAACCGAGAAAATAAGGTAAATCAAGAGAAAATGAAACTACGATTGTATCCTAACTCTACAAGTAAAGATTTTGGGGCAAAAGCTTGTCTAGCCCGTGTAGCTGAACAACTCTACCAATTTCAATCAACTTTGCAATAAAGTAATTACAAATAGGTTTATATTTAAGCAACAATCTTAAAATAGTCCGTCCTATAGCGGATCCCCCTTTAATATATGCTAATGCAAACAAAAGATAACTAAATAACACAATCATGTATTACTCTACCCTATTGAATTTCAGGACAAGAAAATAATTCATTGATTAATTTTTTAGTGGATTGACCCTTTATTTATAATATCCATGTCCCAGTTACACCCAAAGTATATATCCTAAATTTAAATCTTAAAACGAGTAAACAACTGTAACATAAAAAGAAGATTAATGACACCAAAAGATCTCCTTGGTAAAACTCATTCTTGTGAGATTCCTGTGAGACTCTTCCAAGTCGATTCTTCCTATGGGGGAATCTTTACAATGAAAATCATGTAAGACTCTTCCATATTTGTTCTTCAATACCCCCCTCAAGTTCAAGTTGCTAACTTCAACTTGCAAAGAAAAAATTCTTGGTCTTTATCTTCAATACTTTGGGTTGCAAAAATTCCTTAAAGATACAAAGTCTTCATCTTCAATACTCTCCCTTCAATATTATAGTTACATAAATTTTTTACCACAACACGTGGAATTCTTCATTGTAGGTACAAATATTTCTTTCTTGTTTTTCTATTTATCCTCCTCAAGTTGGGGATCAAAAGCACTCAAAGACCCGGCTTGGACAAAAGAAATATGGAAGAAGAAAAAAGTATTCCTAGCTAAACAATAAAACTCTATAAACCAGTCAAAATGGTCTCAATCTAAAAACTGTTATATTTCAAACGTGGAAAAAATGCTCAATTTTAGCCAATTAGAAAGAGACTACTCAATTTTTAAGAGTAATTTAGAAGAAATTACAACTTGGGTGAATAAAAAGACTTGACTCATGCTAGAAGTTTAGAGCACTCCTGTTCTATGCCAGTAATGGGTCTATAAGCATTGTTATGAAGTGATGAAAGATAAAATATGATAAATTAAAGAAATACTAGATGTTAACAACCTACGAAAGAATTTTTCGAATGACCTTTTTTGGGAAAATTTCAAGGGGAACCACAAAAGTAGAACCATAAAACTAACAAACAAAGAAAATTTGTGGGAGTGGTGAGCTAAACAACCAAGCCAACACAAGAGAGGAGACCCTAGGCCAAACCGCCTCATGATATCTTCCATCAAAACCAAAATAATATTTTTTATTAAAAATAAGATTTTCATGACCATTGGAACTAACCCGGTCTAGACTGGACGAAATCAGATGAATCCAACCTGTTGAATTTTTGGAAAAGAGAAATATCTTTACTAACTTGATGAAATTTTAGTACAATGAGCTTCTATTTGTTGGTCTCATTCAATAAATAGTTATAGGAATCCCATGCAACTGAACCACTTCCTTTGTCACAACGTCAGCAACTCTTTGGCAGTGGAAGGGCGACACAAAAGAAGGAAATGGCCATACATAGAGGCGATCCACCACTAACAAGATCATAGAATGCAACAACAATCCCTTAATAAAGTCCATCAACAAGTCCCCCCCCCCCCCCCCCACTTGATCTAGGATAGGTAAAGGTTGTAGTAATCTAGCCCCAAGTAAGATGGGGATCTGTGGTCTTGCTCTCAAGCCAGTGGCAGCCCTCTTGGCTGTTGAAAGAGTTGATCAAAATGCTCTGGCTCCAATTCCTCTGGAATAGAAGACTCACCACTAGCTGTTTGACAACCTTCAGTCATAGATAAACAATGTTAGTGACGCATTCAGTGCCCACTGCCTCCAAAGCCAACCTGGTCCTGCTACTGATTGGTTCCACAAGTTGTCATTTTATTGAAACCCCTTGAAGTCAAACCCAAAGAAAGAATTAAAAAAAGTCCAAAAAATTGTACCAAGAGTTTGAAGTCACTAGAGACACAATATCGAGGGGCAAACTCGTGTTTTGCACTATAATCGCTATCTCTTTACAAGTAGATGAACAAAAAAAAATTTCTCAACTATGACTTTGAAGGTAGACACTTTGGACTCGACTAGACCCAAATGTTTGACTACTTCACCACAAAAGATATTGTGGGTGCTTCTACTATCTAATAGTATTACCACTATCTTATTGTTTATTGTCCCTTTCAACTTCATAGTCTACAGGTTATGACTACCCACCATAGGATGTATGGAAATTGTAGAAAACAATTCGTAACTCCTCTGAGACAACCACCTCTTCCACTTTAGTGTTTTTGTCTAACTCCTTAAGATACACCTAATACTTCTTACATAGGTGACTTGGGGAAAATTTCTTGTCATAACTTAACAAAAACCCCAAGATAAAAAAATGGCCCATTAATACCTGGATTAATTTCTTAAGATTTCTACAATATATTGGTCGAGATGGTTGAGAGCCATTATTGGGCGTCACCTCTATGCGAGGGGTTGTGGGTGATGGAGAAAATTTCTGCATAAATATTCTCATTTTTTCAAAGTATTCAGTCTTTTTGAACCTTTACCAAGTTTGTTGTCTGTCTCATTGTTTTTGGTTCAAAAGAACTTACTTCTGCTGCTATGTCCTCCCTTAGCCCACTTATAAAACATCAAATTTCAGCACGTTGAAGCGAGTCACTCACCTGTTAGACAATCTCTCAAACTCCTCTAGGTAGTCTCTTACCTTGCCTGTTTGTCTCAATTGGGCCAAAGCGAGCACAGAATTCCTCAGTAAATTGTTCCCAATCTGAATCTCCATAATCTGCTGGGAAATTGTAAAATGCCATAATAGGCCAAAAAAAACACATTTTTTACTTACCAAGCCATGGGCTAATAGTAGTCTATGTATTTGGGACAATTCAAATGACCCATGAACTCACTGCCAATCCATGCACATTGACAGGATGATCTTTTGGCAGGTCCTACTCCTAGTGAGAAATTGATTTTTTAGTGTCTCATACATCTGTTGAAAACCTTTATCCATCTTAACATTAGTAACCCAAATTTATATTTCTAGAGTTCCTATTCTGGAATTGAAATTTCTGACCTCATCAATTTCATTGCAACGCACTGACAAACTGTCTATCGTCCACTGCCTTGTAACAGATACTAGATGATTTGAATCTGTCATGGTCCCTGCTGTAGTCACAACTCTTGTCGAGCAATAAAACAATTACCCGTGGTGCTCCTACTCATATATCCACCACACAATGTCAAACACCTAGACTACTGGGCCGACCTCCATTGCTACAATCCCACGACCACACAATCGCTACAAAAATTTCGCAAAATTTTGTGGTACCTACCTCTTGATGCAAGCCAGAAAAAAACTTGATGCTTTGGTTACCACTAGAGCTACTGTGTCTTGCGGCTTCTGCTCCTGCTTCGTCTACCAAAAGTATGTGAACTCTAGGGATCCGCAACAGAGAAAAAAATGGCTCTCAAAACAATTTATCATTGTAGGCCTTGCTCACACAACTGCAATTTGTCCAGAGGCCAAGAATTGTCAGCTCTGATACCAAATGATACATCTAGAATCCAAAATGAGTGAGTAACCGAGAAAAATAAGGTGAATAAAGAGAATGAAAAAGTGATTGCACACTTTTGAGAGGAGCACTCTCTCCTAACTCTGCACACAAAGAAACTGGGGCAAAGCTTGTCTATCCTGTGTTGTTGACAATCTACCAATTTCAATCAACTTTTAAAATAAAGTAATTATGAGTAGGTCCATACGTGAGCAACAATTGTAAATTAAGTTCCCCCTTAACACATACTAATGCAAACATAAAATAACTAAATAACATAACCATGTATCAGTAGAAAGAGGGAATACCTTTGTGGAAGGCCTGTTTTTAGGATTTCTCTCAAATTTATTTTGGTAGTAAACAAACCAGTTCTGCAAGCTCTTCTTTTTCTCAACTAAAGATGCAAGTGTATTAGCATTGTACACAACCTGGGAAAAGAGAGAAATTATGAACATGCACGAAAAAATTGAACCTAGGATACTGATAAATAAGACAATCTTGATCTGTAGTTAAGTAGAAAGGTGAAAGTCATCATTTGTAATATAAATTCTTGCCCATCAACAAGACAGCTGTTATAGTCTCAAGCTTGTGTTAAGAAAGACCATATAAAAGTGCGCTGATATATAAGGCTTCTAAAACCATAGGAAATCAAGCTTTTTTTACTCCGACATGAAACAGTAGAACAACATATGAGCAACGAAAGTCTTCTTCTATATTCAAATTGAACCATTAAAGAAAATTCCATCAAAATCTTCATTTAGCCTGTTTACTTAAAAATTCAGGGCTAAGCGTCACTACATAGTTAAGTATCATGCCGATAGAACAAGGATGATCTAGTGTTAAAATTCAAGGATATTTTGGTAATTTACTAAGGTACATTATATATTGAAGTCATAGTTAGAAAAAGGTTAATTAGATATCTCCAATTATGTAATTTTTATCCTTTTTCATTGCTGTTTTTATAGCTATAAGGGATAAAGGTGTAGTAGGGCCATTTTAGACTTAATATTCACGTAAGCTGTTAATAAAGAAAGTTAGAGGTCAAATAGACTCTCAAACGTGACTGATCCTCAATGCAGTCTTTCCTCCCCTCTCTTCTCTTCTTTGTCTCTTCTCTTCTTTCTCTTCTCAAACCTTTCTTTCTCTTATTCTACACAGAGGATTGATCACCCAATTATTACACTAAGGAATCATGGTATCTGTCCTTTCTGTCAAATATAGGATCCGAACAGTAGTCCAGGAGCACATCTAATAACCAAATTATATTTATGGAAAAAGAAAAATCTCATAAAAGAGGCAAACCTGGTGGGTTAGGTAATGATCAGGATGATTTACACAAAAGAAATGCTCAACGTGTTCACTAATGGATTCATCCGGGTCAGGAGGAACATTTCTCACAAGAACCTATGGACATACATAAAAGCAATTACAAACAAAGCACTGAAATGAATGTATCGAAAAACAAAAACAGCTAAATGAAAATCATTGTAGATGCTTACAGTAAATTGATCTGCACGGCGGTTTTCCGATGCAAGAAAATGCAATCGCATAGAAGCTACCACCTTGTACTCATTATGTAGAACATAACAAGTCCAAAATGTAAAAGCATAAGATATAACAAGGTGTGCCCAAAATCTGTACTAGATCAACAAAAAAATCGTCTCTCAGTAGAGAAACCAATGTTTCTATCCAGATCAGAGTTAAAGAATTCTTCTGTCTTCAGTGAAATGCTGGCAAGTTTTCTCCAAATGGGCTCAATGTGTGGTGACATACAGATGTAGAAGTACTGCAGGTATTTAATCTAATTTTAACTATTCTAAAGGTATAACATAATGCACTTGACAAAAAGCACAAGGGAAAATATAAGATGGAGAAAAATGTACTCTAACCTATTTGAGTCAGATGCAATGTTAGATATCGATAGCTTGTCAATGTCACTGAATGTCAAGTTACGTTTATGCTCTAGTGTTCCACCAGTCCAATTAACAGGCACCAGGACAGAAAAAGCCAGAAAAGTCAGTGGCACAAAAATTTTTAAGCTGCACAAACAGGAACGTTGTTAGCTAAGCAGTTTCCCAAAATTCGTCGCATTGAAATCAGGTACTTTGTCACTTAAAAACTGTTTGAATATTGTTGAGTCTTATACTCAACGAGGCATACTTCACAAGGAGAACAAATTGATAGAGGGAGATAGATCCAATCCAATCAAAATAGAAAATAAAAAAAATAAAAAATGAGAAAATGTGCCATGAATCTAACCCAAGAAGGTAAATTCTGATGTAAACAACAGAATCAAGTCCAGCATGATCAATAAGCTCAAGTTCTGGTATTCTCAATGCTGCAGGCATCCAGTTCAAAAACCTTAGGTATGTCCTGAAGTCCAAATTAAAAAACTTGCTGGCATATGCTCCTGAGTGTGTTGGGCTACTTCTTATCCCTTTAAAATACCACTTAGGGAAGTATACCCTGTCATTAAATGGTTGGAGCCGCAATATGGCAAATGCCACAAGGAAGGCAATGACAGACAAAATATTAATAGCTGCTGAAAGGCCTATGTCTGCAAGCGAAGCCATTTTCTGATGTGCCTGGAAATTCGAGATGAAAACAATAAAAATAATATTAATGAAGTCAGATATCTTCAGTCAAATAATGGTAGCATATAATAGAAAGCAAAGTGATAGCCTAGTAATCCATAGCAATCAGTAACAAAACTCAGTACCAAAAAACAATAATGACATAATGTGTCACGAAATTGAAAAATTAAGAAAATACTTTTGTTAATATTCATCATTCACTTAGCGATTTTGATTTCAGAACGTTCTCACCTAATCCTTCCATTTACAGAAGCAGATTATAATTTGGTTAAGAAAAAGTATAATATTTTATCATTATAAATGGAGCACACTTGAAGTACTATGTTACAATGGGAAGAATGGCTAAATTAGAAAGAAATTAACTTGTCTTATATCTTAACAGGTGATTTTTTTCTTTCCCCACAACACTGAAATGGTTACTTCTCTGAAAACAACTTGGACTAATTAGGCTAACTGGACCAGTGTGCACAACAACACAGCTCATCAGCAACTTCACCAAGAAATATGGCATTTGGTTGTTCAAACTAGCTGAAGCCACAAAAGCCGCTAAAAAGGACAGCAACATTGCAATTTGAGGAGAGAGGTCTACACAATTATAACAACTATGGAATTTTCTCAGCATGTGAAAGTTGCAACTTTCTATGGAGATTGAATAGTGTAACCTCTTTAAAGTTTGGTGTTGTAGAAGAACAAGCAAAACAGCCCCTCCAATTGATGAAACACTTTTTTAGTCAAATTTTGGTTCCAGCCTTCGACATATACTCAAGAGATTGGGAGAGTCCCAATATAAAGTTCCTTGGGTCCACATTTTCTCTTTCTCGAGTTTCTCATTTTGTCCCCTTTCCCACTTTCCTATGCTTAGTGACATTAATGTGTCCATACTGTATCTAAATTCCTTTTTCGTAATGAGGCACATTTGACCTAAAGCTGACAATGTGAACTGGGTTTATTTTAAAAAAAGGGAAAGAGAAGTTGGAATTTGATTGATGCTCTTGCCTTTTCAGACAAAAGGAGCAAGCAGAGGGAGCAAGGAATCATTGGAAGACCTCACAACCATGTTCACAGTCATCAGTGTCTCTCTAATTTCCAAATCCCAATAAATACAGTAAAAAGGATGTGAAATAATGTAATAAAGAAGGTTGAGAGAGAAAAGAAGAGAAAGGGAAGAGAGATGAAGAGGAGTGAGACGGCTGCAAGAGAGCAAGACAGGCTGTCGTGGTTAGGGTTCAAATCGACCCCTAACCCATACATAGATAGTTTAAGTGAAAGAATAGGTACAAAGACAACAATACCCTCACTCACTTAAACACTTATAATCCCTACATACCCCTATCTAGGAGGTGTAGAGTGTGAAATACCATACCCTTTACATTATTTTGTAACAAAAGTTTTTGTCAAATTGAATACCAAAACTGTTAACGAGATCAGTTATATCAGAAAATTCACCCAGGAGTATTTTAGTCATTTTACCTCCAAGGGTATTTTGGTCATTTTACCACTTCAGTTGTTAATTTTCTTTATGTAATCTTGTTCTTCATGTTAAATTATATCAGTAGTTAATTTTCATGTACATAGGATTCGTAGATAGGGAGATAGAAGGAGATTAAGGTTTATTAAGTGTATAGGGGTATTTTTGTAATTCGTAACTCAAAACACTTATTTAAGAAGTCTGGGAATTCATGCACAGTTCCCAATGAAGCCTTACAGGCTCTTAGAAAAATTTTCTTCTCCTTTCTCCTTTTTCTCTCAATTTTCTCCTCTTCCTTCACCCAAATCTGGATTTTTACATGGTATCAAAACAATAGATGATTGCTAGGAGCATTCTACTACAGATTTTTGCCACTTTTGAAGAGGACAACCTGTTAGAAGGAGAAAAATTACAGGGTTTTGATGTTGTTTCATCAAAGCAAAACTTTTTTCTTCTTTTCTCTACCATAACCTTCAGGTTACTGATCTTTTTGAATCATTGAAGGATTCTCTACACTTTGATTGCCCTAATTGGGTTTTTTGAGATCTTCATCACCCAACCCAATGTTGGATGCCTGCATCATCATCCAATTGATGATGTCAGCCCTAATTTCTACCACTTTTGTATGATATTGGTTGAAATAGCTGTGAATTGCTGGTTATTAGATTGTTGAAGTGCGCATATTCAATTTTTGTGCCCTAACCATAATTTTGTGAGTGGGCCCACCTTGGTGATAAATCTAGAAATTGTCTAGAAGCTTAAATTGGATACTTTTTTGTGATCAAATTTCAGTATTATGGCAGAGATAGGAGAGGTTTATACTCCGGCTAGAGTAAATTCTGGGTTTGATGGAAAGAATACCATCATAATTACTTCCAAAAGCTAAGTATGTCGAAATGTATCTTACGGGTAGAAAGAAGTTAAAGTTTATCCGAGATGCTCCTCCAGTGCCTCTAGATGATGATTGGGAGGCAGAGGACAGCCAGGTTATGACCTGGATTATCAATATTATTGATTCTTCTCTTAGAAATCAGGTGTTGAACTGTGAGATAACAAAGGCTTCGAGGTTGTCTCTAAAATTTCTCTCGAGTTTATGAGGAAATCGAACTGTTATAGAATATTATAATGAATTCATTGGCATATGGTTGGAGATCTATGTATATCATTCGTTTACTATGGATGAAAATGAGTTGAGAAAACAGCAAAATCAGTTGCTTCTTGCAAAAAATTTGGATGCTTTAGGTGCTGAATTTGATGTTATTAAAGCCCACGTGTTAGCTTCAAATGAAAACCTACTCCCTCTACCACTTTTAATCGGATTATGAGGGCTAAGAATACTATTGTACCTAGAACAGGTAAAAGAGGTAAGATAATGAAAGCCATTGATCTTAATGCATCCAACACTACATCAACCGCTACAGATTCCTCTAGAGGTAGAGGTAAAGGCTGAGGTAGAGAGAGCCCAGGTAGAGGTAGAGGACATGGTGATGGTAAGTCAGAAAAGGAAGTGTGTTCTTTGTGGTAGAAATAATCATTATTCTGACAGATGTTGGGTTAGGTTTGGGAAGCCTGCATTGGCTAATTCTACAACTCCTGATAGTGGAAGTGGGAGTTTAGATTCTTCTATTTCAGTTACACCGGGTGGTCCAAATGAAACGCAATAATTGATATAGCAGCAGTAGCAGATTGCTCGGCGCATGGCCCAGATCTCAGTTGCTTCGACCTCAGCATTTGTAGCTCATGCTTCCATCCCAATTCCTAGTTCTACCATGTTCACTCGTCACCATCTTGGGTTCTTTACTCAGGGGCCACCAAACACATGGCAGGTATGTTGTTGTTAGAAGATGGGCTCAAGCCCACAAGTCCAAGGCAAGGAAGCCCACACGTCTAAGTGATGGCATATGGGTAATATAGGATGCTTCTCATAAAGATGGCATGAAGGTGTAAATACTTGTCCTTTTTATGTCTCTTCTTTTATAAAGTTGTAGACCTAAGGGCAATGTAAAAGCTATAAATAAAGGTATTGGCTAAGATGTAGAGCATTGAAGTTCTCTTCTCATTTGTCCCAAGTTCATCCAGCCTCCCTCCTTCCCTTGGTCGGTGCACCTCTCCTTCCTCCTTAGTCCAAACTCTCTCCCTTTTGTAGTTGATCCCTTCTTCCTCTTTTCTCCTTCCTCTTCTTCTTCTTGGTTGATCTAAGCCCTCTACATGGGATCCCAAATTTTACAAGGTATCGGAGCAAGGAGTTTAGGATCCCCCTTGATGAAGTATACAAGTAAATATTTATGAAGGTCTGTCCAAGAATTTATTTATGAAAGGAGTCCAGCCATGAAGAGATAAATCAATTCTAGTCATTATTTACATATTCTCCTTCTATAAGTTGAGGTTTTGATTTCTGATTTACATCAAGACAAGATGATCTTCATATGAGAAGTTGTGAAGATTAATCTCTTGTGATATTATAATCTTGATCTTCTTGTAGCTAAATTGCAAGTTTGATCAAGATTGGTTGTTGTTAGTGTTTCATCAAGATTGATGTGTTAATGAAAATGATTTGCGATTCGGTTACCTACATGTAACTTGGATCAATTTTCTATGAGTTGAAATTCCAGCACATGTTGCTGCAAGTTCTCTCACACTTGACGCTGTCCATGGGATCTTGTTATTTTGCTGGATGATCGTGATATGGTTCAAATTCCAGCATCTACTTGCCTCTATTATTCTACTGCCCCTTTTACTTCCTTGAATTCCAACACTTGTTTCTTTGAAGTTGGACTGTTCCCATGAGTTAAAGAGTTATAAGAGACTTGACTTGCTACTAAGGATCTCAAAAGAAGATTGTGATTCTTAAGTGTTTGGCCATAGTTTTTTGAGTTTGGATTAAGACATAAGGGTTTAAATCTATCCTCTTTTTTAAAGAATATAAGAGGAATTGATTGATTTCTGGATGATGTTTCCACTTGACATAAGCACAAATTCTTTGATGATCTAGTGCCTAATCTTGTGGAAAAAATTCTATATCTCTCTTTGTAAGTGCCTGATTTGATCCACGGATCTTCCAAGTTGCATTAGTGGATTTTTTTGAGACGCCCTTTACAATTGATCGTGGTGTGATTTAACCATTTGATTTGCTTCATCATGGAGATTGGACATACAAGTAGTAAGAGTGACATACTCAGAATTACTATCTTAGCTGGTCACAATCGGTACGACGGGTTCTCATTACTCGTGATCTTCTTAGTCACTTAAACAAACCCGCTCTTCTGATTGATGAAGAAGATGTAGCCTACCTCAAGTGGGTTAAAAATGATAATCTGGTTATTAGTTGGCTCATAAATAACATGGGAGAACATGTAGCCAACAATGCAGTCCACTTGGAAACAGCCAAGGATATTTGGGACACATATGCTAAGATATACTCTAGAACAACCTCCTTGGAAAAATTATTTGATGTCTAACAAAATATGTTGAATACTAAGCAAGGGGACTTCTCAGTTTCGGGGACTTCTTCAAGAATGGAAGATCGCTCAACCGTACTCAACAGATATTGTGGTTTCGGAAAGGCAACGGGAGGCCTTGGCAACAGCCATTTGCTTGACAAATATCAAGCCATATCTTGAGGTTGCTAAGACCCAACTCCTTAGCTCATCCGCACTTCCATTCTTTGATGAAATCAGTGCTACGTTGCTACGGATCCCTGACCCATCTTCTACTACTATCTCTCCTATTAATGCTCCATCGGCTATGTACTCTGGTAATAGGGGTACATCATCCTCCAACCACGGACGCGGCAGAAATTTTAGAGGGGGCCACACAAGAGGTGGTAGAATGGGTCCTATCTATTCACGCACTGAGCCTCGCATATGCACCTACTATGGTGGTCAAAACCAACTTGTGAAAAACTGTTGGAAGCTTCATGGCAAGCCTGATTGGGCCACGGCTAACCCAGCCTCTGTTAATGTTGATAAACGGGAAGAAAAGGCTAACTCCCAATCTAGAAAAATGACTCTTACTGCTGAAGACTATGCCACGTTTCAAAAAATGAAGTCCCTTATGGAGTCTTCCCTTCCACCGGTACCTAAGGCTGCTACCACCATTGCTTCAGGTATGCTTTCTTCTTCTTCCTCCTCTTGGATGATAGACTCCGGGGCCTCCGAACACCTATCAGGTAACAAACACATGCTTCATTCCTTATCTACATGTTTTTCCAATAAATTTGTTACTATTGCTAATGGCACCCAAACCAAAGTACTTGGCAAGGGTTCCTCATCTATCACATCTTCTATCCCTCTTCAAGATGTCTTATTTGTCCCTCAATTTCCTTTAAATTTGCTTTCGGTTAGCCAAATCACAAAAAATCTGAATTGCTTTGTCACCTTCTCACCCTCTTCTTGTACATTTCAGGATCTAACTACGAAACAAGTAATTGGTGGCGACCATGACAAAGGGGGCTTGCACTACTTCAACCTTCCTCCATTCACTGCCTTATCATCATCTACTACATCCGAGGCACAACTTTGGCACAACCAGCTTAGCCATCCTTCTACACCTTCCCTTCGTCATTTACTTCCTTCGTTAAAATCTCTCTCTACTTTCAACTGTGAGGTTTGTCAATTAAGTAAACATCATAAGAGTACATATTATCCTCGTCTTACAACTACAAGTAATGTTCCTTTTTCTTTAGTACACTCTGATGTATGGGGACTTTTGTGTGTCTCTAATATTTTTCATGTTAAATACTTTGTTACGTTTGTTGATGATTTTACCCAAGTCACGTGGTTATATCTCTTTAAAGAACGATCCGAAATACTTACTATCTTAAAACCTTTCATGCTATGGTGTTAACTCAATTTGGCAAAAAAATTCAAATCCTTAGGTCTGATAACACTAAGGAATACTTGTCTAGTGAGTTCCAATCGTGTGCCTATACCCCTCAACAGAATGGTGTTGCTGAAAGAAAGAATCGTCATCTTCTTGAAGTTGGTCGGGGCCACCTTTACTCCATGAAGGTACCTTACTTTTATTGGCCTCATGTTATATTTACGGCCTGCTTTCTTATCAATAGGTTACCTTCATCTATTCTTAGTCATAAAACTCCTTACTTTGTATTATTTCTTGGTGAAGACCTTTTTTCTCTTCCCGTCAAGGTTTTTGGCAGTACATGCTTTGTCCATGTCACATCTCCACAAAAGAGTAAACTTACTCCTCGTTCTATGAAGTGTATTTTCTTGGGGTACTCTTGCACCCAAAAAGAGTATGTTTGTTACAATCCTACCCTTCGCAGAATGCTTTTATCTCGAAATGTGACCTTCTTTGAGGACACCTCATTCTACTCCTCGAATGATGCTCCTCCAGGTTTGTCATTTCCTCCTATCAACCCCTAAAGCATCAACCGACACCTCACCTGTGGAATTTTTGGATCCACCCGAGGTAACTCCATCATCTCCTATGTTTAATCTAAAATTTGATACTCGGCCTATTGCTTTAAGAAAGGAACGTCGTTCATGTACTACTTCTCACCCTATATCCAACTTTATGTCTCACCATCGTTTGTCTTCTGCTTTCTCTCAGTTCCTTGCCTCTCTTTCTTCTACTTCAATTCCGCAGTCCTATCATGAGGCCATGCAACATCTAGGATGGAAAGCGGCAATGAATGAGGAAATGCATGCCTTATATGAGAATCAAACATGGCACTTAGCACCGCTCCCAAAAGGAAAAAAACCAGTCAGTTCTAAATGGGTGTTTTCGGTTAAACATAACCCGGATGGGTCTGTTGCTCATCTTAAAGCTCGAATCGTTGCTAAAGGATACACTCAGTGCTATGGAGTGGAATATGAGGATACCTTTTCTCCTGTTGCCAAGTTAAATTCGATACGTATCCTATTATCTCTTACTGCTAACTCATCATGGCCCGTATATCAACTCGATGTAAAGCATGTCTTCCTAATTATATGGTTCAACCACCTAGTTATGTGGTTGAGAGGGAGTCTGTATGCCGGTTACAAAAGTCCTTATATGGGCTTAAGCGGACCCCTCGGACCTGGTTTGAAAATTTTAGCCAAGCACTACAACGGTTTGGCTTTTGTTGGTGCACGGTAGATCATTCAGTATACTTTAAAGATATCTCAAAAGGAAAAATATTATTGGCTGTATATGTTGATGACATTATCTTAATCGGCGATGATGCACATAGCATACAAAAGGGAAAAAATATGATATGCAGGAATTCAAAAGTAAAGTTCTGGGACTACTTAATTATTTTTTGGGCATAGAAGTTCTTCAATCCAAACATAGGATAATATTGTCTCAATGAAAGTATGTTTTGGACCTCCTCGAAGAAACAGGAATGAAGGGTGTCGACTAGTTGACACACCTATGGATACGAATGTAGAATTATGAGCAGCAACGACTGCAAAAGATATTGATATTGGTAAATATCAAAGACTTGAGGGCAAACTGATCTACCTCACGGTAACTAGACTAGACATATCATACGTTGTAAGCGTGGTGAGTCAGTACATGCATAAACCACAACTTATCCTCTAGCAGGCCTTGGAGAGAATATTACAATACTTAAAAGGTGCTCCAGGAAAAGGATTACTTTGTAAAAAACATGGTCACTTCAACATAGAAGGTTTCTCAACCGTAGATTGGGTTGGATCACCCGATGATAGGAAGTCTACGTCAAGATATTGCACTCTTGTTGGAGGGAACCTGGTTACATGGAGAAGTAAGAAGCAAAATGTGGTTCCAAGATCTAGCACCGAAGTAGAATACAAAACTATGGCCCACACAGTTAGTGAACTCCTATGGATCAGGACCCTTCTTACTAAATTAGGATTTTATAAAGGATGTCCCATGAATCTACACTGTGATAACCAAACAACCATTCATATTACTTCAAACCCAGTCTTCCATAAAAGGACCAAACACATTGAAGTGGATTGCCACTTTATACAGGAAAAATATCAAACGGGTATAATCTCCTTCAAACATGTTTCATCACAAGAGCAATAGCAGATATCCTCACTAAACCAATTACATCTAAAATCCTATCCTTTATATGTTGCAAATTGGGTATCTATGATATTTTTTCTCCTCCAATTTGAGGGGGAGTGTTAGAAGATGGGCTCAAACCCACAAGTCCAAGGCAAGGAAGCCCACACGTCTAAGTGATGGCATATGGGTAATATAGGATGCTTCTCATAAAGATGGCATGAAGGTGTAAATATTTGTCCTTTTTATGTCTCTTCTTTTATAAAGTCGTAGCCCTAAGGGCATTGTAAAATCTATAAATAAAGGCATTGGTTAAAAGGTAGAGTATTGAAGCTCTCTCCTCCTTTCTACCAAATTCTTCCAGCCTCCCTCCTTCCCTTGGTCGGCGCACCTCTCCTTCCTCCTAGCCCAAGCTTTCTCCCTTTTGTAGTTGATCCCTTCTTCCTCTCTTCTCCTTCCTCTTCTTCTTCTTGGTTGATCTAAGTCCTCTACATGGGATCCTAAATTTTATAGAGCACCAAGAAAATGTTTTTTCTTTAAACCTAACAATCATATGAAGATAGAGGTTTTCTCTGATGCAGCCTATGCAGAGTCCAAACTGGACAGAAAATCAACCTTTGGATATTGTGTCTTCCTAGGAGGAAATTTGGTGTATTGGCGAAGTAAAAAGTAAAATGTTGTAGCCCGGTCTAGTGCAGAAGTTGAACATAGGACGATGGCTCACACTGTGAGCGAGTTGATGTGGATTAGGTCAGTCTTATGAGAGTTGGCTTTCAACTAGGATGAGCCGATGAACATGTTTTGTGATAATCAGGTTGGGGTTTTTATTGCAAGTAACACAGTTTTCTATGAGATGACTAAACATATAAAAGTAGAACGCCACTTCATTCGAGATGCGGTGATGAAAAAGGAGGTAGTGACTCCGTTTGTTCGGTTTGGAGATCAGTTGGGAGATGTCTTCATCAAGGCTCTTGGCAAGCGAGAATTTATATCATTTTGCATAAAGTTGGAAATTTTGGATATAAATGCTCCACTTGAGGGGGAGTGTTAGAAAGTACATTCAAGGGTATTTTTGTCATTTTACCCTCCAAGGGTATTTTGGTTATTTTACCCTACAAGGATATTTTTGTCATTATGTAATATTGTTTTGCATGTTAAATTATATGAGTGGCTAAATTTTCATGTACATAGGATGTATAGTTAGGAAGATATAAGGAGATTAAGGTTTATTAAGTGCATACGGGCATTTTTGTAATTTTAAGTCAAAGACACCTATTTAAGAAGTCTGGGAATTTGTGCACAATTCCCAACGAAGCCTTTCAGGCTCTTCAAAAATTTCTTCTTCTCCTTTCTCCTTTTTCTCTCAATTTTCTCCTCTTCCTTCACCCAAATCTGGATTTTAACAAGCTACATTCCCAAACATGTTTTCAAAGAATAAAATATGTTAAGAATGTTGGACAGGTTGGAGGAGCTAATCTGAAAATAATGCAAATGACAGCTTGCTGAATGACTTGGAGGAGACAATCTCGAAACAATGCATATGTCAGCATGTTGAATGACTTGGAGGAGCCAATCTAAAAATAATGCAAATTTGCGACTGAGACTGATAATCCGGAGGTCATAAAAAAGAAACTACTACTTGTAGCTATTAGGAAACTCACGTTTCCTATTCTAAGTTGGGCAACATATTTTATTCAATTATATTTACTATGGGCTAAAATTAAGTGGTCTGATTTTGGTAACCCATAGACTGCTGAAATTGGAATATGGGCCAATTGAGTAGATACCCATATTGTCTTAATTAGGGAATTATGGGAACCCTAATTAAAAAATATAAATAGAACATTATGGTTGTGGTCCCCATGGACTAAATCCAAACACGGTTTCTCTTCTCCCCATCCAGAAAAGAGAGACGACGATCCCGAAGTGGAATAAAGATGATTTAGTTGAGGAAGATCACAAAACCATTCATCCATTCTTCGTAGTAATTCCGCAACAGAAAGACAATCATTCAGAATGGATCTAGGTATTTATCCCATATCCCGAATCCTAATCTTCTGGCATAATATAAATTCTAGATTTGGATTTAAAGATTACGGTTATTCTAACAAATGGTATCAGAGCAGTCATTACTGTTAGATTATTGGGATTGGAATGGAGTAATTCCGTGGAGAAAGACGATGGTTCTGCACAATGCCAACGCTTTGTGCATTGCTCTCCATGGAACTCACCTCGGCATTGTGAGCCGGCAAAGGTCAAATGGAGGAAGCCGAAACCCCCCCCCCCCCCCCCCCCTTCCCTTTGCGCATGGCTGGACTTGAAGACGACCTCCAGTGCGCGTAGAAAAGAAAACATAACTTAGGTTCAGTTTGATTTAAATAACGAGTCAACTCGGACCGGTTGCGAAGAATCGGGCTAATTGAAACTAGTCGGGACGGGTTGACACGATTCGGAAACTCAGGGTCGAATCGGACGGTTCGGGTCAACTCAGACGTGTTGAACTGGCTTACCCGTTCCAATTCGTTGTGTCGACTCGCCCGAGAGAGGACCAAGCCGACTCGGTTCTCAAAATAAGTTTTTTTACTCCAGCGAGGATTCGAACCCGCGAGCAAGATTTTCATTTAAGCGCAGATGACCATTGTGCCTCTTGCCATTCGTGTGTTCTCATTGGATAAAAATTTCATATATATTAAATTGTAGAATCTGTTTTTTTTTTTTTGCAATTTCCATTCATATGAATATTTCAAGCATGCATATATAGTTATATAAAGTGCATATTTAAGTTGATTTTTCAATTGCGAAAATTTTTATTGTTTTTTTTTTGCAATTGGTCTAGTATTTTAATCAAATTGATTGAAGCTACATGTTGCCAAAGTAACCTCTGTAGTGTAGATTGATTTGATTAAAAATACATAGATGTTTGTGCGGAGTTATTTATGCAAACTGTGCTCGGCCCAAAGGAAGACACATTTTGGCCAAGTCAACAACGTGTCTGTGATTGTAAATGTGTGACAATTATAAAGACTTTTCAAGTGAACAATAATCGGTCCAAAGAAAAGCTATTGTTTGACAAAACTGATTGTCAGTATTTGATCATTGCACTGAGAGTACCACTTACAGTTAATTTCTCTGTCCAAAGACTAAGAATTAATGATGTACTAGGTATCTTGAGATGGGTCCCCAATTTGGATTGTTTGTACATGTCTTGTTTTTTTTTTATATGACATGCTAGTTAATGTGAGCATACTTGTTTATTTTATACTATATATAGTTTTTGTTGCTACTGCTACGAATGTTACTGCTCAAATAAGCAACATCCCAATATTGAGCAGGATGAATTCTAAGGCATGGAAAGAGACCGTGGAAATTGTCCTCATTTGTATGGATTTGGATCTTGCACTTCGGGCTGAACAACCCACTTCTACTCCGGAAAACCTCAATGAGGTTAAAATTGAGGAGTGGGATCGCTCTAACCGAATGTGCTTGATGATCATGAAATGCTCCATTCTGGAAGTGTTTCAGGGCTCTATTATTTAGAGCAAGAAGTTCCTCGAGGAGATTGAGCAATATTTTGCCAAAAACAAAAATTCGGAGGCGAGTAGCCTTTTGGCTAAACTCGTTTCCATAAAGTATAAGGGCAAAGGGAACATAAGAGAGTACATCATGGAGATGTCTCATCTCGCGTCAAAAATCAAATCATATAAGATGGAGTTGTCTGAGAACTTGCTCGTGCACTTGGTTTTGATATATCTTCCTGCACACTTTAGGCAATTCAAAGTGAGTTATAGCACTCAAAATGACAAATGGACCCTAAATGAGGTTGTATCTCACTGTGTGCAAGAGGAAGAAAGGCAACAGCAGGATAAGACTGAAAGTGCTCACTTGGCCTCGACCTTCAGAACAAGAAAAAGAAGAGAGGTAAGGATGCTGCAGAATTTAATTTCTATTTCTATTTTGGACAAATCAGGCTTTTCTTGTTCTTTTGGAAATAATAAAGTTAGTCTCTACCAAAATTCAAAATTTGTTGGTTCCAGTCCCTTAATTGATAATCTGTATATGCTTTATGTTGTTAATTCCTAAAGAAAAATACTGCAAAAAAATTCACGTGGTACAAAGCGAAAATTAAGTGAGAATTCCGCCACATTATGGCACAAACGTTTAGGACACATATCTAAATTGTGAATTTAGATGTTTGAGTCAGATAGAATTCTTGAACCCCTAGATACTACAAACTTCCAAGTTTGTGTCAAGTGCATCAAGGGGAAACAAACAAACGTTAGAAAATTAGGTGTCGAAAGAGCTACAAATGTCTTAGAACTTATACATACAGATATTTGTGGTCAACAATCAGCTTCATGGAATGGACAACAATACTTCATTGTGTTCATAGACGATTACTCTAGATTCGGTTACCTATATTTAATACATGAGCAGTCACAATCCTTGGACTTCTTCAAGTCTTTCAAAGTTGAAGTTGAACTTCAAGTTGGAAAGAAAATAAAGGTTGTCAAATCCGACTGTGGTGGTGAATACTACGGAAGGTATGATAGATCAGGAGAACAACGTCCAGGACCTTTCACGATTTTCCTCAAAGAGTGTGGAATTGTTCCGCAATACACCATACCGAGCAAACCTAGCATGAACGGTGTTGCAGAGCGACGAAACCGAACTCTTAAGGATATGGTAAGGAGTATGATCAGCCATTCCTCCTTGCCAGAGTCACTTTGGGGAGAAGCGACCGCAGTGTACATCCTTAACATGGTACCGAGCAAAGCAGTTGCCAAAACCCCCTATGCCTAGCATTAGGCACTTGCACATTTGGGGTTGTCCAGCTGAGGCATGACCTTATAGGCCACATGAAAGAAAACTGGACTCAAGGATGGTTAGTTGTTATTTCGTTGGTTACGTTGAATCTTCTCGGGGCTATAAGTTTTACAATCCCACATCAAGATCATTTTTTGAAACGGGAAATGCAAAATTCCTTGAGGATATTGAGTTTGGAGGAGAAGAAAATATAAGGAATGTTGCCTTTGAAGTAGAATCTGTTATTGATAGTGATCAGGTCTCCATACCTATTGTTGTACAAGACACAGTTCAAGCACTAAAGAACAATGTTCAGGCTCCTATTTTTGACATTGTTCCAGATCAAGACAACAATGAGATTTTTCCTCAAGTACCACCTTTAGAACAAACTCAACAACCTCAAGAAGTGTCATTAAGGAGATCCACTAGGGAGAGGCGAAATGCGATTCTAGATGATTATATCAACATGAGGACGATGTCAGATAGACAGAAGATGACCCAATCAACTTCTGTCAAGCCTTGCGCAGTTATAACTCTCAACAGTGGACTGATATCATGATGGATGAGATGAAGTCTATGAAAGACAATGACGTTTAGGATCTCATCGAGTTGCCTAAAAGTGTGAAGCCCATTGGTTGTAAATGGATATTTAAAACCAAGAGGGATTCAAAAGGCAATATCGAGAGATATAAGGCCCGTCTAGTCGCTAAAGGCTTTACTCAAAAGGAAGGCATAGACTATAAAGAGATTTTCTCTCTGATATCTTGGAAAGACTCTTTTAGAACAATAATGGCATTAGTAGCTCATTTAGATCTAGAGCTGCATCAGATGGATGTCAAAAATGTGTTTTTCAATGGAGACATTGACGAAACAATTTATACGGTACATCCAAAAAACTTTGTATCTGGAGATCCAAAGTCTATGGTCTATAAATTGAAGAAATTCATCTATGGTCGTAAATAGGCTTCCCGTCAATGGTATCACAAGTTTCATCAAGTCATCACCTCGTACAGATTTGGGGCGAATGTTGTTTATGAATGTATATCATAAGTTCAGTGGGAGTAAATACATCTTCCTAATATTATATGTCGATGACATTTTACTCGCTAGTAGCGATATAGGCTTACTGCATGAAACTAATAAATTTCTGACGAAGAAATTCAAGATGAAAGAACTTGGTGATGCCTCTTTTGTATTAGGTATTCAGATACTTAGAGATTATTCTCAAGGTACCATAGGTTGTCACAAAAAAATATATCGATAAGGTTTTGAGCAGATGCAGCATGAAAGATAGTAAACGAGGAAACACACCAGGAGACACACCCGTCGCTAAATGAGACAAATTTAGTCTCAAACAATGCCCTAATAATGATCTCAAAAGAAAAGAGATGCAGAAAATTCCCTATGCATTAGTAGTAGGAAATCTAATGTACACTCAAGTTTGTACTCGTCCCGACATAGCATTTATAGGAGTTCTGGGTAGATATTTGAGCAATCAGGGTATGCAACATTGGAAGGCAATCAAGAGCGTGATGCGTTATTTGAGAAGAACAAAAGACTACATGCTCACTTACCGGAGATCAAACAGTTTAGAGATCATTGGGTTCTCTGACTCTACCTTTACGGGATGCCAAGATAGCAGACACTCCACATCAGGCTCCATTTTTATGTTGGGTGAATGAGCTATCTCATAAAAGTCTGCTAAACAGACTCTCATAGCTTCTTTAACCATGGTTGAGGAGTTCATTGCTTGTTTTGAGGCATCCAACTACGGAATATGGTTGCGAAACTTTGTCATGGGGCGGCGAGTGGTAGATGGCATTGACATGCCATTAAAGATTTACTGTGACAATAAATTGGTGGTACTTTATTCCAACAACAATAGGAGCTCGACAAAGTCGAAGTTTATCGACATCAAGTTTCTAGTTGTTAAGGAGAGAATTCAAGATAGGCAGATTTCTATAGAACATATTGGGACAGACTATATGCTAGCAGACCCATTAACCAAGGGCTTAATGACTAAGGTCTTTCAAGAGCACACTGCTCATATGGGTGCTATTTCTGAGGATACCTTAGTTTAGTGGGAGTCATTTCTGTACTATATGTTTGCTTTAGACATTGAGTTATTCGATTTTTTACGTAATAAAAATTGATTGCTTATTATTCTATTTCTGAACTTGCATGTGTTTCTTTTTATGAGCAATGTTCGCATTGCATTAAGGACTTTGAAAAGATCTCACTAAAGACTAAAAAATGACCAGTTGGAAATAGGCATGTCCGATATCAGATTGCATGTAATTTCCATGCTACTCATCCATATTTGAGCTATGTCATTGAGTGTATTAGTATGGTGATCATCGTGGTTTAGTCACGACTTTATTGTGATGATAGTCGCGGTGGTTCCATTATTAATATATAAGGTGGTTCTATAGTATACAGATGCGCGCCTAAAGAATTTGTGATATAATTGTTTCAAGAATGCTATGTAACCCAAGTGGGAGATTATTAGGAAACTCACATTTCCTATTCTAAGTTAGGCAACATATTTTATTCAATTATATTTACTATGGGCTAAAATTAAGTGGTCTAATTTTGGTAATCCCATAGACTGCTAAAATTGGAATATGGACCAATTGAGTAGATACCATATTGTCTTAATTAGAGAATTATGGGAACCCTATTTAAAAAATATAAATAGACCATTATGGTTGAATTCCCTAGAGACTAAATCCAAACACGGTTTCTCTTCTCCCCATCCGGAAGAGAGACAACGGTCCCGAAGAAGAATAAAGGTGATTTAGTTGAGGAAGATCACAAAACCATTTATTCGTTCATCATAGTAATTTCGTAACACAAAGACGATCGTTCGGAATGGATCCAGGTATTTATTGTCAAAAGTGGTTCTGATCCACCTCCCTTGAGTAGGTTGGCTTTCCACACTTAAACGACTAGTCTTTTAGGTTGAATTGGCCAGCCTCTTGACATTTATCCCGTATCCCGAATCCTAATCTTTTGGCATAATGTAAATTGATTCAGATTTAAAGATTACGGCTATTCTAACCGTAGCCAAATGTTTGCCCAGAAGGTGGAAACAAACCTAAATTCCCATGGCTTCTGTATAAAAATTCAGGTCATTTTGCCAATAAATGATCAATTCAAATTTAGACACGATGTTAAATAGATCAGCTCATAATGTTGCTTAAAAATTAAAAAGTAAAAATTTTAAAAATCTCAAATATAAAAAAGATTGCAAGACTGCGCTCACTTCAAGACCAGCAGAATGACATGACATAAAAGGCCAACTTCCTGTCCAATCCCTTGTTAGAGTTTATGGTCTGGGTTAAGTATTTGGTTTTTCGCTACCTAACAGATCGGTCTTTTGGGTAGTATTAGTTAGGTGCTTGACATGGTATCAGAGTTGGGCACCACGTTCCGCATTCAAATCCCAAAGTGCAGCGGTCCCGAACCCGGGAATGGTGGGTGTTAGAGTTTATGGTCTGGGTTAAGTATTTGGTTTTCCGCTACCTAACAGATCGGTCTTTGGCTAGGTGCTTGACATCCCAAAGTTTTGCATTTCCTAATTAAAGCGCCAACTTTAACTAAATCATTAGTTGAAGAGAAAGGGAAAAAGGGATAAGAAAGAAAACAACAGAAGAGTTTAGAAGCGGCGTTTACTTTCTTTCAAAGAACAAAACTTGCACCTCATAAGCAGGAAACAGAAATGTTGATCATTCAATTTCAGTAGTAACATATCTTTCAAATTCAGATCTTACTGGCCATAAAAAAGATAAAGAAAGAGAATTCACAACAATTTTGATTACTGATTGAACATGCGTTATTTGATGTTACACTGGAAACCGATCTGAAATAAACAAAAAAAGTCTAAAATCAATCTAAACAAAGAAGATCTAAGATAGCAAGGTTAAATGAGAGACACACCTGGACCCAGAGAGTAAATGGGGATGGCAGGGGGCAGCCGACTGTACTGTCGGAGAACCGTTCTCAAACCTTTGCGTATTCTCTTTTCTTCAAATTATCCAACAGATTCAACAGAGAAAACAGATTTTCAAAAACACCACTATTAACCGAGAGAGGAAAAGCAAAACTTAATAATCAAGAGAGGAAGCGAGAAAAAAAAAATCCAAAATCCTTACCTCAGATTACTCTAGCCGGCTGGCTGCCTTCATTCGTCTTCGTCTCAAAATTATGGGAAAAAATAACAGGAAGGATAGAAGATAGATAACGTAAACAGGAAAATTACGGGGGTTGCGGTCGATCAAGAGAGAAGAGAATGGAGAGCGTCCTCGGTTAGGACTCTAACCTCGTTTCTTCCACGGTAGACGTTGGAGAGACATGGACCTTGTTGGTAGAGGAATTCGATATTGAAGGGTTTGAAAATGAGAAACGCGAGGATTTTCTTATTCGTCTATTACCCTGACGAACTGAGAATAATGCAAGATATATAGATTATGACAAAAGCGAAAAGATAAAAAACCCCAAAACGAAAAGAATCGACCAGAATACCTGGAATTCGTCCCTTATTCTAGATCTAGGAGAGTGAAGACAATGCCGATTAAGCAATGAAAAAACGAGCCTCCTCGGTAGGATTTACGTTAGCAACTGATTGAAACAGAGGAGGCAAAAAAAAAGAACCAAAAATGAGGATCGAGTAATGGTTTCAATGGTTTTTTTGCATGCATATAAATCAATCATCTGCTGCACGCCCATTTGCGAGCTCCTCCTGGTGGGAGAGGCGGCAACAAGAGCGGAGCAGTTTCGATTCGGCCCGAGGATCTTCCTTCGAGAATTTAACGTATCTCGTTTTGTCCGTTTTGCGAGTCCAACGGTAGTGAAAACTTTGAACTTTTTATAGACCGAATTGCCCTTCTTTCTTTCCAAATATGGAAATCGCTTATTCGCTTTCTCCGCTTGTCGCATTTTGATTTTTATCTCACTTATTCTGTCTGATTATTTCTTAAATTATTCTGGAGAGCATAATAGGAATTGGTTGAGTCCCTGCCGCAAGCATCGGAACAAAAGAAACGGGAAGACCAAAGAGGAGGTCTTATCTGGATTCTGGACGAGAATATATAAAATGCTTGAAAATGCTAAATATGCTGAAGATGTACTAAGTTGCCTTGAAATTTTCTCAACTTTGACGCTATATGTCCTAGGGTTGAACGAGAGGACAGCTCAGAAAGAATATTTTGAAGGAACAGAAGTGATCGCACTGGCCGTTTTCGAAAAGAAATTCCGCAGAGGAACGGGGGAAGCAAGGAAGGCTGAAGAAAGGACTTGAAGCTGTGCTTGCCAGATTGAAGAAGCTCTTTTTTATTGATTTGATGATTACAAGTACGTTTATATGTTTGTCAAAAATGGTGAATGATTCTTCATCCCGTTTCATCTCTCAAATCTCTCGATTGATATCTGGGCATTAGTCCAAAATGAAGTGAGATTAATTACTCTTGTATTATTTAGCTCATTAGATTAAGGGGTTAGCGTAAAATGAATTTCACTTCAAGTGAATCATGTCAATTCATAACGCATAATTTAGATTCGGACCTGTTTTCTGAATCAATCACTTGAAGCGTGAAACGCGTGTTGCTCCTCCCCCCCCCCCCCCCCCCCATCGGCCTTCCTCCCTCTCAACCTTCGTCGCAGAGCACGAGAGGTCGAGCCTCTCGGCCTCCTGACTTCTCTTCCCTCCCGGCCTCCCCCTCTTCTCACTCTCAGCGTACTGTCGGAACGCCATCTCTGTCATCATTGCCCACTAGCCCGCCGCCTCCGTCGTTGTAGTCTCCCGCCGCTGAGGAAGATGACGCGTGCCGTGGGGAAGACGACGATTTAATTTTTCCTAACTTAGGAAAAATTAAACCATCATCATAAAAATAATAATTTATATTTTTTAATAAAATAATAATTTTTATATATTTAATATATTTATTCTATAACTACTATATTATATTAGTGATTTAATAGTCATGATTAACATATTGTTAAAATAAATAGTTGATAAATTATTTTGGTTTAATTATGCCATTGCTATAAATAATTAAACCAATGGTTTTAAATTTTGTGACAATATATTATTAATTAATAATACATAAAAATATATATTATGTTATTGATAAATATATATATATATATATATATATATATATATTTATTATATTTTTATTATTATATTAAATTAGTGGTTTTAAATGTTAAAACATATCTTATGTTATTAAAAAATAATTTATTTATTTATTTATGATATTCGTTTAAGTTTTTTTATTTTATTTAATTATTTTTAATAATTTATTCTAGTCACAAGTAATTATTGTATTAATTTATAATAAACTATAATCATTGAGTAATATAATATAGTTTTTTATTAATTAGGATATTAATATATTTTTAATACTACACGTTAAATCACTTATAAGTGTAGTAACCATGTTTATTTTGGTTAATTATCTGTTTAGATATATGTTCTATTTAAGTATATTATAAAAGGTTACTCATTTTCTTGTTTATATCATACTTTTTATTTTGGGGCACTAACACTGGAATCTATTTTCCAGTGCACTTGAACTCGTCTACACTAATACCCAAAGATGAGTTGAAGTTGAATAAGGGGGGGTTAGTCCACAATGAAGTGGAATGAATTCTCCCCGCATTACCTAGTTCATCCCATTTATGGTGTTAGTCCAGAATGACTTGACTTGAAGTGAGATAACACCATTTCATCTCCTCAGGCAAAAACGACGGAATTCTGTTTCCGCCCTTTTTTTCAAGTCATCCAATTACCACGAGCGACGGCATCGCTTCTTCCTCCCCCCCCCCCCCCCCCCCCCCCCCTGAAACTAAAAAATCACGCTCATTTCCTTTCTCCTCTCCTCTCGCTCAGCCTTCGTCTCTGGATGAAAATTTTCGCCCGACTTCGCCTCTGCTCCTCTCGCTCGGCGCTCGTCTTCGTTCTCTGCTCCCTCTCTCTTATTATCTCTCGTTTTCGCCCCATCTCCCTCTCTCGTCTCTTTCTCTCTCGGCCTTTCTCTTCCCTTTCCCTCTCTCGTCTCCCTCTCTCTTTTCCCTCTAGGCCTCCATCTCTTTTCACTCTCGGCCTCCCTCTTCCTTCTCGTTCTCTCTCTTCTCTTTCCTCCTCCCCCGATTTCCTTTGATTTAACCTATTCCGGTTTCGATATCCTTCGATTTCCTTCAATCTTCTTTGATTTTCGACGGTTAGGCGTCGATTTCTTCCATTGGGCTTACATTTCTCCATTCGGCGGTGATTTCCCCCAAATTTCAGAAGGTAATCCGAAACCCTAATTTTTTTTCAACTAATTTAGTTTTGTGTTTGAGTTAATTTTAATTTTTGTGCGTAATTTATCTTGATTGTGGCCAAATTAATTCCAATAATATCACATTCATTGAAGCTGTTTTTATCTTTCATAAACTTGTGATGAATTTTATTTCTTATACTGTTTATCAGCAAAATCTCTACACCCGTCACAGAAGTGACTTGTTCCGACTCTAAACATAACTCCCCTTTTATTAGTTGGTTTGTTACAGATTTGATTGTGCCCCAATAAATAATTTGGAAGAGTATTGACTAAGAGAACTGTAACGTTTCCCCGTTTGCTTTTAAAAAATTTATAAAATACTAAAAAATGGTTGCTGCAACCCCTATCTTAAAACCAGAGTTGGTAAAAAGAAAATTGGCCGAACTCTAAAATCTGAGATTTATATACGAATGGGCATATATCTTGGAGATAACATGGGGATGTAAGAAAGAGTATGTCAATAGGTACATACTCAGGAGAGTAAATCTGATGATGATATATATGTAGCAAGTTCAGCTACTACCATTGGTATGAACCTTTAAAATCTGAGAGTATTGAAAAGGGGGAATTAAAGATCTGGAAAGTAAAATGCCCTGTAGAGAGATGTACTATGAAGATAATACTCAAAAAAAATTATTTTCTTCTTTTCTAAGATTTGAGAGTTGCACATAATAGTGGCCAGCACTTGATGGATCAAGAGCAGAAATCTGTTTTGCTGCATATTGTCCTAACTTTATATTCTTAAGGAATTTGCAGGCACTTAATAGTGCCCACCACATTGTTACTTCTGGTTTTATTAGCATACTTTCAACAAACTGATAAACATCTGTCAAGTACCCAGCTCGGCCTAGAAGAACTACCACACAATCATAATGTTGTTGACGAGGTTCTATGCCATGGTCTCTCTTCATGAAATGAAAATATTTCCATCCTTCTTCCACAAGATCTTAAACACAGAATGAGCATGCTCCAAGCTTCCACACTTTGCATACATGTCAATAAGAGCCGTATTAACAAACATATCAGTTGTAAAGTCACTGCCTTTAACAAATTTGTTCTAGTCATCTGCAATGAAATTAGTTAGATTAATTTTGAAATGTGTTAGAATGTTGTTGAATATGTTTGAAGTGCTATGAAATATTTATGTCATGTGGTGAGGAGATTTTGGAGTTATAAATATCCACCACATAGTCCAATTCAAACAAGGCTGAGTCGCCTACACGGGCGTCCATTAGCCAACGAAACCCGACCCCCATCAATGACGATGTACGGTTCGTAGTGACTGCGAAGTCATATGGGGATCTACCAGGGGTGTTCGGTGAATTTGGACTTCATGAGTTTGTTTTTGCATTGTTCTAGTCATCTACAATGAAATTAGTTAGATTAATTTTGAAATGTGTTAGAATGTTGTTGAATATGTTTGAAGTGCTATGAAATGTTTATGTCATGTGGTGAGGAGATTTTGGAGTTATAAATATCCACCACATGGTCCAATTCAAACAAGGCTGAGTCGCCTACATGAGCGTCCATTAGCCAACGAAACCCGACCCCCATCAATGACGATGTACGGTTCATAGTGACTGCAAAGTCATATGGGGCTCTATCAGGGGTATTCGGTGAATTTGGACTTCATGAGTTTGTTTTTGCATTGTTCTAGTCATCTGCAATGAAATTAGTCATCTGCAATGACATTAGTTAGATTAATTTTGAAATGTTTTAGAATGTGATTGAATATGTTCGAAGTGCTATGGAATGTTTATGTCATGTGGTGAGGAGATTTTGGAGTTATAAATATCCACCACATGGTATTTTGTTATTTGTTGGTTGTGTTTCTGTGTGTCCCTAGTTACTATGACGAGTAATGGTTGTCTGATAAAAAAAATTTCTATGACGACCATCTCGGATTTAGATTATAAATGGCTGGAAGAAGACAACAAACTCCTCGATCATATGACATTTGGACCTTCGATGATGACAACAAAATGCTCGATCTGTTGGTTGAGCAAGTCAATATGGGGAATAGGATGCCTAATGGGGTTTGGAAGCATGAAGTATATTTGGACTGTGTCAATAGGTTCAATGAAGACACAGCTAATAAAAAACTGTTGAGCAGCTCAAGAATCGAACAAGATCAAGGAAGAAAACTTAACAAATAGTAACAAGTTGTCTCAACACTAGTGGGTTCGGTTGGGATGCAACCACAAATCGAGTTACTGCATGTCATTCTGTATGGCAAGACTATATCAAGGTCAGTAAATTATGATTGACTGTAAAACATTTTGTATGTTTTCCGCATTACTAGAACTCTATGCCAAGTAGTCTAAATGATGTTTTATCCTTGTAGGAGCATAAAGAAGCTGAAAAGTACAGACAACAAGGCTGCCCTCTTTATGACAAATTGGCTTTAGTAGTGGGAAACTTAATAGCCATGGGGAGAACAAGTCAAACTGACGAAGACATGTGTAATGATGTCCAACATCAGGAAGAAAATGAGCACGTGGATATGCTCGAGGATGTCGATTTAGGTAGAGAATCTCCTTCGCCATTCTTTACAGAAAATGAGTCGGCACCTGATCAGTCTCCAAGTACTAACCCGTCAAGTTCAAGTCGTCGTAGAAAGAGACCACAAATGGGCACTGATGATAGTATTATGTTCGCTGATACAATGACAAGAATTGCCACCCTACTGCAATCTCTACAAGCTAAAAATGATAAAGCCATCGGAGAAAATTGGTATGAAGCACTTACAGAAATCCCGGACCTATCGGTAGAGATGAAGTTTCGCGCTCCTATATTGTTAGATACACCAATGAAGAAGGACATGTTTACGAAGCTGCCAGTGGAAGAGCGAATTAATTGGCTTAAATATTGTGCTGGTGAAATGTAATCAATAGTTTGAAGTACACTATGTATTTTGGGACGATTGTTTTGAAGTTTAATTATGTTTTTTTAATTATGACTTTATAAGACGTATCATTGATGGATTATGAATTTTATTATGGTTAAGATTTGGGTTTTCATGATTGTCGTGTTCTTATTGTGTGGATGAATGTTGTGGGTGTGTGATTGGAGATGATTTTATATAGGTGTGATTAAAAATAGGTTATGATTGAAGAACATGGTATGCTTTTGTGTTGATGATATTATGAAGAAACAGGAATTATTGTTGTAGTCGTTATTATGGTTGTGGTGATTGTATTTGCAAGTTTCCATGGAAGACGAAAATAGGAATACAATGATGATTTTATTGACATGTCTTATGTACATGATGGGAATATACTATATGAACCATAGGTCTAGATGTACATTACGTCCTCGTGGGATTGGTGGTCCGATTTATTTACAAAAGGCATTAGCGAAATCACCTGTTAAATTTTGAAAAGTTTACAGGATGAATCAAATTGTGTTTAAAAAAATGGCAGAAATACTTTATAGCAAAAGATTTTTATCACCTACAAAGACCATCTCAGTGGAAGAACAACTTGCATATTTTCTCTTAATTATTGGTCAAGGACAAGCGTATAGTGTCACAGCAGAGATGTTTGATAGATCAAACTGGACTATAAGTAGGTATTTCAATAAGGTGTTGAATGCTATTATCAAACTTCGGCCTGATTACATCAAAAGGCCTTCAGAACGGACTCACTCGAAGATTTTAAACAATCCAATGTTTAATCCGTATTTTAAGGTAACATCACTTGACATATAATGAACAATTTTAGATTAATATTTAGAGTTACTTGTATTAATTGAAATGATATAATTAGGATTGTATTGTGGCTATTGATGGAACTCATATCAAAGCAAACATCCAACTTGAAGAACAACAAAGGTTTTGGAACAGAAAAGGCTATCTCTCACAAAATGTGATGGCAGCATGTACATTTGATATGCAATTCACTTATGTACTTGTTGGATGGGAGGGATCAGCAGCTGATTCCCGTGTATTGAAGGACGCATTGACTCGCCGAAATAGAATTTGTGTACCTGAAGGTAAATAATATATTGTTATGTAGTATTTTTTTATTTTATCTTCAATTATCTTATGTGAAAAATATTTTGTATTGTAGGTAAATATTATCTAGTCGATATTGGTTATGCAAATATGTCAGGATTTTTGACTCCATATCGAGGAACTCGTTATCATCTACAAGAATTTGGAGACAACCTTCCTAGAAATGATAAAGAGTTATTCAACCGAAGGCACTCATCTTTGAGAAATACTATTGAATGAACTTTTGGTGCTTTAAAAGCTCGATTCCAAATGTTGAAAGTCGCTCCTCCCTTTTCTTATAAGATCCAGATGAAAATTGTAATAGCTTGTTGCAGATTACACAATTATATACGTAAAAAGGATTACAATGATATGTTTGAATTGGAAGATGATGATTCCGATGATGAGGTAGGTGGAGGAGGTGATGAGGTCCGATTAGCTGGTGAAAATTTGGATGGAGATAGCGATGATAGCGATGATCTTGGGGATGAAGGCAACCTATCAACAACAATGCGGAGGCGTCGTGCATTAGAATCCACTAGAGCTGCACAATTTCGAGATGCCATAGCAACTAGCATGTGGAGTGATTATTAGTGGTTGTACTTTATTGCATTTGAACATGTATGTTATCGTTCGTATCTACTAAACTAGTAAGTTGATGATGTTAAACGCACAAACTGTAATTATATTGGTAGTTGTCATTTTATACCTTTTTGTTTTAATTTTATTTATTAAGTATTTTTATACTATATAGTATGTTATTAAAAAATAATTTATTTATTAATTATATTCATTTATGTTATTTTTAATTTTTTGATGTAATTTAAATAATTTATTCTACTCACACGTAATTAGTTTAATAATTTATAATAAAATTTAATCATTAATTGGTTTAATTATGCAATTGCTATAATTAATTAAACAATTAGGTTTATTTATTATATTCCCTTATGTTATTTTTAAATTTTTATTAATTTTAAATAATTTATTCTAATCACATGTAATTAGTATAATAATTTATAATAAAATGTAATCATTAATTGGTTTAATTATGCAATTTCTATAATTAATTAAACAATTAGGTTTATTTATTATATTCCCTTATGTTATTTTTAAATTTTTATTAATTTTAAATAATTTATTCTAATCCCACGTAATTAGTATAATAATTTATAATAAAATTTAATCATTAATTGGTTTAATTATGCAATTTCTATAATTAATTAAACAATTAGGTTTATTTATTATATTCCCTTATGTTATTTTTAAATTTTTATTAATTTTAAATAATTTATTCTAATCCCACGTAATTAGTATAATAATTAATAATAAAATGTAATCATTAATTGGTTTAATTATGCAATTGCTATAATTAATTAAATAATTAGGTTTATTTATTATATTCCCTTATGTTATTTTTAAATTTTTATTAATTTTAAATAATTTATTCTAATCCCACGTAATTAGTATAATAATTTATAATAAATTTTAATCATTAATTGGTTTAATTATGCAATTGCTATAATTAATTAAACACTTAGGTTTATTTATTATATTCCCTTATGTTATTTTTAAATTTTTATTAATTTTAAATAATTTATTCTAATCCCACGTAATTAGTATAATAATTTATAATAAATTGTAATCATTAATTGGTTTAATTATGCAATTGCTATAATTAATTATACACTTAGGTTTATTTATTATATTCCCTTATGTTATTTTTTATTTTTTTTAATTTTAAATAATTTATTCTAGTCACACGTAATTAGTATGTTAATTTATATTGAATTGTAATCATTAATTGGTTAATTATCCAATTGCTAAAATTAATTAAACCATTATTTTTATTTATTATATTCCCTTATGCTATTTTGTAATTTTTAATAATTTTATATAATATATTCTAGTCACGTAATTAGTATATTAATTTATAATGAATTATAATCGTTAATTGGTTAATTATCCAATTGCTATAATTAATTAAACCATTAGGTTTATTTATTATATTCCCTTATGTTATTTTTTATTTTTTTTAAATTTTATATAATTTATTCATGTCACACGTAATTATTGTTTTAATTTATAATAATCTATAATCATTAATTGGTTTAACTATCCAATTGTTATTATTAATTAAACCATTATGTTTATTTATTATATTTTCTTATGTTATTTTTAACTTTTTTATTAATTTTATATAATTTATTGTAGTCACACATAATTATTGTTTTAATTTATAATAAACTATAATCATTTATTTAGAAAATGACACTGAAATCTGTTTTCCAAGCACTAACACTGGAATCTATTTTCCAGCCACTTCAAGTGGCCTGGACTAACACTCAAACATGACTTGAAGTGGAAACAATTCATCTCACTTCAATTCAATTTTTCACTTCATTTTCACTTCATTGTGGACTAACCCCCCCCCCCCCCCCCCCCCTAAATTCATTTAAGATTAATTGAATTCTTCACTTCATTTCAAGTTCATTGTGGACTAACCCCCCCTTGTAAGTGAAAGTGAAAGTGAAAGTACTTTTATTAGTGAAAATAACCCAAAACTTATTATTGTGCATTGTAAGTGAGTAACTCATTCTTAAGAAAAAAATGAAAGTGAAATTACTCCCTAAAGATTAGTTAATTCACTTTCACTTACGTACTCACTCGCTCTTTCACTCTTGTTCTGGTCATTCTGCCCTATCACCCTTGTATTTGAAAATTATAAAATTAAATATTTATTTAAGTAATTTATTTTAGATGTTTTATTAATTTAAAAATCTTAATTTGATTTATTTATTATTTATTAATTTAAATAAATTAAAATTTATCTTATTTTGTTAACATAATAGTTAAATAAAATTATTTTATAAAATTAAACTAATCAAAGTAATTTTATATAATAAAATACCCTTTTTTTATTTATATAAAAACATGATTTTAATATTATATATTAATTACTAATTTAAGAGTGAGAATTTAGATATTACAAAAGTAACAATTTCATTATGTATTTGGATATTATATAAGTTAGTATTTATTTAATCATTTTATTTTTATACATTTAATCAAATAAATTATTAAAAAAATAAAATTATTTATTATTTTAAAACAAGTTAAAATTAATTTTATTTTAGTGAAATAAAACTATCTAAAATAAAGTTTAAATCTATTTAAGTAATCTTATATAATAAAATCATTTATTTATTTATTATTTTTAATGTTATATTTAACTACTATTTTAAGAGTGAAAATGTAGTTATTGTAAAAGTAATAATTTGATTAACATTTGGATATTGTAAAAATAATAATTTGATTAACATTTGGATATCATAAAAGTAAGGATTCGTTTAATCATTTTATTTTTATATATTTAATTAAATAAATAATATTAATTATTTTAATTATTTATTAATTTAAAAACCTTAAAATATATTTTGGCTTAGTTAAATAAACTTATATTATTAAATTAAATCTATTAAATTAATTTTGTATAATAAAATACCCTCTTTTTTATTTACTTAAATTCATGATTTTAATATTATATTTAATTGATGTTTTAAGAGTGAAAAGTTAGATATTAAAATTTAAAATTTTGATTAAGCATTTGGATATTATAAAATTTAAAAAATAGTAGTTTATTTATATATATATTTTAATTAAATAAATAAAGTTACTTAATTTTTTTTAATTATTTATTAATTCTTACAAGTTTAATTATTTGATTGTGCCTTAGTTTCTTTCAAGGTTGCCTTAAAGGATATAAAATTTTTAGTAAGACATGTTGTCATGATGCTAGGGCTAAAGTTTCATGGTAGTCCAGTTAAGTGGCAAAAAATAATAATGTGTCTCAATTTCTAAAAGATTTTTTTATAGCATAAAAATTTGGACTTGCCTAACCATTGAATCGTAAGCTAGGAGAGGTAGTTTCGGGTGGTCGGGATGGTTCTATAAAAAAATTATAAACATTTTAGTCATCTTTACCTTAAACCACGTTTTGTTTATGCAAGCAAGCTACAAGATCTTGTAGGAAGTCTCCAAGAAGAGTTTTTTGGATTGAATGAAGTCTTGAATAACAAGGTTGCCCAATTGACAAAATGGCGAAGAACAAGGGAAAACTATTGCAAGAAAAAGTATGTGGTATTGTTTGTGGAGCACACATAGTTTTTAATAAAATGAGTTGATTTTACATCGTGGATGATTTAGGTACATGAAAAGGATGAGGCAATTAGGAAGAAATTGATTATCTGAACATGCTCCTCAAAGATAGAGGATGTGGTGGAGACGGAGAGGTTATTCATCGGCTAGGTAGTGGTGTGACAAAAATGGAACAATTAAGTTAATTCAACAAGTTTTCTCCTTAATCAAATAAGTTTCAAATTATATTTCACATTACGAGGGATTCAATTCAAGTTTTTTATAGTCACAAAGTTTTTTTTACTCAAGCCTAATTATCCCCTCAAAATTCTTTTTTTTCTTCATATTGAATTGTTGAAATCACCTTTTTCGTCACGTGCATGAGTTTCCTTCATTCCTTATTTGTTTGACCTAATTTTTATGCCAAAAAATCCTCCTTAGGAATGATATAAGTCCTCTTGAAGCTATCCTTAAGTTTTGGTTTGTTGAAGGAGTAGTTGCTCAATTAAGTTGTTGGAAAGTAAACCTAGTTCTAGTTTGTTTTTTATTGCTTTCTTACAACACCTAGTTCATTTTCCCCTTTTTAATCACCATTGGCTATTGAGTGATTAGAATTGTGGTTTAGAATCTCAAACAACAACAACAAAAAAATTGATGTTTATGTGATCTATTGGTTGGTTTTCTTACTTGTTGCTTGTTGAATTTGATTACTTGACATTACATAGCGTCAAATATTTTTTAGTTTTGACAAATTCTTGTCCTTTTCCCTCGAAGTTAACCTAAAGGTGTTGGTTTTCTTAAAAAAAAAGAAATTTTGTAAGTCATATGTATGAATTGTCAAATACTTCCTCTTCCTCTCCATATACTAATTTAAGCAAAAGCAATCCCTTAAGGATTACTACAATTCCATTAAATGCTTGAGTAATTACTTTTCTTGGTCCCTATTTTTTAAACATTTTATGATGATAAGAGACCTTGTTGAGCATATAAATCAGCCACTTATGCATGTGGATCGGCCCTCTTACCATAAGTGGTTGAGGGAAGACACACTAGTTATTAACTAGTTGATTAATAGTATGGAGGAACATGTGGCAAGCAATGTGGTTCACCTAGAGACAGCCAAAACAATATGGGACATATGTGTTTGAATTATATTATCTCCCTGGCAATTTACAAAAGATTTATGACATTTTTTAGGAGAAGTGCAATATAATGTGTAAAGACAATCTTCTTGAGTACTTTGCCAGATTCAAAGGACCGCTACAAAAGTGGAAGGTTACACAACCATATGCACACTATGTTGCTTCACAGGAAAAACAAAGGGAAAATCGGGTCTCAACTATATGTCTTATTAATCTACCACTGTACTTGGATGTTGCCAACTCACAGGTACTTAGCTTTGCTGCAAAATCTTCTTTTAATGATGTATGTGCAACCATGCTATGGATTCCAGTTAAGGAGTTCAACAGTCAGCCAGAACAAGTGGAATACTTAGCTATGTTGTCCCAAGGGAGAGGGAACAATGGTTCTGGTAGAGGTAAAGGAAGTGGCAGAAAGACAATTGGTAGAGGAAGAGGTAGAGGTGGGAATGCTCCTACCTCTAACACTGGTGGTTAGCAAAGGAAATGTACCATTTATGGGCTCAATGACCATCTAGTTGAAAATTATTAGAACCTACATGGCAAACCACCTTACTTCAAGGATAATCAAGCATCAACCTCTACTACATCTACCAACAGTGAAACCCTTAGAGTCCTCCATAGGAAGAATAACTCTATTAGAAGAGGACCATGACTTGTTTCAGAGATTTAAAAGTATGATGGCAGCTCTCCAAAGTAACACAACTGCCACCATTGCTACTATTGGTACATGTTCCTTTCTCTCATGCTCTATCAATTCGCCTTGGATCATTGATTCCAAGCCTCTGAGCGTCTCACAGGTAAAATTAAAAATTTGTTCTCTGAGATACCATGTACTTTAGACCATTTTGTCTCCATTGCAGATGGATCACAAAGTAGGATTCAGGCTACCGGTACGTCCACCATTTCACCATCATTTTGACTTTCTAATCAAAAGACTAAATTGTTCTATTAATTTTTTTCCATGTCATTGTGTGTTTCAGGACATCAAGACAAAATAGGAGGAAGCGGCCATGAGAAAAGGGAACTTAACTATGTGGACCCTACTACATTAATAGTAGTAGCAACAATCACAACAGCTGAGGCTTCCAAATGGCATAAAAGGCTTGGCCATCCCTCATTAGAAAATTTTAAAAGTTTAGTTCATTCCCTTCATTCGGCTTTCAAAGTTGTCAAGTGAATTTTGTGTGCTTTGGAAACACCATAGATCGGTATTTCAACCCAGGCAAAATAATATTGCTTTTAGTCATTTTACTTTAGTTCATTCGGTTTTGTGGGGACTTGTTAATGTCCCAAATATATCTCAATCTAATTATTTTTGGATATTTTTGGATGATTACTTGAGAGTTACATGGTTATATTTGATGAAGAACAGAGGTGAGGTATCCTATTTTTACCTCCTTTTGTGCTATGGTGGAAAATCAGTTTAAGACCAAGGTCAAAATCTTTCGGTCTAATAACGAGAAAAAGTATTTTTCCTCTGCCTTCGAAAATTTTTGCAAAGAAAAATGGATCATTCAGCAATCGTTTTGTGTTTTTACACTTCAACGGAATGGTGTTTTCAAAAGAAAATATCACCAAACATCACCATCTTGTAGAATTTGGTCGAACTATTTTGTTGTCTATGATTGTTCCCTAGTTTTATTGGCCTTATGCAGTCCTCACTATTTTTTTATTAACCGTATGCCCTCCTATGTACTCAAATGTGCCTCCCCTTCTCCAAATTGTTTCCTGATTCAGTTATCTTCCCATTGGCACCTAAGGTATTTGGATGCACATATTTTCTTCATCACTCGGGGCCTCCCGAGGGTAAATTCCTTCTCTTGGTTGTTAAATGCATACTCTTGGTGTATTCCAAATATAAAAAAGGTTATGTGTGTTACTTTCCATCCTTGAAGAAAACATGTTTCGCAACCGATGTTTCCTTTTTTTTAGCATCAATCCTATTTTTCTGCTAGCTCTCCTCCTAAATTTCATCATCTATAGGGATGACAAAGCCACTTATTCCAATGGATTATGATTTTTAGACTGTGGACTAGCTATCAGAAGACCCTCTCTACACCCGTTGATCAGTCACCTGTAGAGTCTTAAGATGATCCCAAGGTATGTTCCTTCTCTAATAGTTTATGGACCACCTTATGATACTAGGGTCATTTCTCTTTACAAAAGGCCATGTTCCATTGTTGTTAGACCTCCATCCACTTCACAACCTATCTCTCATTATATTTCCACTCACCATTTGTCTTCGAGTTGTGTCTCTTTTTTATCTACAATGTCTTCTTCCACCATTCCTACCTGCTATGAGGAGGCTTTCACTAATATGAGGTGGAAATCTATCATGGATGAAGAGATTCAGGCAAAGTGCCACAAATTTGCTTGGCATTTTGCCACTCTTCCACTAGGAAAAAAGGCAATCGGGTGCAAATGGGTCTTCTCGCTAAAGTATAATCTAAATGGTTTTGTTGTGAGATACAAGGCTCAATTGGTTGCTAAAGGTTATTCTAAATCTTACAATGTGGATTATGATGAAACCTTTTATCTTGTTGCCAAGATGAACAATCAAGCAATTATCCATATTGCAACCAATCCGGTCTTTCATGAGAGAACCAAACACATTGAGATAGACTGTCATTTCATACGAGAAAAACTTCAAGTTGGAATAATATCTATGCAATATATCCATTCAAAGAATCAATTGGCATACATATTCACAAAGGCTATTGATGCAAAGTCACTCACATATACATACTGCAAGCTGGGAATATTTGATGTTTTCTCCCCAAGTTGAGGGGAACTGTTGAAGTAGTCGGAGTGGTATGCTATGTAATTATAAGAGTGAGTAGCATAAGTTATAATTAGTGGTTAGTTTAAGTGTTCTTTTTTATTCTTATGTATTAGAGCATTCATGTCCCACCTATATAATTCAGAAATAAAGAGGGAGGAGCTAAAATTCATGCTTTCTCTTAACCCCTAGAGTTTCTCTCCTCAACTTGTGCTCTTGCCTTTTCGTTTTCATCTTTTTTTCTCTTTTTGCTTATTTCTCCTTCTTCTTCTCAAACCTAATTATCCAAGGATTAAACCCTAGAATACAACAAATACAATCCTAAGGATAGATCATGCTTCATATTACTTCTCAAATTGCATTTTGGATGATTGATCATGACCAGTAGTATGACAGTTCATGTCAATTATCAATATTCTAAAAGGCTTCTAAGCATTATAAATTTTATCATAAGGTGTTCTAGCAAGTTTTAATCAATAGTATGCATCGGTTAAACACCATTTTGAAAAAATTTATCCTATAGCCCCAAAACTTCCTGTGTACCTTTGACTTAAAGGTTAGCTTACTGTTCTCATACATTACTAGAGTTTTTTAGATGTTTTTACCTGACATAACTCTAGTCTCCAAGTCTTCGAACTTCTTATAGGTGATTCTTTAAGATGACTTGACACTTCTTTGAGCTTGAGGTGTTGAGAATAATTTGTCGGTTCCTTGTAAAGACCGTTGGAATGTCTCTTGAAGGCATGACAACTGAAATGCTTAATTTATTTTCATTAACTCAAATAAGTTTTTTTATTGTCAAAATATGATTGTGAGTCAACCTAGGTCAACACTCTAAGATAACAATTTACTTGTTTCTAAAGTCCATTACTTAGCAAACATGTTAATTATACTTTCTTGTTCCAAAAATAAATAAAAATCAAGGAACCGGTGGATGAAATATCGAGTTATAGTTTTATCATGCATTGGCAGTAAAACTCTATTGACCTTAAGTTGATTTCCTTATTGGTTCTTATGATAACAAAATTTATTAGAACTAACAATTTGCAAACTAAAGTATTTTAGATACTTTACCTTCAAGAGTCTAAAGCCTCAAAATGATCAAGCATATTCAAGACCTCAAACACTATTGAAGGACATCTTTTGAAGAAACACCCATAAAGAAGAAGACAACAAGAAGACTATAGTTTAATTGTCAGTGTTATATGTCAAAACTTAGTCACAAATGTAAGAAAGTTTTCCTTTATCCCTTCTTTAAAGTACAATGGTGAACATAAAACTTTAGGATATACCATTGCATATAAACATGTTTAGGAACATCATATACATCCCTTAGAACATGTTAGAGAATTTACACTAAATCATTCTCATGTTTTAAATATTAATTTAGTTGAATTGGCACTAGAATTATCGATCGGCCTCTGCCAATGGTCTATCATATTTGCATTGCACCTGGTAATGATCGATCAATCTACTGGTAATGATCGATCAACTTAACTTTTTAGGACCAATGGTAATATATTGATCAATCAATCCACCGATCAATAAGTCACATTTTAACACAAAAAGAACCTTTATGATAAGTCGATCGATCAATCACTTTACAATGATCGATCAATCAAAGTACTAATTTTTGAAAATGGGAAAAAAATAGCTAGTTTGGTTTGGGGAAGTTATAAATACCTCACCAAATCGTACATAGAGAAGTTAATGAACATTTATTGGTAAATCCTTTGAGCCTTTACTATCAATCTTGAAAAACTTTTAGAAAGACTTTAGAGTGAAAAGGAGAACCTCAACTTAGCAAAATCCTCTACTATTTTCTCTTCCTTTCCTTGCATTTTATATTAGATAAACTCCCTTACTCCACATTGTGCTGCAAAAAGAAGTGGAAACTTGAATCCGTCAAAGAGAAGGTACTCTCCAAGTTTCGGGGTGTAAGTTTTCCATTATTTACTTATAACATCTTCAAACTTAGAATTATGCCAAAACTAGACTACCTATGTCCTACTTACACTCAAAGTTAAACTTACTAAGTTAAATATTAGGACACACGAAACACAACTAGAAAACATCTTCACTAAAGTCGCCTAAATGGCCTACAAATAAACTACATATACACATTTGCCTGTAAAAAAATTTGGTGGAACCAAAGGAGTAATGAGAGGAAGATGGCACAAATAAACTACATATACACCATTCTCCCTATTAATTTCAGTTGTTGTTGTTTTATTTATTTGGAGTAAAATTTATCATTGGATTTTTGTTTTGTTTTTAATTCTTAAAATTATTTTGGGTTGTATTTAATTAATTTTTTTAATTATTTTTACTATAAATTAGAATATCAATATATTAAATCTTAGAGTTGTTAGAGATGGATAGATATTTATTTCTTTAAGCCTGCAATAACCATGGCTTTGGACCGGTTGATCTTTATAAGCGGTAGACCGGGAAGTGGTAGAGCCGCTCGATGCCTTCAGGCTTTACGGGCGAGAATCGTCTGTATAACGTGGCTCTACTTGCTACTGAGGTACATGGCACGTACGCATTACATACGCGTACAATTACGTCTCATATACTCTTATGTTACATTCATTGAAAAGGGTTTGTTTAGCATGCACACGAAACGATCTGTCGCTCTCCTCTCAGTAGTCGCTAAAATCCTATATGGCTGTCTTCTTCTGTTCTGCTTCACCCCGATGGCCCTTCGAGAAAATGCTTAATTTCTTCACTCAAATCCGTCAAAATCAAAGTCTGCTAAACTACCCTTCCATGTCAGAAATCGTCTTATGCAGGAACTGAAGAAATTCTACAGTAAAGTCAAGAGTTTTGCCTTACTGCTCTTTCATGGCTCCCCCCCGTAGGAAAGGCGGGGCAAGAGCTTCTGCCGCCGCCGCCGCTGCCCGCCGGCAGTGGAAGGTTGGCGATCTCGTTCTCGCCAAGGTCAAGGGATTCCCAGCATGGCCCGCCACCGTATGTACCTTTGCCTTATCTTAATGTTTTTCCCTTTTTTTTTCCTTATTTGTACTTAGGGTTCCATGCTGTTTATTTTGTCCTTCTAGGGATTTTACTTTGTGTCTCTATTTCTGGAGGTCTGTGAGCTTCTCTTTGGTTATTTTACTTCTTGCTAGCTGCTTGTTATTTTTTACGTTTAAGTGTTTGCAGGAGACTAGCTAACTTGACGCATTTACTTGGTTTTTATCTAAACTGTTTAATTTCATTTTATGCTTGGTATGATCAGAAATATAGAAGTATTGATTACAAAAGCATTTATTTTGTGCTTCTTTTGTATTTTTCTGGCTCAAAATAATTTTTTAGGGGTTTTGGTTAACTAAAAATCCCGTCCTCGTATTTTCTTTGGGTTGTGATGCAAGGAACGGGCTGTTTTATTTCTTCAATGTAAATTTTGAAGAATCTGTAGAGAAACTAGAGTAAAAATTGAAAGCAACAATGAGAGATGGGAAAGCTGAACTACATGTCGGGAAACCTTATATGACTCGACACTTATATATAGTTATTGTGTATCCGTGTGAACTAGTCACTTTTGCAGATCACGAACCAGACTTGACAATTTAACAACTGGCTGCTATCAGCAGTCTGAAATCTAGGGGGCCACATAGTGGTTGTGCTTGTGATAAATGTTTATGTATTTCTGTTTACTTTGCATATTCTTGATTTTTTACTTATAAGTTCTGATAGTTTTGGTGTCCTTGTTCAATAGTCACATATTTCCTTTCATTTGTGGGTGACAGGTTAGTGAGCCACAAAAGTGGGGGTATTCAACAGATTGGAAGAAAGTGCTTGTCTACTTCTTTGGGACCAAACAAATGTGAGTGTTAGAAAATTGCTATATTGATGTGGTATTCTAACTGATTGCACTTGTTTAGACTTTTGTATGTCCTTACGTAGCAGCAAAATACAATATGTGAAAAATCTTTGACTTGCTGATGCTCCTAGCCTCCATGAATCAATCTTACTTGATTTACTCCTGAAATTGAAATCTAGGAATACCTTACTCTTCTTACTTGAAACGATATGTTAACATGAGTGTTGTCTATATCTCTTGGTATGCTGGTGAACAGAGAGAAGAGAAATGGAGTAGGAGAAGTGAAATTTCATTTCATTTCTTATTTTTTATTTTTTTATTTTTGGAAAAGAAACTGGAATCCTGAAATGAGATGATGTAGTCATTTAGATCTTACTTTCACTTGCTACAGTTAATTGAATCATCTCAACTCACTCTATAACTGGGCTGGCTACTTGAATTAATTCCTTTGAAGTGCTAACCTCAAGGTTTGACTTAGATACTTCTTAGTATGAAGCTCACTTTTGTAACCAATTCTAAGCTGCACCTATGAATTTCTTGAGGTCAGCAATTTGAGTCCCTCCTCAAGCATGCCTTTCCTCCATTTGTTCTCACCTTGTTGTGGTTCAACTGTTTCTAACAGACTTCTGAACTCTGATATTTCAAGGTGAGCCTCTGTGATTGGACTGTTCTGTCTCTGGGCCTTGATCAACTAGTTGGCTGGACTGACTTAATAATGGGTAGAAGTGTTTAAGAACTGAGCATCCGTCATGAATGCCCATTTTGTATTTTAAAGTAGGCCTAAGAGCCCCAAAATCTGCGTGCAAGTGTCCAATAAGGATTTCCTAAGGTATGTGTCTCTTGGGGGGATGTCAAAATACTTTTGGACTTGGTGTAAGCTCCCTTTGTTTGTACGCAATAGTTATAGTGTACAAGGGTCTAGGGTATTCCCATACTGTAGGGAAGATGTATAGTGTTTTATGAAGTGTATCTACGGGCTCATAGTTGCCAAAACTGCATCACTTGTGCGTAATTTAGTCATTCATTGTTTACATTATAGGTTACGTTGAGTGAAACCCTCATTTGTAGTCGGTTATTTGGGAAGTAATATTTCTAGAGAGAGTTCTTAGAGCCAGCATGCTCCTTTCTCTCCTTTGCTTTTGTGGGGTGGTGTGAGTTTACACTATTAGAGTGAAAGGGCTACACAGGTTTGATTGGTCATAAACATGTAGGCTAAGTGTTGGAAAACATGTAGGCCTGTGTCTCTTTACTCCACAAATCATAGGTAGAGGTCTAATTATTTGCACTCAGCATTTCTAGTTGGATGTATGGAAATTCTTGCTTCACTTGGTGTTTCGCTGAAGATGACTTCCTAGTGGCCATCCTTCACGTCTAATTTTTACCTTAGCAGCTCATGAGATGTCAATCCATTGCCTCCTATTCAATATTGCTTATTCCTTCATGTATATTACCTTATCACCCTTATATTGCAAGGGTGTGATTTGATAAGCAGTCCTGGAAGCTTGTTCATTTGTGACCCTTGATGGGATGTCATGAATTGTGTACCCTCTACAGTGTTGAATGGTCAAATTCCTCTCAGTCCTTAAGCAACCTCATAAGCTTGTTCGTTAAACTTTATGCCCTCTTTAGAGGTGAATGGTCAAATTCTACTCAGTCCTTAAGCAACCTCAAAAGCTTGTTCTTTAACTTTATGCCCTCTTTAGAGTTGAATGGTCAAATTCTTCTGAGTCCTTAAGCAACCTCGAAAGCTTGTTCTTTAACTTTATGCCCTCTTTAGAGTTGAATGCTCAAATTCCTTTTAGAGTTGGGTTGTTTTCGATACCTCCCAAGTGTTTGGTTGTGTCTGTTTTGTCCATTCTTTTGCACCACCGATGGACAAGTTCGTTATGGACAATTGTCTCGTAGATCTATTAAGTGTATTTTCCTTTAGTACTCTTGTCACCAAAATCTGTATAGATGTTATGACTCTTTTGCTAGAAAGTTATATGTGTCTATGGATATAGTGTTTTTTTGAAAACTCTAATTTCTTTTTTTTTTTTTTTTTTGATGAAGATGTATTAATAAAACGGAAGAGAATTACAAAATTTGTAGGAGCACGTCCCTTACAACCAGCGATTGTAGGGTAGCTCCCTGCTTGGCAAGCACATCAGCCGCTGAATTAGCGGATCTTGGAATGTGAGACCAAATTTTTTTGAAAACTCTAATTTCTTTATGTCATCTAGTGTCGTGTGTCCAAAAGATTTCTCGTCTTCTCAATTTGGTCCACCCTCAACTTCTCTTTGGGAAATGGCCATTGTCAATATAGATGAAAAGGAAAAACCACTATAAGTGTATCAACAGATGAAACATGTGGGCGTGGTTAGTGAAAATGCTATCTCTAAAGATGCCACTCCACCACCATCATTAACTTTGATAGGAAATCCTGTCTATTTTTTTTGAAAAAGATGTATTAATAAAACGAGAAAAATTACAAAATTTGGGGGAGCAGGTCCCTTACAACCAGCGATTGTAGGGTAACTCCCTGCCTGTCAAGCACATTTGTTACCGAATTAGCAGATCTCGGAATGTGAATCCAAATACAAGAAACAATTAAGGTAATTTCTAAAATTTCCCAAAAGGTATCCCAATGCCTCCACGGGGGAGAGGATGCACTCTCACACCATCCTATAACCACTTTTGAGTCACTTTCGATATGAAGAGGCCCACTGCATTTGTCTCTGGAGACTCAGAGATCGGAGAGGAGGCCATGTAACTCTACAGACATAGAGCCAGATATGCCTAGAGGACCGGCATAAGAGAAAAACTGATTGCTGGAATGATCTGAAATAACTCCTCCGAAACCAGAAATCCCAGGGTTACCAAGAGACGAGCCATCAAAATTTAACTTAAGATAACCCGGTTCAAGAGGAGTCCATTCTTGCAGAACCAGGAGCTTTTTCCCAGAGTGCATCATAGCCAAATTTCTCCAGTTTTCACGAATAGAGGTGCCCAAAAAGCAAGAGAAGACTTTCTTGGTCAGAAGCCAAGTTGATATATGATCCACCACTCGGTGGAAATCCTGTCTATTTGATCTTGATCTGCTCACTACACTGAAGAAGGGGGTATGATCTTCAATTTGCCATCCTCTTTCCAATTATGTTTGCTATGATAGATTATCTCCTTCCAATAAATCCTTTGCTTCCTCTCTTTCTGAAGCATCTCTTCCTAAAGATTTGCAAGAAGCCCTGTGGTGTCCACATTGAAAAAAACATGACGAGGAGATGAAAACACTATTATCAAGACTGATGTTGCAGTTGTCTTACCCCCAAATGGAGACATGATTGGGCGTAGATTTATACAATTAAATTTAATCTTGATGAGACAGTTGAAAGGTACAAGGTGAAATTGGATTCTAAAGGTTACACTCAGGCTTATAGAGTCGACTACTTTGACATGTTTTCTCTAGTGGCTCGATTGACATCAATCAATATTTTGATTTAAGATGTAGAAATAAAGGGTGGCTCTTGTTTCAATTTGATGTGAAAAATGTCTTCTTCTATGATAACATTGGTGAACTGGAGCAACCTTTATGATATGTCACTCAATTAATTGTGTAAGTTGAAAAAGTCATATATGGGCTTAAACAGATTCCTAGAGCATGGTACTAGCCATCAACCATAGGGTTATTGCACAAAAGACAGAGGAAATATCTAAACTTTAACCTTGATCAGCAGAGGGATCAGAGAATTGCTTTCTTGGAGAAATTGCAAGCTTAGATACTGAAGAAATTCTTGCTGGAAACTCCTTGCAGCCAGATCTTAACCTTGCCTGGATACCATGTTGAAAGTGATAATTGAGACACAAGAGAGGGAGAGAAAGATCCCTGATAGATGCAGTACCCATCAGGGTTAGAAATCAACCTCCTTTTCCATATATATTCACTTAAGTGAAAAAAAGATATAAAAATCAGCTTCTTTAAAAAAAAAAAAAGAAAAAGAGAAAAAAAAGAGATAAAGTTACATAAATGCCCTTCTATACTTAAACTCTTATAACTTTCTAAATACATCTCAGAATTAAATAAAATTGTACTACATAATTTCTATATGTAGACAAGGTTACTATTATCCTAAAGGGGACAATATAACAAGAGTAAAAGGACCAAAATACCCTTTAACATGTATTTCAACACTATTCAGTTACATCATGGTACACAAATAAACATAGTTACCAAAAGGAATTTCTTTGCTTTGGTAGAGGTAAGAAAGCATATTGGCAGATTGAATCTTGGAAGGACGCTAGGAAGCATGAGTGACGATAAAAGTGATTTTTTCATGGATTCTCACAATTGTTTAGGAAATGGGGGAGCAAACAATCAGATGATCAATTGAGTCTCAACTTGAAGCAGGAGTTTTTGTGGCCTTTGCCTTTCAAGCTTGTCCTGGTAACAAACTAAGAGCAGGGCTTTTGGGGGACCAATAGCTTCCAAAAGGCAGCTTATGGATCTTCACATAGATAAGCAATGGTAATTTCCATATGGCTTTATCGTCCCGATGACCTCTTTTTTTTGAAATGATGCTGAATTTTATTAAGAGAGAGCTCAAATGAGTAAATTACAAGGGGAAAACCTTCCCAAACAATGAGAGGTTGCTGGGAGGTTACGATTTTTGGCAATTTATTAGTCAAAGAATTGGTTGATCTAAGAACGAGGTTCCAATTATAATGAATAGATGACACAATGTCAGCAATACAATCAGTGATTGGCCAGTGGCGCCAAGGGGGGAGCTATCTTTTGAACACTAGCTGATGACAGTCTTTGAGTCTCCTTCGATAAGCAGCTTGCCATGGAGGCGCTCTTTGAAGATTTGGAGGCCGAATAGAAGAGCACTCACTGCAAAGTATTTGAATCAGCAATACCCACCAGCCCGGTATAGGATAGAATAGGGTCTCCACTGCTGTCTTTGAAAACACCACCAACTCCAGCCGGCCCAGGACAACCTAAAGCACTGCAATCAAAATTGAGTTTTATGCAATCGCAAGGGGGGGGGGGGATCCCAGGTGGCCATAATTGGATTCCTGTAGGGACCTGCAAACCCCAATTTACCCAAAGGGAAACATCCGATAGAGAGGCAAACTCCTTCCTAGTATGTAACCAACTCGAGATAAGACCCATTGCCTGAGAAGTTGTATTATCTGGGGTGCTAGCCTTGGAGTTGAATCTCCAGTTCTTTCACTCGAGCCATAGGCACCATGGGACATGCCAAGATAATTATCTTGCCCAACCTAGGAAGACGAATTCCCATAACCATCTCATAGGTGCCAAAAAGGTCTTGATGTAGCCCCATTTGAAGTCTAATCTTCTGAAATATCTTCATCCAGACTTGCCAAGAAAAATCACAATGTAAGAGAACATGCTGAACTGTCTCGTCGCACACACCACAAAGGGGACAAGTACGATCGGGGGCTGTGTAGCCTCTTTTATGGAGGTTGTCAGAGGTGAAGATCTGTTCCTTGATGGCTGTCCACGCGAAGAATTTGATTTTACTAGGCGTTGAGAGTTTCCATGCCAGGTTAGCCTTGTGCTTGTGCATGTTATAATCTTGTTTTCTGATATGAGAGTAGGCGGATGCAACTGTGAATCGGCCATCAATGCTGGGCTTCTTATTCCAACCTTGCATCTTCTCACAAAATATTGTAGTCAGGAAGACCAACTCAAACCAATAAACTTTTGTTTTTTAATTCTCCCAATAAATCTCTTAGACAAATGATCTGAAAGTAATAAAACAAAAAGTTGTAGCTAATTGCCTTCTTTGAACTGGGTTTGCTAGTGTGGTCACTTTCTGTGTTCCATGATCCAGAATGGCATGAACCAGACTTCATTATTATAGATGGAAAAACCAATTTTGGGGTTGTAATTAAGATATTTTTTGAAAGTACCACAGTTTCAGGTTCATCTTACACTCAAAGAGTACCCTTTCTGAAGCATAGATTGGTCTTATTGTTTGAGTGATCAGCAGACTCCAAGATTGCCAGTGAGCTGTCAATTCTGAGTTTTGTTCGGCAATGCTGAGTTTTGCACATTTCTTATCTGTTATTTGGTGGATGATCAAGGTTTTGTATCATTGTTCATGAGCCATTTTCATCTGATCATTTAATGTGACATGATTGTTGCAATGTTCTCAGAATTTTGTTCACCCATGTTGTGGCCTTCAAAGTGGTTCAATATGCTATTTTACAGCTGTGTCATGTTGCTGATAAGGTTGATTTTTAGTGGTACTTAACTGATAATTTTAATATTAGTTGTACATTAGGCAATATTGTCAAGGATGCCATCTTTTAATATTTTAATGTTATTTGTAAGTTAAAGCAACAGTGTCAAGGATGTCATCTTTCACTTGGAGTGAAAGAATCCTTTTTTTTTTTAATTTAGAATGCACAGTGTACTCTTCAAGGTTCATTGTGTCTCTCAAACTATGTAGAGCTTGATTAATTGACATCCTTATATTATTTTTCTTTCATTAGGAAGCCATGTATTATTCAGTTGGGGTAGTAGAGAACGGGTTATTGTCTGAGAGAAAACTGATATCTGTGGGCTCATGGCAATGATTATTATTCTTTTTGAATGTTGTGAAAGCTTTATTGCAAAAAAAAAGAGAGTACAAAAACAGAAAAAGTAAAAATAAAAATTGAAGAAAAGAAAAGAAAAGAAATATAAAATGAATACAATCAATTAGCCGGGATTAAGCTCACAACAAGCTGTTGCAATTCTGTGCACTCATTTGCTAGCTGATCTGCTATTGAATTTGCTGGATGTGGGATGTGATACCATGAGCTTTGTTTTTTGATAATGAACTCAGTAATTTGAAGGAAATTTTGATCGAACATTAAAGGTGGCTGGGACTTTCCACATCCCCCATGAATTTACAAAAGCCAAATCACCCTCAACAATTAAAGGGAAGTTGAAATGATTGTAATAAAGTAATAAGCCTTTTCCACCATCCATACTTCTGCCTCCTGGGAATCTACTACCCCAAGTGGTTCAAAATATGATAACAAAAAATGCCCCTCATGACTCGTACTACAGCTCCTATTAGAGGTATCAATTTTTCTCATCTAACTGATTTTCCGTTAACTGTTTATTAAATAGAACAGAATGGAATAAAAAATTTCACCCGATTCAGTAAGCAAACAATTTTACCAGTCTACTGCTTACTGTTTATTCAAAGGATCGGAATCGGGTTGTGGCAATTTCAACCTAATTATCCATTACTATCTAACTCCAAGGTCTAAAAGTAACTTCCACTATATTAAAGGTATAACTTAGAAGATAGTGCCCTCATTTCTCTCATAAAACTAAGAAGATAATCTTCTTATAATTTATTTAAAGAAGATGTTATTTTTAAATATTTTGTGGTAGGTTGTTATATGATGTTTTTATAGGTCTTTAGGTATTATGAAATGATGTCAGGCTATCCTTTTAATTTGTAAGAATTTTTTAGATTTTATTAAATTTTTAACTAAATTTCCATTTGTTGACATGTTTACCTGTATGGTAATCGGGTAAATAAACAAAAATGGAGTACTTTTATTGTTAATGGGACAGGGCAGAAATGGAATAATGATATCTGGAATAACTTTTTGTTTCGTCTGAATACCATTTTCACCTCTTAACTCCTATCTCACCTGGCCCTGGTTACCTTTTGAGCTCCCATCAAAGTTGAAGAAATGCATTGATGGGGGCTTCCAAAATTGTACTTTTATGATTCTGCCTTTTTATTACATACTGTGATTTTTTTTTCACTTCAATCTCAATATATAGCCTGTATAATCCATAAAATGATCAATATATAGTCTGTATAATCCATAAACCATCAATAATCCATATATAGCCTCTATTCGATACTGCAATGAGAAGACGTCACCGACAACCTGCATATCTGCCTCAATGCGAGGTTTCTCGGATTTCATTGGCGGATGTGGGTTGGATGAGATATCCCTTTCCGAAAAGAACTATACATGGTCTAACGGCCAGCAACAACCAATTCTCACAAAATTGGACCGTTTTCTGGCGTGTCCAAACTGGTTGCAGCTCTTCGGGAATGTCACTGGATGTGTTCTCAATAAGGTGGGGTCGGATTATTGGCCTATCATGCTGATCACCTCTTTCGAGAAATGGGGACCCTCCCCTTTCCGTTTAGAAAACTCATGGTTAGTTGAGAATTTTTTTGATGCTCTCATTGATGGATGGTGGACTAAGGGTCCAAGCTTGGGTAGAAGGGAGTGGGCCTTCTCTCTAAAGCTACGATTTTTAAAAGGAATAATCAAGGAATGAGCCACAAGTCGTCGTACCTCTCTGGGTGCTGAGAAGGCTTCTCTCCTTTCTCAGATCGTAGACCTGGACCTGGTAGAAGAACAAAGGTATTTAACTCTTTCTGAGTTTCTCTTAATTCTAATTTCAATACCATCTTGCATTAAGAGAAGATCCGTTGGAAACAAAGAGCCAAATTTAAATGGTTGAAGAAGGGAGATGCAAATACAAAATTCTTTCATGCTGTAGCATCAACAAAATGGAGATCCAACCAAATTACCTCATTATGCATCAACAAGGAGGGAACGTCGTGTTGGACCTCGATTACTAATGTGTTGATTAACTTTTTCATAGATCTATATTTGGAAGAATGTTCAAACTGGCCAAAGTTTCAACACATCCGTTTCTCTCGTCTCTCTCCAACAATTGCCTCTTTATTAGAGCTTCCTTGTTCTACTAGAGAAGGCATGGAAAGTGATAGGGCCTTGGGCCCTAATGGCTTCAATGGAGATTTTTTAAAAAGGTTTTGGTCTCGGCTCAAGGAGGATATCATAGCAATGATCTATGACTTCTTCATAATGGCATCACCTTTCACATTTGTTAAATTGGGTCCAAGGCCTATCCCAAAATGACTAGTCAACTTAGGAAACCTCTTTCCCAACTAATAAACTCAAGATTTTTGTACTCACTAATCCATGTGGGACTATTCTTTAACACTCCCCCTCACGTGTAGACCATCTTTTTGTGGTTTTACAAGTGGATAATTTAGGAGTAGGTAGTTTAGGTGTAGGCCCTCTTTTGTGGCTCTACAAGTGGATAGTTTTAGGTGTAGGTCCTCTTTTGTGGCTCTACAAGTAGATAGTTTTTAGGTGTATGCCCACATATTTGTACCTGCTCTGATACCATGATAAATTGGGTCCAAGGCCCTATCCCAAAATGACTAGTCAACTTAGGAAACCTCTTTCCCAACTAATAAATTCAAGATCTTTGTACTTACTAATCCATGTGGGACTATTCTTTAACAATATTATTGGCGCATCTTTTATTACTTTGGTTCCAAAGAAAGCTAGTGTTGAGAAGCCAGAAGGCTTCCGACCAATCTGTCTTGTTACAAGTGCCTACAAGATCATTGCTAAATTTTGGCTCACCGCTTAAAGGTTCTTCTCCCAACCGTCATTCACAAAGGGCAAAACGCTTTCTCCAAGGGGAGAGAAATCTTAGACTCCACTATGGCAATACATGAGCTTATTGATCATTTCCGGCGTAACAAGGACCCAAGAATCGCCCTAAAGCTCGATCTTGAAAAAGCTTTTGACAGAGAAAACTGGATCCTGCTTGATGAGATTATGGAAAAAATGGGTTTTGGCGAAAAATGGAGATTTTGGATAAGAAGTTGTGTGGGCTCGACCTCTTACTCTCTCATCCTCAATGGCTCAGTTTGTGGATATTTCAAAGGGACCAGAGGGATCAAACAGGGTGATCCGCTATCCCTGCTCTTATTCAACATGGTTGCTGAATTCCTCTCCTCAATGTTTTACTCGGCTGTTAATCCTGGATGACTCCCTCCTACTAGTATCCAACATGCTTTTAATATCCCCATCCTCCAGTATGCGGATGATACCATCATATTTGGTATTGGAAATATTGATGGAGCTAGAAGGATTCAAGCGGTCTTGGGTCTTTTCGAATTAGTGTTAGGGTAGAAAGTTAATTGGGGGGAAAACCTCTCTCATGGGTTTTAACGTCAGTCCTGAGTTCCTTGCGGAGATGGCAAGTACATCTGCACAACAACTAGCCTCCCACCTATCTCAGCCTACCCTTATTCAATGGCCGCATATCCAAAAGTCTTTGGAATCCGGTGGTTGAAAAGATTGAATCCCGGCTAGCAACCTGTAAGGGGCGTTTATTCAGCAAAGTTGGGAGGCTCATCCTCCTCAAGTCTTGTATTGCATGCATCCCAAACTATGCACTATCCTTTATGCCTTATCCTACATCTATATGTAAAACCATGGATAAACTCAAAAAAAGATTTCTATGGAGGGGATCGAGCGATGCATTTAAATATCATCTGGTCAGATGGGATGAAGTCTGTTTGCCAAAGAATATGGGTGGCCCGGGGATTCGAAAATCTAAGGAAATGAACCAAGCGTTGCTCCTAAAATGCTCATGGAAGTTCAATACACTTTCTTCCAATCTTTGGAAGGAAATGGTACTTGTAAAGCTTGGTTGTGATTCTCCATGGTGGATTTCAGGTGGTAATCGGAGATGCCTATCTTCATTTGGAGAACACTATACTTCTTCCAAAATTCTCCTCTACCAGTAGATTCTTGGTTGGAAACGGCAGATCCCTCAAGTTTTGGAATGTTCTGTGGATGGGGTAGGAACTGCTACAAAATTCTTTCAAAAATATTTTTCTCCTCTTTGCACAAAGAGAGATATCAGTAGTTGATACTTTTGAGGGATGTGGTCTGAGCCTACATCCTAGAAGGGGTCTTTCCGACACAGGGGTTTTGGAAGCCAGCCGCTTGATGGATTCTTTAAATTCGGTCAGAATTACACCTTCGGAGGCGGACGAACTCATCTGGTGGCCAGACAAAGGAGGTACTTTCTCTGTATCATATGCATATTGATACATTAATGGCTGGGTTTCGACTCAAAGGGAGCATGAGGTCTACTTTGTATGGCGTCTCTATGCACCTCCAAAGATAAAATTCTTCATGCAAAGCACTTGTCAAAGTAAGATTCTCATGGCAGACATGCTTAGAAGAAGAGGTCACCCCTCTATCGACCCCCTGTGCCCTTTTTACAACATTGAGGCTGAAACCACAAGTCACATTTTGCTACAATGCACTTTTTCGTGGAATGTGAGGACTTCCATTCTTTGTATGTTGGGGCTACAATTCTGCATGACGGCTATTTGATGTCTTTTAGCAAGTTACTCATAGGTACTCCCCTGCTTGGTCTCGGAAAAGTGATGATCTCCACTTGTGCTAGTTTCATCCCATGGGGTCTTTGGAATGAATGGAATCAAAGGTGTTTTGATGCAAAAAGTGAATGATTGGTAAGAGTCACGGACAGAGTGGTAGGCCATATCTCCTCTTAGCTTCTGACTAAGAAGTCCTTCGCCTCCTTTGTGAGTACCTCTATCCGTGAAAACTGGAGAAACTTGGCAATGATGCACATTGGGACAAAGGTCTAAGTCATGCAGGAATGAACCCCTCATGAACCCGGTTACCTTAAGTTGAACTTTGAAGGCTCTTCTCTTGGTAATCCTGAAATTGTTGGCTTCGGAGGTGTTATTTCGTATCCTTCCGGTAATCAGCTTTTCTCATATGCCGACCTTTTAGGCATACCCGATTCTACTTCAGCTGAGCTACATGGCTTTCTCAACAAGCTCCGTGTTTTTAGAAACAAGTGCAACGGTCCCCTTCAAGGTGGTCATTGGTTGGTGTGAGTGTTCATCCCCTCCCCCGTGGCGCCATAGGGACATCTTTCGGGAGATTCTAAGAATTGCCTCCTTATTTTCTTGTATTTGGTCTCACATTCCGAGATCCACAAATTCGGCAGCAGATGTGCTTGCCAAACAGGGAGCAACCCTGCAATCGCTTGTTGTTAGGGATCTGCTTCCTCCTCCTTTGTAATTTTTCTCTTGTTAATATAAATACATCTTTATATTGTTGCCATATGACCATCAAGCGTATAAATTTCTCAATCACAATACCTACAAATCTTACTTCCTGAGGGATTACAGAAATGGAATAAAAAATAAATTTCACCCGATTAAGTAAGCAAATAATTTTACCAGTCTGCTGCTTACTGTTTATTAAATGGATCGGAATCAGGTTGTGGCAATTTCAACCTAATTATCTATTACTATCTAACTCCAAGGTCTGAAAGTAACTTCCACTATATTAAAGGTATAACTTGGAAGACCCTATTCTATCCTATGAGCCGGTGGATATTGCTGATTCAAATGCTGCTGAAATGAGTGCTCTTCTATTCGGCCACCAAATCTTTAAAGAGTGGCTTCATGACAAACTACTTATCGAAGGAGACTCAAAGACTGTCATCAGCTGGTGTTCAAAAGATAGCTCCCCCCCCCTTGGCGCCACTGGCCAATCACTGATTGCATTGCTGACATTGTGTCATCCATTCATTGTAATTTGAACCTCGTTCTTAGATCAGTCAATTCTTTGGCTGATAAATTGGCAAAATTCGGAACCTCCCAACAATCTCTCATTGTTTGGGAAGGCTGCCCCTCTTGTAATCTGCTCGTTTGAGCTCTCTTAATAAAATTCAGCATTATTTAAAAAAAAAAAAGGTATAACTTGGAAGGTAGTGCTCTCATTTCTCTCATATAAACTAAGATTAGCTTCGTATAATTTGTTTAAAGAAGATGTTATTTTTAAATATTTTGTGGTAGGTTGTTATATGATGTTATAAGTCTTTAGATATTATGAAATGATGTCAGACTATCCGTTTAATTTGTAAGAAGTTTTTAGATTTTATTAATTTTTTAACTAAATTTCCATTTTTTGACATGTTTACCTGTATGGTAATTGGGTAAATAAACAAAAACGGAATGTTCTTATTTTTAATGGGATAGGACAGAAACGGAATACTTGAACGGTATATGGAATAGCTTATTTTGTTTCGTTTGTATACCATTTTCACCCCTAACTCCTATCTCACCTGGCCCTGGTAAGCTTCCGTCAAATTTGAAGAAATGCATTGGTGGTGGCTTCCAAAATTGCACTTTTATGATACCACTTTTCTATTACATACTGCGATTTTTTTTTTTCAGTTCAATCTCAATATATAGCCTGTATAATCTATAAAGTGATCAGTAAACTGCTGCCATATGACCACCAAGCGTATAGACTTCTCAATCACAGTACCTACAGATCTTACTTTCTGAAGGAAGGTTCTACCACAAGCCCCATATAACAGCAGCAGCTATTATTTTCCAAAAAGTATTCCCCAGCTATGGGAAAGGAAAAGAGAGAATTTCCTAATCAATCACTAACAGTTAATTGAAGACAATGAAATATTGAATCTTCTCATATATGAAAAAAAAAGGGAGAATGATTACCTGCTGGGTCATCCATGAGGAACTCAATTCAGCCAGCTTGCAGGCTTGATATTTTAGTTAGATTTGTTATATTTTAGGGTCGGCAGCCTATGTTGTTGTGAGTAGTTATCGAGGACCTCAGGAGTGAATCATTTTTAAAATCAGCTTATTTGTTGATAAAACTGAACCGATTGATTTTGTAAGAATGGGTTCTCTAGTTACAAAATGAGATTAAAGTTAGCTGAAATAGTCCAGCGGTGTCATATTAGTTTGCCTATGGCCCTGGATATAAAAAGCAGCCCCAGTTAGTGGGTTTAGGCATGATAAGGTACTTTTTTTTAACTTATTATCCTTGTATTCAACCAGAAAAATTTGTAAACAATAAGCAACAGCTCGCTCAAAAGTCGTTGTATTTGTTAGATATCTTCTTATGCTACCTGTAAGTATTGGTTTTCTTAATTTGATAAGTTGTTATAACTTGTGATTTTTGAGGTTTGTAATATTATCATTGGGATAAAATAGTATGGAATTATGGTTATGTTTATGTTTCGTTCTTCAAAAAAAATTGTTTCTCATAATGTGTGCTTTACATTTAGTGCTCTATTTGAATAATAGAAATGGCTTTTTTTTTTTGTTTTTATGTGTGTCAAGGTGCTGATCTGGGACCATATATTCCTGCAGTGCTTTCTGCAATCCTGCTGATGTTGAAGCATTCACAGAGGAGAAAAAGAAGCTTCTGCTTGTAAAGCGTCAAGGTAAGGGTGCGGATTTTGTTCGTGCAGTTGAAGAAATTATTGATAGCTATGAAAAGTGTAAGAAGCAGAGCAAAGAAGAGGAATGCAATTCTGCTAATGAAGATGCTGTATCCAACGTTTTAAGTTCTGAAGGCTCAAAATCAAAATCTTGGAGAAACAGTCCAAAACAAAGCCCAACATTCGCTCAGAGTCCTCTATCAGAAACGCTATGCACTTCCACAACCCAAAGTAATTCATGCAATGGAGCTGAAATTCCTGAAGTTTCTGTGGAGATTGCAGGCTCATATGACAATGAGACATTGTCTGAAGACACCATCAAGAGTGCTTGTGTCCTTAATCAACTCAAGCACACTGCTGTGATGGCTGTTAATTCTTCGCAAAAGAGGTCAAGAGATGGACAGTCTCAAAGTTATTCTGCCCGACGAAAAGTACAATCTGTTCGAAGATCTAGGGGCTCGTCATGGGATGATCCATGTAGACTGCAAAAATCTGATGATGATGTAGCACCTGATATACTTAGTGATGGCAGCTTAAGAAAGAATGGGATTATCAGGGAATCTCCTTATGCTCCAGATTGTCATGATCTGGACCTACTTGTTTATTCTGCCACTGTTACTTCTAATGATTGTGATGATGTTGGGTCAGAGATAGCACCAGTAGAATCTGAGGGTGTTAGTTGTGAGGAAAAGGTCACACCAAAGGTTGATTACAAAGTCGGATCACATGGGATGACTAGTCTGTCTACAAAAACTGCTGATGATTCGAGTGGAAAGGTTGATCGTGCCACATCATCTGTAGTTCTTAAGAAGAAACGGAAGCAAAACAGAAAGCCAACCGTACATGATATATCTGCATGTTCTAGATCAGACAAGGAGTCTGGCAGTGGGGTTGAGCCATGCAATAATGTTGCAAGTCCTCCAAATGCTTGTGAAACTTCAGTTGACTGTTTTCATAAAGTTGATGGAGATGAACATTTGCCACTAGTAAAACGAGCTAGATCTCGGATGGGAAAACCGCCTTTGGAAGAGAAGCAGCTTGATGGCATTACTGAGAAGAAAATTAATGAGGAGACTTCTGTACATGTGGATGCCCCTCCTGTTGATAGAATCTTGTTGGGGTCTGCAGAAGCTGCGAAAATTTCACCTTCCAAGATCACCAGTCAGTCTGTTGGAAACCACAGTCCAGTTCTACAGAGCTGTTCGTTACTTTGGAAGGATAACAATTACCAGTTACAAGATCATTCAATGGATGTGGAAGCCGCTTTACCACCATCTAAACGCCTACATCGTGCTCTCAAAGCAATGTCTGCTAATGTGGCTGAAGGAGTTGATGGTGAAGTCCCAAGAGCCTCTGAAATGCTTTCTAATGGCTGCGGAATATCTACTGATAACAACAATAGCAGCACTCTGGAAGTGCAAGATACCCATGTGAACAGAGTAAATTGTAGACATATACCAACGTTGGATGGACCTTTAAATACTTTGCATGCCAAAATTGTTGAAGAAGAAGGAAATTCCACTCCAGTGAAACTAGAGACTGAGGAAGAAATGTGTATAGCTGCTGCAGAATCTGAGATTATTAATGATTGTCAAGGTTCACCAACCAATTTTCATTTAGTTAATAATGAACTATGTTTAAAAAATCCTGAATCTTGTACATCTGGAAGTGATGAGAAACTTGGTTTTGTGAAAACTAGTCCATCGAATCAGGCTACATCACTGGATGAGGAAAACAACAAAGTTTTGCAGTTGAATAAAGTATGTTCTGATGTTGATCTTAAGAGGGAGAGTGAGTGTTCTAAAGACGCATTAGACAGAGGAGATGGAAGTTTGTTGCATACTCTGCAGAAGGATGAGTCATTTTCTGCTGATGGAGGTCCTACTGGTCTCCATATTCATAGTTCTACTGATCCAGTTCAATCAATTCAAAATGGTCGTCCTGTGGCAGGCTATATTTCTGAAATTATGAAGATATCGAGGTTCCCATCAGATGGTTCCAAAAATCAGGCCATGTAAGCTTTTGCTTTTAGCACATTGGATCCTTGAGACTAATATAGACATTTGATGATTCATACTTCTTTGCATGTTTATCATCATATTGTTGTGTTGATGTTCTAGCCAAGCAAGGAGCCTCCTTGCAATCTCTTGTTGTCAGGAGTTAGCTCCTTTTATTTCTCTTAATAAAATTCATATTTCATAAAAATAAAATCATCATATTGTTGTGTTGCATTTGTTGGCACTGAAAACTGTTGATTTGGTATTTGCAGGGTTCAGCATATGAAGGAAGATACAATAGTTATGAGGGGTAGAGATGTTTCCGAACATCCTACAGATAATGTTTTGATTGCTGCTGCCAAGGCTAGAGGAAATTACTCTTGTTCTACTCCTGATTGTGCTTCAGATGATAAAGTTATCTCTGATGTTGTGTCAAGTGGACCTCAAACTAATGTTGTAGCTTTTTCAGAACAAGTGTCTACATCAAGTCCCTTAAATCATGACAGAGGACTTTTAGCTGATCAACACCAAAAAAGGTCCTTGCAGAAGATGGATGGATTAAAGCATGACCTGTTACAGATCGATTGGAAGACACCCATGAGTGAATTTGGCCATGAAGCAAATGCTGTATTAAAATCATTTGAAGATGTTGTTGGGACACTTACTCGAACCAAAGAGAGCATAGGTCGAGCAACACGCCTAGCACTGGATTGTGCAAAATATGGTCTAGCTAGTGAGGTAGTTATAAGCCCCCATTGTCCACTGACCCTGCTTATTGCTTTGTTGCTTGTAGATACTTGGCATTATGAAACAGTTCTGTGACAAGATTAGTTTCACATGCCTCTTTTTTATCCATTTGATTGTATATGATGATTAGGCGGATGGAAAGGTAATTTCGTTCAAAGAATAATTGACTGCGCCTCTCTTAAGCTGTATATATCATTGGTTATTGGCATGCTTCTTGTGTTGCCTCTTAGTTTATCCCATTCTGTTGATTGGCTTACATAATTATCGAAATGGGTGGCATCAGTTGATTGGAATGTCAAAGAAAGCTTACTGAAATGATTTTTTTTTCATGTACTATAACTTAAAAAGTACTTTGAGGATATTAAAGTGTTATTGGGGAAGGTAAATATGATTTACCTATCACATTGTATTAGCTGTGTAGCAGTGACACAATGTTGATTCTGCTATGTGTATTTAGCTAGCTCATCAAGAGAATTATATTACCTGGATGGCATAGGGCATACAATAATATTTTTATAACCTGTTAACTTTTTTTTTTTCAAAAGACCTTTTAACTTGTTCTATAAGCTCGGACATCCTTTCTCTTCATCCCATTTTGCCTTGAACCAGCTAGTAGGGGATTGTATACATCATTTGGTACATCTTGTGTTGCCTTGTATTTTGCGCTTTGTGCGTGAATTAGTTTTCACCTTATCATTTGACCTATATGAGCTCATGAATCTTACATTCTATTTATTAGCTCCTCTCTTTATCACCAAAAATTGATTGGCTTCATGGCATTTTTTTCCCCTTCTAAAGGTAGTTGAGCTTCTTCTTCAACACTTGGAAGGTGAATCAAGCTTATACCGAAGGGTGGACTTGTTCTTCCTTGTCGATTCCATTATTCAGTGTTCCCGGGGTCAGAGAGGTAATCTCATGATAATTGTGAGAAATTATCCACCATGCATTTTGTAAGTTTGACTGTCCTGAATTGTAGTGACATACCACTAAGACTAATATGTAAGATGTTCAGGCACTGTGGGAGATGCATATCTTTCTGCAGTACAAGCAGTGCTTCCACGTCTATTATCTGCTGCTGCTCCTCCTGGAAATGCAGCTCGTGAAAATCGCAGGCAGTGCCTAAAGGCAAGCAATTTAACCATTGTTTTCTTCTCTTACTACTACTTATTTATCAAATGATTCTTTGTTTCATTCCCCTTATTGTTTGTATGTGCATGTGTTCCTGTCAAACAGGTCCTCAGACTTTGGCTAGAGAGAAAAACCCTTCCAGATGTCATTGTTCGCCATCACATTCGTGAGCTTGATTCTTACAGTGAAGCTCCATATAGTAGTAGTTATTCTCGACGCCCTTCAAGAACTGAGCGTGCTATAAATGATCCTCTCCGGGAAATGGAGGGTATGCTTGTCGATGAATATGGAAGGTAAATTTACTTCTTTTCTGCTCTCTGTTATCATTTGCTACATTTTACATGTCTTTTCATTGTGTTTTAATTGTTTTGAATCAGCAACACAAGTTTTCAGCTTCCTGGTTTTATAATGCCCCATATGCTTCAAGTTGAGGAAGAAGAACGTGGTACTGATGAAAAATTCTTTGAGGCTCTAACCCCCGAAAGAGATGTCAGAATTCCTGATGATGAACCAAGAAACTGTCCTACAGTGAATGCTGAAAAGCATCGGCATATATTGGAAGATGTGGATGGCGAGCTTGAAATGGAGGATGTGGCCCCTCCTTATGACATGGAAATAGATTCTGGGTATCATTCAGTGGCTTTTGTTCCACCACTGCCTGAGGAGATGCCCCCATCTCCTCCTCCTTTACCAGCATCTCCTCCACCAGTGGTACCCCCTCTTCCTTCCACTCCCCCTCTCCCTCTACCCTCAACGGCTAGTACATTAACTTCACCTGCAGATACAAACATTTACAAAAGCACACTTGTAAGTAAATTTACTGGATTAGGTTCTATATTTCTTTACTGGAAATTTGAAATTAGAATGCAGCATTCTATCTCATTTCTTTAAAATGGTTAAGAAGTGTTCTTCCTTGGTTCATAGAACTGAGCTACATAATTGTTGTAATTGGTTAAATATATGCCTTCTTTTAGATAATGATGACAGTTGGGTTAAGATATAACCCTTGTTGTGGGTTTATTTGGATTTTTTTTTTGGCTTTGATGTGGGAAGTGTACATTTTTGCTTATGGATTTTAAGCAAACTTTCTTTTAAATATGTTGTGCAATTTGTTTGTTAGAAGCTGTTTAGGTACTTTCAAAAATGAGAAGCTGCTTAGGTACTTTCCAAAACTTTGAATAAAAAGCTGAAAGGAGGGGCATTAATCAATTGTACTTCCAAAAAAATTGAATAAAAAGCTGAAGGAGGGGCAGTAATCAATTGATTTTTTGGAGCTCAAGGACTCTTCCATGTTTACATTTGAGTCCAATTGTTGGATCCTATTTGTCCTAGTCGCTTCTCTATTTGTTTTATGATCCTTTTTCGGAAGAATGCTATGCATAGTTTATATAGTCCCTATGTGGTTAAATTACTTTTTTTTTTCTGGGAACAATCTCATTTATGAGACTCTAACAGTCTTGATCTAGTTAGAACTTTGGTATCAGATCTAACTCTTGGTACCCCATCCATGTAGAACCCACCTCTGGTACTCATCTCGATCAACAATTGTTAGGTTCTATCGAAACCAAGTTTATGAAGAGTGAGATCTGGGTTTGTTTTCATGGTTGGTAAAGTTTTGGGTCAAAGCATGTTCAAAAGTGGGTATAACCTATGATGAGCAAAAGAATTGTTCATTTCTTGAACCATATGACACTTACACCAAGACAAACTTACTCCTAATTGGAAGGACAATTTGATAATTGTAAAATGACTAAGCTACCTTTTTCATATAATTCAACACTCCCCCTTAAGTTGGAGCCTATATATTTAGAAGCTCCAACTTGTTACAAAAATTTCCCAAATTCTCTTTTTCATGTGGCCTAAGTAAACAAATCACCACTCTTTGACTCTTGTCCTTCTGGCGACATTGTGGTCCCCACTTATTGAGAAATTTGAGAAGAGACTAGCTACTTGGAGGGGCAAGCTTTTATCTACGGCTGGGCGGTTCACTCTCCTCAAGTCTTGTTTGGCAGGACTGCCAAATTATTTATTATCATTCATGCACTGTCCGGCCTCAGTTTGCAACAGGATTGAAGCCATCTGTCGACGCTTTCTCTGGAGAGGATCAGAGGATACCTTCAGATACCATTTGGTGAGTTGGAAGGATATTTGCATGCCCCGAAATCGGGGTGGTTAAGGCATATGGCCTACGAAGGAGATGAACAATGCCCTTTTGCTCAAATGGATCTGGAACTTCAACATCAAGCATAACAACCTATGGGGTGATATGGTCAGGTTCTATCTTCAACCTTTGGGTGCCTGGTGGAGGGAGGATGGTGCTACTGGGCTCCTATCCTCGATATGGAAATCAATTCAAAAGCTCATCCCAATATTTAGAGATGCAACTTCCTTTCACACAGGAAATGGAAGGACCCTCCTCTTTTGGTCGGATGAATGGTGTAGCCCCCGCCCCCTCTCTGAGGATTTTCCGGGGCTCTCTAGGGTGGCGAGGGATCTCTCTTGCTCAGTGGCCGACTCTTGGAGAGATCGCTCATGGAGTCTTACATTTCGTCGGGGATTAAATTGCGAGGAAACTACTGCTTTTTGCTCTCTCCTCTCTAGGCTCAGCAACACTACTATTCGTGAGCATGCAATTGATAAACTGATATGGAAGCCCAACATTAATGGCCGATTCACAGTTGCATCCGCCTACTCTCACATTAGAAAACAAGATTACAGCATGCATGAACACAAGGCTAACTTGGCATGGAAGCTCTCAGCGCCTAATAAAATCAAATTCTTCGTGTGGATGGCCATCAGGGAACAAATCCTCACCTCTGACAACCTCCATAAAAGAGGTTACACCGCTCCCGATCGCACTTGTCCCTTTGTGGTGTGTGCGATGAGACAGTCCAGCATGTTATCTTACATTGCGACTTTTCTTGGCAAGTATGGATAAAGATATTTCAGAAGATTGGTCTCCAAATGGGGCTACATCAGGACCTTTTTGGCACCTTTGAGATGGTTATGGGGATGCGCCTTCCTAAGCTAGGCAAGATAATTCTCTTGGCATGCCTTGCGCATGTCCCATGGTGTATATGGCTAGAGCGAAGCAATCAGAGATTCAATTCCAAGGCTAGCAACCCGGATAATATAGCTTCTCAGGCAGTGGGCCTTATCTCGAGCTGGCTACATTCTAGGAAGGAGTTTGCTTCTCTATCGGCGTCTCCCTTTAAAAAAATTGGGGTTTGATAGTGCACATGGCGGGCCCTCGTAGGATTCCGGTTATGGCCACCTGGGATCCTCCCCCTTACGACTGCATCAAACTCAATTTTGATGGCAATGCTTTAGGCTGTCCTGGGCCGGCTGGAGCTGGTGGTGTTTTCAGAGATAGCATTGGAGACCCTATTTTATCCTATGCAGGGCCGGTGGGTATCGCTGATTCAAATACTGCTGAAGTGAGTGCTCTTCTGTTCGGCCTCCAAATCTTTAAAGAGTGGTTCCATGGCAAGCTGATTATTGAAGGCGATTCAAAGACTGTCATCAACTGGTGTTCAAAAGAAAGCTCCCCTCCTTGGCACCACTGGCCAATCATTGATTGTATTGCTGACATTGTGTCATCTATTTATTGTAATTGGAACCTCATTCCTAGATCAGCCAATTCTTTGGCTAATAAATTGGCAAAATTCGGAACCTCCCAACAATCTCTCATGGTTTGGGAAGACTTCCCCTCGTGTAATCAGCTCGTTTGAGTTCTCATAATAAAATTCAGTATCATTTAAAAAAAAAAAAAGTAAACAAATCACCAAGTTGATTCATGTATTTAACCACTTATTTCAACATCACAAATGAAATGATAGTCTCCCCAACATGTTTAGTGCATTCACAAAAGACCGAATTACTATCAATAAAAATGGCTGCTTGATTGTCACAACGCATCACCATTGCACCTTGGTTGGAAAGCTTAACTCTTGCAACACTGATTGAACCCATAGGAGTTCACTAACTAGGTCAGTTGTTACTCGGTATTCTACTTCTGCATTAGATCGACACTCAACATTTTGTTTCTTGCTTTTCCAATTAATCAGATTTCCCCCAACAAATACACAATAACTAGTGGTGGACTTTTTGTCTAACTTGGACCCTACATTATCATATCTGAGTATTCTTTAATATGCAAATGACCATGTGGCTCATACAATAAACCTTTACGTTATGCTCTCTTCAGATATCTCAATACTCTATGTGCAGCCTCTAGATGAATCTTTCTTAGATGCTCCATGAACCGATTGATTGCACTTGCAAGAAACGAGATGTTAGTCTGTGTTACTGTGACATAGATCAGTTTGCCCTCTAACCTTCTATACATACTCTTATCTTTGAGTTCAACACTATCATCTTCATGAAGATTATGGTTCACTTTTATGGGTCTCTCAATAGGTTTTGCTCCTCGCAAGCCATACTCTTGTGGTATATCCATAACATATTTCCTTTGTGTCAAGACAATCTTTGCTGTCTTGCTACCTCAATCCGAAGAAAATACTTGAGGGAACCTAAGTCTTTAGTTTGGAAATGTTTTGCAATATGTAATTTGACCTCTTCAATACCTTTCCATTGCTTCCTAACATTACTATGTCATTCACATACAAAATTAGCACTACAACTCCAAAAGACCTCAACATGGACTTCTGGTAAAACCCAATGACATAATTATTTTACTGAACTTTTCAAACCATACTCTAGGGCTTTTATTGAGGCCATAAATGGCCTTGTTCACCCTATACACTTTCCCAGTCTCTTTTTGGGCAACATACCCAGTCGGTTGCTCTTTGTATGCCTTTTCTTCCCAAACCCCTAAAAAAAAACATTTTTTATGTCTAATTGAACAAAGGTCAACCCTTAATAAAACCACAAAAATAAAATGCTAACAGATGTCAATTGAACTATGAACGAAAAAGTTTCAAAAATATCTACTCTATATTTTGGGTATATCCCTTAACTACAAGTCTAGCTTTCTACGTCTTTGTGGACCCATCAACCTTGTATTTCATTGTGTAAATCCATCAACAATCCGTAATGACAACATTTGGAGGTAGATCACACAATGTCTAGGTACCGTTATTAAGCAATGCTTTTGTCTCTACCTTCATGACCTATTTTTATTGAGGAGGCGACAAAACATCCTGTTTTGAAGAAGGAATAGTACAAGAAGACAAACAAAAGAAACATTTTGAATGGATCAAACAATGAATCAAATGACACAAATTTGGGTATGGGATGGTGTATAAGCACAAACACTCATGTGAAATGCAAAAGGAAGATCCAAATCACTTACCTCAGGAGCCGCCAATGAGGCAGAAATTGGCAAGGATGGAGAAGAGGGGAGCCTTTGATAGTGTCCTCGGAGGTTTTTTTGTTGGTAAACTTTCAATAGCTTCGATTAGTCAACACTAGGTGTGACACTAGGAATATCCTCAACTAGAATAGGAGTAACAACATCAACATCAATAACAATTGGTGCAGAAATAGTAGAGTCATCATTCTTTGCAAAATAGGGAATGTTTTTAAATAATGTGACATCAACAGACATATAAGTTTTTTTGGTGGAAGGCCAATTACACTTGTACCCTTTTTGAGTACGAGAATACCTATGGACAATGCCCTTAATTCATCTTGGAGACAACTTGGCTTGTGATGGACCAAAAACATGTGCGAAGCAAATAAACACAAAAACACAAGAACAAAAAGGAAACAATACATTGTTGGGTTTAAGAACTTGTAGTGGAATTCTTCCTCCAAGTATAGAAGAGGGCATCCTGTTGATGAAAAAACAAACAGTACGTCTAACATCTCCTCGATAAGATTTTGGAACCTATATTGAAATATCATGCAATCTTAACCAAGTGGTAATTTTTTCTTTCTGCTGCCTCGTCTTGTTGTGGGGTATACATACAAGAAGACTGACGAATAATACCACTAGCTTGACAAAAGAATTCGTAGTTCATAAATTCAAGCTCATTATTGTAATGAAATACATGAAGAAATGCACCTAACTGATTTTATATTTCACTATAAAAATTAATAAATATGTCAAATACTTTAGATTTCTCCTATAGGAGATATGCTCACGTGGATCTATTGTTTTTTTTTTTTTTTTTTTTTGGAAGAAGGATGTATAACTATTATATAAAAGGAAGAAAGTATACAAACCGAACTAAGCGGACCTTCCTCCACAACAAGGTGTTGGAGTGCAACACCTAGCTTAGCCTGAGTGTCTGTCACATGATTGACAGACCTAGGGATGTGGTTCCAAATACAGTTCAAAAGAGAAGTTAAATTACATATTTCAAAATAAATATCCTAATGCCGCAAGGGAGGAGAGGTTAACTTTGCACACCAGTCAATGACAATCTTGGAGTCGCCTTGAATAAGGAGGGGGGCCACGAGACAGCTCTGGAATACCTGAAGCCCATTGAGTAATCCGGAGAGTTTTACAATGGTAGAGTTGGAGACTCCCAATGGCCCGGTGAAGGAGAAAGGGGACGACAATTTTCGTCATGGATTACTCCGCCAAAACCATCAAGACCTGGACAACCAAAGGTGTTGCCATCAAAATTTAACTTGTAGTTGCCCGCCGGTGGAGGAGCCCAGGTTGCCATTTCCGGAGGACGAGAAGGATGCATCATTCCAGCAACCACCCGCCAGTTCCTTCTAAGATTAGAGCCGCTAAGATTACTGAATTCTTTTCGAGTCATGAGCCGAGTCGAAACTTGCTTAACAATATTATAGGGGAAGATTTAAATTTGAATTTCTGGCTATTTATTTCTTTCCATAAGGCCCATAGGATATGACCTACGCAACAAGATATGAGCAATTTCCCAAGCTTTGGGAGTCTAGCACTAGTAACTGAGAGAATAGTGGAGATGAGCAAAGTGGCAGAGGAGGACATGGGTGGCAGTTTTGGGAGTATTTTGGCAAAAAGGGCAAGAAGGGTCCTGGACAGAGGTTCCACGCCGAATAAGGGAATCTGAGATGAGAATTTTGTTTCTACAAGTGCTCTAGATAAAGATTTTGCATAGGGAGGGGCAAGTAGGGTCCAGGCAATGGGTGCAAGGTGATTGGGTGGAAGGGGGTTGGGGTTGCTGAGGATTTTATAAGCCGAGGTAGAAGAAAAAAGATCCTTTGGGGCAAGGGTTCCAGATAAGTGTGTCAGGCAAGGATGTTCGGGGTTTTACCTTGGAGAGGCTGGTGAGGAGATTCGATGCCAGCATGGCCTCAGAGTCAGAAAGAGCTCTCTAGAGATTCAAATTCAAGCCTCCAGTTTCGGACCAGCGGTTTGAGATAGTGGCATCAGTGTTCCTGGCCAAGTTTGAAATCAAACCATGGCTGCTATTGAGTCTGCTCAAACCCAGCCACCAATCGGACCAGAATTTTGTGAGACTTCCATTACCAAGTAACATTTGACTGCCTTCTTGAAAACGGGACGTAGCATGACAATTTTTTTTTTAGACAAGGGACAAGTGATTGCGCCGCCCTCCCTCAGTCCACCAGCTAATCTATTTGCTGGCTTTAGCAGCGACTAAAGCTCTCCAAATCAAATTTGGGAATAGATTGAACTTTTGGTAGCTGTATCACGGATCTTGAGACCACCAAGGTGTTTGGGTTGACACATGTCAACCCACTTCATGAGATGGTACTTCCTTTCTCCCTCAGGCACTGCACACCCCACCCACCCACCTGTGTCAACCCACTTCATGAGATGGTACTTCCTTTCTCCCTCAGGCACTGCACACCCCACCCACCCACCCACCACCACCACTACCACTACCACACACACACAAAAAAGCCTTCTTTTGATGCAGTTAATTCTGTTTCTGATTGAAGCAGGGCATCAAAATTATGACAAAAACTAGCAGGGGATTCCGTTAAGGCTGGGTTTAATAAGAATAAGTTTACTTGCTTTGGAGAGAAATTTTCCTCTCCAGGAAGCTAGACGTCCCTCCAAACGTTCAATAACAAGATGCCAGGAGCTTTTCGAAGGCAATCCAGAGATCAAAGGGAGGCCCAAATAGGTGCAAGGAGGAGTTGCAATTTTGCATCCCAGATAGCTATCCAATAGTTGAGTAAATTTGGGTCAATATTGAAACCAGTGATGGAGGACTTTGTTCAATTGACTTTTTGATCAGAGGAAATTTCAAATAAATTGCGCAAGGCTTTAATGTGAGAGATTTGGTCCATCGTGTATCGTGTGCATACTGGAGGAGGGCGATGTCTTGAGCAGGGTTAGTGGAGATGGGGCAGAGCCAATCTGTGCTTTTGGCAAGGTTGACCATAGACGACAGGTGTTCAACAATGAGAGTGAAAATAAAGGGCGAAAGAGGGCCCCCTTGGCGGATTCTCCTTGATTCGTTAAAAAAATCACAGAGTTTGCCATTGATCAGTACAAAATACGAAGCGGTTGATATACAATTTCTCATCTTGAATCTCCAACGGGTGCCAAAGCCCATTTGGTAAAAAAGGTGGTTAATAAGCTTCTAGTTGACATGGTCAAAGGCTTTTTTCGAAGTCAAGTTTCAAGACAATTCTAGGCAGATTGGATTTTGGAAGGAGTCAAGCAGTTCATGAGCAGCCATTGCTGAATCGAGAATATTTCGTCCTCTGATGAAAGCACTTTGGCAAGGGTTAATAATTTTAGGGAGGGTGGATCTAAGGCGGTTAGCAAGAATGCGAGCTATGATTATGTTAGAGCTAGTGGTGAGGTTGATAGGTCTGAAGTCTTGAGGAAGGGCTGAGTTGGATTTTTTAGGGATTAGAGCTGTGAAAGATGCTTCAATGGATTTATGGGTGATACCAGCTTGATTAAAATTGTTTCCTAAGGCATTCACATCGTTTCTGACTGTTCCCCAAAATTTGTGGTAGAATTCTCCATTGATACCATACAACCCAAGGGCGCGATCCTTAGACAAGCCAAGGGCAGCCAAATCGATTTCATTAGAAGAGAAGGGACACTCCAAGTTTTCAACTTCCAAATTTGTGATACGCCTGAACTTGAGTTGATGAAGGATTGGCCAATTGAATGACTCCTTAGAGTAGAGATCTATAAAAAACTTCACAAGAAGGTGAGATATAGAGAGGTTATCCGTGATCACCTGATCTCCATGACAGAGAGGTGATACAGTTAGCTCTCCGCCTTGTCGAGGCACGACATGGAAAATTTTTGTATTTCTATCTCTGTCGGTTAGCCAATGGAATCTTGCCTGCTGTTTCCGGTGAGTAGTTTCATTTTTAAGAAGATTTGTAAGATCATGATTGAAATGATTTCGGAGAAGTAATTCAGGAGAAGGAAGAGACCTTTGTTCTTCGAGGAGATCAAGCTCAGATATACTACGACAAACTGAATCTTTCCAAAGGGCAGTAGCAGTGTGGAGATTGGTAGACTAGGAGCGGATATTGGACTTCAGGGCTTTGAGCTTGAGGGGGGAAGACTGACCAGGGTTGGGGTGGTGAGTAATTTCTTGCCACCAGACGATAAGTTGGGATGCAAAAGATCCTTCAAGGAGCTAGGAGTTTTCAAACCGGAACGGAGATCGACCCCAAGCTGGGGGATGAGTATTGATTTGGATCAGCCAGTGGTCTAAGCCGACTTTGTTAAGGACTTGACCCGGCGTGTTGGCAAAAGGTTGAAAGCCAGTCGTTATTTGCAAGGAATCTATCAAATTTAGAGAGGATTGGGGGACTTTGGCCATTGAACCAAGTGTATTTTTTTCCCAGAGAGGAATTTCTGAAAGTTCAAGGTTGCCAGTGAGATCTGAGGAACGCATTGTGGAAGAAATTTTTTTGGCAGGAGGGGAGTTTTTGGAGCAAAGAAGGGTAGCATTGAAATCTTTGGCAAGGAGCCATGGCAAGTCCCAAAGCTGGACGAGGAGGAGGATTTCACCCCAGAAGGAAGCTTGGTCACGGTGCCGAGTTGGACCATATATGCTGGCAAGGGCCCAGAAGGTCCCTAAGGATCGCCCACGGAAACGGATGCCAATAGAAAATAGGGCAGGTTTAGTAAGGGTGGCTTTAACAGAGTTTGGGTTCCATATAACAAGAATGCCGTTGGAATGCCCAATCGCCTCGACCGTGGCCCATTCTGAGTCTTGAGTTGTACCAAAGACCACGAGAGACAGTCATCAAAAGATTGCAACTTTGTTTCTATCAAAATTACAATATGTGGTTTACATTAAAAAAGAGTTGCCTTGATCACAGCACACTTGGAGCGCGGGCCGATTCCCTTGACGTTCCAAGAAAGAACTATCATAGTGGGGGGCAGGGGGTGAGATCCTCCTCCGAGTAGCAAAGGGTGCCGTGGTAGTACTTGCAGAAGTCCCAGGCTAACTTCGTCATTTCCTCAAACTCATGCGCAAGGTATTTGTGCGCCTAAGTTTGAGGTGCCTGATGAGATTATCGGCACGGTCGCTTTGGGAGAACAGAGGGAACCCTTCTAGATAGTCGGACCTGGGAGTGAAAGGATGATTCTTGGAAGTGCAGAATTCTGGGGCAGAGTCTTTGCCCCTGTTCTTCTTTCGATTTTTGGAGTAGGTGAAAGCAAAGGGGGTGGTGGAAGGTCTGTTTGAAGATCTTTTGGAGTAGGTGAAAGCAAAGGGGGTGATGGAAGGTTTGTTTGACGACTTAGCATCTGAGGCCTCCATCAGGTTATTGGACTTGGGCTTCATTGTTGCTCGGGGGGCAAAGAAAGGGGGGGAAGTGTGTATTTAAACAGGATGGCAGGCAGTTATTTGGCGTGGATCTATTGAAATCATCAATAAAAGAAACAAAATACTGGTACCTAAGGCAGTAGGTACTTGACAGGGGCCCCATATATCTAAATGGACTACTTCAAACAGATTAGTACTATGGCTCACATTGGGCGAAAACGATGCTCGATGGTCCTTTTCGAGCTAACATGATTCACATTGAAACAACGGAGTAGAATGTAAAACTGGAAACATCTGAAGTAACTTGCTGGGAGGGATGTCCTAACGACAAGTGCCACTGGATGGTGATACATCTACTCGAAGCGCTAAAGAAGACTACATTAGCGAACCTTTTAAGTGGTAGAAACCCTTTCTCTTGCGCTCTGAACCAATCGTTCTCCTTGTTTGGAGGTCCTAAAACACACAATAAATGAGAAGGTTACCAAACAAATTAAAGATTTTGTAATCTGATTGACTGACAACAAGTTAACACGTAATTTAGGAACAAGCAAAACAGATTTTAAAGGTAAGGATGGAGTAAGTTGAACTTTGTCCACTCCACTAACAGGTGAAGAGGAGCCATTAGCAAGGGTGACATGTCTAAATAGGGATAATAAACTAAGAAGATTAAATATGGAAGAAATGCCTAACATGTGCGAAGATGCACTGGAATCAATCATCCATGACATGATAGGAGACATGGAAAGTAGACATTCCTGAACTAGCCATGGTAGGTGTAGATGTGGATGTCGAATCATTAAGCTTCATGAATGTGGTGGACAAAGTCAACTGTGCCATCCTTTGAGCCAATTATTGAAGTTCATTTGGTGCACCAGGAATAATACCTACTACATAGCCAGCTGAATTCTCATCACCTTCTGGAATACTAGAATTGGCCCAAAAAGGTTTTCCAAACTTGTCTCTGCACTTATTTGAAAAGTGATTACTGTGCCTACTATGAGCACACATCTTATCACTTCCACCATCGCCATGGCTTGTACCACGGCTAGATCTATCTTGACCTTGTCCGCAACTACCTTTGAATGACTATGGGCTGAATATTAAGGGCAGCAACTTTTGCGCTTTTATTGTATTTGTTGCCCTATGTAGCGACAACTATCTTGGCTTGAATTACTGTATTAATAGCTTTTTTCAATAAGGGGACATCATCAACAAGTAATTAGGCCTGAATTGCATCATATTTGGGACCTAACCCATCAAGAAACTTGACTACATGAATATGGCTGAATCGCTTAGAAAACTCCTCATCTGTTGCAAAAGGATGGTATGCGCTAATCTAATTTAGTACACTTTTTTATTCACTAAAATAACCAGTCACAGTTTTATTCCCTCTTTTTTAGGCTAAATAACTTCGCATAGAGTTCATAAACCTTTGACATTTTACTTTCCTGATCATAGAGATTCTCAAGAGAAGCCCAAATTTCCTTTGCTGTCTCACAATTCATGACTTAGCTTCATAATTGGGGCTCCATGCTGTTTACAAGTCATGTCATAAGTTGGTTTTCTTCAGCCTTTCAGTCATTAGTCATGGGAGGGGAGTGTTATCCCGAAAGTACTTGGCTTTTCTTTTGGCTTTAAGATACATTTAGACAGATTTGGACTAACTTGATAATTTTGTCCATTCAACTTTTCTATAGTGATCTGAAACTATCCTTGTCTTCAAAATTTCCAGAATCCTTTATTGGAGTAATAACTTTACCTGAATTGGCCATGACTTACCACAAAGAACCAATCCACAGTCAAACCAACTTAGAATAAGTCCACACACCAACCAGCACACAAACAACAGTAATTTGCCTGCCTTTATAAGGTGAGGCCCACATACGTTGGAATTAGGGCACCAGCAATTCAAATCTAACCCACTGCTTCTCAACTAACTCCTTAACTGCAGTAATTTAATGCAAAATAACCAAATTAATCTGCAACAATGATAACGTCAGCCTACTGGTAAGTGATGCAGGCAAAAATCACCAGTAGGAGACCTGCATAGGCTAGGAGTGTGAAAAACCCAGCATACAATCCCTCTAGGGGCACAAAAACTTCATAAAATTGCTCAATTTGGCAGAATAAGCCTTCAATCCTAGAGTTATGGCACAAAAGAAAGTGGAAAGATCTAACCTTTAACTTCAATCAGCTGAGGAATCAGAGACTCCCTTTTATTGGAGAAGTCGGAGGCTTGGGAAGTGAAGAAAATCTCATTGCAAACTCGCTGCCAGATCAATGATTTGATAACATGTCAAAGTGGAAAATTAAGAAGAAATTAAGAGGAGAGAACGAGAAGAAGAGGGAGAGAGAAGAAGAATGGGCAGCTTCAACACTCGTTGAAGAGTCTGGAAGCCAACTCTCTAGTTATTAACCCTCACTACAGTCATAATGAGTCAAAAGTACATAAATGCCCTTGTATACTGAAGTCACCGTAACTCCCTATTTACAACTCAGAATCAAATAAAACTTGCTCCATACGCACATGCACCAAGAAAAACTTCTAATTTAGAAGGACAATCCAATTAAATGTCAAACGACCAAACTACCCTTTTTAATTTAATTCAACATTTATGTTGCTTAGAATTGCTAGGATGAGTTTTCTATTTTGATTAGTTGTTGTTTATACACATACATAAACACATGGAAGTTGGACTTTGCCATTCTTGACAATGTGCTGTGGTTAAGTTGACCTGGCTATAACTTTAATTCTAAGCTAAGCCATATTAGCAATAGGTCTAATCTGAATCTGACCTGATTTGACATCTTTTTGCTGCACAATTTTTTGTGGTGTTTCCTGTGGTACCTCTTATTTGTATTGGTGGTAAATGTGGAAATAACACATTCATTTGAGATTGCTTGGGCATGTTAAGTGGACAGTTCATGTCCAGCAGTTAAAAGGATGTAACAAATGTCAGTTGTGGAGTCAGCAAGAAGTAGACGAGGGCTGACAATGACATAATGTAAGTCCTAAGGGAATATTTGAAGAAGGTCAACCTACCAATTGATTGAGTAGAATGAAGGGTTCCTTCCCAAGCACATCTTAGACAAAGCCTTGAATGATGACAACTGTTATTTTTCTCAATTTTCTTGGGGTTTTGCTTGGGCATGTTAAGTGGACAGTTCATGTCCAGCAGTTAAAAGGATGTAACAAATGTCAGTTGTGGAGTCAGCAAGAAGTAGACGAGGGCTGACAATGACATAATGTAAGTCCTAAGGGAATATTTGAAGAAGGTCAACCTACCAATTGATTGAGTAGAACGAAGGGTTCCTTCCCAAGCACATCTTAGACAAAGCCTTGAATGATGACAACTGTTATTTTTCTCAATTTTCTTGGGGTGGGGTGGGGGCATTGTGGAGGACAAACTTGTTAATGTAAGACTTATCCATCTTTCTTAGCAGTGGTTACACTCATTGTATGGTCAGAACCCTACACATTGACAAGTCCAAAGAGTGACTTAGAAGATTCTTTATAGTTCCTTGTTTCCATTTGACAAGTTGCCCATCCAAATGCGCAACATTTTTTGTTTAACTCTACAATGCTTTGAGTATATCCAAGTTGTTGAGTGGAAAAAAATCTCACACTAAAAAGTGTTAAGAAAAGCTAATGGCTTATAAAGTTGAACTATAGGTCTCCTAAATGGCTAGTCATCATGGAACTGGGCTCAACCCCATAGTAGTATTATTGCAGGTTGTGTGAATGCATCAAGGTTCCAATTTATGCTGCCTAAGTTATTTGTATGTTGTGGCTTCATGAGTTGAGAGCCATGTTATTTATATGTTGTGTGCTCCGTTGTGAGTTTGTACTCATATCTCAGGCCTGTTATATGTAAGCCTGGATGTGAGAGGGAGTGTAAATTGGGAAAAAGTCCCATATTGAAAAGTGTTAAGAAAGGTTAATGGCTTATAAGGTTGGACAATAAACCTCCTAAATGGCTAGTCATTTTGGGGTGGAACTGGGCTCAACCCAACACAAGTTTTGTTTTGGAGCCAGAGTTCCATTTGGTAGATAAACAATGTATTGCTCAGGTCTTGCTCATAGTGAACAAGACCATCTTCAGGAAAGTGTCGGAGTTTGTTAAAATTGGGTCCAGGTTGATCTCAAAATAAGTTGCTGAAACTACAAAATTTCTTCTAACATTAATTTGTGGGTTGTTCCCATTAACACCCTTCCTCACATCTAGGCCTACACAGGTGGACAAGTGCCTAAGATGTGAATGGGATAGAAACTAAACAGGGCCTGAATGCGCCCAACAACCAATAACTGTGAGTTAAATAGGCAATACCCTACATTAATTAAGAGAAACTAATGTTATTTTAGAATGTATTTTAAAGCACCCCTTGGCCCCTTGTCTCAAAATAGTGCTTTATATTTCATAAATTCAACGGCTTCCAATGTTATGTACACCAAGCTATTTCTGTTTAACTAATATTTATTGTTTGTGCTTGCTCTTTTGAGGAATATGGTTGTTGTCTTACCCAGAGTATACAGAAGATTAAAAAATGGTTTTATTTTAAAAATATGACTTCTCAACAGTGAAAGAGATAAAATGAGGATTATGGTTGTTATCTTGCACATCCAGATGGTGTTGTCATATCAACTTTTTGTTTCCTGTTGCTATGCTTGAATGATTTCCTTTTCATGTTTTTGCAGAGTATGCAGAATGATTTGTCACAGCCAGTGAATCTCCAAATGGCCACCTCAAGTAGCAAGTTGATCTCCATGGACTCCTCATCTCGTCGTGCTGCAGGATATAGAGATAATTGTGTACAGATTCCTTCAGCTGTTTCTTCTTATACTTCGGCCTCTTACCATAACGTTCGTGGTTCTCTTCCATCTGTGCAAACTGTGAATAATAGTATCAGGCAGTTGGGTTGTGAACCACCATCCAATAAGGTGTACCATCTTCAGCCACCACGCCCCAGTCTCTCGAATCAGTTCTCCTATGTTCATGCGGAGTCTCAACAGAGAACACATCCAAAGATGAACTCTTTGCCCTCGACTGAAAGATTTGCACGGGAAATGCGAGGGAGGAATTTCTTGGGTCACCGAAGTAGAATGTCTCTGGCTGAACATGAGATTGACAATAGATACAGATTCGCTTCTCCTATTGACTCTGGTAGAAATTTCATATGTTGACTCTCCCTAGTGTTTTAGATGTAATTCATTTGGTCACATGACTTACTTTCTTCACTTTACATCGTGCAGGTCACCCTTGTTCAGAGAAAGCAGGAGCCTCATATGCTCCTTATCGTGGGCCACCTTCTGAACCAGTACCAAACCATGATTGGACTTCTCCTCGTAGGTCAATGCATTATCGAGATTCAGCACCTACTTTGAGGCACCCACATGGTTATCCAATTTCAAAGAGTGCTTTTTCTGGAAAAGTTCCACGTAATTCTCCTTGCCGTTTTCTTCTTTAATTATTTCCTCTCCTATCTCTGAATTGAAGAACTCTTTGAATGCTACTGAATAATCTTTCAACTAGTTTCCCGACCCAAAAAGAAAAAAAATCTTTCTACTAGTTTACTTGCTCTAAACGAAGAACTGTAGTAGCTTCCTGCCACCCGTTACCTGGGATCCCCTCATGACCTTGTTTGTATATTTATAGAATTGCTATTTTGCAGTCCATGAACAAAAAGAGAAAAGAAAAAAAAAAGGAATTTGTCGCACCAGTGACTGGTCCTATTGTTTTCTTAATCAAATTTCCATACGAGTCTGAAGTTTTCACTCTGTTTTTGCAGCTCCAAACTACTGGAAACCAAGATAGGTGTTTATCAGTTCCAGATCATTGGTAAATAGATCTTGTGTTAAATTTTGTCCTCGTATGAGAGGTTTTCTTTTCTATTAATTCTCATGTATCTTCCTACAATATTAGGTGTGCTTATTGGCTTTTGGGACCTGATGGCTTCTTCTTTCTTGTGACATTCTTTCGGGCTCGCTGCTTCCTTCCATTGAAACTAATGATTTTTCGGGAATCATGTCACTCCAAGAGATTGTGGACGCAGCTGCCTGCTCACTGTACATGATATACTGTATCATCTTTTCTGCAAAAAGCAGATTAGGGAAAATAGGAGAGCTCATTCCAGCCATAGGCTATCATGTGCCGATCAATCTTGTTACTATATAATTTAGTTCCTTGTTAAAAAAAAAAAAAACATTCAGTGTAGTTAGTCATAATTTTATGAATCCAATTCTCTCAATACTAGTTTTGAGCCAAAGCTTTTTAACTCCCCTGACCTGGGTGGTTCGTAATTGATGTGTTTTATTTTCTTCCCTGTTGATTTTTGTTTTAATCAATTGATAGTTTTCAAGTTTTGTACAAACATGGGTAAACAGACTTAGAAAATGCCTATAGAGAACGTTATGAGAGTAATTCTTGAAAAGAAAAGTTTAAAGGGAACACTACTGGATGTCTAATAGGAGTCCCATAAGCTTGTTGGGTCTTCTTGATATCTTAATAAGCTTAATAATGAGTGGCTATTAGGATAACCTAATCACTAAGCAACTTATTTAAGGGTAATTTTTGAATGCAATCTTGTTACGTGTGTGAAATTTTAATATGACTAATAAAATATCTGAAATTAATAAAGGATAATTTTAATACGTACGACCGTGCGTGTTGCGCGCTTGGCGCTCGCGGTTGGACTTGGAGGGTGACAACCGGCTCCCAACGTACTCTACAACGACTTACAGCTGACGGTCTCGACGGACGGTGCAAAAGTAGTCGAATCAAGCCGACGTGGGAAACGAACAATTGCGGAAGTGCGGTAAAGTCCAGCTATAATTCCGCTACCCGACGATGACACTGATTGCGCGTGACTCTATGTCTTGCTCCGGATAAGCAGCAGGCTGAGAGGGAGAAACGAGAAGGTGAAGAAGCTAAGGAAGTCTGAATAATGGGCGGTGTCTTTTCTTCCGAGGTAGTGAAGGAAACATCCGTTCACGAATTCACTGTGAAGGTGAGAACAAGCACTTGGCCTCTTTTCCTATCCCCTCTCTGAAATAGTTTCTGGATTTGCTGGGTGTTAATATTTTAAGAATTACGATTGTCTGCGATTCTGCGTTTGACAGGATAGTGTTGGAAAAGATGTTGATCTCAGTATCTACAGAGGGAAGGTTTTGTTAGTTGTTAACGTCGCTTCCAAATGGTAAGTTCTTTTCCAGGTCGTTGTTTTGGGGCTTCAAGGTTTTCTGTTCTCTGTATGTTTGTTTGTTAGTTCTCTATTTTTTATCCTCTGATTTTTCTTGTCTTGAAACAGCGGGTTTACGAACAAAAATTACACAGAATTGACCGAGCTTTACAGCAGATATAAGGGTAAAGGTGCGGTTGTTTCTTCTCTATTATTTTCGAAAATATTTTTCTTTTTCAATTTACTAGCTGCTCTGCTAAAGAATCATTCTTATGCCTGTTTTTGAAATGTTGTAAGCTCGGAACAACTCCGTTGTGAGACGTACTTTGCAGTTTTCTAATTTATAGGTTGCCTCTTGGGTGCGTAGATTGTAATTTTCATTCTTGTTATGTCTTTCTAATAGATTTAAAACCCTATGCTCCTTTTTCCGTTGCTGGAGAAACTATGTATAAGCTATAATTGTAATGTTTGTCATTCATGAGGGGTTAGATATCTGGCAACATTTCCACCCATATGGAGCGATAAAAGTTGAAGGCAACCTCCTTTTGAATCTAAGAACATGACCATAATTTTCTTGGTCCTATCAGATTTCGAGATTTTGGCATTTCCTTGCAATCAGTTCTTGCGGCAGGAACCCGGGTCTAGCGAAGATGCTAAAGACTTTGCATGTACGAGATACAAGGCTGAATATCCAATTTTTCAGAAGGTAAAACAGTTAGTGATAGACTTTTGAAAAAAATTATTACAGATGGCTTCTTTTTTTTTTTTTTTTTTCTTTTTTTCCTTTTTCCTGAACTGACCATGATAAGCTTTAAGCAATTAATATTCTTTAGTGTACATAAGCTGACAGTTTGGAACCTCTGTCTCCCTCACCCCCTAGTTTTAGATCCATCAGGTTAGAGGTCAAACCTTGTGTTTTTTGTCATTTGGGAGTGAGTGTATTCCCCTAACATGTGATAAGAATGTGGATTCATCTGGATAACGTAATTTTAGTTGTGTTTTGCTTTAAGAATTTTGCAACCCAAGCTAAAAAAGGCTTGAAATTTAAATATGTTCAGTTTTAAGTTAACTTAGAAAAAGTGTCAGAAAAAGGAAAAGGCAAGTTTTGTTTATAGAGAACAAGAGAAATGTTTCTAGCTTGAGGCTTACAGATGAGAATATGATATGACTTTAAATGTTGATGACAATGCATCTCTGCATCGGTATAAGGTGTCTGACCAGAATCATTTCTTCCTACCTTATTCAAAAAGATACCAGCTTTTGAGGTTTTGGGTTTAATGGCCTCATGGGAGGGTTTCTAGAGTGAGGTCTCATCTTCAAGTGTCACCAGGATATTGGATATCGTGTGCATGTGTAATCAACAAGTAAAAAGAAAAAAAAAGAAAAAAAAATACCAGCTTTTGAGATGATGTGGGGCAGATGAAGATTTTCCTCCATGAAGAGGGCTTCCAGTTTCAATGAATGCCTGAAAAGGACATAAGTCTGGCCTATGTTCAATGAATTCATGTTTGGTCAAATAATGGCTCCTTCAAAATGTTGGGATAATGGACTTGAAAGAAAAAAAGATTGTAGGTACCCTCAATTTAAAATCTTAATTTTGAAAACTATGGAAATGTTATTACTTTGTTTTCTGTCCTCCGGTGGAATGGGAAGTTTTATTTAGTAATATCATTACTTCGTCTGAAAATCTGTCATCTAGTCAAGTAAGAAGTTCCATTTTAAGTAAAGATATGTCCCTTGTGCTTAAAAGAAGGTTCAGATTTTATTGTATGTACATTTTACCTCCTATCCATGACCTAGAGTTAGATATCTGGTCTCTGTTCCTTAGCTACCACAATACTTCTCCTATTAATACAACTTGAAAACATCTCTGAGCATCCATTGTCCTCACTAGGTTTTATTTGGAAAGGATAGGTGATTTCTTTAGTCACTTTGATGTTTCCAAATCAAGCTATTTACCAGTGTCACTATTGATACATGAAATATGAAGCCTCTTTGGCAGTTCTTTCTCACATAGGCACGCCTGCATGGGAACTTCAAAACATTGTTGAGACTCACAAGACTCATCGTCAAGTTTTAGATTCGAATCAACCTGTGTGTGTTTTCCGTACGTACTATTGTTATCTTCAGGCGTTATAGGGAAAACTGCTATACTGAATTTTTTTTTGTGGAACATTTCGAATAATTACATTGATGGTTTCTATATTTTTGTAGATTCGTGTAAATGGTTCAAGTGCAGCGCCAGTTTACAAATTTCTCAAAGCCAGCAAACCTACTTTATTTGGTTCTGGAATAAAGTGGAACTTTACCAAGTTTCTAGTTGGCAAGGAAGGCAAAGTTATTTCACGTTATGGCCCAACCACCTCTCCTTTGCGAATAGAGGTTCTGCTCTTTTCTGTTCTTTTATCCACATGAGGTCTTCTACTCGTTTTTCATCTTCTAACAATCTTCTATCTTGGCAGAATGACATTAAAAAAGCTCTGGGAGATCTCAGTTAAAAGTGCTTAATCAAAGTATTCCAATACGTATGTGAGATGAAGTTGTGTAAAAGGTTGTGCCGTTTTTCTTCTGCTTATTTCTTTATTTGTTTGTACATGATTGACTAATCAATGTTGTTTCTAATTTTTTGTTTTGAACTTAATCAGAGAGAGCTCCTTTGTTATCCTTATTATTGTTATTCGTGCTACAGCAAGAATTTATACATGAACTGATGATTTTACCTAGTTATGTCTCTCTCGTTCGTTGGCTTCTCTTTGTTCATATAATGAGGGGACCTGGAGATGCTCAATTGAGTATTAGTTTATACAGTGAGATCTTCATAACGGATCCCTGCACTCTGCTACCTGTATTAAGCTGTGCTGCTGCTCGATAACAAAGAATCGACTGTGGCTGTTAATGCGCCAAAAATGCGTTATTAAATTTGATTTTTTTTTCATAATGCTTTTGGATACTTAATCACTCAAGCTTAAAAAGTTGTTATGGATCTCTATAAGATGTTTGTCAAGGAGGTGGCATGAATATATTGTTTATTTTCTGGACAAAAAGTTTCACACATAAAGAAGAGTAGTTGTCTGTCAAACAAACCCAAACAAAATTTTGTTCATGCCATTAATTTATATTATTCATATGTGTATTTGAGCAGACATGTGACTTGTAGGAGAGTCGGAATCTCTTTCTTGTAATTGCAAGCTAATAAAGCGGTTATAAGTAGAATTTCTCAAATACGAGTTTTTAAGTGATAGATACCAATATAGCAAAACAATTGGTGTTTAATTATGGTGTGTGAATTTGTACCTATTTATTTGTATTTTTATTTGAACATACACGTGGCTTGAAGGAGTGCCAAAATCTCTTTCTTGTAATTGCAAGCCAGTAAAGTGGTTATTAGTAGAAAATCTCAAGCACGAGTTTTTAAGTCGAAAATATCAATAGGGGAATATTGATAACAGAATAATTGGTGTTCAATTATGGTATGTGAATTTTTACTTATTTATTTGTATTTTTATTTGAACATACACATGACTTGAAGGAGAGTCGAAATCTCTTTCTTGTAATTGCAAGCTAATAAATACAAACATGGGTTCTTAAGTGGTAAATACTAGTAAGGGAACATTGAGAACAAAACAATTGGTGTTCAATTATGGTGTGTGAATTTTTACCTATTTATTTGATTATAATTCTTGTTGGGAAATCTGTCTAGTCAAAGCTCGAAGCAATTATAATATGAAGAATTGCTTTCAAATTATAAAAATAATAATATGAAGAAGTCCTAAAAAAGATGACTTAAATCCTCCTCTAGTGTTTGACGATCTTCCTTGTTATGACTCAGACTTGATTCATACATTTAAAAAGATGATCATCAAGATTAAACATAAACTAATTAATTCATAGTAACACAGTTTGGTTGTGAGAAGCATGTATTTGAGTAGTCCAAGATCCTTTGTCTTGGATTCAGCACATATTTTTTCTTTTGTTTCTTGGATGCCTTCAGAATCACTACTAGTTAAAATGATATCATCAACATATACTGCCAGAATTAACTTCCCTCTAGGTGTGTTTTTAATAAAAACCGAGTGATCTCCAGAGCATCTGTAAAATCCTACCCGTATGAGGGCTTGATTAAATTTCTCAAACCATGCACGAGGGGACTGTTTTAGACCATACAAAGATTTTTTTAGTCGACATACTGACTCCCCCTCAACCACATACCCAGGTGGTTGTTGCATATAAATTTCTTCTTTGATGTTCCCACTTAGAAAGACATTATTCACATCAAGTTGATATACCTTCCAGGAAGAGTTAGCTGTGAGAGACAATAATACACGTACCGAGTTCATTTTTGCCACTGGAAAAAAGGTTTCCTCATAATCAATTCCATAACATTGTGTGTAACCTTTAGCCATGAGGCGAGCCTTCAGTTGAGCCACAGACCCATCCGGATTGTGTTTCACAGTAAACACCTATTTGCAATCGACGAGTTTCTTATCTGATGGAAGTGGGACTAGAGCCCATGTCTGATTTTCATTAAGTACTTGCATTTCTTCATCCATTGCTACCTTCCACCCTGAATGTTTGAGAGCCTCCTGATTGGACTGTGGTACAGATATGGAAGAAATAACAGAGATAAATTGACAACATGCAGGGGAAAGATGATTATGAGACACAAAATTTGATATGGGATGAGACGTAGAGGGTATGGTGCATGATCTAGGTTCTTTTCTTTGTGCGATAGGACGAGTATCATATTGTGGGCCAAAAACAAGCGGAGAAGATGGATTTACCTCGGTGGGATTCGTAAACTCAGTAGGTGTGGTGTCAGCCAGTGTTTCTGGGGGTTGAGAAGTTTCTGTAGCACGGGGCACAACCGGTCGAGGAGAACCTAGTACTGAAGATAAACCTGGAGGAACATTGTCAAAATAGTATGGAGTCTTCAAAAAATGTTACATACCTGGACACAAGTAAACGCTGAAGAGTGGGATTATAACAAACATAACCCTTTTGTGTATGAGAGTATCCTAGAAAGATACACTTGATAGATTTAGGATCAAGTATATTGTGTTTTGGGGAGGAAATATGGACAAAACAATGACACCCGAAGATTTTCAAGGGCAATGAAAATGGATCATCATTTGGTCACAATATAGAGTAAGGAGATTTATTACCAAGAGCAGAAGATGGTAGACGATTTATAAGAAAACATGCGGTAAGGACTGCATGAGGCCAATAAAAGTATGGAACTTTCATGACATATAATAAACCTCGAACTACCTAAAAAATATGGCGATTTTTTCGTTTGGCTACACCATTTTTTTGAGGAGTGTATGCACATGATGTTTGATGGATAATGCCATTTTCTTGACAAAAAGAGTCAAGTTCTTTGGAAATGTATTCTTTGGCATTATCATACCAAAGTATTTTTATATTATGACCAAACTGAGTGAGGACCATAGCATGAAAAGACTTAAAAAATCAATGGTTTCTTAGAACGCTCCATAAATAGAAACAACCAAGTGGTACGAGTGAAGTCATCAATAAATGTAATAAAATACCTGACTTGAGAAATATTTGAGACACTCAAGGGTCCCTATACATTGGTATGAATTAATGAAAACAGTGTAATACTTTTGACTTCTTGACGAGGTGAGTATGTACTCCTTTGATGTTTACTCAGTTGACAAACTTCACAATTAAACTCGGATATGACTTTAAGAGTTGGAAACTTATAATGAAGAGATTGTAAAGATTGATTTCCTAACCGGTTGTGCCATAGCCTTGTCTCATTTTCACTAGTGGAAACAATACTTATTTTTGGCACATCCAGGTAGTATAGTCCCCCTTGTTCACGACCTCTACCATCATTTGCTTCGTTATAAGATCCTGAAATACACACGAAGTGGGTGAGAAGATGATAGAGCAATTAAAATACTTTGTCAGCTGACTAACAGATAACACATTCAAAGGGAAGTAGGAACAAATCGAATATCAGTGAACAAAAGCGATGGTGTAACGGAAGTGGATCCTTTCCCTTGAACCTTGGTTTGAGAACCGTTAGCTATGGTAACAAATTTATGTGAAAGACACGGAGATACAAAATGTAATAAATGTCTGTTACCTGTAAGATGCTCGGAGGCTCTTGAGTTAATTATCCAGGATGAAGATGAGGCAAATAGCAAACCTGAAGCAATGGTGGCTGCGATATTTAATGAGGAACTTAGAGAAGAACCCATCATTTTCTGAAACAATTCATATTCTTCATTAGTAAATTTTTCTTTTCAGTTGATTTTGTGAACCGATCCTCCTTTGTATCACCTACCAAGGTTTGATTAACCTTTGTCAAGTCTGAGTTGTCGTTGGCATTATAACATATTCTCCATAGTGTCCATTTTTTTCACAGTAACTCCTTTCCTTGTAATAACATGTATCGATAGTGTGGTCATATCTCCCACAATGAGTGCATTCTTTCCACGATTTTTTTCCATTGCTTTTGATTAGCCAACTAATCACAATGGTATCATTTTTTAACTATTTGTTATAAAAAATATTTTCTTGATCAATAGGTGGTCCACGGTTGGTGAGATGACCAAGTAGGTCATTTGTTATGAGAAACCTCCAAACCGATGTGGACCAACTCATAAAATTTGATACCCTTCATAAGGGTATTGTGGTAATTTTGAGTAAACCACCTTTGCTACTCACATTTTCTTTAGCCATAATAGGCACTTCAACGAAAATAGTTCTCCAAAAAATTCTAATCAAAATATCCAAGTAGTATTCTTCAAACAACTTGACACATGGAGAATTTAGCATTGACGATAAACAATCATTATTTTGATTTTTTTATGAGTAAATAACCACTCATAATATACTCAATATCGATCCTGTATATCAGGGGAATCTTGTTCCCACAAATTTTTCTTCTTCCAACAACCTGATCATGGACTGGTCTCAGTTAACAGATATTCCAAACCGAAAATACTGCTTTGATAACTTCTTCTAGATCGAGAAGCATTCATATCCACAAGCTCATAAGATGAAAAACATTCACATACTCATCTTTAAATCATCTTCTAAATCTGGAAACCATTAACACGAAGTAATAAAAAAAAATCAAGGCACTTATCTCACGCTTTTTGATCTTCCTTCACAAGGAGCCTTCTATTAGTGGTGTTGATCATATCTTCTTAGAGCATTCCTTTTGATGTAAGGATCCTAAATTTAATGCTCTGATACCATGTTGAATTTAGGATCCCTTTACCAATATTCCAAGCAAGGGAAGAGAGGAAAAAAAAGGAGAAAAGGGGAAGAAGGCTCTCGGGTAGAGAGAATAAGAGAAGAGGAACAAGGTGTGTGCCAAGCAAAGAGAGAGAGATTTACTCAAGAGAGAATTGTAGAACTTGATTAATTCTGAATTAAAACACCTCTATTTACAGTAGAGGAAGTGATAAAGTCCTTATACAATTAACCTTTAAATCTCCTAATTACATTCCAACTCTAACTCTCTAAGATAAGTCTATCATGAAAGGATAACACAATCTAATAGAGTTCTAATATAAGTTGAACTATAACTCTTCTTCAAGAACGTGGAGATAAGGGAGGAGGCCAACTCATATTGATAAGATTCTAACTCGTGGTATCTTTGTGGGTCCTACATGATCTTTAAGTCTTCTAACTCATTCAAGCTTGTGCTTCTTATCTTTTTAACTTGTGCTAGCTTGGGTGAGAACTCTTCATGGTATCCCATGTCCTCATGGTGGGTCCCACCAACTCGTGCACCATGATGTGTCCTCCATTGTAAGACTACGCTGCTGCAACAAGCAACATACGGTTTAGAAGTTTCACTTATTGCATTGTAAGACTACGTTGTCTTTTTCATCACTGGTGATTTCTTAAAAATTAAGCTAACACTACAACATAGAACATAAGAAAATTCATAATGTGATGGCTAACAACATATAACATGGGAAATTCAGAATTTCTTGGCGATAATACATCATAATTTAGTGGCAGGGTTATTGAATTAACTGTCAGATAGATTCGTCCGGGGTGAGATCAAATAACACCTACCGGAACAACAGTCAAAGAACCGAAAAGGAAAAACAATCAAATATTAGTACTTCCAAACGAGAACAGAGGAAGAAAACCTGGTAAGTCAAAAATTCAAAAGAATAATATCCCTACAGAGAAAGATGGTTACTTGCACATAGAAAGCTCTGTAATCCAATACCTCTATTCATTTCTTCTCGACGAAAACCATTCAATTGAAATTATGAACTACTTTTTAGTTCATGATCTTCAATCATCACTAGCACTCAGCGACTAGTAAAGATTGAACACAAGAAAACAAATTTGTGGTAAAAAGAAAAGAGGGGATTAACAGACACGTACCTCAACGACAAAAAAAGGATTTAGAAGGGACAATACCTTGCAAGAGTGAATGTCCCAAATCGAAGGTCGTCGATGCTGGGGACGACGAGAGGAAGAGAGTCAAGCGCCAGGGAGAGGTCGCGGAGGCGGTGATTGAAATTTCCGAATATCGAGAGCGAGAGTGGATCTAGAGAGATTGCAGAGAGGGGAGAGAAGTCGTCGAAGGTCATCGGTGCTGGGGTCAACAAGAGGAAGAGAGTTGAGTACCGGGGAGAGGTCGCAGAGGGGGCGATTGAAATCACCGAAGGTCGCAAGCGAGAGAGGAGCTGAGAAAGTTTTTTTCTCCAAAACCCCTTCATTTGACAGCCCTCCCGACAGCCCAAGCCCAATGTAATTGATGGAGGGAAAGTAAATTCAGAGCTCGACCCCTTTGAATTCACTTTCCCTCACATTATGCCTAAAAAGGGAGAAAGTATATTACATTTGTTATTTACTTTCCCTCCCAACTTACAGAGGGCACTAATGGGTTTTAGCTCATTTTACCCAGCGTAAGTGAAATACATTCACTTACAGAGGGCACTAAACAAGCATAATTGGAAGGAAACTCAATGGACCAGTCAAAGTAAGAAGGAACACTTGGGGTAGACAATAGGCCATAACATTGGAAAAATTGAGCTTCACACACTGGTGAGTAAACAAGCAAATATGTTTTTTGATAGGTCATAATTTGAGTTCAATTATAAGAAGTCAAGGATAAAAGTCATACTTGTGTATTTTGGACTATCAATCATTTTTGCACTAGATTATTACTTTTGGCACTAGAACTATTTCCTACCATTAACCCAACAAATGGTCTGTCATGAAGTAGCTAAAAATAACATTAAATAAGTAATTTAAAAATTGTAAGTCTTTCATAAGTTATTTACACCATTAACCACAAATAGACAAAATATTGAATCTGCTATAAGGTCTATGTTAGAAACCTTTGTTGATTTCAAATTTGAGACAGAGGAAGAACAACCCCTTCATCAACTCCAATGAAGCAAATCCAACAATGACAAAGCAAATACAACATGGCTGACACAAATTTAGTAAGAAAGATGTTAGAAAATCAATGAACGACGTCCAATTTAGAAAAGACTGAGAGATCTTGGTGGAGAACAACCAATGTTTGGCAGTATATCTAGGCTGGAAATGGAGGATTCCAACATAGAGATACTCGATTTAGGACCAAAATTGGGGAGGAGACCAAAATATGGGTGAGGTAGAATATTGTATTTTGATGATAGGGGTTAAGAGAGGCTAAATACAAAGACTAGTTGTTGGTTTTGCTTTTACATGAGTCTATGCCAAGGGAGAGAACCAATACAAATGGAGAAAACCAAATCAATGATGGCATTTGCAGATGAGAGTGAGAGACAAAGAGAGAGAAAGAGGGAGGAGGAAGAGAAGCCAGAGAGAGGGAGAGAAGGAGAGGTAGGTACCTGCAGATAGATTAGTGTATTTGGCACAACAAAGAGAGGGAACAAAGTTTTTTGGCTCGTCAATTGGGAAGGGAATGAAGCTTTTTGGCTTATCAACCGAGGAAGATGTTGGGGCCATGTTTGATATCTCAAATTACCTCTGCTAAAATTTTCTCTCTAATTTCTCTTTCCTTTCTTTTCTCTTCGAAAATCTGATCTACCAAACACTGGAAGGTTTTCAAGCATACCCTCAGGGAAAAAATAGTAAAGAAGATGCATGTCAAGTTTCATCATCAATGATAGATCTAACTATTGGCTTGTGTCCTCAAAAAAAATCAAGGTGGGGGTCGAGATTAAAAAAAGAAAAGAAAAAAGAAGCAAATAGCATGCCTCCCAAATCAAACCCCATGATTGCTCTTAGATACATCGACCCTAATGGAACTAAATCAATGATGAAGTTTAAAATGCTTGCCATTTTTTTAATTTAGGTAAATCTCTAATTTTTTACAAACTAATAAATGGTAGAGCTAAGTAAAAAAATGGTTTCATGTTAAGAAGTGTTAAGAAATAAATTGGGTTATGACATTGAGCCATAAGCCTCCCAAATGACTAGTCATTTTGGGAGAATCGTACTCATCTAAACAGTGGTATCAAAGCAGAATAAGTGTACAAGTAATGTCCCAATTTATTCTCCCTAAGTAATTTGTGCATCATGTGTTTCTTTAGGAGTTTTTCCCCCCACAATCTTAAGCTTATGGAGTAGTGTTAAGAAATGTTTGTGAAAGAGGACTCAACCCAACAAGTAGTTATGGTCATATAGGGTGTTTGGCGTTGCCTTAGAAATACGATTATTTTTCTTTCATTTATTTAAAATCTCAACTGGTTAAATGGTTAAATAAATAAATAAATAAATAATAAAAAAATTTAAAATCTATATCCAGTAGATCCTTCTACAGAACCAACCTTAGATGTGACGACACGGTTCAAAAAACCATTCATTAAACTCATGTTAGAGCATGGGGTGGTCACATTAATGGACATGCACCAGCTAAGAGAACTTCTCAAGTTAGGGTACTATTGGCTGGATTACTATGGGGAAGAGGAGAAGGATAACATAGTGTTTGTCACTTCATCATGGAAGCTTTCTTCCACCGATATACAGACAAGTGGGCATTCCCTATAGTCGAGATGAAAGCGAGGGCCCTTATTGCGTCGGTAGAAGATAGATGGATAAGCAAGTGCCCAACTCAATTGTTGTCAAAGATGATCTGACAAGACTAAGTGAGGTTGGCCAATGACTAGTTGAACAGGCAAATGGGTTTTGATTCAATTTAGATTTATCGAATATTCAAACAAATTTCGCTGATCAACACCAGACAGAATAGTCAAGAACCAAAAAAATAAAATAAAAAATTTGACAGCCCAACCTAAAAATATCCTCCCTGTACTCCCCTGGAGAAGCCTTTTTTTTGCTGATAGACATTCAAGCGAGTACTCCGTTCTGGGGCGGTGAAGGCGGGCGGCGATCCTTTTTTTCCGTCGGTAGAAGCAGGTGTCCCACTCTCTTCTTGTCAATGGTAACCTGACAAGACTAAGTCAGGTTGGCTGATTGATTTGTTAAACTGATGAAACGATTGGATTTTTATACATTTCAGATTTTATCGATGGAAGAAGTGCGGGGATTCGATTGAACGGCAGGATTCAATCCAAAGAAGAAAAACCACTTAATTACAAACTCGAACCTAACGTGGGGACAATAACTTCGCCCTCCTGCCTTGCATGGGATCACGTGAACCCATCTGTTTCATCGATCTTGTCTTCCCATTTCGATTTCTCCACCCTTCTCCCGTCCCCTTGGATTTTAGTTCCCGAGAGAAAAAGCACAAACGCGTCAAACAGATCAGTTTTCCATGGTCGATATCTGCTGTCCCCATGTTGCCGACAACCCTTTTTCCTCTTTCTCGCTTATCTATCAAATCCCCGAACCCCACCATTTCTTTCCTATATCTCCATGTGTCTGGTGATTCAAGGCCCCCGATTCAAGGTCACCCAGAAGCTAACGAATCTCCTACGTCGGATCCCCGTTGAAACTCCCTTCATGATTGTTTATTCCTCTGTTAAGATAAAGTGGACGCCTCTTACTGGTTGCCGCTCCCCTCCAAGACACCCTCCCGTGATTCCAACGTGACAGGGTCCCCCGTCCCAACCCCTCGTCCCAGTCCAGTCCAAGTGTCGCTCGATGAACACCGTGAGATGTAGAGAGAATGTCCCCAAGGGACTCCCACACTTGGCGCCTCTTGACTGGAGCCCAGCCCCGCTTGTCTCTTCAAGTCCTTGTCGTCCGGCGGAGAACGTCGCTCCCGTCGGCCCCACCACGTAGAAGATAAGGTTCGGCGTGTCAGTCATGTCTCGCTCGCTTTCGGCTTTCTTTCCCGGGGGCCTGGGACTATGATCAGTGGCCGGCACGGTCTGGGATTCGGATTTGGGTAATCGGATCTCTACGGTCATGTCCCCAATTCGATAGGCGTTATCCGGACCCGTGCGATATCTTGATCACGACCAGGCGGGCCCGGACAGTGGCTGAACTGTCACCACAACCCTCTGCCCGGAGTGTTTCAATAAAATCCGGCGTGGTTAGTCACTCGTTAATGGCGCAAAGATTCGGAAAGTGGAAGCGGATGGTGCGGCAACAGAGAGGGAAGCTCTACATTATCAAGCTCTGCGTTTCCATGCTCGTTTGTTGGCGAGAGGAGGAATAGAAGAGAAGGGACCGGGCCACTACCCCAGTTTGATCACTCTATTTAATTTGTTCTCTTCTTTATGCATTTATTATTACTCTACTCTGTAGGAACTTTTGTCACGTCCTACTCTCTTCTCACGTGTGTAATTTTGTAATGGCCTGCATAAGTCTTCAAAGAGAACTCCACGTGGATTAATGAGTATACAGATCTTGAGTTTATTAGTCGGAAAAGAGAATTACTAAGTTTGGCTAAGTAATTTTAAGATGTAGGTTTATGGGTGTGAATTAACTGTCAAAATGTAATCGATTCTCTAATTGTAGTGGCTTTGTTCATGTACTCTTCTTAATTTCCTTCATCTATTCTATAGTTAGCACTTGTTAATTAGTTGTTAATTACGTGATCATCTCATAATTGGGTTGTGTTTGGAGTTCGGGATATGAAACTGGGAATTACCATCTATTCTGTCAAACCTGGTATTGGAATGACTGACAAGAGTGAAGAACTGCAGTGAGATCTGGATTGCCTGAAAGCAGGCTTCTCCATAAATGTTTATTTGTTTCTTTCTGTTTTTGAGTAACTGAAGATTCGTGGGTTTTCAGCTTCCCTCGTGCTTGATTTTGAGTTAGCATTACCTTAATTTTTTAATCTGTGGCAATAGAAAAAAATAGAATAAAAAAGTGTTTGATGGACGTGGGTGACAAAAAAAAATCTGCAAATCTTGGTGATTAGTTGCTGGTTTGGCGACTCTCACAGAAATGAATTTTTCCACAAGCAGAATAAAATTTCAAAGCAGGGAGAAATCTAATCTAACCCCAACGCGTATTTATTTAACGAATCTGAAGAGCAGGCAGAAAACCGATACTTCAATCTCCAGCGATTCTGCTGCAGCAATAGTCCAACCGACAAAGTAGATGATTGCCTGAGCTTCAGCAAGCGCCCTGTGTGGCGGAAGATGAAGTGGATGGCAGCTCAGTGAAGCTCCCCTTCTGTCAATCCTAGGCTTCCTATCGACCCTACAGTAACTATGTAGATATGCATATAATATATGGCGAAGAGTATGATTGCACGGAGGGAGGGAAACCAGTGAGACCCACAAAGAGGATGAAGTCGATAAGCTTCCTTTTCAACTGGGTTGGCATGCCGCATACAAGCCAGTTAGTAGGTCAGCATCTTCATCTTTACACGACGATGGAACCCCATCAGGTGAGGCTATTATTGCCGATTTTAATTACATCTCTTTGTTATGAACCATTTGTAGCCGTATCTTTCTCTCCTTCTTCTCCTTTTCCTTCTCTATAAATAGCTAATTATGTACTCTTTTAGATCGCAGTAGAAACGCTCGCCGAGCTTCAACTGAACCTACTGATCTCTCTCTTCGTTTCGTTTTTCTCTCTTTAATTCTCCTCCATCTCAGTTCCTTTCTGAAACCCGCTCGTTCCTCTGTCTTCTGTGTTGAGATGGGTGCTGCACAGTCTTTCTCGAACAGAAGCAGTAGGTTTCGTTCGTGGCAAAGGTGCTCCAGACACATGAGGCAACAGAAGGCGAGGCTGTACATTATATGGCGGTGTACTGTACTCCTGCTGTGTTGGCATGACTGAAGGTTGAAGACGGCGAGGCGGATCTCGAGCATGGAATACTCAAGAACCTATGACATGCCCACGACGAGGAAGGATTTAGAATTCGCTCTCTTTAATTCATGCCCCCGAGGCTTGAATAGTGAAATACACTTTTTACTCTCCCAGAATGCCGAGAAGACGAAGGTGCTTTTTCCGGCCAAACAAACGTCCCGGGCGGAGTCGCTAAACTTGTGTTCGGAAGTAGTACTACATTACGGATAACGATTGGACTGCTAAAGTCTGCTCTCTGTAAACTTTTTTGACATTCGATGTTGATCTAAACAGCTAGGATGTGATGTTCAGTTACAGCCACAAACATTACTACTTTGTGACCGGAAAGGATCAAAAGAAACAATCCATTCTGCCTGCAACAGTTGACCATTTTCATCTATGAGATCATATAAAAGGCGCAAATGGTAACCGCCACAAAGGAATGGACAGGGCGGATAAAAGTTTAGTGTCGGGGCGTCGTGTCTGCAATGTAGTCTGCCGGCTTTCTTGGAACTTTCCTCGGTTTCTATTTTTAAACAAAACCCTTTACTGGGTTTAGAAAATTCCTCGTTAGGTAGGCGGATCCATGTCTGTACGGAAGGTACCTGGAAGGAAGATTTCTTTCGCAGAAGATCTCATCGGTCTTTTCTGCACTTCAATCAGTAGTGGGAGGGGGTTCAAGAGGACGAGGGAAGCAGACCTGCGTAATATTATATTGATTTTTTTTGACGAAAGCCGTTCGTTGTGATCATTCAATCCAAAAAAAATCCATTTGAACCTGTACGTTTCAATTCGCAATGTTTCTTGTGTACTGAAAAGTGCATAATTTATCGTTCTTGTTCATTTTCGCTGCCTAATGCCTGTACCCGTTTGCCATCGATTTCTAGGGTTGCAATGCGTTCAAGAAAATCAAGTGCACTATAGCTTTGTTCAATTTAATTATCTCTCTAGAGTGGGAAGGGCAATCCTATATAATAATTCATTAGATTTTCTGTGTATTTCTAAATATTTGATAGGTCACCATAAAATGATCTAGTGGAAACCATTAAAATATCCATCTTATAGTAAAGCAAGAGTGGAACTCAATAGTTTGCCCAAGTAGCAACTCCTCTCGCCCCTCAGCCTCTTAAGCAAACATATGTCGAGGGAAAATTGGGAGACAAGGCTCAAGAGATAAAATTGGACTCGAAAGATGGGGAGAGGAGTTGAAGATGGGGACTTCCTCTACAACATTGCCAGTAGGGGTGGCATTGAGCCGAGCCGAGCCGAGCCTGAACATGCCTATGTTCGAACCGAGCTTAATTAAAATATTTTGAGACAAGCTTCAAGTCGAGTCTCGTCTCGAGCCTAAAATTGTTATCGAGCCCGAGCCCAAAAATTTTAACCGAGCTCGAGCGGAGCTTCGAGCCGAACTCGAGCCTCAACATACATTTAAAATTTTTCAAAAAATATATATAAAATAAATTTTATATAAAATTATACACACATTTTACATAAAATTGGGCATGGACTCTACATAAAATTAGGCATAACCTATATATATAATACATGTATAAGATTGGGCATAACCTCTTCTTAAAATTGAGCATAATCTATGTATATAATACCTGTATAAAATTTGGCATAACTTCTACTTAAAATAGGGCATAATCAATATACATAATACCTGCATAAACACTTCATAAAATTATCTATACATTCCATAAACACTCCATGAAATTGTTTATACACTCCATACAATAGTCTAAACACTCCATACACTGCATAACATTATAAATAAACTCCATACAATAATCAAACACAAAAAAATTAAATAAAATATCACTATCAATTTACAATCACCCAAATAAAAACTATAAATCCATTATAAAATTATAAACTATAGCTGTTTCTCTTAATGCTAGAAAATAATATATGTCCCTGCATGAACCAAATCTCCACCTATGACAAAAAAAAAAAAAAATAGTTATTATCAGATAAAAAAATACTCTTCCACTACTAGTTAAATTAATGTCGTTAAAAATATTAAAATTACCATGATGAGAGAAACATGAAAAATCATGTAGCTGGTAGCATTATCTCTACACTCTTCTTCTTAGGCTGTAATCATAAAACAAAATTTTAATAAATAAAACTAAAAAATATACTAAAAAATATCATAATAAAGAATTAATCAAAGAAATTCACCTTTTGATTTTTCTTTACACCGTGAAGAACCCAAACCCAATCACTGTCACAAATCAAAGCTTGAACTGTATTTGGTGCCAAGGAAGAACGATATGAGTCTATTACTCTACCACCAACACTAAATGTAGACTCTGAAGCTACTGTGGATATGGGAATTACAAGGATGTCTGCTGCCATCTTAGATAATACCCAAAATTTCATATGATTCACTTTCCACCATTCTAAAACATCAAAATTATATTGTGAAGTTTCCTCACAACTATATACACCTTCTTCAAGATAAATTTCCAATTCTGACCTTGGTGAATTAACTACATCCTTTTGTTTCATATAACTCATTGACTTTGACCAACCTGAACTTGATGAAGGCCTACGACTTGTAGAAACACCCATAGAGCTAGTACTTGAAAGAATCTCTTCATTTCTAATATCCACATTATATAAGGATACATATTCATCGTAGATCTCATATAAGGTGCGTCGAACTAAATTTATATTCATTGTAGCTTCCTCCTTAGAATATATCACTGGAAAACACATTTCGATCAACTTTAATTTGACCCTTGGATCCAAAACTAAAACAACAACCATCAATAAATTGCATTCACCCCAATACCTCTCAAATTTCTCTTTCATTCTACTAACCATTGTCCTAATGAAAACATTTTCATTTGTAGAATGAAAATCCAGAACTTCTTTTACCCTATATACCTCACTAAGGTACAAATTAGAAGTAGGGTAGTCACTTCCAAAAATTACATTAGTAACTGCATTAAAAACTTCTAGAATCTCACACACCATGTCAACCTTTTCCCATTCATCAAAACTTGGCAAACAATCATAAGTTGGTTCTCTAACTTTAAATCTAGAGAATGCATCTTTGAATTTTAATGCAGAAGACAACATGTCATAAGTGGAGTTCCAACAAGTTGGACAATCAATAACCAACTTCTTTTCACCAAGTTCTAATTGTTGTACAATTTCAGAAAAAGTATGAAGTCTAGCCTCAGACAGATTTATGAATTTGACACTTTCACGCACATTATCAATGATATCCTTAATCTGAACAAGACCATCTTGGACTAATAAGTTTAAAATATGAGCACAACAACGTACATGAAACAACTTTCCACCACACACCAAATTTTTTTTCCTTGAAAAATCTTGTTTCAAAACTCTGATACAAACATCATTATATGCAGCATTATCAACTGAAATACTAAAAATTTTATTTTTGATCTCCCACTCTTTCAAACACTTGTAAATAGCATATGCTATATCAACGCCACGACGAGGAGGAGGAACATGCACAAAACTCAGACTCGTTTTTGTAGCTTCCAATTACTGTCAATAAAATGCCCAGTAATAACCATGTATTCGATTTTTTGATTTTGGGACTTCCAAATATCCGTGGTAAAATTAATCTTGTTAATCTCTTTTAACAAAATTTTCAATTTCTTTTTCTCTGCCTCATACACCTCCATACACTCCTTCTTAATGGTCTTACGGGATATTTTCTCATAATTCATATTTGCCATCTTCATTACAAAATTAAATCTCTCCTCTTCTACTATCATGAATGGATGCTCATGCATAAGAATCCAATGAGCAATGAGTACTCTCATTTTAGCTTGATCATATTTTCCTCCAAAATCCATAAAAGGAAGTCCAGATGGACTCTGATCAACATTAGACCCCGCTCCCACTAGTTGAAAGTTTAAGGTTTTTTGTTTTCTCATTGCCACTTTTCTACTAGTGCAACGTTTCAAATGTTGACTCATATGTGTGGTCACTCCACTACTAATAACACTCAAATTGATTTTACAATGAACACACCGAGCCTTTTTTGTACCATAAAGTGATACTTCTTTGAATTCCAACCACACATGAGATTTTTTTGTCTTTTTGAAGTATGGGTAGAATCACCTTCATCCTCATTTATGGTAATTTCATCTGGGCCCACTTCTATGACAGAGGGTAGTGACTCTGGTGGAGTTGAGTAACTATTTATGGCCACACTAGAACTAGTGTTAATTATTGATGTCAATTGAGGAAGTGTTGACATTCTTACTTCGACAAAAAAACAAAATTACAAATTAAAAACATAAAGAAAAGAAAGCTATCCAAACAACAAAGATCTTACACATAATTTAAGATACTTGTCTATTCTTATAGGAAGGTACGTGACATTGTGACAATCGTGAACGACCCTTGTCTTTCAATGCAGTGGGGTCTCTTTGAGCCTGTAGCCCTGCACCCAATAGTTTCCAGTCCAATATACCGATCCTTTTTTTAAATATAAATTTAGAAACTTCTAAGAGAATGAAATAAGCACACCAACATTCTCTTCTAATATTCTGATGAAATTCAACCACAATACCTAGAAATTAACGATAAAAATGAAAAAAAAAAATTAACACTTACAGAACCTGAAAGTGTGTTCACCGTTCAGGGATATCTCCAAAAGTCTTTCCAAGAATGAAGGAGCACTGCTAAAACGAAGCGAGAGTTAGAAATTTTGTAGGGTTAGGTCGGCGACGAAAAAAAAAACAGAACATTAAATAAAAATCTTACCTCCCGTCGGACCGTCGCTTTCGTCTCGTCAGCGAGGAAGAACTTCAGACGAAGAAATCAAAGAGGAAGGATAAAAATCGATTGTAAAAAAGAGAGATAATTTACATCCGTCTATATCTAACGTATCAATTCAACAAAATATGAATATTTGACAAGGTTTAGGCATCATATATCATCCAATGAGTGAATTTAAGACATCAAGGTTCACACACAAGATCTCAATTTCCAAAAGATAGAAAAGGTACTATCAAATCACTTTTGCTAATACATCAAGCCATATAACATTTTAGAACAACAACAGATATAAGTTCAATGAGAATTAAGAAAGAAGGACAAAAACTAACATTTTTTATAATAAAGAGAAGTTGGATGCAATTAAGAAAGCTCCTGATTCCATTAACTATAATAGAGTATTATTGAATAGAATATGTTATCAACACTAACATTTTTTATTTTTTTTCAATAAAGAGAAGTTGGATGCAATTAAGAAAGCTCCTGATTCCATTAACTATAATAGAGTATTATTGAACATAATATGTTATCAACACTAACATTTTTTATTTACTTTGACAATAAAGAGAAGTTGGATGCAATTAAGAAAGCTTCTGATTCCATTAACTATAATAGAGTATTATTGAACAGAATATGTTATCAACACTCAAAATCATGAAATAAAATTCCATTGCTAAAATATATCAAGTAACAATTTGAATACCATTGTTGTTTATTTCTGAAATGTATGATAAACGTACAAAACTTTATAAGAGGTCAGACACCTAAAAATAAGAAGGCAAAAAAGAAACAAGATCCCAAAACATAAAAATATTTGAAAGTCTAGAATAATAACTTCATTTATGAAGAACATTGGAATTTGAGCAAACAAATCATTGATAACCAACTATTTTCCAAACATTATAGCACTTGAGCTTAGTAAGTCATTTTGAGATATACAAAAACATAACAAATGACAAGGTGGGGGATTTTTCTCCCCACCCTTCTTTTCCTTCTTGAATGTCGTAACTCAGTATGAAGTTTCTAGGCTCTTAGCCAGCTAGAATGCAATTGATGGCACACTCAAGCAAAAAATAAAAAAAAATGAAAAAAAAAGAATAAAATAGGTCAACCTCTAGTAAGAACAGGTATCACTGAAGCACCATTGAACTATTTGAGATGCAAACAATTGCAAGAAAAAGAGAGTATACCAAAAACTCATCTAGTGGAGGAACCTATATTACAATACCAACTGCCAGAATTTGAAAGCCCCATATAGATATTTTCCCAATTAAATTTATCAATATTCTTTTTTAAGTGTCTTTCAATTGATTGTTTGCTTGTCCAGTTTACCAATTCACCAAGCTAATTCCTTCATCAAGTCTCATAATATTTACTTCCAAACTAAAAGTCACCTGAACATTGACAACCATTTTCACCTTGACTTGTAACCTTGTTTGGACTCACTACAACATGCATATATGTATGCCTTCACAAACATTACCTCTTGTTTTACAGTCATCCCCACAGGAAACTACTGCCTCAGATAAAGTCCACAGTGAATTTTGTGACTTTTTGCATTAGAAATGGACACCCTTTGTAATATTCTTTCCATCAATCGGTATCCCTTATTAAGAGTTCCAAGGAACTATCTTTGAGTGGATATAACCATTAAGCACTTTTGAGTCAGTTAGAGGGAATGAAGAAAGATGATGGGATAACATACTAATGAAATCAACAGAATCTGGAAAATATGTGTTTAAAAAGTAGAATTTTAGAAAGAAGGCAGTAACTTGAATTGGCAAGAAGCTCAGAACAGAACCCCGTTGGAGTGTTTGCTGGTAGAGCTTTTGGCAATAAATATTGTTCTGCTAACCCACGCGAACAATATCTTCTGTAAAACAACAAAAATAATATAGCTCGAACAATTTTACTGGATGTCTTTGCTGCTTGCCTTCAAGAAGAAGAAGTTCTACACCTCAGCTGAGAAGGGGTGAAAGGAAGAGAGGCCTATACCCCATTATTAAACAAAAATGATACTTAATTTTACTTGTCATTATTTTCAAATCCTAAATATATAACCAAGCTTTAATAGAGGGGTATAGCTGTTTTTATTTGTTGATATAAAAATTTTAAATAAGCCATAATTCGCCCCTCACCCACCAAAATCACTTAAAACTAACTTTAACATTAACATTAGGATTAGAATTGTAAAGGAGATTTCCTTGAAACAGTGAAGGTTGTGCAGATGAGACTTGAAATAACATATGAGAACAAAGAGAATAATTATGACCATCTCTGTTGGAAAATCCATCCCCCAAAGCTCGTTTTCTTTAAGTTATAGAGAAAAAGGAAACATCCTTATACAATCTGTATAAAATGATCTTCCCAGTACGTTGTGACAGTGCATTTCCTTCTACCCTTGAATAAAAAACTCACCGTTTCAAAAAATCTAACAGTATCAACACTCAAAATCATGAAATAAAATTCATACCGACAGTTTTCTTCCAAGGATTTCTTCCCGAGTGTACTTTGTAAGTTCAAGAAAACTGTCAGCTGCACATATCTGCCAAAAAAAAAAAAAAAAAAAAAAACAAATCCTTTTCTTTGCTTAGGCATAATTGCATTCTAATACAGAACATTTCACTTACAGAAACAGAGTGTTTGCCGTTCGAATATCCAAAAAGACTTTCCAAGAATGAAGGAGCACTGCTGAAACGAAGCGAGAGTTAGAGATTTTGTAGGGTTAGGTCGGCGACGAAAAAAAAATAGAAGATTAAATAAAAATCTTACCTCCTTCCGTTGGACTGTTGATTTCTTCTCGTTGGCGAGGAAAAACTTTGGATGAAGAAATCGAAGAGGAAGAAGAGAAAGAAATCGCAGAGGAAGAAGAGATAGAAATCGCAGAGGAAGAAATTGAGGAATCGAAGAGGGAGAGGGAGAACGAGGGATTTGAAGACCAAATCCCCCATTTCCCCTGAATACCTGCCGACGGACAACGATTTCCGCAAGAAATCATGCTGAAACAGCAGAGTGAAGTATGGGTTTCGCAGGTGGCAAGACGAAACGAATAGACAATTTCCCAAAAAAATGCCAAATCCCCTGATCCCCGAATCGCTCGTTAGATTAACGAGTCAGCTCGCGAGCCGAGAGCCGAACCTGGCTCTGCTTGAGCTCGACTCATTAATTTAAACGAGACCATTTCTGAGTTCGAGCTCGGCTCGAGCTCAAAATATAACGAATCGAACTGACCCGAAACAGAGCCGAACTCGAGCGGCTCGCGAGCCGGCTCAGTTTGAAGCCACCCTTAACTGCCAGAGTTGCCCAAGAATCTCCGAATGCGGTGGGGAGAGGGTGTCGGGGCATGTCAGTAGTGGATACCTTCACTGATTTGCCAGTTCTCATCTCACTCTCTTTCTTCTTCTTTTCCTTCCAAACTTTGTTCTCAACTGAGTAGCTCCATTCTCCTTTTTTGATTGATTGAGTAACGATGTTAGACTTTAGGGTTTGTTTGGAACCCCTAGACAAGAGAAGAAAAGAGAAGAAAATGAGAATTTGACCATTATTATTTCAAAAAATAGTTAGTGAAAATGAGATAATGATCAAATTCTCTTCTTCACTAACTATTTTGGGAATAAAAATGGTCAAATTTTTATTTTCTTTCCTTTTCCATGGGGTTCCAAACAGACCCAGTAACTTTGCTTTTGGGTCATTACTCTATTTTCTGGTCTTCTCTATTGCCTATCTCTTATTTTGAGATAGAGTTCAAAGGTTAAGATAAAAATATCTCAATGATTGATATATAGTGACAAGTGGAAAGTGTAGTAAATAAAATCAGAATAAAATTGGAAGCTTGATCACACATGCTATATCTTAATGTGTTAAAATAAATGGTTTATTTTAATTCAAAATTCTGCCTTTAATGGACTTCACCATTTTGGTCTTCTTTAAACCGATTATTTTCTTTTCCAATGAACAACTCTCCATCACAAAAAAAGTCGATAGTGAATAGTATTTTATCATAAAATTGGTACCTTAAGTTGTTGGTCATTGATGCTTAGCCCTAAAATCCAACCTCTATAATGCCAAATATAAATTAGGGAGCATAAGGCATAATTAAATATATTAAAAATAATAAAAATCTTATTCTAAGACAATACAAAATCCTTCAAATAGTAACTCATTACATGATATGTCTTTATACTCTTAATAATTCTGAATCATTTCTTATTTCTCTTTTTTTGTTCTACCACATTCTATTTGTTCTTGGAGGATCTAGTCTCCTACTAACACATTATATCTTTCTTATAATAATTATGTTATTCAATTCTACCAAAGTGAGAATCCATTCTCCGTTGTGCTTAAGGGCTTCCAATTTTGTTACTTTATTTCTTGGACATGCCAATGAGGTCAAGATGTAATTTGGAATTCCATCTAAGGTGGTCTTAATTAGTGTGGATCGACCTGCTTGAAATAGAAGTTGAGTCCAACCTTCTTTGACACCTCTCTATAACCAGATGCCATAACTGCTTGAGTTAGGAGTGCATTTAGTGTAGTGTTGATTGGCTGCAGTAAGATTTGTTTGAATGACAATTTGATATAACACCCAAAAGAATAGTTTGACATACAAAATCAGGTACCATAGTGGGTGCTTGAACACTCAATTCTCCTAAGCCATTTAAGAAGGGTTTGGATATGTTGTTGTATTTGTAACGATTGAGAGTCAATCATACCACTTTGTTACCCATTTTGAGAAAACCATGGTTATTCAGATGTAGTTATGAAATATAAAGCCCTACAAATAGAAAATATTTGGGAAGGAACTGTTGCAAATGCTAGAAAGTTCATGGTAAATTTTCTATGTTACAAATTGATCTTTGTACAAGATGTTGTAGAAAGCCAAAAAAATGCCCTTATTGTGTTACAAAGAAATGTACTAAAAATGAACTCCAAGGTAAATGTTAAATCTCTAAGTTGGTTTAATTATGTTTTAGTTATTTTCTTAAACTTTCTAGATATTTTTTTTGGGTGGATAATAGGGTAGTCAAACCTTTAGAAATCTTTGATATTGGTGAATGAAGTTGGAGATTTGGGCTCTTCCCTATTTCCCCTTCTCTTCATGAACTATTTTTGGGTTTCTCATGCCAACTATTTTCTATGAGGTAAATACCCACTCCTCTCATCCCATTTCCTCTCTGGTGATTCTGAACTCTCTTCATTTTCTAGTTGAGTCTTCATTTTTGCTTTCTCTTCTTATTCTATTTAAAATTTCTCTTACTATAGATTTCATGTTTATTGGTTCAATACATGCTTAAAGTATATATATAGATCTAGTTCTCATTGTAGGATTGGATTAGATAGAAGAAGCAGAAGGACATGATAGATTGGACTTGGTTCTTCCTGGACAACAACAAAGTTTGATTGTCCCTGTTGCCAAAGATGCAAAGTTGTCCATATTTAACATTTATTGTTCATTTCAAATTTCTTTGATCTGCTTTTCAATACTATAAAACATAATATAATATTTAAGTGAATAAACTATTCCTGTTCTACATCATGTTGAGATGCAACTCATATCTGGGTTACTTTACAAAGTCAGAAGGTCCTGATACACGTGATATAGTAAATATGGTATATGTAGTTGGGCAAGAAAAGAGTCAAATGACCATGTATCCTCACCTTTCTTTTGTTGGCTTAAGTGGCTTCTCAAAAAGTGGTAAATTAAGATTCTAAATTAAAATTTAATGCACATGGAGTGATAAAATAAAATATGATAAATAATTAATAACCACACACCTCAAGAAGACAATGAGTTTTTGTGCTTGATGTTTCCCTAAAGGTAGTCACCGCCCAAGAACCCTTGCTCTGAAAAATTCGACTAATATGCTATAGTAGTTAAAAACTAAAAAGATATTTCATGCTCTCTTTAAGCCAAGTGTAATCCTCAATGACACAAATTGATCTCTCCTTTAAAAATTCAATACAAACTAGATTCCAGCTCTTGTTGGCACTTATTTTCTAGATTTTAAGCTCTAGAATGCCAAACAGTTCTAGCTTTAAGGTACTAGAAAACCTCTAACAAAGGAAGTTACAATGCAAGAATGTAAAATCGAACTTACGACTTTCTGCTGGAGAGATCCCTTCTCTTATTGAGATCCAAGCCTCTAAATATTTAAGCATGTGAACCGAAAGTAGAAGAACTTAATGGAACTTTGAATGTATGGAATGTGAAGAAAGATTGGAAGATTTGAGCAAATTTGGAGTTCTCTTTAAAAAGGTAAAATCAAAATTTAAAGCACAAAAATATTTTCCCAGAGGTTTGAAAGAGATAAAATATTTTTCAAGGTAATGTTTTCTCTCTTTCTCTTTAAAGTACTTTTGGAAGGGAATTTGCAAGATAAAGATTTGTGGCTTCAGGATATGCCAATTAATGCTTACTTGCTTCTTTACTCACGGTTTGGCGGGGCATTTATAGTTTCTCCAACTCAAACTAGCCATTATTTGCTTGTTTGTAAAAATCAAACCGTAGATTGATTGATCACTAGTAAATGACTGATCGATCAATTGATCACAACGACAACTTTTTTGTCATACAATGACTTACTGATCGATGGATTGATCGATCAAAATGTTACCGTTCATCCAAAAAAGTTAAGTTGATCGATCGTTGCTAGCGGTTGATCGATCAACCGAGATTCCTTCTGGTTGTACATTACAAGTATGATCGATCACTACCAGTGGTTGATTGATCAATCGAGATTCCTCTGGCTGTGCATTACAAATATGATCGATCAGTGTATTTTTATTTGATTGATCAATCGAGATTCCTCTGGCTGTGCATTACAAATATGATCGATCAGTGTATTTTTATTTGATCGATCATGCTTAAAGTCCCTTACTGGCAAGGTTTTAACTGATCGATCATGCTTGAAGTAACCTATTTTTTTCCATTTTCTTTATGATTACTCTTTTTTTTTTATCTACCATATTTGTCCATTCATTAGCTTGCAGGGATAAACATTTTAAGAGGATCATCCACGCCCAAGTATTCTACCAGAAATTTGAGTTGCTTTGTGATATTAAAATTCAGCTATTATTGGTTGATAATGTCTTTGGAGAAATTCCAATGCCTTTTTAATGGTGAGTTATTTTTTTTAAAAGTTGGTTAATAAGTAACGTTTTCGGCCAAAGTGCTTTGTTCTAAAAAACTTTGCCCAAAGAAATTTACAAGTGCTAAATGAGCTTTGCTCGTGATGCAATCTGCATATGTCAAAAAAAAATGTCAAATGCGCTATGGGTTTTGCACTGTCGTTTTCTTGTTGGGTTTCCAAATGCATTGAACCTCCCAATTGAATTCATCGTCACATTCATAATGAGAAACTTGACAGTGCCCTATCGCTTGGTTAGATAAGATAGGTCCAACCTAGAACTCAAACAACCTTATCTTGATATATAAGCACACACTTCTTCATCTACAATAGCTAGCTCTTTTGGTCCTAGCCTAGCCTACACTACACCCTTGTTTGAAACGAGACTTTTCATCCACTCCAGGAATGGAAGCAAATGTTATATTGTTTGTTGAGTACTGTGGAGTCTAGTCCACACCGCTCGAGCAGGACATGGAGGGTGTTTTTGTTATGGACTCCATAGCATCACGAGTTATCCATAGGCATAGGAATTAAATTATGTCAATTTACTTTTCATGTAATTTCAATTCGGTTTGGTTTACTTTATTTGGTTTGGTTTACTTTGGGTTGGTTCAGTGTAATGTGGCGTGAACCACTTGACCTAATGGGTCATCTTTGTATTTTCGTCCTCAACCCTATTTAGGGGAACGTGAAGGAAAAAAGAGGCAAGTATTGAGAAAATTATATTTTACAGGTCTGATTCTCCCTTAGAGGTCAAGGTCAGATCCTCCCTTTGAGGTCCAAGGTTGAGCTTCCTCCAAAGCTTCTTCATTCTAAATTGAGTTCCACCATTACTCGTTCAAGAAACAAGGGTTCTCTTCCAACGTCAAGATCATCCATGGAGGGAAGAGAGGAAAGAAGGGTGACCCGATCCATGACAAGGTAAGAACCTAACATCTTGGTATCAGAGCTAGCGCTCGGTCGTGAGTTCGAATCCCGGCAACGACGCAGAAGCTGGATTTAAATACTGGTAGGTCGCGCCGCTGTTGCGATGCTGCGGTTGGGCCAGTGTCGCTGCGTTGCGCGCAAAGGCTGGATTAAAATACTGGTAGGTCGCGCCGCTGTTGTGATGCTGCGGTTGGGCCAGTGTCGTTGCGTTGCCGTGGTCTTCGGCTCGTGAAGGTGGGGTGTGATGTTATGGTCCTGGGGTTAAGTACCTATGTCTTTCGCTCCTAACAGGCCAGTCTTTTGGGTAGTATTGGCTAGGTGCTTAACAAATTAGTATCGGAGCTGAGGTTCGGGTCTGAGGGAAAATGATGGCTGGAGACGAAGTGACGATATCGGGGATCGAGAAATTCGATTACAAGTGATTTTGGAAAGGTGTACCTGGCTGATGGAGAGGCTTTGAACATGGTAGGGACGGGAGATATTGACATTGCACTCCCTAACAAGAACAAATGGACCTTGCAAAAGGTCAGACACATTCTTGAGTTGAAGAAGAACCTCATTTCTGATGGGCAGCTTGATGATTGTGGCCATTCAGTGGTGTTCTCAAATAGCACCTGGAAAGTCACCAAAGGGGCTTCCGTACTTGCTCGGGGTAAGAAAACTGGTACACTCTATTTGACTACTGGTTTGAATAATACTATTGCTACTACCATTGCAGAAAGCACAACAAATTTGTGGCATTTCAGGCTTGGCCATATGAGTCAGAAGGTCATTAAAGAACTTTTGTCCAGAGACAAGCTACCAGAACTGAAATCAGTTGATCTCAGTATGTGTGAGTGTTGCATTATGGGTAAACAAAAGAAGGTCAGTTTCTTGAAAAGTGGCAGAACACTGAAGATAGAAAAAATGCACCTTGTGCACACAGATGTGTGGGGACCTTCCCCAGTGGCATCCCTTGGAGGTTATTGTTAATATATCACGTTTATTGATGATCATAGCAGGACGGTATGTGTTTATTTTTTGAAGCATAAATCTGAAGTGTTTAATGTGTTCAAAATTTGGAAGGCCATAGTTGAGATAGAGACAGGCTTGAAACTGAAATGTTTGAGGTCTGATAATGGTGATGAGTATATTGATGGCAGGTTCAAGGAGTATTGTGCAACTCTGGGTATCAGAATGGAGAAGACCATTCCTGGGACACCACAACAAAATGGAGTAGTTGAACGTATGAACAGAACCATATATGAGCGTGCTAGAAGCATGAGGCTGCACGCTGGATTACCACCTACTTTCTGGCAGATGTAGTCAGTATTGTAGTCTACTTGATAAACAAAGGGCCATAAGTTCCGTTGGATTTTGGATTGCCTGAGGAGGCCTAGAGCGGGAAAGAGGTCAAATTTTCTCACCTAAAACTTTTGGTTGTCTTTCTTATGTTCTTGTTGATTCTGATGCTTGTAGTAAACTTGCAGCTAAGTCAAAGAAATGTTATTTCATTGCCTATGGAGACGAGACATTTGGCTATCATTTCTGGGATAATCATGGTCAGAAGATTATAAGAAGCAGGAATGTAATTTTCAATGAGAATATTGTGTACAAGGACAAGTCCAATACAGTTGCTGAAGTAGCTCCTCAAGAGTCCGAGTTTGTGAGATTGGATGACCTACCAGAGGCCACAGTGGAGTGCAGAGATGTGAGTGACAGGGAGAGTTGGTCTAGTGCACCCATTCCTATTATTCTGCAGTCAGATCCAGAGTCGTCCACTACTGCAGCTGCAGTTCGCAGGTCAATTAGGACTATTCGGCCTCCATAGCGTTTTTCACCTACTTTGAATTATATTCTGTTGACAGATGGTAGAGAACCGTAGAGTTATGAAGAAACCTTGCGAGATGAAAATTCTAGCAAGTGGGAGCTGGCCATGAAAGATGAGATAGATTCCCTGTTAGGGAATCAGACATGGGAGTTGATAGAACTTCCGCTAGGGAAGAAGGCATTGCACAACAAGTGAGTGTACCGAGTGAAAACTGAGCAAGATGGCAGTAAGAGGTACAATGCTAGACTTGTTGTAAAAGGCTTCTAGTAGAAGCAGGGTATTGATTACTCTGAGATTTTCTCTTTTGTGGTGAAGATCACAACCATCAGGTTAGTACTGTTCATGGTTGCTACTGAAGATTTATTTCTTGCTTAGTTAGAAGTGAAGACAACCTTTCTTCATGGAGACCTTGAAGAAGACATCTACATGCACCAACCTGTGGGGTTTGTAGTACAGGGAAAGTAAGATTCAGTTTGCAGACAGAAGAAGAGCTTGTATGGCCTAAGCAAGCTCCTAGATAGTCGTACATGAAATTTGACAGCTTTATGTGCAGTGCAAGGTACACCAGATGTTAGGCAGATCATTGTTGCTATGTCAGGCATTTTGAAAATTCTTACATTATTTTGTTGTTGTATATGGATGACATGCTTGTTGCAGGGGCTAGTATTGATGAGATCAATAATCTAAAGAAACAGATGTCAGAGCACTTTGCAATGAAGGATTTGGGAGTTGCGATGCAAATCCTTGGTATGAGAATTGTCAGAGACAGAGTTAGAGGCACGTTGAGACTCTCGCAGGCTGAGTATGTGAAAAAGGTACTCAGCAAGTTCAATATGGACAAGGCCAAACCAGTTGGCCCACCCTTGGTCAGTCACTTCAGACTCAGCAAGGATCAGTCACCCAAGTCAGAGGAGGAACAAGATTACATGAGTAAGGTTCCTTATGCCTCAGCCATTGGGTCACTTATGTATGTTATGGGTTGCATGGTTTGCACTAGACCGGATATTGCCCATGCAGTGGGAGTTGTGAGTAGAAACATGAGTAACCCAGGAAAACAACATTGGGAAGCAGTGAAGTGGATTCTGAGGTATCTAAAAGGCTCCTCAGAAACGTGCTTGTGTTTATCAGGAGAGAGCTTAGAGGTGAGGGGTTATGTTGATGCTGGTTTAGCTGGAGATATTGATAGCAGAAAAAGTACCACAGGGTTTGTTTACACTTTGGGCGGTACTACAGTTTCATGGGGTTTTAATCTACAGAAAACAGTTTCATTGTCTACTATAGAAGCCGAGTACATTGCAGTATCAGAAGCTGCAAAGGAGATGATCTGGCTACAGGGTTTCTTGAGGGTTTGAGTAGAATAAATGTTGCTTAAGTTTATAGAATTTCATGTTTCTGTTTAATTATGCATGAATAGATGGATATGGAGGAAACGTGACTAAAATTGAAGGTTGAGTAGATTAAATGTCGTTCAAGTTTATGGGATTTCATGTTCTTATTTGATTTATGCATGATTAGTTGGGTATAGAGGAAAAGTTATTAAAATTGAGGGTTTGAAATAGATTGAAGTTAGTTAAGTTCTAAACTTTAATGTCAATTTAATTTAGACACGGTTACTTGGATATGGAGGATGTGCTGCTGAAATTGAGGATCTAAGTTAGATTAAAGATTGTTTAAGTTCCTCAAGCTTCATATTTCAATTCGATTTATGTATGGTTAGTTGGATATCGAGTTAGGATTGCTGAAATCAAGAGTTCGAAATTGGTTTAGGATTGTTTAAGTTTCAAAAATAAATAAATCATGTTTGTTCATTTTAGGCATATGTAGGTGTATGTCGAAATTGAACCTCTAAAGTCAATGGTCTGATTTTAGATTAGGGTTAGTTAGGTTCTAAAACTCATACTTCATTTGTTTCGAGTAGGATTATAAGTATATCAGATTTGATTACTGAAATTGATAGTTCTGATTTAAACTTATAATGGTTGAACTCTATGAATCTGTGCTTCGTTCTAGGTAAGTATGAGTAGTAGTGTAATGGTAGGGTTTTGAAAGTCTTACAAGGTAATGAGTCGGAGAATTCATCAAAAACATTAAAGCAGTAAGCTGCAAAGCAAAACTTTTTAGATAACAACCTTTTTAGAATGAGACTAGAAATTTTGTTGACATAGGTAGTGGGTGTTACGGTGCAAGAGTTCCTTTTAGTTTCAAAATCTTTGAAGGGTGTTTATCACTTAAAAATTGATGTCTCAGCCATAATGATAGTCAATCAAGTTCTGTTGTGGACTTTCTTATTGACAACCAAAAACGAACCATCTATGGACTTCAAGGCAAATCGAATGCTAAAGAATATTAGGGTGGAGATTTTTTTTTTATAAGTACCAAGTATAAGATTGTGGGATTGAGCGAACAACCCTACAATGAGTAATTACAAGTTCTTGTTTTAATTTACTTTTACATTATGTTCTTCCCTTTCTGTTAGCTACTTTCTTCATTCATATATAAGCATACTTGAGACTTGGTTTTTCAATTGTGTAAAATTATTATTTGTGCACAATTTTTAAATTTAGGTATCTAGTTTATTATTATTAATGACTACAAATTTATTTTAAAGGAGAGAAATGAGAATGGGCATGGTGAGCCAATAACTCGTGACATCACTATATATGATTATGTTCCAAATGTTAAGGGTATGCAGGTACAATTTTTTGCCAATTTGTGTTGTATTAATGTGGTGGAGCCTAAGAAGTCAACTTATATCCTAATTGAGTTTTGCTTCGTAGTTTCCTTGCAACCTTATACAAATGCGTTGACGGTATTCCAAAGGTTTTTCCCTGATTGAAAAATCTTAGCAAAAGTCACAACAAGGAATGCAAGTTCTAGGAGATTAGGATTGGAGTCCTAATGAATTAGTCTATATGTCTTCTTAAATAACTAGAAACATTTAGTCATATTGAAATACAATTATGAGTCAATTAGTGAATTTTTAAGCAATAATAGTGGATAAAACATTCGGGGCTTGGACTAAGAGTCTTATGATAGACTCAAGTGGACGGCCATAGATGACCTTAGTTTTAAGAGTGTGGAACAAAGAACTTCTTTTAAAAACTAATCACAAGATTTGGGCCCTTGGCATATGGGATTTTTCATATGCTCATAAAATAATTGTGCATCAATTGCAATGGGGAATCTGGGCATCAGCTTGAATGACCAGAAGAGGAAAAATATTGTACCCATCTGCGTAGAGGACTTTGGACCTCAATTGGATGACTAGGAGAGGAAAAATATTTGTCTCTCATCAGTAGTGAGGAGTTTGGGCCTCTCCTAGTTGGAGATTATATGAACCTTGTTAGGATACTAACAACATGATGCAAATTTTTGGGATGTCAAGTGGTGAATCAAGACCTATTTTGGGACATTGATTGAGGGATATAGACTAACCAATATTATGTTAATGGACTTATTTAGTCCAGCTTTGGAAAATACTTTGCCCCATCTACAATGATGAATTGGGACCAGGAATAAGAATCTTGTTGGGAAATCAATAAGGGTATGTATATGTCAGTACAACAACTACTACACGAGGAATAATGACCTCATTGTGTATATGGGTAGAACAACTAGTACACGAGGAATAAGGACCTTATTGGGAAACTAATAAGGGTATGTGTGTGTGAGTAGAACAATTACTACATGAGGAATAAAGACCTTATTTGGAAACCATGTGTGAGTAGAACAACTACTACATGAGAAAACAAGGACTTTGTTGGAGACCAATAAGAGTTTATAAGTATGAGAAGAATAACTACTATATGAAAAATAATGACCTTACTTGAGAACTCAATATAGATATAAATAATTGAACTCAATAATTAGTGACTAGGAGTAGAACTTATTGAACTCGTTCACACATGTATTGATTCATTTCCAAAAGACGAGGGGATAGACTGAATACTACCAACTATTAGTGCTAGGAGAGCCTCCTTTAGGCAAAAATTGGTAGGCATGGCAAAATGTGCTGTTTTTTTGCATGACACGCTCCTAGAACAATCGAGCACACGATTTTACATAAATAAAATGACATGAATTCCCCTAATAACATTTTTCTAACAAAGAAACTTCATCAGCCCGAGATGATGCCATGCGGCCTCAAGCAAGTATTGAAAAGTACAGTTCATTGAATTGCAAATTACACAAAAATAGCTTAAGCAGGCCTCAATGTCGAAGAAGTAGCTGAAGAACCCATAATTGGTCACATAAAAAACAAATAAACAAAAAAGCGATTGAAGGCAGCTGTACATGAAACGTAAGGTCCTCAGGCTGAAATCCCTTCACCAGAAACAACATCCCTCTAACTGAACTCATATTTCCTCAAACAAATACCACTCTTCATCTGTGGAAGTTCTTCTGATTCCTGTGTCCCTTTCTTTTTTGCTGCCATTCAATTCCACCGAGTTTACCGCGTGTTCGCTATTAGAAAGCTCTATGCTTGTTTTTCCTAAGGTTTCAGATGACTTGGACAGCTCAGGTGTGATGTGATGTTTTAATAATGCTCTACTCATCTGCCTCGATGATAATCCTTCGCCGATAGGCAAACGACTATCAACCTTTTTTTCCAGCATTTTGACATCCTCACAGATGACAGCTATTTCTCCCCTGCAAAGCCAAAATAAGAAAAATCATTACCTCACTATATTCGTTGAGAAAAAAAGTGAAGAGAAAACTTACTGCAACATATCAACAACTCGACCACGATCAACCAAAAAATCTCGCAACTGCAGCATTCAACCAAGTTAATCAGAGGTTTTACTGGAGCTTGATACAAAAGACATTCCTCAAAGGAATAGTTTAAGTACTTTAATTTTAAAATTGGCAAATATAAAGTCAGTACCTTAGCATTTTCCTCAGCTTCTTCCTGTATCTTCTTTGATTCTTGAACCACTATATCCATTAAAAGTTCTTGCTCAATAAGAGCCTTGCGAGCAGATTCTTCTTTCTGTAACTTCTCTTGTTCTGCTGTCGCTTTTAATGCTTCAGCCTCTGCTAATCTTGTGTTCAGATTTTCACGAATCTGAAATTTATAAATAAAACTAGGACTCGTATTAATCATGTGTACCAGATGTCAAATTTGCAGAGGAAATGGGAAGCCAAAGAGATGCTGAGAAAACTCAACGTAGAAACAATGGAGTTCCATTCCAATTGTGCACATAATTAAATAAAAAATGAACTGCCGACTGAAAGTATGACATCCAAGTTCCAAAGTATGTAAAAAATATACTGGGTTAATTATTTTTTACATGCATTATACAAAATATGTTGCTAATTAATTCTGTTCACCTTCTTCAAAAATTTGAAAACAAAACATACTGATCTACCAATTAAGAGCACACCATGTGACTTGTTGGAGTCGCAGAACCTTAATAAAAAGTACTATTGGGTTAAGATCCACATTGAAAAGTGTTAAGAGAAACAATTGGGCTATAAGGTTGAACAATATGCTGCCTAAGTCGCTAGTAATTTTAGGATGGAACCTTAATAAAAAGTACTATTGGGTTAAGATACACATTGAAAAGTGTTAAGAGAAACAATTGGGCTATAAGGTTGAACAATATGCTGCCTATGTCGCTAGTAATTTTGGGATAGAACCGGACTCAACACAATAGTGGTATCATAGTAGGTTGTGGTGGACCAAGACTCGGTGTGTGCTCCCTAGGTTTTTGTATTGTGTGGAATCCATGAGGTTAGAACCAAATTGATTATGTATTTAGGACACGTCACAAGCCCGTTATACATTGGCCTGGACGTGAGGGAGAACGTTGAGTGGACAAAATCTCACAATGAGAATTGTTAAGAAAAAATATTTTAATTATAATTTTGAGCAATAGACCTCTTAAGTAGCTAGTAATTTTGGAATGAAACCGGGCTCATTTTGGTTAGTCTATTGGGTTGAACCTAATTCCATCCCAAAATGACTAGCTACTTAGGAGGCCTATTGTTCAACCTTATAGCCTAATCATTTTTCTTAACACTTCTCAATGTGGAATATTTTTCCACTCAACATCCCCCCTCATGTCCAAGCTTACACAAAGTGGGCCTGCAACATGTCCACAACACAAAAACAACATAGCTCACACCTCATGGAACCCACAAAACACAAATAACCCCAGGAGTACACACTAAGCCTCGGTCCATGCACACCACTTACTCTGATACCACTGTTGGATTGAACCCGTTCTGCACCAACATGACTAGTCATTTAGGAGGCCTATTGTTCAACACTTCTCAATATGGGACTTTTTCCCACTCAACAAGTACATTACTATGACTTGTTTCCATATAAAAACAGTCAGTTTCCTAGATGATGTAGTTTACACTCAAATCTTTCTCTTGAGCAACACTTCTTACAAACCCTCAAATTTTCTTAACACTTCTCGATATGGGACTTTTTCCCACCCAACAAGTACATTACTATGACTTATTTCCATATAAAAATAATGGGTTTCCTAGATGATGCAGTTTACACTCAAATCTTTCTCATGAGCAACTCGTTTTTACAAACTCTACCAAAAATTTTACTCTAACCACCATAAGAAGTTTGCCACAACCTAACCTCTCAAAAATAAAAGTAAATTGCACAACATTTGTGTGGCAGAACAATTGGAACCTACCACAAAGATTAATTCCTCTTTTCACAATTTCGATATAGACCAACCAAGTCTTTGTCCAAAAAATGAGAAATACATAGTTCTAATGAACAATGGTTCCATGAAAATACCAAATATCATTTATCTATGCTGAGAAGTTGCAAGCCATTGAAGAAAGGGACCCATTATTTCAGATTTTATAATATTCAAGGACCACAAAACGAGAAGAAAAACCATCCACTTCCTCATTTTATTTTCAGACCAGATTCAACATTCTAGAAACAAATTTGCCAATCTAAGAAGGGAGAGCTGAAATGCAGAATTTCGCACCTCATTGATAATCGAGAGAGATCTATCCCGTTTATCTGACAAAATGAGCAAACGAGACCTAAGTTCTCTTGTCTCTGTAGCTAAGATGGATTTCTCTCCATACACTTCACCAGCATGCTGCCAAAACAAGTGCAACATCAAATTATCTTTCTTTGCCACATATTCAGACATGAATTATAAAAGACATGAATTATAAAAGACCAACAGAAACACAAACCATGTCATTTGCTTGTTTAGCGTGTTGCAGCAAATTTTTAAGTTCATCCACCTTAGCAAAAATGTCAAGACCAACCTCAGAAGCTTCAACTTTGGCTTCATTAGCAGCTTTCTCTTGAAGCTCTACTTCCCTCATCATGTTCATCATTACCTCCATTTCAGAAGATAAGATTTTCTGTATCCAGAATCAAGTATAACAAAAATTAGACAGCTCAACACAATCACACTGAAAAACTCCCATTGAATATCAAGAGACATTACTTTGTACTCTTTAGCCTCAGTGATGAACTCTTCAAGCAAGTCAATACTGATCATTTGACCAGAATGACTGGTACTGAGACTTTCATTGCCAACTTGAACCATTTCTGCATCAAATATTGACTCCTCCATATCATTTTTCCAAGCTTTGGACCCTGACTCTTTACAATTATCGGAAACAGCACTGGCATGAATTTCTTCCACTGGATGACACACCATAGGAATAGTCATTGCTTCCTCAACTGGTAATGGAATTTGTCGAACTGCAGGTGACAGACTTTCCTCAATTGATGATTCCAAAGGCTCAATTTGAGGAAATGAAGTGTCAGGATCTTTGCCATCATCTACTGTTTGTCCATGTAAGTTGTGGCCATCTGCAGCAACTAAATGTTCATCTGTTACAGAGCCTGCAGCTGCATCCTTGTAGGATCCAGGATCTTGATGCTCTTCTAGAGAAACAACTTCTCCGTTCCCAGTTTTTATATATAATTGGTCCTCATAAAAACCTCCACGAGCACATGAAACTGAACTAATTGCAGAATCCTCATGACTTCCAGCATGGGCATTTGAATGTGAACTAGTTTCTCCACTTGGGCACCTCAATCCCAAAGGTGGATCCTCATGTGCTCGCGTATGTAGAGCAGAATGATCCAGTGATAGGTCTAACTTCTCTGATTCAACATGACATCCGGGCATTCTCCCATCAGCTGAAAAAGCATTACAGAAAATAAGATCAAGAAAAGGTACTCTTCACTAGAGCAAAGTTAACAGTCATTACCAGCTTCTGAAGAGATGTGACCAACTTCTTGACCACCAGGACTGCAAGCTGCTTCATCTTGTGGTTTCTCCAAACCCGGGAGTACCTCAGAGAGAATAAACTCCACTGCTCCATCAACATTATTACTATGTTCAATTGCTACCACCTTCAGTATACGAAGATCAACCTGCAGGAGTTAAGAAAGAAACTTAAGTTGAAAGGAGTAGAAAATAGATCAAAAGAACATTCTCATGATGCTATTCATGAGATCCAAAGACATAGGTTTGAAAGCTTTCAATTTTTTTCTTTGAATAGAAAGATGGAAGGCAATTTTTTATCATGCCAGGTATTGGTTTCATTTAAGATCTTGTAAGGCCAGCTAGGGATATAAACGATATCTAAATGGAACAGAATAAGGCAAATAAATCATCTTACCTGATTATTTAATACCTTATTCCATATACCATTTAGTTACTAGTTCATCGAATGATAGAACAGACAACCAGCTAAATAAATGGAATAATAGCATATATTACTTAAGAATCTATAAAATCATAGAAATTATAAGAAATACATAAGTAATGTACACAAAAGTCTAAAAATAATATCATTCAAATGGATAAAAAAACTATTAAAATAGTATTAGAAAATGCTTAGTGGAATCATTTAATATCAACAACATACATTTACTCAAACAAAATATTACTGAATTACCCTTATATATAACTGGGTAATCGGTTAATCAGGTGTGGAATAGCACATACCCATTTCTGTTCCATTTAGTAAACAGTAAATAAGTAATCAGGTAAATAGGTAAGTGAACAAAATTGACTCCCGGAGGGCTAGCTCCACTAAGATTTCTTAAAGATATAAGAACAACTCATAAGTCCTCATATAGGTCTAGTACATTGCATATGCATACTCCTCAAGTAAGTCATAAGTCCTCGTATAGGTCTAGTGCATGTCATATGCATTCTCTATAGATTTTTTCCTATTTCTTTTCAATGAATGGGAGCTAGATATACATGCTCAACTCAAGTATCTCAAACGAAATTCTACAAAAGTGGTTGGTTGAAACTCAGGTCTAAAATTAAAGAAAGAAAAACTCGAGTCTTCTTATTCAGAATTCCAGGAAAAGAATGAGGTAAATCCCATTTACAAATACCAAGTTAAAATTGTCAACAAACTATAACATGAATATAAACATTCGAGAACACCAAGTTAAAATAGTCAGCAGACTACAACATGGGCATACCCATTTAAGAATACCAAGTGAAAATATTCAGCAAACTATAATGCCGACATAACCATTCATGAATACCAAGTTAAAGTAGTTAGCTAACTACAACATGAACACAAGGGATATAAATGTGTGCCTTGATATATTAAAAATTTGTTATATTCCCCAACTAGTACCAAAGACGAAAATAACAAAGATAGAAATGAGTCAAAGCTGGCAATTAACAAATGCCATTGAGGAAAAAAATCCAGAAACGGCAACTTTGGATAAGTTTTTGTTCTCCTTTATTTCATTGAGAAAATGGACATGACTTGCTTCAACCTCAAAGCCCTGGCAGCGGCCTACAAATATTCCTTAATTTGACAACTTCAGAACAATATTAATTGAGCAAGGACATATCAAAAGAGCAAGGACATATCAAAAGCAGCAAGGGAAGTTACACTTTCATTGTTCTAAATATTGGTTAAATAAAAAACCCTGCAGACACTCCAAACACCTGTGAGACTTAAACAGGACCTCAACTAAGAAGCTACTAATATGGCCACAGAACCAACCATACATCACAGGAGAAAGAGAAGAAAAGTAGTCTATTATTGATCAAGAAGTGATGGAGTACATCCATTAAGCTGTATGTGAGACAAGTAATAAGAGCTTCTTCACTAAGACACACATTAGAGTCTCTCGCCAGTAACCTGTATGTGTGATGGGCCTTTCCACATACCATGTGGGGAAAAAAAGAAATCTTTTTTAAGGAATCTAAGGTAGTTTTGCCATTTTTCAGCTAAATATTGAGTTAGCTAACCAAGAAATAAGATAATAGGATCATATTAATATGAAAGTCAACCAAATTATGGTTTGCCACAACAAAACAGTTGGTGCTTCAAAATCAGAACCTCACAAAAAAATCTTACAATTTCTGTGATATGTTTCAGTTCATAGTCAGGGATGAGAAATTGAATATGTTTCAGAGACACAAGGACAAGGCATTTTGAAGTTTAAAACACTAATAGTCCATTGAGCTTTGCAGGAGAGACACTGCAGGTTCAGAAGGTCCAAGTGAAGAAAATGGTTGACAAAGTGAATACGAGTTTTGAGAAATAATATGAACTATCAAAGAAGTTTAAAATGTTACTTTCAGTCATTCTTTAGAGATCATCACAAGCTAAGAACATGTCAAGCAGTGAAAGTTTGCCGGGTGAGGTTTGTTCTTCTTATACAAGGAAGGCCACTGCCCAAAGACAATAGTTTGAACTGACGATTCGCACTTTCTCACTCAAACACAAATACAGGAAGCGTAACAGAAGAAAGGTCAAAAGAACTATGGGAAATTCACAACTAAAGAACAATAACAACCTCTAAACATATCATCTAAAAAGAACTGCAAAAGTAAATTGTACAATAGCATAAAAAACATAATACCTGAGGAAACACCTCCTGCAGGGATCGATATACGAAATTGAAACCCATTGGAACTGACAAGCCTGCCATCAAAAGGGAAATAATACATTAGAATGGACAAAGAAGAGAAGCCTTGACAGCACCATACACTATTTATAGCGGCAACTAAAACAAAAACCGCCAGAAACCTTTCAAAGGAAAAGGAAATGATAACAAATATCTAGTTCAACCTCGACGCGATAAATTGTTTTATGCATTCAAGAAAACATGCTTCTTCATGTATAATAATATGGGCTTATAATCAATATCGAAATTCTAACGACTTAAAAATGAACAAACTCTACAATCATGGAAGATAATTCGTTCTAATTCCAAATTCCAAAAATAGCTAGGTAAAAACACAAAAAGGAACGACGAGACAAAGAGAATTGACAACGGAAACGTAGTTTCAGAACCAAAAACTGAATTTGGTATAGGGAATAGGACTCTGCCTTCTCGGAGAGCAGCGCAATCACCGAAAAATTTTCGTTTTCTTTCTGATGGGAAGAGGAAAAGATTTCGTAGGCGGAGTGGAAAATTTAATGAAGGGTGTAATATGTGCAGAGGAAGCGTCAGGACGAAGTAAATGGAAGGAGGCGGAGGTCGATTTCAATGGGAATTTAACTTTTCACGTAGGGCCAAACTCGGAAATGAATACGTTCATGTTCTTGTGCTCATCAAGACCGGTCACCCGAGATTGGAGCCGTCGATTTCTGGGCTTTCGAGTGAGCGTGTGAGACAAGAGCCTGTTGTTGTGTGCATGTGGACCTGGGCCACACAGTTACGTTGCTTTGGGCTCTCTTTAATGGCTAATAATTCATTAAAAATAAAATACATTAAAGATACTTATTAGTTTCACTTTTCATTTGTTGTGTAAACAGTACAAAACAAAAAAACACACAGCTCCCGATCGCGATCAAGAAGCTCCGGAGGAAGCTTCCTTCCACATTCCACATCCAGGGTTGCGCCACAATCGGTTTGAGCGGGTCTTGTTTCTGTCGGCATCTCTCAAAACAAATTAGCGGACTTGACTGTTGAACTTGAACGGGCATTTCATTTCTTTCTTTTTCTTTCAATTACCCGCTAATGCCAACTTCTTTAAAATATTCATAATCGACAAGTCAATGGCTTCTATCCAACAAGCGTCAGTTCACCGGTCTAGTCATTAATAAATTTGATGACTCGCATACAGAAACAGCCCTTTTCGGCCCTCGTTCTAACAATCTAAAGATGGCCTGCGTTTTTGGTTGTGCAGTGGAAAACCCTATTTTAATTGGAAAAAAACCAAAATGTCTGCATTCTATATTAGTCTGATCTCCGCTGCCTCTTTTCACGCACATTTAGTGGTACTCCTTGCTCCAATCAAGTGTCGCGAATGCCGTTGACAATATGCACATATACATATATATGCAACAAATTCAATTCGGTGAGTCATATCTCTTACAGCCTAGACCCACCAATTGCTACATTCACCATTTTAATGAACATTTATAATAAACAGGAGAGACAAATTCTTGGGGTCATCGAGATGTAGAAGATAATTTGCTGTACTCTTTTCAACCTTATCATCTCTTGATACCAATAAGAGGTTCTCCTGGGTTCACTTGATTCTTGATTGAAAAACTATCCTCCTCATAAGATTTCTTAGGAGTATTGGCAGATCGATTCTGAGCTCCCTAAATACAAATATAAAAGAATATTAAGACACTCCCAAAACAATGTTCATATTGAGTAGGACTTCAGAAAGATGACTGCGTTTTAATAGACTAGATGTTTCTTGATTTGTTAGTTTACTGAAGCACACAACCACGGGCAAACTCTTACCTTCTGACCAGTTAACCTCCTTATTGATGGAGCCCTTGCCATAGAAGAAGCAGCAGCCGCAGCAGCCACTCGTATCCTACAACAATGACCACATGCTATCATCAACCTTTACTTTCATAATAATCATTTGGGGGCAATTATCTTCGGTGAGTGATATACTCCATTCCCCACCAAGATGGTACAACTGCCGCTTGAACTGAGCACTTGCTAATACACACGAATATCAAAATAACTTGCTTATCACTTACCTCTTGTGAACGTCAACATATTCATCTGTCTCATCTACGATTTCCTCCTGCACATGAAGCATATCTCCACCAAGTAAGTTATCAAATAGAAAAGCTGGTAATAAAATCAGGCAAGTACACCTTTCCCCACCCCCTTACTTGCAGGAGTTCTTCAAAGACATCCTCCAAGGTGATAATACCAATGACTTCACCATCTTCAACATCCTCCGTCAGACGTGACACCAAGTTAGTTGCAGAATCATTTTGTGGCACGGAGTTCGGCCTGTTTCCATTGGCCTGCCTTATCACTCCCTTCTCAATATCTGGATCAACATTATCAGGTTTTTCCTCCAGAAGTAAAGGAGTTGTCAAGGTTGAGTCCCTTATCTTAACTTTGTTTTCTTCAGATTTTTGTCCATCACCAGCAGATGGACAATACTTGCCTTTTCCCTTGCCTTTAACCACAGCTGCCATATGGCTGCTTCCTTTCTGAAATTCATTCAGTATATCATAAAGTGGCATATCTGCCGGGACCCTGATGAGATTAACAAAAGTAAGGAACACTATACCTAAGAAGTTGTGAAAAATAAAATTGAATACGGTCAGTGATCTCACCTAGGAATTCTCCTGATCGAAACAGCACTTACTGGGGTCTCTGTCTCAGCACGTACAGTGAGAAGACTTTTCACCTAATCGGAAATTGTTCCATACATCAAGACTTGCTACTGATATCTAAAACTGGAAACTGAGGCAGTGGAAGGGGGTTCCGCATGGACCCCCACTTAAATCTATGATATGAAAAAATCCTCTAAAACCAGATCATGCACAACAAAGTTCAGGGGGAATATGTTGTGGGGGAGCCATGCAAAATTACCCCAGATACTGTGTAGAATATAAAAAATGTATATAACTAAATGAGGGAAACTTTCACACTCACAAGTAGTAATCCAATAACGTTTTTTGGATTTCCAGAATATACAGGCACCCGACTGTGGCCCCGGGCAAGAATTTTTCCAATTGCTTCCCTGTTTACAACAAAACATAGAACAGGCATTTGTTCAAGACATTGAAGAAACATTTTATTTCCAATAAAATAAATATCAACAGTAATGCCCATCTTTTCTTCATCTTTTCAGAGAGGCATTGAAACAACCGGTCTATGGCATCTTGCAGACAGCCTAATGAGTTGAATTCTTGAGGAAAAAATAACTGACCAAAGATTCCTGTGAAAATGTGTTATGTTTAATGTTATGGTAGACAAAGTGGGCCCTACTGCACATCAATTACATGCAGGATGGAGCCCTACCTTGGGTGCAAGCCATAGATCTTGGAATTCTCCATGGATCACTTTATGTTCCCTAGGTAACCTACTTTCCTGGTGCACCCACATCCCCCCACCCAGAATAAACCAGGGAACTACATATCTCTTATACATATCTCTTATACTTATAAACATGCTTTTTTCCAATGAGAAAGATTGAATAGGTTAAGAATTAAGATTATGAAATTTCCAGAGTTTGGCATGCCCCCCCCCCCCCCGTGGTAAAAAGTTCAGACAATAAACAAGGTAGCTCTGATGATGTCTGCACTACAATATGCAGATAGTTCTGAAAGTTTCTAGAATATTCAACCATAACCAAGTCTCAGTAAGAAGGCTCAAGAAGAAACCAAAACACTACAAAAACCACAAACCAGTATGTTGCAAAACTCACCAGTCCAGTTTTGAATTGACATCTAATGAAAATGTTGATTCAATTGGCGTCATAGCTTCTTCAGCAGTCTATTAATTGAAAAAGATATCAGAAAACTATATTCATTCTGACACTCAAAAAATTACTGTAAATAAAGAATGTAATTAGCTGCAACATACAAATCAACTAGTTATATTTAAATTCTTCAAAAAAAAAAAAAAAAAACAAACTATTTATATTTACACCCAGAATTTAACCTGTCAAAGTGCTTTTCAAAGAGCATTGCAGACACAATAAGAAATAAAGCAAATTAAAGGCAACATTCTTTTTAAAAGGAAAGGAGAAGAAGATATCAAGCAAATAGCACATCTTTTTTTATTTTTTTGAAGCAAAAGAAAAAGAAAATGAAAATGAGAATGATGATTGCATAAGAAAGAAGCCTGGATGAGTAAGATACATAGATTTGGCAAACATCTACCAGATGATACGATAAAAATAAAAAAATAAAAAAAAACAAACAATAAGAGGCAGGAGCTAATTAAGTGGGAGTGTGCTCCCCATATAACAACGCATTGCAGGAATGAAGAGACAGAGAGATTTCATTTCCACTAACACCAGCAACTTTCTAATGATAATCTTAAAAAAAAAGTTATAAGTATCACCTTTTCAGTCAAATCAAGAGCCCCACTTATTATTGTTGTTTCATCATGGGTAAGCTCACCACCCTTACCAGCCTACAATCAACAAACCAGATAGGAATCAATAAAGTGAAGATGGTTAAGATAGTCCAACTACATAGAACAATGGTCTACATCTTTGCCGTGGATGGAGACGAGTGCTTTTAGTTGAGCTCGCCTAAATAAAGCAGATTCGTTGTGTCCTAGTACACAGTCCAGAAGCTGCAAACACATCAGCCAGTTAAGAGTAAAAACATAGTAGTTATCTATAACCAGAAGCAAGACAAAGCTTTTGCAAACATACAGTCACGTGTCATTGATAAATGTCTACTTGCAAGTAAGCATCTAATACCAACTGTACATGGTAATCTCTAAATTTTAACCTCCCACAGAAAGTCAAAGTGCTCACAGAAACACACGAAAAATAGAGTTAAACAGAGTTCAATAACTTAATTATTTGCAGTTGTACAAGATTTCAGGGAGAAAGACAATGCATATCAGAGCCCCGAAAGTTTTGGAAGCTCTCAGAAGATGGGAATCTTTTAACTGGCACACCCTGGAATCAAGAGGTGTCCAGTATCATGCTAATAATGGACTGTGTACCAAATTCCAGTGAGCTTCTGCACTCAGGCCCTTCTGCTAAAATATTCACGAAGACATGATGTAATTAAAGTTAAAGCTAAATTACATATTCTTAAATTAATTCTGCAACAGAAATGATACACTATATAATGACATGATACAGAACAAGAAAATTTTCATCAATGTCCAATTATAACCTGCCAACTTACAATTAAACTTTTTAAAAAATAATACCATGGTACCATGAAATGCGAAATCAATCTAATCTTTTTACTGCAAAGCTTTTACCAATGAAAATCAAAGCATTGTACAATGCTAAAGTAATATTCCAAATAAATGCACACAGGATTGAGATTCAGCTCCCAAAAAGAATGTAGTCAATAAATTAGGTGGATAAACAAGTTAAAATGCAAACATATAGTCATTTGATTTCTTCAATTTCAGTGTTTGGTCTTTGCTTTCCCATCGCCTTGCTAAGTGTAATGGACAAGTTGCGGTTCAAGATAAGACCAAATACAATTAAAAATGGAAATTAAGTCCCAGATTGAAAGCTTAGCAGTGATTGCTGTCTAAATGTTATTTGATACTTAAAAGCAACATATCTAAGGTTACCTAACACTCTATAAAAACTTTCAAGTGGAACAAAAGAAACTTCTATAGCACGAATTTTGACATGTTAAAATACATAGCGACAAGTATACCAAAGGAAAAAGAATAATGTCAAGTATCCATGAGATAGATGCACAAACAGCCTCAAGTAAAACCATAATAGTCATATTAAAACACACAATTCTCATGACAAGATTACCTTTCCGATGGGATATGCAACTGGATAGCAAACTATCATCAAAATGCGCACAAGCCATACAAAATTTGCACCGACTGCAAGTCCATATCTTGTACAAATGGCTTGTGGAATAACCTAAGGAAAGAAAATAAATAAATAAATAAATGGTTTATTTGTACAGTCTTAAAAGATTAGTGACAGACACCCAACTTCAGGCATATAATGTTGACTAATAATTACTCTTATAAGACAGGTACCTCTCCAAAAGCTAGGACAAATGTTACAGACAAAATAACAGCAACAAAAGGATGGAATATCTTGTCCAGACATATGGGAAGGGCCTGCAAACAGGAATAAATCAAGTCAAACTAGCTCCTTAAGAAAGCTGAGGACAAAAATAATGCTGCTATTTAATCATTAAGGATTCAGGTTAAATAGAATGCAATTAATGAACTAATATAAAAGTAATATTTTAATTTGTAGAGTATTTGTTCTCTTTTGACGGTAAAGTTTAAGTGATAAAACATTTTATGTAAGATAGAAATTTGGCAGAAAAACATCACACAATTTCAATTAAGACTGAAGATAAAACTACTATTAATGGATGGCAGGATGAAACTGAAACGTACCTCCATGGCACAAGCATTACCCAGAAGCAAAGTGACAAGGAGTCGGTGCTGTTTTTGTACAACTGGAAAGATGGCCGCTGCAGAGGGTACAAAAAAAATAAATTCTTGAATGAACTTTGAGGCAGAGAAACAGTCAACAAGTAAATTATGAGAATCATGTTATCACACTTTCGAGAATTTATATTGTTAAATTCATAAGCAACCAGTATAGTTGCAATCAAGCATCAGTTAAGAATTCAAAGGTTCGATCACCCCAGAGAAGAATCAGACTATTTTAAATTTTAATTCTGTATTTTTTATTTTAGTCAAATTCTATTTGGGACTCTGGCCAGATTTGACTAATGTTTCCAACCCAATCCAGTCAAGTAAAGTTGATAATATATTCAATACAAGTTGTAACGAGCTTGATCATGTAGTAAAAGTAAGCCAGAACAAGGGAAGGAGCTCCAATATGGTGTGTCAATAAAAGTTATGAAAATACCAACAGGAAATTCTCATCCACCAGGGTCTAGCATGCAAAAGTATAGTACTGGTCAAGAAAACCAGCACAAGTAAACATATTACATCAATCAAGCTACGTTTCTAAAATGTGCTTAAGGATATTTGAGCAAAAAACACATTAAGATTCTCCCCTTGTTTCCTATCAGCACAAAACATAGAAGAGGAGCAGGAGAAAGACACAAGAGCAAGCTCTTAAGTCAAAACAATTTGTACTGCAGATAACATAAAAAGAATAGAGAACCAAAATTCAAAGAAGATGATAAACTAAAAGCCCGTGCAGATAATCTACGCTTGCCACCCTTCCGTCTAGAAAATAACAATTACAAGACTACCAACTGGCAATGCATCCAAATTCAGCTTCAAACATCTCCATCCACACGAATACAAAGCTACATCTTCTCCGAAATACGAATCATCACGACCTGCCTATTTATTCTAATAAACCTCTGCAATTGTCAATTTACTGAATCACTAGTTTACATATCCTTGATTAACGAGCAATAAGAAAACGAACGTCCAGTCACGCGTAGAGAGGACAGCGAGTATTCAGCAAGCGAAATTCCTGAAATGTAATGCTGAACTAGCTTCGTCAACACAACAATCTCCAAAGAAAAAAAAAAGAATAAACTTTCCAAGGGACAACCCCTTATGTAATTACCAGAGGCCACAGCAAAGACAGAAGTCCATATTCGCAACCATAGACACGATAGAAGAATTCATGAGAAGCGAGAGTGAAAAAACAAGAAAGATGACGAACCTGCCTGCTTCTTTTCAACAGCGGTACCGCTACGCTGTAGAATCTCCAGCTCAACGAGACCGAGCGACATCAAACCCAAAGTCAACCCGGACATAATTCCAGCAAAAAGCACCAGAAAGCAAGAGATCCCTGCGTAAGTGAGCCACCAGAAGGATCCAAAGGCGATGTCCTCCGACCGGAGTGCAAAATCTGTTGTGGCTAACATCTTTGAAATCGTTAGGGCGGTGATCGGCATTATCCAGCCCATCTATACCAAAACGAAACACAAAGCCAGACAAGGGCGCGCTCACAATTGCGGAGAGTGAGATTCAGAAAAGGTTTGTCAGAGCGGAAGATAGGAAAAAAGGAAAAAAGAAGCTGGATGGAGAGATCATCGTTTTTATCATTTTTGAGAGGGTAGAATCAGCATTTCTCATCGCCCGCCTCGATCGACATCAGATCCCTCGACTCATAACTCCTTTGGCGTTTATCGCTTTATTATTTGCTCTGCAAACCAAAATCTTGGAGCGTACATTTGTCTGAAATTTAGGTCGCTTTGATTTGATTCTCCCATATTCCAACAACACTATTCAACTCACTTTTTCAGAGAAAAAATATATATAAAAAAAGAAAACATTTTCGTGATAAGCGCGCCAGGTGTGCGGATCGGGCAATCAAATTGGACGACAGAGCAAGATCTGCCAGGGAGGAGAAACAGGACGGTCCAGATTGACACGCAAAAAACGGAAAGCGGTCCCTGGAGACAGTTGTAAGAGGGGTGGCATCGAGCTGAGCCGAGCCCGAACCTGCCTATGTTCGAGTCGAGCTTGATTTAAATATTTCGAGCCGAGCTTCGAGCTGAGCCTCGTCTCGAGCCTAAAATTGTTATCGAGCTCGAGCCCAACGAGTTCGAGCCGAGCTTCGAACCGAGCTCGAGCCTCAACATACATTTCAAACTTTTCAAAAAATATATATCGAATAAAATGTATATAAAATTATGCATACATTTTATATAAAATTGGGCATGACCTCTACATAAAATTGGGCATAACCTATATATATAATATGTGTATAAGATTGGGCATAACCTCTACTTAAAATTGAGCATAATCTATATATATAATACTTGTATAAAATTCGGCATGACCTTTACTTAAAATTGGGCATAATCAATATACATAATACCTGCATAAACACTCCATAAAATTGTTTATACATTCCATAAACACTTCATGAAATTGTTTATACACTCCATAAAATAATCTAAACACTCCATACATTGCATAACATTATAAATAAACTCCATACAATAATCAAACACAACAAAATAAAATAAAATATCACTATCAATTTACAATCACCCAAATAAAAACTATAAATTCTTTAAATAAAATCATATTACTATTACATACTTACTAGAAAATTACAAGAAATATTTTAAATTTTTCTTAGGAAAATTAAATGGACCTCTTATTGCCTTTTCTAAGGAAATAAATAAAAATTAATAATTAATCTAATATATTATTATACTTATCGATAAAATTTTAATCACATAAAATGTCAAACACAAAATTACTATGAAAATTGCCTCATGCTCAAAGTATTATATCATCAACTGTCAAATACTTATTCAAATTTTTTCTATATGGTTTTCTTAACCATCTTGGCAAGAAAATCTTACTTGAAAAATTATAGGATTTTTTAAAAAGAATTTATAATTAGAAAAATATTTTGAAAAAATACGAGGCACTAATGGTCCCTATATTTCTATTAAAAATGTTTTTTCAACATTTATTGAAAAAACTAGTCTCTGGAAACGTATTTCTACTAAAATATCTTTTCAATTTATTTAAGAGCCATGAGGAAGGGACAAAGAGTTTTTTTTTTTCCTTGTTTATGATCTCGCACGTAGGGGTGGCTTTGAATAAATTATATATAAAATTATGCATACATTTTTAAGAAATATAATGATAGGGGAGGTTCAGGATTGAATTTCAATAATGGATTAAAATGCACCAATATTAATATTTTTTACTCCAATTGTTGTCTAGCTTGTTTTGTAATTTTTGAATTTGGTCATAATTTATTATGGCCTCCTTAGTGCCCCTAGATAAAAATTTATATTCTAGGAAAAACTAAAAATATTTTTCCTATGATACATATTCCCAAAAAAACCTTTAAATAAAATCTTATTACTATTAGTGACTTATTAGAAAATTATAGGAAATATTTTAAAATTTTCTTAGGAAAGTTAAATGGACCTTTTATTGTCTCTTCTAGGGAAATAAATAAAAATTAATAATCAATCTAATATATTATTATACTTATCGATAAATTTTTAATTAAATAAAATATCAAACATAAAATTGTAATGAAAATTATTTCATGCTAAAAGTATTACAGCATCAACTGTTAAATACTTATTCAAAAATTTTCTATACAGTTTTCTACCCCATTTTGGTACAAAAAATCTTACTTTGAAAATTATATGATTTTTAATAAAAAATTTCAATTAGAAAAGTGTTTAAAAAAACATGAGACACTAATAGTTTATAGAAAATTATTTCTATAAAATTTATTTTTAATTTTTCCAGAGGAAAAAGTTTTTTTTTAATTTTATGATCTCGCACGTGCGAGATCATCTTCTCGCGAGGAAGGGGGAGATTATTTCTCCCTTGTTCTGGTTTTCCGCCGAAACGACCCCGAGGGAAGGGGCTTACGGCGCCGGGGAGGATTTATCGTCGGAGATGACGGCCACGACGGAGTCGGCGGCGACGGAATCGGCGGTGACGGAAGCGACGGCGACGGAAACAGAGGCGACGGCGAGGAGAGGAAGAAATCGAACGGACGGACACAGAGGCGGCTGGCGAGCAGCTGCGACGGCGGTATAGACGCCGGAGAACAGCTACGACGGCGGTAGAGGCGGCGACAACAACCGATGGGAGGGGTCGGCGGTGACGAGGGGGGGGGGGGGGGGGGGGGGGGGAATTTTTCCCCCCCTCGCTCTCGCTCCCGCTCCCGCTCCCCCGCTCGCTCGCGATCCCACACCGATTCATGCCGATCCGACTCATTTCGAACCGGCTCGCGAGCCAACGAACCGAATCTAGCTTCGGTCGAGCTCGGCTCGTTAAGGTAAACGAGCCGATTTCGGTGTTCGAGCTCGGCTCGAGTTCGAAAAATGACGAATCGAACCGAGCCGGTTCGCGAACCGGCTCGGCTCGAAGCCACCCCTAGTTGTAAGTGCTGAACTCTTGCTCAGAGGAAGTAAAAATTAATGGTAAATGCCAAGGTGGGTTCAGAGAAAAGCCTGCAGGCAGATCCCCCTTTTGAAATTCAATACAAGTAGGCGATTTTAGATGAGAGCGTGAGCGTAATCAAAATGTCATAATCATCAGCAACGCCGCCTGCAGTCATTGCCTCCACCCATCCATTGGGCAATTGAACAGTGGAAGAAACTTTTAATCCACTTTTCCCTTCTCTTATCTGCCTAACAAAAGTGACTGTGTTTTTACTCTTAAAATTGCTCACTATGCATTTTCTGTCAACGTGGAAGTCTTTAGGTTGTGCTTGTGGATGCACTTGAGACAACTATTAGTAATGTTCACTTGTTCAAATATGATCAACACTCATTGACCCCCTACAATGAGTGTACCCCAGCAATGAGTCCCACAAGATGAGAACCTCTATTGTTCTTCAATTTTTATGGGGAATGTCACGTTCTATTAATCGAAAGGGCACATAAATAATTTCAATGATATTATTAGGGTCTATAACTACTTGAACACTTTTTTTTTGTGCCAAAATTTGGGGAATATAGAGGTAATTAACCCAAAATAAAATTGATTCAAAAGAGAGGTGTAATAGAGTATAATCCAACTTTCAAATTACATGCATAGGACATAATTTTTTTATCTTGGTAACAGAGACTATACCATCATGGCCCAAATAAAAATGAGGAAGAGGACAAAACCAGGTACCTGCCCTCAACTTTTGTCGTGATAGCCGCCGGAGACCCCCCCAGTCACTGAATGGGATAGGTTGAATCTAAACCAGACTGAATTTAACTGTGTCACTTCAAATTTTTCATGGCTACTATCAATGAGGGTGAACTCTTTGATCCGGAAAATATAAACTAATTCAGAAGCAGCACATTTCAAATAAAAAAAGAAAACAAATGAGAGAGAACATCTATATCACAATATCACATGATTGGACAAAGCAGAAATGAATAAATTTAACATAAAGGACTTATAATGTCATACTAGTTCCAGGGGTCATCCCACCCTTTGGGTCCTTCTCTCTTAACAAAATCAATAATGGCCTGGACAGCTTCCTGGACTCGATTAGAAAGAGAATGGTTACCCCATTCAATCTCAACTTTCTCCGCTCCTCCCAATGCTTTGCAAAGTCTGCACAATGAATCCCAATCACATAATTACAGAAACAGAAGGCTTGCGCGAAACTGGGGCAAAATTTACTTGGAGGAAGAAGTCTTACCTGTCAACCAATGCCTTTTTATCAACATACTCGGGCACATACTCGTCCGCCATTGAAAAGATCACCTGTTTTTACACAATTACATGCAGCAATCAGGAGTTCAATAGACCAACACCAATAGGTAATTCCCGCAGTAGGCAATGTGATCTCAGCCAAGTAAAATGCCATCATAAAGTTTGAAGATAACTGTAAATAGATCTGGATCATGACTAAACAAGTTGATTTAAGCAACATACGTTCTCAACCATGTAAAACAATTGCAAAACTAACCAAAAGTACTTTTACTGACTCTCACTTGAATGTTATAAAAGACAATAGCAATCCAATTATCTCATTGCTGACTATCATATGAGTTGGGTACAAGTCTTCGGCCAAAATTGCAGCTTTATTCAATGTCCTGATTTGAAAAAAGAAGAAGATGACATCTTCACAGCATGTTAGATGAGGCCTAATCGTGATATGATAACTAGTTTAATGCATAAAACTAACTTCCGACTAATAATATTTGGACCCTCTTCTATTGATTCGAGCTCAAAACATATAGTCTTGCTTTACCTGGCAAGGTGTGTTTGACATATGCCCAAGCCGCAATCTCAGCTGGTCATCAGTCAGATCTGAACTGAACATATCATCATCACCCGTACAGTCACAAAGAGAGTGGTACCTATTAGGTATTCATATTTAGTAAGAAAAGAAATACCAAATACCAACATTCTGAAAGGTGATCAACACTGCAAAGCAACTGGATGATCAAAGTCAACTACAGTGGATTCAATATAAAGAGCTATCTGCAGCACCAACCTGTATGCTGTAATTGGAGCATCTGGATTTGCTTCCCTAGGCATTAACTCCATCCCTCGGCCTTCATTTACCATGGTTGATGCCAAATTTATCATTGCAGCTGTTTCTGGAAGGGTCGCTCTGTACTCTCGATCACTCACTGGAGCCTAGAGAGTCAGACCAGTAAAGAGGCTTTTATCAGTTTATTTATTTTCAATCAGAAACCAGTTGCTTCTATTACTCAGGAAGCAAACATACATAAGCATATCCTACTTTAGTTCCACCTTAGAGAGGAAAGAGAACAAGTTTCAATTGCAAGTACCTGTAAGATAGCTGCACGAACTGCTCTAGAGCATGCAGCACTTGTATGCATATAGTGCACAATATCCTGTTAATGATCCAACTGAATATGTCAAAAACAAAACTAGCACCAAAGAACTTAAAAACCACTCATCAACTGGACTTCAGACCAGCATGAAGTACCTGACAACCAGTACTATGACCCAGGAGTACCACACCTTCTGAGTTTTCCTTATTGATCAGATAGTCAATCAGCTGATCAAGCTCTGACGCATCCTTCGAGACAAATAATGTAAACAATTAACAGCATACAACGGTGTTAGAATTACTAAAGAAATAGATGCAACTACAGCATGTACATGACCAGAATTATATTCATCATAACTAACAAAACCTCAACCTGATTATGTTATGTGGTTACAATAATCCTCTTCAGTTCTGCTCTTTCATTAGCTAACCATCTTCAACTCTTTCATTCGCTAACCATCTTCAATTCTTTCATTAGATTCATTCATGGTGCTTGTCAATTTCATTGTCTATAGACCATCATGCCTAGAACTTCTCATTGGCACTCTATTCGGTACATGCAGAACATATTCAAACTATTCTTGAAGGGCTCAGGGCTCTCTTATTTCCCCCTCCACCAGTGTTAGGCATTTTTTAACACATTCATTTTAGGCATTGCATATATAGTTCTGTCATAAATCTCAACAGTCTCATCTCTCCTATCTTCATATTTTCTAGATAATGTTTCAGTTAAACATTCTGATGGTAGAAGGCATGGCCAATGTAATAGTAGTCTTGTACAATTCAGTATTCAACTTTCTGAGCACTCTAAATGCTAATTTTCACCTTAGCCATGAAAATTTACTGTACATGTTACATCCTGCTCAAACTCATATTCCTTCAATATGAACAATCCTAAATCGCCAAAAGAGATAGGGTATACTTTAAAAGTGTCTTTTCTTAGCAAGAGATAGGGCATACATCAATAAACAGCGTAAAACCTTTGTGATGGTTGAAAGACTTCTTCAATTTAAACAATGAAATTTACTGATGTCCTCTGATCCTTGAACAAATACAAAGACCGAAACAATAAAAGGATGAAAGATCATGTTAGTCCATCTTCAGATGCATTTATAAACCCAACTAAATTATTGTAAAATAATATGTAGCCCAGGGCCATTTTGATATTGCGATTTTCGAGTACTTTTAAGGTATGGGGCAAGTCTTTAATTATCAGTGTTTTTACTTGTCTTGTTTTTTAAGGGTAATTTAGTCAGTTTTTGAGTTGATTAAGTCTCTAATATCTGGGCCATTATTGTCATTCTGAAGTATTTCTGAATATAATATTAGTGTAAGGGACAACTGCTGAAGTTAATGATAAATCGAGAGCCTTCTTCTTGGCTCTGACTTTACACACTTCTTCTTCTTGCAACTTTCCTCACTCTAAACAGTATCAGAACAGATTTCGATTGAATTAGGTGCCATCTAATCCCTTTCTTCTCTCAAATTTTCTTTTCCTTTTCCCTCTTTCTTCTTCCTCCTGAACTGCACAGGATTTTCTGGTCTTCTTCCTGCCTGTGGCAACCTCCAGGTTGCGTTATGACTGTTTGAACCCTTAGGTATTGGCTTGAACGCCAACCAATTCTTAAATGGTAATGTTTAACTGCCTGCCTGCTTCCCGCCCTCCCTGTGATCCTAAATACCTGCAAGAGGGTTGCTACTACCTAAGGCTGCCATCTTTACATCTGCTGGCTGTGTCACTTTTTTTTCCTGCCCGAGTCAGTTTCTTGTCTCTTGTTTTCTGCGTCAACAGCTAAACTGCTCAACTTGGACTTATTTCTCATAAGTAAATTCTTGTGGAACATTAATTTAGTCACCCGATACCAAATTTGGTAATCGTCCCCAAGACCTTTCAAGTTTGATGGAAAACCGTAACCCGTTGTTTAGCAAGCAAGAACCTTGGTATGGTGAAGACGCCACAAACAGGGATGGAAAATCCGTTTGATAAGTCGTTTGAACGCCACAAGAAAAACCCTGATAAGTTCGAAAAGTTCCTTCAAGAACTCAAGAATAATAACTCTCAATTATGAATAAAATCAAAGATTTTAAAATCCGTGTATAAGTCCTCTATTTATAATGGAGGACATGGTAGAATCTAGGTAGAATAAATTCCTTCCCCTAATTAGATTCAATTAAAGAAACTTAAGGTAACTTGACGTAAATAGAAGCCTAATATAATTCTTACGTGATCTTCTAGGATAAGTTGCCAACTTGTGGATATCCTTGTGGATTCCACGAGATCTTCTAAGATAAGTTGCCAACTCGTGGATATCCTTGTGGATTCCATGAGATCTTCTAACCACATGCCCTTCTAGGATAAGTTGCCAACTCGTGGATATCCTTGTGTGTCCCACGAGATCTTCTAACCACCAGCTTGTGCCACCATGGTCAGTCCCACATTGTAGTAGAGTAAATCTAGCCCACGTCCTCATGGTGGGTCCCACTAGCTTGTGACTTCATGGTGGGTCCCACAATATAACAGCGTAAAACCAACCTTTGTTCGCATCACAGCATGCCATAGATTTTGTAACAGGAGCCTCCCTGTCAAATCTATTGCATTATCAAATGAATCCTGCTGAACATGGAGAATTACAACGACAAGTGAATGAACTCCTCCAAAAGGGATTCATCAAGGAGAGTTTAAGCCTTTGTGCAGTACCAGCCCTACTCACAACTAAGAAGGATGGCACTTGATGCATGTGTGTGGACAACAGGGTCATCAACAAAATCACCATAAAAGTATAAATTTTTTATTCTGATGATATGATAGATATCTTGATGGGTGCCACTATATTTTATAAAATCGACCTTAAAAGTGGTTACCGCTAGATTAGGGTCCACCGGGGAGATGAATGGAAAACAGGCTTTAAAACACAAAAGAGGGGTTGTATGAATGGATGGTTATGCCATTTGGACTGTCGAATGCACCCAACACTTTTATGCACATGATGACACAGATGCTTCAACTATTTCATGGCAAATTTTTGGTGGTCTATTTTAATGACATCTTCATTCATAGCCAGACCAAAGACCAACACCTAGAACACCTTCGGGTAGTTTGCCACATGCTCCAGAAGGAAAAACTTTATGCTAATCTCCATAAATGCTCCTTCCTGATTGATCAACTGGCTTTTTTGGGTTTTGTAGTAACTTCTGTAGGCATCACTGCTGACCCCCAGAAAGTGAAAGCCATCGTCAAGTGGCCAAAGCCATCTACTCTCCACGAGGTACACAGTTTCCATGGTCTTGCCACTTTCTATTGACAATTTAGTAAGGGATTCAGCACCATCATGTCCCCGATCATGGATTGCATGAAGAAGGAAAATTTTCGTGGTCGAAAGCTGCCTCTCATGCTTTTCAAGAAATCAAGAAGCCTATGACCGAGGCACCTGTCATGAGATTACCTGACTTCTTTAAGGTGTTTGAGGTAGATTGTGATGCATCGGGCATAGGCATAAGAGGTGTACTTAATCAAGAGCGACATCCCGTTGCGTATTTCAGTGAAAAACTTAATGTCTCTAAATAAAAGTACTCCACCTACAATAAGGAGTTCTATGCAGTCGTTCAAGCCTTACATTACTAGCATCAATACCAACTTCCACAAGAAGTTGTACTATACTCTAACCATGAGGCCCTTCACTATCTCAACTCTCATAAAAAAAAACTTAATCATAGGCATCGTCGATGGATCGAGTACCTACAGGGATACTCTTTTGTTCTGAAGCATAAATCAGGTGGTGAAAATAAGGTGGTTGATGCTCTAAGTCGTTGAACAAGCTTGTTGTCCGCCATGAGCATTCACATTATTGGATATGAGAAGTTCATACACGAGTATCCCTCATATCTCGACTTTGGGAGCATTTATACTGAACTGGGAGAGGGACCACATCGTACCATTGAGGATTACCACATCCAGGGTGATTATCTATTTCGGTCTAACAAGTTGTGTTTGCAACACATCTATCCTAGACTTCTCAATTTGGGAAACTAATGTAGGGGACTAAGGGGACATTTTGGGCAAAATAAGACCATCCTAGAAATCGAGTGTCGATTTTACTGGCCTAGTTTAAAAAGGGATGTGGCCAAGTTAGTAGGACAATGTAGGACATGTCAATTAGCCAAACATACTAAACACAACATTGGGCTATATACTCCCCCACCAATCCCTACATGTCCCTTGTAAGACCTCAGAATAGACTTCGTTTTACGCCTCTCATGTACTTTTCAAGAGCACGACTCCATCTGTGTCATGGTAAACCGTTTTTCCAAGATGGCACATTTTATCCCTTGCAGTAAAACATATAACGCCTTGAAAATCGCTCGACTTTTCTTTAACGAGATCGTCAAGCTATATGGTCTTCCTCAAACCATTTTATCTGATAGGAATGTCCGTTTTATGAGCTATTTTAGGAAAAATCTTTGGCATCTGATGGGTACAAAATTGAAATTTTCTACTGCCTACTACCCTCAAACAGATAGTCAAACCGAAGTTGTTAGTTGAAACTTGGGAAATCACCTTCATTGCATCGTAGGAGAGCACCACCGCACTTGGGATCTGGTTCTCCCAATAGCACAGTTTGCTTACAATCATTTAGTCAACAGGTCCATCGGCATGAGCCCATTCCAGGTTGCCCACGGTTATCAACCTAGGGAACCTTTAGATCTCATACCTGTGTCACCTCATGCTAGGGTTTCAAAGACAACTACAAAATTTGCACATAGAATTCAAGACTTGCATTTTGAAATCACTAAACAACTCCAAACAAGTAATTCCCAATACAAACTTCAGGCCGATATACATGAACATCATAAACAATTTAACGTGGGTGACTATGTCATGATTCGGATTAAGCCTGAGTGGTTTCCTACTGGACCCGCTTGAAAGTTGCAATCTCGTAGTGCATGACCTTTTAAAATCCTGAAAAATGGTTGGTCAAAATGCTTATGTTGTAGATTTGCCATCAGATTCGGGCATTAGCTCCACTTTTAACATAGAAGATTTTAAGGCATATAGGGGCAACCCCACCATTCAGGATGACCATTTTTCCTTACCTTCTAACTCCACCCCATCCCTTGACACACTCCCTTCTTCCTCACTTGATATCGCTTTGGCTCCATTACCCGTAGTGTGAGCATAAAAAGATCATATTGATGCTATTTTAGATGAATAAGTGGTTTTTACTAGGAATGGTGCAGTTTAGAATTTCTTAGTATGTTGGGCAGGGCATCTAGATTCAGACAACACTTGGATTTCTTACGAGATACTACAACAGTTGGATCCAGATTTATTCAAGTATTATCAGAGCCTCCAGGAGCTACAATCGACATTGGTTGAGATTTGGCTACCCCGGGAGAGTTGGTGGGGACACCAGTGTGCCACCAGTCACCCGAGTCTATACTCGGAGACGTCAGACCCCACCGAGACCCACCGCCCCATAAATTTGTAATTTATTTAATTTTATTTTCGTTTTTATTTATCCTGATTTTATGGGATTTATCAGATAGTGGTTTATCCCTTTTTCCTGATTTTATGAGATTCATCATATAGGATTTATCTCGCTTATTTGAATTTTGAACTTCAGTTTTGTTTCTTATTTAAAGGGTTGTAATCGGATTAGTGGAGATCATTGGATGCATTAAAGTTTTTTTCTCCTCCCGCTGGTCTCTTGTCTTCCTTCTCTCTCTCTCTCTTTCTTCCTTCTCTCTTCCTTTCTTCTTCTCATCCTTCTTCTATTTTCCCTTCCCGACGCTCGTCCCATGTCACACAGACTCCTATCTTATGGAGCCCATAACACACAAATTACCTAGGGAGCACAAATTGGGCCGTAGCCCACACTGTACTAATACCATGTTGAGTTTTTGAGTTGAGCCCAGTTCTATCCCAAAATGACTAGTCACTTAGAGGCCTATTCCTCAACCTTATAAACCATTAACTTTTCTTCTAATTTTTCCATGTGGGACTTTTTCCTACTCAAAAAATCTAATAATATGGAGGAGTAAAAAGCAAAATGTAGTGGCCTGTTCAAGTGTTGAAGTTGAATATAGAGTAGTAGCACAACTATTTGGCTATGGGTGAAATCTCTAATGGTTTAGTTTGGATTTGAAATTAAAGAACCTATTTCTATGGGGTGTGATATAATCAAGCGTCTCATTGCGGTAATTTTGTTTTTCATGAACGCACTAAGCACATTGATGTTGATCGCTAATTCATCAAAGATGCAATCATGAATGGGAGATTTGCACTCTATATGTTCGATCAACAGACCATCTCAGAGATTTGTTTACTAAAGCTTTGTGTAAACTGGAGTTTGAGATTCATTGTAATAAGCTGGGTATGCTAGATATTTGTAGCCAGCTTGAAGGAGAGTGTCAAATAATATGTAGCTCAAAAGCATTTTGGTCCTTGTAATTATGAGTAGTTAAGTATTTAGATTCCTTCTCACTTAGGTTCATTAGAAAAGTGTTAGGAGTAATTCTGGTCTTTCTGTATTTGGAGTAGTAAGGAATAAGGTATTACTGAGAAGGGGGTATTATGAGAATTCTCTTAATTGTAACTTAAGTGATAGTTAAAGAGAATTACAGGTCAAATGCTGCCCCTAACATGCTGCTATCTCTTTCTATTGTACTTAATTTACATTACAAAGTAATAATTATTCATCTAGTAAAAGCACAGTGTTTAACTAACACCTGGGTTTTTACATATGGATCTCATACTGGATCTCTTCACTAGTAAATTAAGCTCATAATCATTTTTTCTCCCATGGAAATTGTGCGTCTTCCTTTATAAAGTACAAAGGTAACATGCACATATTGTTAATAAAAAACCAAAAGGTATCTCCAGTTAAAGATTTATTAAAGAGATTCTTGCAGGAAGCGGCAACAGTAACCAATCATTCAAGTTTCAGAGAAAAGAAATTTACTTGCTGCAAACTGGAGATCCCATATCCAGAATAAGAAGAGGATAACAAAGGTTGCACCAGGGACCACTTTTCATTTTCTAAAGCAGCTGAAAGATGCTCTAAATACCTGAGGAAGGATGGGCAATGGTTAAGGTGATAGCAATACCATCATAAAATGATAACAACCAAATGTATTATTAGTAGTACAATATTCCTTCATAAGACTTATTTGTAAAGAGGGGGAAGTGCCAGTCCCAATAAGGTATCATCACCATGGACAAAGCTAGCTTAATATGGTCCTCAGAAGTGTGGGTTTGCTACAAGACAACATCTTAGAATTGAACTACCAAGATTTGAACCAGATAGGTTCAAAATTAACAAGCTACTCTGTCGCATATAACAGAATCAGATGGCTACAAACCTACTAGGGTTGTTAATCAATTTTGGAAGAGTATATAACCAGATATTTGAAAAGTTAAGGCAACCATATTACTCAGAAAAGGCCAACAAAATGATATCAGAAATTCTGGAACTATATAAATATGTATGTATGTATTATGCATGTATATATATGTACAAGGAAAATGACAGGATGGCAATAAAAGGAACTAATATTTCTCAAAGACTTGAAGAGTTGTCAAAGATAACTAGATACAATTATAAGATACAAAAAAAAAAAAAAAAAGATCATGACAAAGAAAGAACCAAACAACAGCATGTTTTAACTTACTCAGTTGCTAAAAAACCATCAGTTAATCCACCAATAAATATGACTTGTTGCTGGAAGCATCCAGTTCGAAACACAACCTGCAATCTGAACCATTTAGAATATGACAAGGGACATAACATCCAACTGTAAATAGCTGAATAATGCTTTAACAAATGACATGATGAAACCATGCAAAATCAACAGCAAAGCCTTAATATGTTCTCTCTAGGTCAAGTACAAAAGTATAAGCAGTCAAAATTAGTCAATGGGTCAGTCAGATTCTTTAACTTGTCAAGTTTAACTATTCCTTTGTACAACAGTAAAATAGTTAGAGGAATGCATTATGTACATAACTATGATGAGTTATAATCAACATCTGTTATACTTTAATGATCGTTCTCTCTATTGATTCTTTTTTAAACAAATGGGTCAATAATTTTTCAAAGAAGAAAAGAAAAGAATCTTCAAGTGTATCCAAGAATGTGAAGGAAGAACAAATCCACTCAACTCTTAGCACGTCCAGGCATACCATTACAAACTCTTGCATAATCAGAAACAACTGAAGTGCAAGAGAAGCAAGGAACAAGAAAAGATCAGAGACAAACATTCCACATCACTGAAGCAACTCTAGTCTTCCATTCCTTTTAGAAAGAAAGATGCAAACACAAGAAAAAATTAACCAAAAAAAAAAAAAAGATGAAATATACATGTAAAATTGGTCTTAAACAAGGTGCAATCTTTTCAGGCTCTAACTAAAACTTGACAAGCCCAATTTCAGAGGCCTCTTCCATCTAATAAGCAAAAATCTTTTCAAATCTAGACCTAATAGGGATTCTCTTGTACAAAAACTCTTACTTCCAGACAGCTGGCCTGAGATGTGGAGAACCATTAGAGGCTACATCAAACACAAATTTGGGCTTAAGTTGACCCTGATACCATATTAAATTGGATCTACGTCTATCACAAATAACTAATTGAAATTAGGTATTTTCGCAACTAATAAGGACAGTTACTTTTTTAAACCTGAACCGGTGTGAGACTATAGATTGGTGACCATTTTACATTACCAAAAATTCTGGTGACCATTTTACACTACCAAAAATTCTGGTGACCATTTTACACTACCAAAAATTCTGATTACCATCATAAATACAGACACAGACAAGAGAGGGAGAGTGATCAGTTTCTTTCTCCTCATGTACATAACTATTCTGATTCTTTTTGTTCAAATTGCCCTTTAGGAGGAAGTCTTCCTCGTGGACGAGATATTAAACACAATGCAGTATCAAAAAAGATAATAAATCACAATTTGCCAACTATTTGGTACAGAAAATAGCAAACAAGTACATTTATTCAGGTGATTCGCATTCACAGTACAAGGCTACTCGATAATATAAATACAAGAGACATATATTTGAGCTAACTCATAGTTTTAAATCAAAACAACAGCACAAGATAAGTAATACTCTACCTGCGCCGGTTTTGGCCCATACTTGAATAGAACTCCATTCATCTGATCCTTTGAATTGACGGAGCCAATTCTATCTCCAGCGATCGGAGTCGCCTGAGTTCTAGGTGTACCGGGTTCACAGTTGCGTACCCGAACTATTCCCGAGAACCATGACAAGGACGATAGTGAAGATAACGAGGATGAAGAAGGAGAGGACGTCATTGTAGATATCCCAGCTCATCCATAAGCACAACTAGGGTTGTTAAGGTTTAAGATGGAAGCAGTAAGCTAATGCAAAATGCAAATCAGGGAGCCTATTCGTTCTCTTCGTTTCCGCTATTCACTGTCTGGCGCCCAGGCCTGCCAAGGCTGACGTCCGCTGAATTGCCGTAAACTGGTCACGATTGTTCTCCTCTTTTTTGGTTTTGCCGCAGTTGTAGAGGCCAGAGGTCTAATCCTAGGAGTCTAGGATCGACGACGACGACAACTGGGATGTGAAATCTGCAAAGCAGCGATCGAGTGTTGAAACTTGAAACAACATTCCAAAGTTACAGGAAACAACGTCTTACAAAAAATTGAAAAGTTTACTGAAACATTACTAGGTAAACTTGTGAGCATGCCAAGATGTGGTTCAGAGTCTCTGAGCTTGACTGGTTCAAAGATCGTGAGAAGTCGGTACTAAATTACTAATCACAGAGCCGTTAAGGAGTTAACTCTCCTGTAAACAAAAGCATAAATTATTGGTTCTACTAAAATTCTGCATATCCATAAAATACTCGAGATTCTATTGAATTCTAAAACCGATCTTGAAACAAGTAGGAGCTCTGCCATAACCCTGTTCTTCCTCCATGAATTCTCATATTAGACGTTTAAAACGTCGCTGGCAACAATCAAATTGTTTCCTGAACAAGAACATAAAGTCTAGTCATTAAACCCATCAAAATTGTTCATGGAAATCAAATCATATGACAACATTTGAATATGGGACCAATCACCTCCTTTTTCTCTTCTGGTTAAATCTCTGACCGACACATTTTTTGTACTGAAAAAAGTATTACTCGTGAAATCAATCCGTAAATTGTTTTGAATAACTTCTGAAAATCAAATGTTAATGAGATCAAAGCTTTGCTTGTAATCTCTAGTGTTCTATTCAAAATCTTTTGTGTGGTTAGCATGTTTTCCATTTTAATTGTCTATTGGACATAATTGTCTATTGGACATATTGTGCTAGACCTGTTTTTACTTTGTGCCAAATTTTTCACTAATATCAATATGTGGAACCAATTATTGATACAACAACTCCACTTACTTAGAATCTAAGTCCACAATGAACTTGAATTGAAGTGAAATGAATTGATTCAACTTCAACTCATCTTTGGGTGTTAGTGTAGACGAGTTCAAGTGGTTGGAAAATAGATTCTAGTTTTAGTGCCCCAAATGAAAAATATGATATAAAGAAGAGAATGAGTAGTAACCTTTTATAATATACTTAAATAGAACATATACCTAAACATATAATTAACCAAAATAAACGTGGTTATTATACTTATAAGTGATTTAACGTGTAGTATTAGAATATATTAATATCCTAATTAATGAAAAACTATATTATATTACTTAATGGTTATAGTTTATTATAAATTAAAACAATAGTTACGTGTGACTAGAATAAATTATACAAAATTAATAAAAAAATTAAAAAATAACATAAGAGAATATAATAAATAAACCTAATGGTTTAATTAATTATAGAAATTGGATAATTAAACCAATTAATGATTACAGTTTATTATAAATTAATATACTAATTATGTGTGACTAGAATAAACTATTTAAAATAAATAAAAAAGTTAAAAATAACATAAGTGAATATAATAAATAAATAAATTATTTTGTAATAACATAAGATATAGTTTAACATTAAAACTCACTATTTTAATACAAAATAAAAAATACATAATAAATAAATAAATATATTATTTTATCAATAACATAATATATATTTTACATATTCTTAATTAATAATGTATTAAAAAAAAATGAAAAAATAATGGTTTAATTAATTGGATAATTAAACCAATTATGACGATGGTTTAATTTTTCCTAACTTAGGAAAAATTAAATATCGTCTTCGTCTTCCTCAGCGGCGGGCCAACAGGCAATGGCCACGGTGGCGACGCTCCGACAGTATGCCGAGAGAGAGAAAAGAGGGAGGCACAGGGGCTTTGCGACAGAAGGTCAGCCTCCCGTGCTCTGCGACGGAGGTCTAGAGGGAGAGGAAAGGGAGGAAGACCGACGGGCGGGGGAGAAGAAAGGGAGGCCGAGAGAGAAGAGAAGTCAGGAGGCTGAGAGGCTCTGCGACGGAGGTCAAGAGGTAGCAGAGAGAGCGAAGACGAGAGGAAGAAGATGGGGCAAAAAATCGTCGGGAGACGAAGGCCGAGGGAGAGGGAGAGGAGAACAGCAAATGAGGACAAATTTTTCGTTTCGGAGGGGGAGAAACAACGCGCGACGAAAGTTGATGATTCGCAAAATACGTAGGAATCAATGTTCCCCTGTTTTTGCCTGAGTAAATGAAACGGTATAATCTCACTTCAATTCAATTCTTTTTACAATTAACATTGCGTTTAAACCAATTGGTAAACACTTATTTCGTTTCTTTCGCTGATCTCACAAGCAGTGTGTAAAAAATCAATGTTTTATCTTTGAGGTAATCAACGACTTCATTATAATTATAATCCATTAGTTGAATCTAGTTTCAACTCCATCCAAGTACATGGAGCAAAACTTCAATGTTTCCTTGCTTGGATGAACCTTCATGATGAGCCATATTTTGTACCAATATTTTCAATTTGCAAACATGCCTATTTATATTTCGTGTATTAGCACGAAAACTGATATATACCATACTAAGGTGGACAAAATAGATGACAATTTACATGTACATTTATTGATATTGTACTACCTCACAAAGTAATCCCTCATGCGGTATCAACCTTCAGTGTTTGTTAGTACAATTCGTTGAAGAATAATCCCAACTCGATAACTAAAGTAGATATGTTATTGGATAGAAAACTACATAAAACCACACAAAAGCATGTGTTGTATCATTACATGGCCATCATGACTCTTTAAACCCGATATATGTGGAGGAACACATTGATATATTTGAACGATATTTGTGGAGGAACACATTGATATATTTGAAGTAAACCCATCTAAAAATTACTGTTACAAAGCCAACCACTAAATAATTTTTCCTCTTATTGAAAAATTGCTTACAAGCAAGGGGCATATAAATTGAATCACAGTCTTTTTGCAAGTGTAATTCCTTTCTTATTCTCATCAAGTCCTTCATTTAACAACTTATGTGCAATATAATGCCCACAAAATGGTTATAAAAATTTCTCTTAATATGCATGACATCCAAATTTTGCCTCAATATCAACTTTGACAATGACTTAACTTAAAAACTAAGCTCCTCTTCTTCCGATTCATTTCAATTGGAAATCGTTTTTCCTTCATATTAATTTGTGTTTTGTCATTAGGCATGTAGGGAAGTTCCTAAAATTATTTTTGAATGCCACTTCCAGTTAGTTGAACTAGGGGAGGTCAATCTTCCCATTTATCATTAAATTTCTTATCCCTTCACAACTTATCTTTTATAGGTAGAAAACTCCAAATGCTTATATAACATTATTTTCCTCTATATTTTCACCTCGCATAATATTTTTGGCTCATACATGTCGAGCACACCAATTTTTCTTTACCCTAACAAAAAAGTGAATCATAACCCAAAATGTTTTTTGTGCTCTTAAAAAGTGCATTGCTATTATAGAAACCTCTTTTGTAAGTAAATCAAAAGTATGTACGCCCTCTTCCTATAACTCTTTCATCTACCAATAGGCACAAATTGACATCAATATTGTTACTTAGAGATTTTAGCCCATGAATTAGTAATTCATATAATAATGATATTTTATGTACTTTTATGAAGTTAAATTGTAAGACATCAATACCACATGTCATATACAATAAGATGTACTCATATTGCTAAATGAGTTGAAACCATCACTTTTAAAGTTTAGACATAAATTCCTTGTGTCTGAAGAGAACTATAAATACTCTTTGTCAAATTCATGGTAAAGTTTTGAATCTCTCAACACATTTCTTTAGTTCACTTGCATCATGATATGTCACCTCATGTTCTTGGTCGTTTCTTTTGATGTAAATAGCTGTTGAAGTTATGACTTGGGTGAGAAATAACATAAATGTTTATGGCACACCTATTTTTGTTTGGTTTTTTAATCATACATACTTCAATTCACTACATTGTGGATATTTTTCTTCTTTCTTATATTCCTTTGAAAATAAGTTAAAATCATTTTGACATGCATATATCTTCTTATAATAGAATCCCAGTTCATGAAAAAGAGTTTTAACCTTGTAATAATTACGAGGCAGCCACTCACCCCAAGGAAATGCTTATTTTATCAAAGAGTGTATAATAAATCAATAATTAATTATCTACTATTGATTATTAAATAATTATCAATAATAAATTAGTAACAATTAATTTAAAATTATAATATATAATTATTAATAACTAATTAATAAATTATTATAATTATTTAACCTTTAGTCATTAATTATTATATATTAACATTACTTGTTCAATAGTTAATTATCAATTATTAATTATTAACTATTATTAATTGATTGTATTTAACCTATAAGTATTTACTATTAGTTACTAACTTATAATTAAAAATTCATTCTTCACAGGTAAGTTTTAATTTAATTTAATAATCATTTATTAAAAATTAATTATTAAATAATTATTCATACGTAATTCATCATAATTCATTATTTAGTAATTATTATTCACTAAGTAATGATTAATTATTCATTATTTATTAATAAAAATATTAGCTAATGATTAATAACTTGCCTAATGCTTACACAATGCTCACCTAATAATTAACTATTTAGTTGAAAGCAAACTACATTAATAAGTTATTAATTATATTATTCAACTAAGTTTTTTATAACTTAATTAATGCAAATTTAATTAATAATTGAGGTTAGTAATTTAATTAGTCAAGTATTTTACTCACTAATTAGTCATTAATGCATTCTTGCAAATACTAACAATAGATAAATGCATAAATAATTAATGCATTATCAAAACACTACGATAACAAAACAAATTAAAAAATACACTAAATTCAGACAAAGCTTAATAAAAATTAAAATATTAATAAATTTAAAAATTCACCCGTGGGCCACCACCCCATCTTTCCCACATTTCACCTAGCCCTTCCTTCTCCTCATGTTTGATGCCACCCTCTCCCCTCCCCTGTGCAAGCGACCACCCTCACTCCCTCCACTGCACGTGCAGCCACACTCACCCCCTCACCCCTCCCCTTGCACAAGTGCCATGACCACTCTTCCCTTCCCTTCCTCCACACGTGGTTGGCACAAATTAAGTTGTTATCATTAAATTAGTTAACATTAAAGTGGCCCAACGAGAATTAGAGAAAAAATAAAAGTAAAAGGAATTCCCAATAACATTGGGAAGTAAAGGGATGATTATCTTTTATACATAATAGAACATAGAGTTAAAGCATTGTTAGAACATAATACAACATATTCCACTCGCTTATATGTTGAATAGGAATTTTTCACTAGCATGGAGGTTGCCAATAGGCGTAACACCCAGATCTAAAATCTACACATGTTTAATCCTATTGTGAATACATTCATTAGCTAAAACTTATTGTTAATTTATATAAAAACAATAAAGTCGTAGAAAAATTTAAATCACTTTGTTTTGCATCTGTAACACATTTACTATTAAATTACATAGATAGGGGTATTTTGGTAATTTATCCTTGATTGATTTGTCATATTGTACCAACAGGATAGTTTTCATTTCATTTGCTTGTTTTTCAATTTGTGTTTGGATTAGAGTTGTATATAAATATAGTGAAAGAGAGAGAGAGAGAGAGAGAGAGAGAGGGAGGGAGAGTATTTTGTACTGAAGGGTATTTATATTCTTTTGTTTAAAACTCACTTAAGATGTTATAATGAGGGATTAGTCTCGATTTTTTAGATTGATTAACACAACCTCATTTGTTGCTTCTCAAAATCTCTCTTCCTCCTTTACTTCTCCTCCTCTTCTACTTTAATATTTTCTTCATTTTTCCATATTTTTTAATGGTATCAGAGTAATATTTTTTTATTCTTGGGGGCTTCTACTTTAGATTTGGTTTCTCACAGATTTATAAACCCTAAAGGAAGTGGTCAAGGCGAGCTCCTCTTTGGTAGAGCAAATCTCAATTTTTCTCCTCTTTTACTGTCATAACTTTCTTTACTTGATGACTACTATTATTATTTAAGCAATTATAATGCCCAATTGTCCATAGGGGACCGTTGTTGAGGCTTTTGCTCCCCTAGTTGCCTGCAAAGTCATTATTGTGCCTACATCATCATATCAATATCTACATCATCATGCTGAATGTGTTTAATATAGTATGTTGAGACATTTGTTGGCTATATTTTGGATTAATTGAGATATTTATGCAAGACTTGAGAAAGGTATGGCCTAATTGGAAGTGTGGGACCCACATATTCTGATTTTGGAAAATTTGAAGTGTCTTCAAATTGAGTTTGGTGCTTCTCTTAGTAAGTTATGTAAGCTTGTTGGAGTATTTTTAAGACTCTAAATGGTAGAACTAAGCACTTAAGTTGCTTCATTTAGGCATTTTGAAGTCTTTGAGGGTAATGATTCGTGTTCTATTGAAATTGCTTCAATCAAGTTGAGTAGTTCGAATTTTTTGACTTGGCCTTGATCTGTGTTGATGTACCTGAAGGCCAAAATAAAAGTGAAATACTTCAAAGGCAATCATCCTATAGGTATCACTAATAATTGGGAAGTTAAAGATAACCAATTCATCACTTGGTTGGTCAATAGCATAGAAGCTTGATTTAGTGACTAGATTTTGAGCTGTAAGACACTAAAAAAATGTAGCACACTCTGGCCTCGATTAATTTCAAGAGGGCAACTTATCTCCCATGTTGGAGCTTATATGCCCAATATTTCAATATTAAAAGGGGTGATTAAACAATGACATACTATTTCACTGAGATGGGAGGTGTACTATAGGAGATTAGTACTTTTCATCCATTCACTATGAATGTTGAAGAAATTCGCAAGAAGGAAAATCAAATGCATGTTACTCAGTTCATTGATGGTTCGAAATCAAGATATGATGCTATAAATGCTCAATTACTAGCAAATGATAACACAACTACTCTTGAACGTGCCTTTAACAATGTTATATGAGCAGAAGGTGTAGTGGTAGGCAAGGGTAAGAAAAATACCCCACCAGTAGATGCAACAACCCTCAACCTACATCCATCATATAATAAAGTTGAGAACCAAGGTTGTGGTAAGAAAGAACACTTGGGATTTTGTGATTAACTGGGAATATTTGATATCTACTATAACTTGAGGGGGAGTGTTTAATTACAAAGATAGAGGTATTTTAGTCATTTGTGCTTGACTAATAAGTGTCATATTATACTAGCAAGATAATTTTCATTTCATATGTTTGTGTTTCAATTTGTGTTAGAATCAGATTTGTATAGAGAGAGATATAGGGTAATTTGTACTTAAGGGCATTTTTATCTTTTTACTTAAAAAACTCACTTAAGATGTTATAAAGAGGGATCAATTTTTTAGACAGATTAATGCAACATCCTTTGTTGCTTCTCAAAACCTCTCTTCCTTTTTACTTCTCCTCATCTTCTACCTTCATGTTTTCTTCATTTTTACATATTTTATCACTTACCTTAGATGGAGAGGCCATTCAATCAGTATGACCATTTTTTTCTAGAAAGAACTCTTAATGGTAAATTGTACTGGGAATTCATTTTTGGACGTAGGTAAAGATCCAGAGCTGGTGTGTATACCACATGTTCTGTAGGGGGGGTTAGTCAATAATGAAGTTGAAATGAAGTTTATGTGCATTATGTAGTTTATTCAATTAGGCCTTTAGTGGTACACCAACGCCAACATCATCTAAAACATGTAGGTAATCGTCTTAGGCTAAAATCATGGAATCATGATTCAGCTCAAAATTTTGAATTATTCACTTGAACCAAATTTTTGGGACGCGTCTTTCCTCCCCCGTCGATTTTTCTCTCTATCTCTCTCGCGCTTTCTTCTCCCTCTCGGCCTTCCTCTCCCGAATTATTTTTTCCTCCTGCTCTCTTCTTCCTCTTGTCTTCGCACTCCCTTTGGCTTCTTCTCCCTTCGTCTCTTCTCCCTCTCGGCCTTCTTCCCCTAAATTTTGTTTTCTCCCTCTCGGCCTCCTTCACCATCGCCGAGCCTCCGCCATAGTTGCCTGCTGCCGCTTCATCGCAGAGCCTCTTGGCCTCCCTCTCTTCACCCTCTTGGTGTACCCTCGGAGCGCTGCCTCAATCGCCATTGCTTGCTGGCCTGCCGTTGTCTCCCTGCCATTATCGACACCGTGAAGAAGACAATGTTGTTGATTTAATTTTTCGTAAGTTAGGAAAAATTAAACCAACGTTATTTATTCATTATATTTATTTTTTAATTATTGTATTATATTAGTGATTTAATAATGGGAAAATATCATTACATCATGCATTTGATCAATTATTTTGGCTTAATTAACCTATTTTTTAGCTATTAAAGTTGATGATTTTAATATTAAAGGCACGAACTCATTGTTATATTCCAAGGCATAAATGTTTGCTTATATACTGTAAATTGTGGACTATTACGAGTAACTCGGTTCATTTTCAAGCATGTTTTTTAAGTTTTAATTATATAAATATGTTATTAATTATCTATCCTAGGTTATTAATAAAATAATTTATTTATTTATTTATTTATTATATTCATTAATTGTATTACTATATTAAATTAGAAATTTAAGACTGGTAATTAAAATATTGTTAAAGAAAGCATTTGATCAATTATTTTGGTTTAATTATCCCATTTTTTTAATTAAATAAACTAATCATTTTTAATTTTTAAAAAATATATTATTAATTAATACTACATAAAATCCATATTTTTTTATTTTTACTTTATTTATTTATTTTTATAATTTATTATAGTTACACGTAATTATTATATTATTTTATAATAAACTGTAATCATTAATTAATATAACATAATTTTTATTAATTAGTATATTAATATATTTTAATACTACATTAAATCACTTATTAGTGTAATAACCATGTTTATTTTGTTTAATTATCTATGTAGGTATATGTTCTATTTAAATATATTATAAAAAATTACTCATTCTCTTGTTTACTTCATATTTTTCATTTTTGGGCACTAGCATTGGAATCTGTTTTTGAGTGCACTTGAACTCATGTACACTAACAACCAAGGAATAGTTAAAGTTAAATCAAATCATTGCCTTGAATTTGAAGTCTAACTTCAACTTCAACTTCAATGTTTAACCACCCCTCTCCCTCCCCTATTTACAATTGTTCTATGATGCATTCATCTATATTTGATTAAACAGATTGCTAGTTAGGAAAGAAGGAATTGAAGGAAGTTGTCCTCAAAGATGAGGTGATTGCAGAGGATACGAGACAGTGGAGGGAAAAATGCCATTCCAGAGCCCGTCTCTGTGGTTCGTCTTGGGTGCGGAATGGAACCTATTCCCGACTGAGTGGAACAGAACGGATCATGGGCAGAGATAGGCCTCTCTGCATCGTCGCTACAGTCTTCTAAGCAAACAGGAGCCAAGTACAGAGCTTCAAATCCCAGGCGGGTGGAAGAAGATGCCAGTATGCCACCGCCCTCGAGGGTCCACGCGCAAGCGCAATGTCGAAGCCGAATTCCTCACATCTGAAAAAACAAGAAAAAAAGAGGAGGCTTTCGTAGACAGACGTCCTATTGCCTCCCCTCCCAGCTTGTCAGAGTACCAGAGGACAGATGTGGATGCAATAACCAATCCATCGCAATTTGCATAAGCCAGGCTAGTCCAGCACTGTCCAGGCCCCTACCCACCCCACCTCTCGACCTATAACGATACCTAAGGCATCGGCCATCCATCGCCTGTAGCCTTCACCGGCGTCTCTTTCTGGCGGCAAGGAGCAAAGAGACCCAAATATCGTCACGAACAATATTCTTCTGGTCCTTTGTACGGGGAAAGGCCGAGTGACTGACCTTTCTGTCTTTCATCTTTATGCTTTGATTCTCGTCTCGGTAGGGGCTGCGAACTCTGCAACGGACAACTTTGTCACCTCCACCGCTACTCCCACTGGTCGCCAATGGAAAAGCAAATAATTCCCCCCTACTCAAAAAGAAAAACACACACAAGTGAATTCCGCTGGATTCCCAGGAAACGAAAACGACCATCCTGAATTGGACCGTCGGGTGCTGCTCGCCACACGTACGTGTTTTCTCTTGATGAGATTTTTCTTCCTTCCAGTCACTGCCACAATTCATTGGGGGTTGGCAACGACGATATTTGTTCCCGGCTTGAAACAGGGAAACTGGAGACGCTTTCAGAATGGCCACCGGCGACCATCCTCCATCGGTACGGCCTCCTTTCCTTAACTAGCTACGGAGGAATCTAGATTTTTGTCACTGTGATTGATTGAACTTGAAACAATGAATACGTATTATTCTCTCGGAACTAATACGGCATTAGGTAATGGGGACATTGTATAGGTCTTAAATTTGCACTTGCTCGCCCACTGAATCTGAATCTCCACCAATCTGTGGCCATCTGTCATGATCGTAGAACCAGAGATAGCCATTACTGATTAGTAAGGAAGGCGACCAATTGAGTGGAGCAATGTGGGGAAATCAATTCACTAGGCCACTGCAACTTTTTGTCTTTTATCCCTTTCTCTGTACTGATCATCATCTCGAAATCAATCACACCGTCCACAGCTATTTGCTAGAGCCAAGCTTAATTATTGGTCCAAAGTAAAATAGTTACTGAGAATCAAGTTCTTGGTTCTCCAGGACGTGGAAAAAAGTTGGAAGAGACTCCAGGACGTTGTATCAATCCTTATTCACCTTATGTTGCTGTCGACAAGAGTAAAGGGAGATTATCTCAATTTCATGAATATTGGTTGTGTTCAAACGAAACAAATCAAAAATTTTCTCACAATAACGACAACAAACGGAGCTCATTTCCTATCTTCGTCGTGTCCTCATGGGAGGAAGAGGACAAAAAGCCGTCCCGTTCAAGGAATCAAGTAGTCGTAAGGCGGCCATCGATTCTAAACCTACTTATCAGTAGCATGTAGCTATTTCAGTCGTACATTGCGGTGAGGTGTTAAATCAGAGTTATAACCCACGCCTCACTCGTCGGTCAGCGGAGGCGAAGGAAGAGAGCGGCTGCTTGGGCGTTAACACCGTCGATATCCCGCAGGAAGACGACTAAGGTCCAATGGAGACGGCCTCGTAACGGTAGCGAGAATTTGGAATCATGTCCTACTTTTCCAGGTGGAGGGAACTGGGAATAATGAACCCATCCTCTCTTTCTCACACTCTCTCTCTCTCACTCTCTCTCTCTTATCTTCCTCGTCTTCCTTTTTCCTCCTTTTTGTACCATGTACTCCGATGCGCAGAGAACAAAAACAACTTTGTTTTTGCCATTTTAGGAGTATTTTCCGTTTTTTCATCTGCCTAGTGGAGACGCCACAGCCCACACCTTTCCAGGGCACTCACAAATTCCCAATGATGGGAGCTGAACTCTTATCATACTCGTGTACACGGTGGAATAGAATAAAGCCTTTTTGCGCCTGAACTGCCTATCCTGACGTCCCATTAATATTTACAGAAAAGTAATTATGTATTTAAATATGACTTTATATCATTATAATATGATTAAATAACAGCCAAAAATACACTGTACGCATGGTGTAAATATGCTTCTCTCTCATCCAAAGGTAAGGATTTTTTTTTTTTTTTTTGAAAAAAGAAGGAAAGTAGCAGCTACGCTACATTCACACGTGGGGGAATCCGATCATTGCACGTACGGTCTTGGGTTTTGGATGGTACACTGCTCCCCCCGCCCCCTTTTTTTGTGTCAGTCAACTCTAGGTAGAACCCAATGAGTCTACTGGGTGGCCCCGGCCATGATGGTGGTGGCAGCTGCCGCCATCGCCGCTGCGGGAGCTTTGGTCGCGAATCCTAACGTTGCTCGGGCCACCGCGTTGTTGATCAGGAAGTTGTTGACAATCGCTGCGGCGGGGCCAATGACGTGGTCCTCCCAGGCTTCCTCCGCCTCCCTCCCCTGCTTTAGAAACACTGCCGTGGCGTCCAGTCGTTGTATATTCAACCCGGAGAGTCGCTGGAGCCGGAGAATTTTGTTGAGCTGACGGTACGAAAGCTTGATGGTATTGGACTTAATCTCGTCAATGGCCTCCGCTAGCACTCTCTCGCGGGCGGCCTGGTCCAGCTTGTTTTCCTCCCGAAAATACCTGTCCATCTCCCGCACCCCAATGGCGCGTCTAATCCCCCGACTGTAGTCGGCTTCGGGGTCGAACATTCTCCTGACCTCTTCCACCAGGCCGCCCTTCACCATCTGGTCCACCCGATTGGAGACGAAGGAGTGCAGCACAGGCAGGGAGACGTCGACCCAGAGGAAGCAACACTGGTACCTGGACCGGAACTCGTGCTTTTCGTCGTCGACGAGCGCCTCAATGTAGGAGTTGGATCCACCGGCGACGATGGGGAGCTTCCCTTGGCTAAGGACGGAGTCTAGGGCGCGGGTGGCTTCCCTCCGGAAGTCGACAGCGGTGAAGTCGGAATCCGGGTCGACGACGCCAAGGAGGTGGTGTCGGACCAGACTGCGTTCCTCCTCGGTGACCTTGTTGGTGGCTATATCAAGGCCTTCATAGACTTGCATTTTGTCGGAGTTAACAATCTCGGCGGCGAAACGGGTGGCGAGGTCGATGGAGAGCTTCGACTTACCGGTGCCTGTCGCGCCTATAACGAACACCACCTTCTCTTTTTCTCTTCGGCGGTGGCTCCGACCTAGGAACCCCAGCTGACCGAGAGAGTCCATGTTGACCCTGAATTTGAAGAGAGGTTGAGCCTGCTTCAGCCCAACAAGCGATAGTCTCATTATAAATTCTCTGTTTTGAAGAGGACGATTCCTGGTTATGTTTTTTCTCCAAATAAAAACAAACAACTCAGCAAAACTCCAAATGCTTGCTTGGGATAATTGAAGGGGAGACGGACCGACAAAGAAAAAATGAAAGAAACAGATAGTAGCTGAAGCAGATGAGAAGATTATCCAGAGAAATGCATGAAATGGAAACCAGAAATGGAAACCAGTAGTGGCTCGTTGAGTTTAGTACTTTGAAGGAACACGGGAGGGGAGCCCCCTTTATATACCTGCTGGCTGCTGGCAAGTCGACTGGATGGATTCTCCGAAGAACCTTTTTTCTCCTCTTTTTTCATCTTTGATTATGCACTTCTGAGCCCGTACGTTTGCATCAATGAATCTACAGCCGTACATCAGCTCCGAGGTCCCACCATCCTAATCCTCCCATCACACCCTCGCTACTAGGCTAGTGTAAGTGTTGAAAATGTGTGCAATCATTACCGTCCGATTGCTACAGTCCCTCTGATGATTGCTACGTGAGTGTCAGAATTGACAGAAGCGTAGAGGATCCTCCGAGTCGGGCGGGGCCTGGAACCTGCGGCGACGACGGAGATTGATTTCCCCACCTAGAAGCCGCCCCCTTTTACCTTTACGCGGCGAACTGCATTAGAGCTCCGTCTACAACGAGCTCGACGAGAAAGACGAATTTAGCGGAAAGAAACCATAGTGCCACAACAGTGAAGATCATTACTGTTCTTGCATACCCATTCTTCCCTATCGAGAACAGTAGCCCGGATTGAATTAGACGTTACTGATGAAGCCAATCTGATCATATACCAAAATACTCATGTGGTATATAGGAAATTATTGTCGGTTAACAGATGAGGCTCCTTGAATCAAGATTCTGAGAGGGTAGGACAGGTCGGCAGTCATATGTAGTGAAGAGGAAATGATTGAAGATAGGCACAGAGGGTTTTCAGTTTTCAGCAAGGACAACCTTTGCCCACCCTGCTGATTGTTACTGTCACTTGCTATCAGTAGGTTCACGTCAATGTTTCAAAAGACTACCGAGTCTGAACCAGGAAGAGTTGGGGACGACCGACCTACCAGTCCTGTTCAACAGGGGGAAAAACGATGAGCCAGTCACGGCGCTGGTATCTTTTAATGGGTTCGGTCCAGTCTTGCTTTCATTTGACTATGCTTATTCCGGGAGTTGAAAATTTTGTATAAAGCAGTCATCGTCCTCGAGACAATTCTGGCGGAGAAGAAGAAACGATTTGCAAAGTCCAAATTCAGGAATCAAAGAAGAAAAAAAACGCAGAGAAGAAAAATGGCTCTGTAACGAGTACCAAATAAGACTTGTTACCACTGTAGATTGAATTCATGCACGTTGGATTTGCTTCTCTAATGAGATTGGAATCAAGGTAATACGATTCAATAAAGAACGTTAATTCAAGTGAATCACTCCTACATGAAAGAACGGGGACTATGACTAGACCATCTCATGTTGGTCCCGCATGAATAGACAGCCTTAATTTTGTCCTCATTGGTTCCATATGAATAGACGAGCATGCATGATTCTTCTATCTGGCCCTAATTAGACATAAGTTTATACCGGTATGAGTTAGAATTATCGATGTCCCTTAGTGGTATGCACTCACTCATAAACCCGCCTCTTTTAAATGGTGAAAGTTCATTACAATGATACACTTTCGGTTAGGTCGGTTCTACTTAAGATTTATAAAACTCTATAAAAATGATTAGATTAAGAAAGTGGATCTCATATGAGACCAATTGGGAGAATGTCACATAAGGATGTTTATAAACCCACCCTTATGTTGTACGCTACTTCTCCGGATTGAGCTTTCTGACCTTGACTCATGTGGATTCTCTATTCTTTAAGGGCCGGTTTGGAACCCACAAAAAAAAAAAAAAAAAAAAAAATGAGTAGAGAATCATTGAGAGAAAAAAAAGGGAAAATCACTTTATCTCTTAGTTAACATATTTTCTCCCACAAAATAATGGAATTTGGGGAGAAAAGAAACGAAAAAGAGAGAAAATTTTAATCATCAAAATTTTAAAATATTACTAATTTTATTTTCTTTTCTATTTTCATGTGTATCCAAACATGAGAAATTAAATTTCTTTTCCATTTTATCTCTTATTGTCTATGGACATCCAAACAAGAGAGAAAAAAAACAGCTTTTCTTTTTGTTTCTTTTTTTCTTTTCTCTCTGCTTTCTGTGTTCAAAACACAACCTAACTGTACCTAGAATCCATCCATCCATCAATTCCCATGATGTCCACAAATTTAATCACAACAATGTTTACCAGTCGATTACATGATCTTCCAACTCTTCTCACTACGTTAGAGGAGAAATAATGGTTCCTATTAATTTGATATGGCGAGAGCTATTCTCTCCACAAAAGCTCTGGTGATGTTAAATGTGTTCTGACATGCAGTCTTCCCGGCAACTGTTCATAAGACATCCATGTAAGACGGTTCACGAACCATCACCTAGACAGTTCATGATCCGTCACTTAGGTGACCCATCCATCGAACGGTTTTCCACTGATGGTGGTCGTCAGTTAGGACCTTTTGGTTTCCCGTCGTTTGGTGGTCTCCTTTGATGGAAAGGAGCCTATAAAATGGGTTTTGGTCTAGCAGAGGCATGCCTGACTGTTGTCATCGATGAGCCTCTGTGATAGACGAGACATTCTGTTCACCGGAAGTTGATACTATATCAGGAGGTACGATTTTGGTTTATAAATTTCATATATGTTTCTTCCGAAATTCTATTTAAAGTATTTTTACACGTAGTATCAGAGTTTCCCTCTTTGATACGGAATCATTTCCATGGAGAGGAATTCTCTTGCGGTTGGCGCTGTGGTCTAGCTCGGCACTGTTTCCAGTATGGAATTTTTCTTGGACGATCTGGTTAGTCAACCAAGAGGAGATTCCGAGCGGGTCGCTGCCCATGATTAGTTTAATAATGTTCTCCATTTAAAATACTCGGAGTGCTTATCCTCGCAGAGAAACCCATCGCACCAGGAAGCTTTATCGCCAAGTTGTTTTCTTGAAAGCTGAAAGGTTCCCTTTGAGTGGTAACCAACTTTTCACATAATTCCATGGTGAGGCGACGCTTACAGTGATGGAATTAAATTCCATTTGTGGCTCATTTTTCCTCCCTCAGCTTTATGTCAATCATTAAGCTATTTATCAGAGTTGTTAAACGACCTCTTCTTGTTGTGACAATGGACACGATACGATTCCTGTTGTCCATCTAATTAGAGTGCAGCACATTAGTCCAGTTACTGATAACGCCCAGAATTAGAATTGGATGGATCGTTTTTCTTTTTTCTTTTCTTTTTACAACTCAGGGCTTAATAGGGACTTAAAACTGAGATTCGAGGAGGAGAAGAAGTCAGAGATTTGACGCAGAAATGACACAGACACACTGACGAGGTGGTGATTAGTGTTTTGATTAGAGAATTGAGGGTTTTTTTTTTTTTTCCTTAATTTTTTTCAGTGCAGCGTCTGGGTCCACCACCAACGCAACAGATCAGTTTGTTCTTACGAGCACTGAGCTGCAAATGATCATCTTCTATCTTAAAATTGTAATAAATTTCCAATAAAATTTGCAGAAGGAAAAAGCTCCGATTACAGTTCAGAAACAGAAAAGCGAGAGCTTGGTCTTCTCTTCAAAAGGCTTGAATCGGTCGAATGATTAGTGGCTTCATTTACATTAAAAAACATATATTAAAAGCATGCAGATGTGGGCAAAAGTCACTCTTAATTTTGATTAAATTGGCGTTAGTGCTAGGTGGATCCTCAGGCGATAAAAAGAGAAAAGAGTTCCCACAATCATTCCTCCCTCCTCTTTAGCTGCTGCTAAGTGCTAACCTTCATTTTTTTATATCGGAAAAACCTCTCTAATCCATATTTGACATCAATATTAATCTTATCAGGAAGAGAAGGCAGACGCTGCCTCTCGTCACATCCGAAAAAGCATCTGTCCCTTGGATTTTCCCGTCTCTCGCTTAGTCGCTGTAATCTTCGATGGCATCATCATTTCCCCACACGCGCACAGATTACTTTTTTTTAGTTTTTTTTTTTCTTACAGAATAAGAGAGAAGAACTGGTAATGATGGAAAGTCAATAATGGGTGAAGAGGTTAGCAACTATTGAGCACTCGTGCTGAACGAACGCCATTAAAGATTGATATCTCGGTTTCCTCAAAAGTCGTCGCCCTCCTTTTATTCTGATTCGAAATGATTATAAATTTATATTAAAATAACGCTAATCGGATCCCCACACTTGCAGATTCATTCCCTGAACTTATGTAATTGCGACCGAGGGATTCCTCTGCTTTTCACCTTCCTCTCTCCATTGATTTGTTTTTTTGTTCATCGGCTGATTGAAACGTGGATTTGGTTTTGACCCTGTGTCCAGTACTAGATTTGGTTCGTAGAGAAGTGAGAAGGAAGACTGAAGAAATTAAACTCTTTCTCTCCTCTTTGATCTTCTCATGATTAAGTTAACTTTAACTTAAAAAAATATTTTTAAATTAATGAATATCTAAACCCATTAAGAACACTTACCTTTTAATAAGCTACATGCTTTAAAAGGGTTAGATCTGCCCTCTTATTCACCCATTATGAACGAACTTCAGTCATATGAATAGGGGTGGCTTCGAACCGAGCTGGCTCGAGCTCGGCACGGTTTCGGCTTAGTTCGATTCAGTATACTTGGATCTTGAACTGAGTTCGAGATCCAGCTACGACTTGTTTGAGTTAACGACCCGATCTCGATCGAATCAAGGTTCGGCTTAAAAGCTCGCGAACTGACTCGTTAACGGGCTCGTGAGTCACGGGATCGGGAGTGTGTGTGGGGGGAGGGGGGAAGCCGAGCCCCTCCTGTCTGCCACTCTGGCCACCTCTGTCGCCGTCGACAGCTCCTCGTCGGCCGCTACATCCCCTTCCCTCAGATTTCTTCCTCTTCCTCCGATTTCGCACGTTTGAAATTCACACATACGAGAGCATAAACCAGTGTGAAAACGATTTTGTACGTGTGAAAGTCATATGTACGAGATCATAAACAAGTAAAAAAAAAACCTCTTTGTTCCTTCCTCATGACTTTTACAAAAATTGAAAAGATATTTTAGTAGAAATATGTTTCTAGAGACTATTAGTGTTTTTTTCAATAAATGTTGAAAAATCATTTTTAGTAGAAATATAGGGACTATTAGTGCCTCATGTTTTTTGAAAATATTTTTTTAATTAGAAATTCTTATTAAAAAATCATATAATTTTCTAAGTAAGATTTTCTTACCAAGATGGGCTGGCAAACAGTTTAGAAAAATTTTGAATAAGTATTTAATAGTTGATGCTATAATACTTTTAGTATGAGGCAATTTTCATAGCAATTTTGTGTTTGACATTTTATTTGATTAAAAATTTATCGATAAGTATAGTAAAATATATGATTGATTATTAATTTTTATCTATGTCCCTTAAAGAGGCAATAAGAGGTCCATTTAACTTTCCTAAGAAAATTTTAAAATATTTCTTGTAATTTTCTAGTAAGTTTTTAATAGTAATAGGATTTTATTTAAAGTTTTTTTTAAATATGTATCCTAGGAAAAAATAGTGTTTTCCTAGAATATAAATTTTCAATTAGGGGCACTAAGGAGGCCATATTAAATTTATGGCCAGATTCAAAAATTACAAAATAAGCTAGACAATATTTGGGGTAAAAAAGATTAACATAATCCATTGTCGAGATTCAATCCCGAACCTCCCCAATCATTATTTTTTAAAAAATTTATGCATAATTTTATAGATATTTTATTTAACATATATTTTATGTAGAGTATTAAATGTAGGTTTACCTCAAACTCGGCTAGAGCTCGAGCTCGAACTCGGTTAAAATTATTAGGCTCGAGCTCGATTACAATTTTAGGCTCGAGGCTAAGTCGGCTCGAGTTCGAGTTCGAAATCTTTAAATCAAACTTAGTTCGAACATAGGAAGGTTCAGACTCAACTGGATTCGATGCCACCCTTATGCCCAATATTAAGTAGAGGCCATGCCCAATTTTATGTAGAATGTATGCCCAATTTTATGTAAAATGTATGCCCAATTTTATGTAAAATATATGTATAGTTTTATATACAATTTATTTGACATGTATTTTTTGAAAAGTTTTAAATGTATGTTGGAGCTTGAACTCGAGATATGTAATTTTTGAAAAGTTTTAAATGAATGTTGAAGCTCGAGCTTGGTTAAAATTATTGGGCTCGAACTTGATAACAATTTTAGGCTCGAGGCTAGGCTTGGCTCGAGCTCGAATTCAAAATATTTAAACCAAGCTTGGCTCGAACATAGGCAAGTCCAGACTCGGCTCAACTCGATGCCACCCCTACATATGACAAATAAGTACATGCATTAATCTTAGACATTCCATACATATTTGGTATGTGATCCACATATGATCCATTGAGGATTGAGTACAAAAAGTTTGACCTACACACTATTGTGAATAAAATCGGATTTATTGAATTAATATATATATTTTTATGTTTATTCACGATGTTGCTAATTGGATTGGATGACTTTGAAATTCTCATGCGATCCATTTCCATGTCGATCGGGTCTGATGCAAATTGATGCAAATTCAAAGTTCTAAGAGGTGAAAATTATAACTTTGGAAAAACTATAAAACAAACTTTTTAAATGAAAATAATTTATTTATTCTAAAAAATCATTAGACAGATATATCATATTACAAAAGTCCATATGATGAACTCAAAGAGAATGAGAAGCTCCCTTTTTAACTTAGCCAAATGCATTTTAAGTAGGACACATTAAAAACATTGTACACAAGATGGACCCACTAAATATGGGCCTACACATACTAAGACCCTTTTAATAAGTTGATCTTAGAGTAGTCTAATACATTGTAGACATAAGAATTTAATCACCAATGTACGACCTTGATTGACTATCCAGTTCCTCGACATTGATCAATAATTAAGATTAAAGGAACCTGAGTACCAGTTGACCGATGGTCAAAATCAAAGCTCTCGATGGTCAAAAGATGGAGGTTTAGTCAAACAGTCAATCAATTATCAAAATGAAAGTTTTGGTCAAAATCTAAAGCGTTTTTAAGATCATAACTAAGTTGATGGTTAAAATGAAGTAGATTATAATGGGACTACCACCAAAATCAAATTAGAGAAGAAGCCACCTAAGCATGGAATGATACTCTAGACTTTTGTTACCTTCTCTTCTAGGATTTGAGGACTTGTGTTTTCCTCATCTTCCTAAAGCAAGTACATTTGAAACCTTTTGCACCCATGGCTTGGAACAAAATTTTCATCACAATTAAAACATAGCCCTTTGCTTATCTGTTTATCGATTTCTTCTAGAGTAAACTTTTTGATGGGCCGCTATAGGGTGCTTTCCCCTCAAAAGATGCTTTGTTGGGAACCTATTTGAAGATTGGATACCATGGAAAGGAGGTCCCTTTGGTTGAGACCATAGCAGACAAATTTTCTTCTTGAATGTGAGCTAGATGAATTGCTTCACTTACGGGTTTTAGGATGAAATACCCTAACCTCTGTTGCAATTTCATGTTTCAATCCTCTAATGAAGCTTCCTACTTGGATATGTTCTAACCAATGGACTCGGTTGGCTTTACATTCAAACCCATTTGGTAATCTTTTATCAAATTGGTTTGCTTAAGTTTAACAAGAAGAGATACAAAGTCTTAATATCTAGTATGCCTAAATCGTGTATGCAAAGAGCTTGCACAAACTCTTCTCAAGTGAGGGATAACTACGTTTGTTGTGCAATTGGAACCATCGTTTTGCATCTCCTTCTAGATGGAAGGATGCCAAAAGATGATGGAAGGTGAAAAATTGTTCCTTGTTGCGACAAGTCACTAAATTACCTCCAACAGTTGTATAATAGCCATGTGTGAATTTTTTATCATCAAAAGATCCTGTATAATCTGCATCTACAAATCCTTGAATATTAAGATAACAATGGTTCTTATATAACAACCCTTGACCTATATTTTTCTTTAAATACTTCAATACCATTTCCAATACTTACTAATGAGAGAGTTGGAGCTTGTGCATGAACTGACGAATAACACTTACTGCAAAGGAGATGCAAGGCCTAGTAATTGTCAAATAGATTAGTTTCTCAACTAACCTTTAGAACTTACCAATGTCTATTTCATTACCTGATGTTGCACATAACTTCATATTTAGATCCATGGGAGTGTCAATAGGTCTACAATCCAACATTCCTGTCTCTTCAAGCAAATTAAGACATACTTTCTTTGTTACAAAAGAATGTCATGTTGACATTGTAACACTTTAGTATACCAAGATCTTTAATTCGAAAAACCTTAGCTAGTCGTTCTTTGATACCCCTTGTACCACTTCCATTGAGAATGATATCATCAACATATACAGGCATAAAAATAACACCATTAGTAGTATGCTTAAAAAAAGAAATGGTCCATTTCACACCTCTTAAAGCCAAAGCCATAAACTACTTTGCTAAATTTTCAAACCACCCTCGAGGAGATTGCTTAAGGCCATAAACAGATTTGTCAAGCCCTTCTCCCCCTCAACCACAAAATCAGGTGGTTAGAGCATATAAACTTCTTCAAAAAGGCCACCATTGAGAAAGACATTTTCCAAATCAAGTTGATGAACAAACCAATTGGAATTTGCACTAATAGAGATGAGAAGTCTTATAGATTTTGACAACTAGAGAGAAAATCTCCTCATAATCAATCATAATCGATTCCATAGGTTTGATTGAAGCCCTTAGGAACCAATCGAGCCATCTAAATTTTGCTTGATTGTAAAAAACCATTTACTTCCCACAGGGTAAAGAAGTAAAGTCCCATGTTGATTATGATACAGAGTAGTCATCTCTTCTTTCATGGTAGCTCGGTGATTCGAAGCCTAATATGATCCCTAGGAATAGACACATAAGACAAGGCATCAAGAAAAGTGCAACATTTCAAAGAGAGTTGGAGAGTAGAAATAAGATTAAAATCAAATGCGAGGTCGCAGCCTTGGAAGGAACACACGACTAAGGTTTCACTTCGAATACCTATGAGATGAGTATGAAAGGGAGGATAAAAACCAATAGTAAAAGAGGGAGATATGTGGTGGCTAATCCGACGACTGGAAAATATGCTAGACCAATGCTCAATAGGGGCATCTATGTAGACTTCTCAAACTCTGGAGGTGGAGGATTCTTAGAACAGAATGGATGTTCTTCAAGAAAATCTCATCAACAAACACAAAGGTCATATGCAATGAGGGACTATAGCATAAATACCCTTGTTTCTTTTTTTAATATCCAAAGGATTTAGAATCAAGTTTAATTTTACCTAGAAAGAAGTTATAAATGACAAAAAAAAATCCAAAAATTCAAGCTGGAATGGGAAAGGGGTGATGTGTGGGTGAAAGGGAAGAAAACAGATCTTATGACCTAGAACACCTGAGGGCATGCAGTTAATTGGATAGTAAGTAGTCAACACAACATATGGCCAATAAAATTGAGGGACATTCTTGGACAATAAAAAAATAAGAGAAAACTCCAATAAATGTTTGTTTTCCTCTCAACGACACCATTTTATTGAGGTGAGTAGGGGTGGCTTCGAACTGAGCCGGCTCGTGTACGGCTTGAGTTCGGGTCGGTGCCAGATCGGTTAGATTCGGTATCTCTCGAGCTCGAGATTCGAAATCGGCTCCTTTAAATTAACCAGCCGAGCTCGACCAAATCCAGATTCGGCTCGATGGCTCGCGAGCCGGCTAATTAATTTAACGAGCAGCGGATTCGGGGGGATTTGGAAAATTTTCGGCAGTCTGCCATCTACCAATTTTTTTTTTCGGTCTCTCTCCCACGCTCTTGCGCTCTTGGTCTCCTCTTTCCCTTCTCTCTTCTTCCTCTGAAATTTTTTCTCCCTCGCTCAGCCTCCATCTCCCTTCACCCTCTCGCCGTCGGTGCCCCTTTCGCCGCCGCCACACCTAATCCTTCACCCCTCGCCCTCGCCTCATCGTACCCCAGCTAGAGCAGCTGCTCTGAACCGTCTCCTGTCGTCGTCACCCCCTACTACCACCTGCTGCCGCCATCAGATCAGCTGGCCACCGCTCTCGTCGGAACGACACAGAACCCCCCGATACCTAAGTGCTCTGTCTCGTACAGAGTGCGAACTCGCACGTGCAGTTCACACATGCAAGTTTTGCACGTGCAATTTTTTTATAAAAAAAAAAAACTTGCAAATCCTATTCTCAGGCTGTTTTTCCTCTGGACGATGCAATTTTGTCAGCCCTAACCGCCTCTAGTACTCTTTTTCCTCCTGACGATGCAATAATACGTAAAAATATAGTGTGTTAAAGTTAGCATTTGATCAAATTTTCCTGTTTATTTATTTATTTTTTATAATTAATCATGTGCACAGTTAATTGGCTCACGTAATTATTGTATTAATGTAAAATAAACTGCAATCATTAAATAATATAATATCTAATTTAATTAATTAATATTAATTTATTTTAATTATACATTAAATTACTTATTCGTGTTGTAATCATGTTTGTTTTACCTAATTTAGGGTTGAAGTATTATGTTTTAATTAAGTATACTATTATAAGTTACTTATTTTCTTGTTTTTTATATTTTTCTCATTTTGGGACACTAACACTGGAAACTGTTTTCTAGTGCACATGAACTTGTCCACACTAATACCAAGTTTGAAATTGAATTTCATGTAGATGAATGAAATGAATTTGAAGCAGGAGATGAAGATGAAACTTCAAATTTTAAGTTTGTTGACTAACCCCCCCTTATAATTCTCATATCCGCAGTAGTTTCAAAAGGTTTGATTTGTGGCAGTGATTGGGTTCGGGCTCTTCACGGTGTAAAGAAAAATCAAAAGGTGAATTTATTTGATTAATTATTTATTATGATATTTTTTAGTATTTTTTAGTTTTATTTATTAAAATTTTGTTTTATGATTACAGCCTGAGAAGAAGAGTGTAGAGATAATGCTATCAACTACATGACTTTTCATGTTTTTCTCATCATGGTAATTTTAATATTTTTAACGACATTAAGTAACTAGTAGTGGAAAAGTATTTTTTTATCTGACAATAACTAATTTTATTTTTTTGTTTTTGTCATAGGTGGAGATTTTGCTCATGCAGGGACGTATATTATTTTATAGCATGAAGAAAAACAACTATAGTTTGTAAATTTATAATGGATTTATAGTTTTTATTTGGGTGATTTTAAATTGATAGTGATATTTCTTTTAATTTTGTTGTGTTTTATTATTGTATAGTGTTTATTCAAAATGTTATGCAATGTATGGAGTGTTTAGACTATTTTATGGAGTGTATAAATAATTTCATGGAGTGTTTATGGAGAAAAACGACTTCAACTAACTTTCTCAAATCAAGAAGGAAAGGAATTTTGATGATGTTTTCTTAACTCACAAACTTCACATGGTGAAGATGAAATTGACTTTAGGAAATGACCAAATTACTATAATGTGCTCAGGGAAGGATGCCCCAAGCGGTTGTGCCTTTGTCTAGCATGCCTTGATGAAGAATGTATTGCTGCAATCACGATTGCATCCAACAAATGAAGCCATACTTTTTAATTGGCCACCACCAATCACCCACTTGGTCTAGTTGTCATGAAAATCACAATAAGAAGGGTGAAAAGTGACAAAATAATTTAATTTCTTGGCAATTTGACTCACAAACGTGAGATTGAATGGAAATTGAGGCACAAAAAAAATATTTGACAAAGGCAAATACGGAGAAGAATGGGAAGAACCAATACCTTGAACTTTGGTCAGTGAGCCATCCGTAGTAGACACAAATCGATTTGTGGGACAAGTGGACAAGGAATATAAATTATCTAATTTTTTAATGAGATATTTTGAGGCACCTAAGTCAATAAAGCATGAAATAGAAAAAAACATACCTATACCATAACAGGCAATAGTGGTTAGAGGGTGTTAGAACTTAGGATTCCATGATGTATGATCAAAGTAGAAGAGGATTATGGGTTGAGAAGAGGAAAAAGAATTGTGGAGAGAAGGTTTAGGAGGAGAAGAGTAAGAGTGACGAATTTGGAGAAGGAGAAAAGAGGAGGAAAATAGGGTTATCGACTTGTCCAAACCCTCCCCCTTAAGTTGTATTTATAGATATCAAAAGTACTAATATTATAAGAATACCCTTCACCCTAACAAGAGTGAATAAGAGACATAAATCATAAACTAATTACCTCAGTGTCATCTTTATGAGATGACTCTTTATTTACATTCATGCCATCACAATGTGGGCATGTGGGCCTTCTCCTTGGTTTGTGGGTTTGAGCCCATCTTCTACATACTTGGACGTATGGGCTTTCCTTGGTCGTGTGGGCTTGAGCCTATCTTCTAATACTCTCCATCAAGCTGGGGGTGAAAGAACATCATGAACGCCGAACTTGCTGTAAATGTGTATTAGATCTTTTCGTATATAATGGCAACCCATCATATCTTCCAACACTCCCCTTCAAACTGGTGGTCTCTTTGTTCTTTACCAAGATAGCCAACTAGCATAATATAAGAGAAAGTAAACTCACCCATAGCCATAAAACATCGTTTCATACTCTAGTCAAATGGTTATAGTTAAAAATACTTTCCACTCAATTTTATTGGTGGAAAAGTAGCCCAAATGTGGGCCACAGAGTCTACTCGCTTTCTCAATGTAGCTAAAAAAACACATCTTGGGTGAATAATAGACTTGACTCATACTAGATGTTGGGCATACTCCTATCCTTTGTAGGTAGTGGGCATTGCTCAAAAGTGTAGTAATAAACTCCTCCATCACGGTATCCCAACACAGGGCACCGACTCTCAAAATGGTAGGAGTAAAAATTCCAAATAAGGGGTAAGGGGTAATCACTGGAACATAATATTTTGTGGCCACCATGTGCTTTCTTCTTCATTAGAATAACCAATGCTGAAAACAATCAGCAATCGAGAAGTCCTTCTTCAAAAATAATATCTCAATCAAAGAGATATAAAAGCAACAATGGTAATGAGGCAATGCCCAAATATCATGTACCAAATAGGCAATTATATAGTAGCAGGTAACCAGTAGGTAGTAAAAGTCCTTAAGAGTAATAAGGACACATAAGATAATCTGCAGCAATTCCATCCTTGAATAAGGAAGTTATGCACCATGTAATAAGCTGAGGATAATCCAAGGTAATAATCAAGACAGAGTCAAGCTGGTAGCATATAGAAGATAACAGATAACAAATTGTAGCTTTGATAGTGAGTGAGTGAGTCAAGTAATAGAGTGCCAATAATAAGTTGAACCAAGTGATGTTTGATAATCAATAAATAAAACAATCTCCAATGTACTCATCCTTCATACTTCTCCTTCTATTTTTCCCCTCAAGCTAGGAGATAATGTCAATGATCCCAACTTGAAGTCAATAAATATTTTGCAAGCTCAAGTGCTAATCCACCTCTTGTATGATCAAGTAAAAGAAGGCTAATATAATAGCAACAACTTCACTAGCTCAAATATAATAAACCAAGTAACTCAAGCCAAGCCAAATATTTGACCATTTGACTCTTCCGAGATTGATATCTCCATCTAAAAAAATCAAAATGAGAATTGGTTGAATAGTTAAGAAAATAGACTTACAAATATTTTTTTTATATATAATTCTCCATATAAACTCTCGTTCTTGATGGCATAAAATGGCTCAAAAGTTGAAGTTTTCTACTGTTAATTTATATATCAATTTCTCTTTCTAGAAAAATTTGATTTCATCGATTCTTTTTGAGTTGGAAACTAGATTCAAATATCTTTCTAACAGTATATAATTTTCTATATGAAAAGTAAGGCAAGAGAATGAAACATGCAATGAAATATAAAAATTGAGAAATAAGCTTTAAGGAAAAACGAGAAACTCCTCTTTCTTCTTTTTCTTCTTCTTCCTCCCTTTCTTGTCCATTTTTTTCTCCATATTCTTCTCCTTCTACCTCTCAGACCATTGCTCGTTCTGATACCATGTTAGATCTTAGGATTCCTTGATGTATGATCAAATTGGAAGAGGATTATGTGTTGAGAAGAGGAAGAAGAGTTGTGGAGACAAGGTTTAGGAGGAGAAGAGTAAGAGTGACGAATTTGGAGAAGGAGAAAAGTGGAGGAAGAATAGGGTGATGGACTTGTCCAAACCCTCCCCCTTAAGTTATATTTATAGATGTCAAAAGTACTAATATTACATGAATACCCTTCACCATAGTAAGAGTGAATAAGAGACATAAATAATAAACTAATTACAAAAGTACCATCTTTATAAGATGACTCTTTATTTATAATCATGCTACCACTGTGTGGGCCTGTAGGTTTGAGCCCATCTTTTACACACTTGGATGTGTGGGCTTGGGCCCATCTTCCAACAGAGGGGTACCAAAAGAAGAGCAAACATACTCTTGATTTTCTGAAGAACTCCATAATCTTTCTTAGTAAAGGTTTTAGAATTTGTTGGAGAGAAAGGGCTGGTTTCTTTATTTTCTGGAATGCCAACCACTTAATTCATGTGTTCGGGCTTACCATATTGCTTGCAACATCTTTGAATATAGTGATTGTTCAACCCCCAGTTAAAATAAATCTGAGGAGTAGAAAGATCTCTAGGGTTAGAAGAATTCCTTGAAGACTCACCGGTGCTTCAATCTCTACCTCTGCCAAAACCTCTATCACAATCCTTCCTTGATAAGTCTAACCTCTACCTTGAATAATCATGGCTGGTATTTCAGGTTTTTGTTCAGTTTGCCTGGCTGGAATTTGAAGCATTGTAGCACATATATCATTAAATAAGGGCTTTGCAATTAAACTTACAATTTAGGTTTTGGCAACATCCAAGTATGGCTGTAGATTAGCATAGTAAATAGCTCAAAAAATCCAACTCATTCCTCTCTTTATCGTTCTTGAACAACAATATCGATGGAATAAGGTTGGGCAAGCTTCTACTCTTGCAAGAATCCTCTAAAACGGGTGAAGTACTCGTTGAGATTTTCTGATTGATTCGTATTGTACATGGCCTAAAAAAAACATCATAGAGCCTATGAAGGCTATCAGTACTAGAATTACTTGTATTTTTAAGGTGGACTACATTATTAACCACAAACTCTTTTATATTGTTAATCAACCAATTAATCACCAAAATGACTTCTTTAAGCCATTTTTTAGCTAAATCCTCTTCATTCCATTAAAGCTATTATAGATCGAATATAAATGACATATTTTATTGGCAAAAAAAATTAAAAAATAAAAACCTGTAACGAAGGCTTTTCCTCTTTTCTTGGCAATTTTAAGTTTTTTTTAGTGAGAACCAAAATTCACATGAGATCGTTTGTTGTTGGAACATCGAATTTGACAACTGTGTCAAAAGTGGATGCGGGGGCCCATACACTTCAAGGTAGGCCCATAGATGATATTACCTTCTGACGTTGCCCTTTGGCATCCAATAATATGGAAATGGCAATAGGCAATGTCATCTCTAGCGGGTGGGGTCAGTTCAGACCGGGTTCAGCCGTTTAATACGTGCGCCCCCAATGATTGGATCATTTTAGTCATTTCCTAAAATATTGCAATTACCTCACCCCAAACATGTTATGATGTGTGACAAGTTATATACATGTGACACTAAGCACATGCATGAACGTGTCCCACACACAAATAAGATAGTAAAAAGGGTTGAAAATTTTTAAGGCTGTAGGACTCCATTACATTTAGCAATGTAGAACTAAAAATCAAATCTCATGTGCACGTGTGCTCAAATTAATACACGTCCTATATTTTCCACCATTTTGAAAATTTGAAACTTGTCAAATGATTTGGAAATATAGAATTTTTAAAAATTTGTAGGTATGAGTGATTGTTACTCTATAGTTTCGATGACATGTGTCTTTTAGATTTGAACCTTTATCTAGTTGGAATTTTCGCTATCCAAACGATTAAGTGTTTGTCATAATGTGAATTCCATCGGGATTGCACATTACAGTCATGCAAAATTATATTTTTTTGTGGGTGTCTGCTAGAAAACAAACCCTGATTCTCAATTAGATTACAGACCCATAGTTATACTCACATATGTGGTATCGTAAAGGATTTACTATAACTCTATACTTTCCTATAGTAGCCTCGATCCCATTAACCTCATCTAGTGTAACTGAGCACCTACATATAAGTGAGACATATTAACCTCATCTAGTGTAACTGAGCACCTACATATAAGTGAGACATGAAATAAATTCACTATAATTAAGCACTTCTACCAACCACTCAATTAGCTCATTTTTTTCATTGTTTCATTTTGGAATATCCAATCAATTAGATTGAGTTGTCATTGATGGTGACTCAAGAAATAACCTTTAATCTCATCCCTCTGAGACTAAATCTAATATGACTCAAGATTATTACTTCAATGAATGTGAAGTTCCTCAAAATTATATATCGAAGTTCAATATGCCTACACAACTTTAAATTATAACTTTTAATTTTTTTCTTTCATTATGGTCATTTGATTATCACAATTAATCAAGATAACAGGAATTGGTTTATCCATTATGGGAATATCTGATAACAAACCCCTAAGCCATTCAATTTCTATTTAAACCTCTATAATGGAGCTAGTAATCTAAGGTCTGCTTGGAAGATTTCCAAGAGACAACACCATTACCAAATGTAAATACAAACCACCACTGGTTTTTGCATCATCAGAATCAAAGATCTTGTTAGTATCACAAAATAGTATCACAAAATCCTTCTTTCTACATAATGAGTTTGACTCAAAACAATCTCATTTCATTCTTTATTACTCTTGATTCCTCAAATGAAATCTGTTAATCCTAGGTCTTTAATGCAAAGTTATAACTAAGGTATTTCTTTACCCCTAGAATTTTGACATATTTGTTTCCAAAAATTTAAATGTCATCTATATAGAAATATAAAATAATGAAAGATTTCTTATATTTTTTTAATACACATTTTTCAAACTCACATATTTTCATGTCATTGCCTAGGAGTTTTATTTAATGTATATAAAAATTTAACTAACTTATGCACTTTATTTTCCTGACCAAGAACTACAAAACCTTCTAATTGCTCCATATAAATATCTCTCTCTAACTCGTCATTAAGAAAAATAGTTTTCATATCCATCAGATGGATTTCAAGTTTATATAATGCAATCAATGTAATAAGCACTTCAATTGTAGTTATCCTAGTGACTAAGAATAAGTGTGGAAAAAATCAATCCCTTCACTTTGACGAAATTTTTTTTAGCAATTAATCTAGCTTTTTATTTTTTAATAGACTCAATTAGAATTAAGTTTCCTTTTCAAAATCCATTTGAAGTAGAGTTATTCTCTAGAAAAAAATCCACCTTTGGTGATTACAACTATATTTGACTCAAATACTAATTTAAAGCCTAGTTGACTCCAAAGGAAACCACTTAAGATTTTTGCATACATCTGGCTTGTGATTCACATGGTGGAGAATGAGTGTTTTCCCTGAATTAAACCCCGATTGTACTTTTCCTTCTTTAGTAATTTGTGCAACACTTAAATTGCTCATTGTTACATTTCTCTCTTTGACCTCCTAGTAAAAAGAAAAATGAAATATCAAAACAAATATGGACAATTGCTTCTATGTACATTTAACTAATGTGAAGAAATAATAAGGGAGCTATAACACAAAAGAGGACGGAGGGCATAGTCAATTCTGCCATTGAATAGCTTTCTAATATGAGGATGTCAATGCTGAAACAACCTCATTGTTTAGATAATAGGGTCCTTATTTATGACCCCCACCAATCACCTTTTTTGTCTAGTTGCTTTGAAAGATATAGTAAGTAGAAGAGAAGGTTATTAAACCGTCAATCTTTTAAGTAATTTGACGAACACAGAAAACTTAATTAAAATTGAGGAACAAAAGGCCATTAGAGAGAATAGGGAGTTGAAGAATCAATGTCTTGATCATGTGTCTATGAATAGTTAACAAGAGCCAAAGGAGATAATATGGCAAATCTCCAATCTTCCTAGTAAGATGTTCATAAGTGCCCGAGTTAATAATCCAAGGAGAAGAATTAGCCCAATGAAGAGTAGAAGACATACCAATGGTAGCAATGGTGGTAGTGGAGGTGCGAGGATATGCGAGGAACATAATCTTCACCTTAGGAGACCCTCTTAATCCTCTGCACTAAATGTTTTTGTGGAAGTAGAAAGAGTTGATCCAACTTCCTTTGATTTTGAAGTAGCAATTGAGGAATTTTTAGTGATTGGTCTTTCATTAAGTTTCCAACACTTGTCCGCCACGTAGTTAAATATTCCATTGTAAGTAAAACTACGATGAGTAGAAAAATCAAGCATACCTCGACCTCTTCCACCTTGTCCTTTGCCACTACATCCTCGACCTCAACCGTTGCTATTATTACCTCTTCCTTGAGAAACCATTGTAGATATTTTTTTAGAAGGTAGATAAAATGCTCAACTAAGTCTTTGACTGGAATCCAAAGCATGGCAGAAGAAGAAAGTTTGGTAGAGGAGCTTAAGATTTTGCCAATCTAATATGGTTTCATGTTAGCAAGGCAAACTACACCAACCAACTCTTCTTGTTACTTTTCTTAAACTACTAGAATCGATGAAATACGATCGTGTCATCTTCCAATCGTGGAGAAATCTTCTTAATTTTGCAAACACAAGATCCTCCTCCTATATGGTGTTGTACATTGCCTGAAACTAATTATAAAGCCTTAAAGACTATCAGAACTTGAATATAATTTTGTACATGTATCGTTGATAACCTTAGTTGTGTCAAGTTGAGCAACATTGTTTGACACTAATTCTTCCATGTTATTTATCAACCAACTAATTGCCAAAATGTCTTCTTTTAACCACTTCTTGTAACTAGCATCTTCCTAATAAGTGGAGGGAGAAGATTTAGAAAGATGATCAACAAGATCATGTGGTATTAAAAACCATATAACAAATTGATCCAGCAAGATGAGCGGCACCATCAACCACATCATGGTGGCAACCACTGATGATGTTGGCTAGCAAATTGCCATTAGAAAGAAATTTTACAAAAAAAATCATTCAAATCCAAAAAAGAAAAACTATATTATACCAGTCCTCTTATCAACTTGGAGCATATACTATATGCAATTCAATTTCTCCATTACTCAAATTACAGATAAATAAAGTTTATAGTGTTCAACTTGTACTATGAAATACAAATACAAGGGTGATCATTACTTACCTGTAGCCATCAAAAACAAAGAATTCTAGATCTCTAGAATGTCTCCCAATTCAAAAAGAATAGCCTCAATGGGTATGGTTGTTAGTGATCGCCTATAACTAGGGACTATAAATATTGAAAACACTCAGTTACTTTTGTTGGCCCAGATGGCTGCTCACGACAAAGGTGAATGGAGAATATTTAAAGTGAAAACTTAAAATATTTAAGGCACAAAAACACACCATAAGATATTAAGATTTTTTTTGTTTTTGAGGTTCTCGTAATGGTAGTCATAGCCCAAAAACAATTACTTCGGAAAATTCCACAAATATACTCTATTAACTGAAATTTACATGCAAAGAGATTCCACCTCTCTTTAAGCCAAGTGTAATACCCAATGACACAACACAAATCTCTCTTGGGAGATCTTCTACTACTAGAATTTGGCTCTAGTGGATACTTTATGTTAAGAGACACTTAAGTGTGTAAGGGTGACATGGGTAGTAAATAAGGAGAACTTCCATAGAGATGACATAGAATTGTAATTATGCAAGTTGGTATATGTCCTCTTCTGTCTTTTTTTTTTTTGAAACATGTAGCCCTACGGGCATTGTAGTAATTTTAAACACCTTCACACAACCATAAATACCTCAAGGTATGGGTTAGAGCATTCAAGCCTCTTCCACTTGGCTCAAATTTTTCCATACACCTCTAACTCTTTTCCTCTTCTTTGTCTCCCTTGGTTTCTTCTTTCCTCTCTCCCAAGACCTAGAGTTCCTCTCCTCTCTCTTTTCCTTGAGATCTTTTGTGTTTATGTGTTTGTCCTAGAAATCAATATGGTATCAAAGCCGACAAAGATCTAAGATGGAAAAGGAGAAGAAAATGGAGAAGAAAGGGAGGAAGAAGAAGAAGAAGAAGATAAAGAAAAAGAATAAAGGAGTTTCAAGTTTTTCCTTTAGTTGTCATTTTGAATCTCGTTTACCCTCTTAGGCCAGTCCTTTGCTGCATTGCTTTGGTTGGTCCTCTTTTTTTATAAATGGGTGTTTTTAAGTTCATTGAGAATATTTTATTAATACCCTATGGGTTTTTACATGTGTATTTTAAGTGATATGCATTACCCTCTTCAGTGATTATTATCACTATTTTTTTCTAAGTTCTTTGAGGTTGGTTTAAACTAATATTTTATCACCCATTTATTACTTTTTAAGAGTGTGTCCAATTGAGTGCTTATCCTTGGGACACCTTGATGGAGGAGATAATTACTACAACTATTTTTTTTTAAACTGATTTTTGTTTCAAGTTGGGATCATTGCCATTACCTCCTAGTTTGAGGGAGAGAATAGAAGGAGAAGTATGAAGGATAAGATTGGAAGTTGAGTATTGCAATTGTTGTGCCTCCTTTCAAATTGAAATATGGGTTATGGTAATTAAATTTTATGTAACTAGAATATCCAAGGGGTAGAACAAGATGAAGATTACAAGCAAGATGTGAACAAGAACAAGATGAGTCAAAGCAAGGCAGACAAAATTTCTTTTTCAAGCACACAAGTTTCTTGATCAATATTATTTGCAAGTAAAGTTACAAACACCAACTTGAGGGGGAGTGTTAAGAGACAACCATGGGTGTAGAGTTGGCATGGTTAGTAAATACGGAGAAATTTCATAGAGATGACATATAAATGTAATTATGCAAGTTGGTGTACATCCTCTTATGTCTTTTTTTATTTTTGAAGCAAGTAGCCTTAATGGCATTATAGTCATTGTAAACACTTTCACATAACTATAAATACAACCTCAAGACATGGGGTAGACCATTCAAGAGTCTTCCTCTTGGATCAAATTCATCCATACACCTCTCTCTCTTTTCCTATTCTTTATCTCCCTTGGTTTCTGTTGGAAGATGGGCTCAAGCCCACAAGCTCAAGACAAGAAGCCCACACGTCAAGGGAGTGGCATATGTGTACAATATGGTACTTACCATAAAGATGGCATAGAGGTTTAAATATGTGTTCCTTTTTTGTCTTTTGTTTTATCAAGTTGTAGCCCTAAAGGCATTGTAAAACTATAAATAGAGGTAGAGCACTGAAGCCCTCTCCTCTCCTTCCACAAATTTGTCTAGCCTTACTCTTTCTTATTTGACACAAACCCTTATTCCCTTAATCCAAACTCTCTCCTTCTACGTTCTTCTTCTTCTTCTCCTCTCCTTTCTCTCTTCTTCTTCTTCTTCTTCCTCGTTGATCTGAAGTTTTTCTTATGGGATCCTAAATTCTACAGTTTCTTCTCCCCTCTCCCAAGAGCTAGAGTTTATCTCTTTTCTCCTTCCCTTAAGATCTTTTGTGTTTATGTGTTGGCCATAGAAATCATCACTATCCTTCTTGATTATGATTTTAAAAAACTTCAATCATAATAAAATAAAAATACATAAGATGAAAGAGCAACTTACACCTTATAGGGTTGACAAATTTCTCCTAGAGAGATCCAAGATTCTAATCCTTTGAGCACAAGAGTCGAGTATATTGGAGTTTTGATTTAGTTAGGATTGCCAAGAGATTTGAGAAAAAAATGAAGGACTTGGGTAGATACTATCTTTTTTCTTTCTAAAAGGTAAGCTTGGAATTTTAAGTGTGAAAACATTTTGTGAATACTTTAGTATGTAAGTAAATACTCAGTGATTATTCTCCAATAAGTTTGGAAGCCTACTTATAAGCTTCCTAGCAAAAATACCCATTTTTTACAATTTAAAAAAAGCTACAAAAAGTGTTGATCAATCAACGAAAAGATATGATTGATCAACCATATATAGCATCTATAATTTTTGAGTTCCCTAAGCCTATTGATTGATCAAGGCATCAATCAACAAATTTTAACTCTTTATAAAACTCATTGATCGATCATGCCTCATCTATTGATTGTTCATGCTTTATAGAATTGGCTAAACATTGTATGCATAATCGATCATACTACAATGGATGATAGATCATGCTTAATAAAGTCTTCCTTGTAACATTATTTATGATCGATCATGCTTTATAAAGTCTTCCTTGTAACATTTTGTATGATCAACCATGCCTATGCAAGATGATCGGTCATGTTATAGGTTCTATAGGACTCCATTCTGAATGATCGATCATGCATAGTGCTAGTGTGCCAATTTGAATTATACGCATGATATAGGCAATACTAAGGGATTTAAACTTTTTAAATCATTTGTATGCATCAATAAAACATGGTTTTTAAGAAAATGTCATGCCCTAAAGCTCCAATGATCATAAATGCCTTAGGATTGAAAATTTAGTTAATTGTCCTCTTACAAAGTTAGAGTTCTTTAGATTTTTCTATATTACTTGACATTAGAGCTACAAGGCTTCTAGCTTCTTTTTAGTTGCTTCTTCAAGATGATGATTTTTTTTCCACAAGGTCTTGTATTGATTATAACATTAGTCTCTTGAAGGAAATGCTTGAAATGCAAATATGCAAATATTACATTTGTAATTACAATGACCCCCTTTTTTTTCTTATAATGACGAAACCTAACTTGTAGAAATTTAAAAACATGATCCCATAGAATATTTCATGTAAGGTTTTTATCACTCTTGCTCCCTGAATTTGTGCACTCAAAAGAGTGACTTAATGTCATATTAATATTCGCTCCCTTTTTTGCCATAGAGAAAAAAGATAAGTGCAAAGAGGACAATAAGTAGAAGGGTAAAAAGATATGCCTTTCATTTGATAATTTAAAAATATGTATTGGAGCACATGAAGCGCAATTAAACACCAACTTTAATTACAAAAAATCAATAATCATAAGTCAAGTCAATCATAGGTCAAATAGGGCTAGTGGAGACAAAGCTGAGGGTGGAGGCAATCGTGACGAAGAGGGGAAGTCGATAACGGAGTAGGGGATGTGTTCTACCTCCTTTTGTCTATCTTTCAATTAGATTTGGGTTGCATTGGTATTCACAAGTGTATCCTTTATGTCAACCACATCATTTTCGAACCGCATGAGTCGATCGAAGTTGGAGGATGCATAATTTCTCTTACTCTTCATGAAAGTATATATATTGCTCTTTTTTTTATCTCTGTCCAAACTAGGCTCATCACTCAACTTTTTTTTCTTGAGTGTCTTTTCCCTTGAAGTGTTTGGAGATCCAATAGCCTCTCACTTTCTCAAATCCAAGCTTGCTTATTTAAGCTCACAGATAGTCATCTTCTTTGAAAAAATTGTCACTTTTTACCACTCCAAAGCAATGTCATGATGCTCCATATTAAGAGTAATGATCTGCTCAAAGGGAAAACCGTTGGCTCTTACATTGTTTTCTACATTTAATATTCGGTGTAGCATGAAGTAGCCAAAATTAAGTTCCACCCGTTGGGTCAACGCCTATAACCAAAAGATAAAAGAGGTGATTAACCTCAAGAAAGTCCTTTTTTCTTGGATTTAGGATGTGAGTCACAATCTCTATGAAAAGTGTAACCCCCGTACTCATATCCTTGGTCTTAATCTCGGAGGAACTCCCTACCATCTGTCAAGAAGGATTCCCGTCGGTGAAGCAAGACCACAGAGTAGCGACGACCAGAGTTCACGCTTTGGTTTCTCAGGAGCAAAGACGACGTTCATCGGACAGAGGCTGATGGTACAGCGAGAGCTCTCAGCTCTTATGGCGGTGGACGGAACCACCACCACCTCACGGGACTGATGGAACAATCCAAACGGAGAGCGTCGCGCTCTCTGGACTCTCGGCGAAGAGGATGGCGCTAGAGAAGATGAATAGTCTCAAAAAATGTTCTCTTCCTTCCTCTCTCTTCATTAGCTATTTAAGCTTAAGCTAAGTGGTTATTACAAACTGGCCCATGGGCCCAATACAATGCCTACTCTAAATACCCTATTGACATAATCCAAATTGTACAACAATTATAATAAGAAATTCTATCTAAATTACAATGTAAGATATCGTAACATCCCCCTTCAAATTGATGATGGTGAGTCAACCAACAACAACTTGCCAACCAGAAAATTATGTCGTGGTTGAGACAATGCTTTGGTGAAAGCACTTAAAGATCCGAAGAGATGTATGAAAGAGATATTACCCGGTGCTCCAAAGTGTCGTAGATAGAGTGACAGTCAACCTCAATGTGCTTGGTGCGCTCATGGAAAACAGGATTGGCGGCAATCTGAATAGTACTCGTATTATCCGCATGAAGGGGTGTAGGGGAGGTCTGAGGAAATTGGAGCTCAGTAAGAAGACCGTGGAGCCAAATAACTTCAGAGCACACAGTAGACAAGGATTGATACTCGGCTTCGGTAGATGACTTGGACACCCGGTCCTGTTTCTAACATTTCCAAGAAATCAGTGCATCCCCCAAAAACATACACCAGCCTGTAGTAGAGCGACGGGTATCAGGGCACCCTACCCAATCAGCATCACTGTATACAACCAATTGAAGCTCGGAGCCAGTAGGAAAGAATAATCCACAAGCAGAGGACCCGCTCAGAAAGCGGATGATACGCCGAACTGTCGCAAGATGAAGGTGTCGAGAAGATGACATAAACTGACTGACCTGATGAACTGCATAGGAGATCTCTGGACGAGTAGTGTTTAAATATATAAGATTCCCTACCAGACGGCGGTAGAGAGTCAAATCTTCAAGGAGAGTCCCTTCATCTTTTCTATATTTGACATTGACCTTAATAGGGGTAGCCACCGAAGATGTGTCTTCCAACCCAGCAAGTATAATAAAATCTCGAATATACTTATACTGGTTTAAGAAAATATTAGTGGGTATGTGATGCGAGTTGCCCAAGATCTTTCATATGAAAGGTCGCATGTAACACTTGTTGCAGCTTGGTAATCAGTCCAGAGTCAGTGCCAGTGATAATGATGTCGTCCACATAAACCAGGAGAATGACCATGCCCACGACAGACTTATGATAGAATAGAGATGAATCATACTGACTCTGTGTAAACCTGTGGATAATAAGTGTGCCACGAAATTTCTCAAACCAAGCCCGGGAGGCTTGCTTAAGCCCATACAGAGGATGACGAAGCTTGCAAACCTGATTAGGAGATGACGTAGTCATACCCGAGGGGAGCTTCATGTATACATCTTCCTGGAGGCCACCGTGGAGAAAGGCATTCTTCACATCCATCTGATGCAACGACTACGACTGAGTGATTGCAATGGCTAATATAGTACGGACCATGGTCATCTTGGCCGTCGGTGCAAATGTTTTCTCATAATCAATCCCATATTTCTGTTTATTCCCCAAGGCTACAAGGCGGGCTTTGTACCTATCCAACGATGGGGGAGGGGGCAGCACCAGGGAGGATCAGAAGCAATCGGCAGATCAGGATGGGGAGGGGGCAACGATGCAGTGGGTGAGGCTCATCAAAGCTTTGCAGGCTAGACAGAGATGCAGAAGACAGTGTAACGTGAGAGTGAAAAAATATTGATTTTTAAAGAATACCACATTCTGAGAAGCACGGTCTCGACGCGCCTGGGGATCATAACAAACATAACCCTTTTGAGAAACGACATACCCAAGAAATGCACATATAACTGATTGGGCTGTAAATTTATGTCATTCATGATCAGGTAGATACACAAAACAAACACAATTGAACATCCGACGATCAATTTAGGACAGAGAATAACCAAATAATTTAACAAATGGAGAGACATGATGCAAGGTAGGTGAGGGCAGGCGGTTTGATTAAATGAACGGAGCTAGAGAGAGCTTCATACCAAAACCGAGGATGAACAAATGATTCAAGGAGAAGGGTGCGGACCATATGAAGAAGGTGACAATTTTTCCACTCAACAATGCCATTTTGTTGTGGTGTCGAGGGACAAGAACGCTGAGAGATAATGCCTTTGCTTTAAAGAAATTCCTGGAATTCAACTGACGTGTACTCGCCTCCAAAGTTAGAGCGTAGTACTTTAATGTAAGTAGAGAACTGTGTTTTAATGAGTGCAAGAAACCTCTTAAAAATGACAAAACTTCATACTTAGCCTGTAAGAAGTAGACCCAGATAAACCGACTAAAATCATCAATAAGGGTGACAAAATACTAATTTTATGCATACGAGACAACAGAAGCAATTTCCCAGACATCACTATGAATAAGGTCAAAGCAGTGGGAGGCATGCGAGGCATGATGAGGAAATGGTAAAACTTTACTTTTGCCAAGTTTGCATTATGAACAGTCAAAATAAGTATCAAGAGAAGTGCAGTCTTGATTGCCTAATAAACCCGATTTCAAAAATGTACAAAGAACATCCGAGTTTGGGTGGCCTAGACGTCTATGCCACATCTTAGTGCCAGAGCCAACAACATTATAGGCAAAAGAAAGTACAGGAGAACGTGAAATAAAGGTGGATAGAAAGACTTTAAGTGGAAATAGCCTACCCACTTTAGGTCCCTTTGCAATCACCTTCCCCAACGCTTGATCCTGCACAACATAGCTAGAGCGAGAAAACTGAACATTATAATTTTTATCAACCAGTTGACTAATAGACATAAGGTTTGTCGATAGGTCAGGGGACACAAAGACATCGGCTATAGGAGAGAGATCACCAACAACACTGATAGGCAGAGTGTTGCCATCAGCACTGTTGATGTGCAGGTTGCCATCATACTTTATGACATTAGAAAGAGACACTACATTGTGGTCATGTGATTAGAAGCACCAGAATCAAAATACCATGGTTGAGTAGAGATTTTCTGCTTACCTGAGATACCAAAAGTAGAAAAAGCAGATATGATCATTTGTTGTACCATTTCCAGAGTGAGAGTGGTCAAACTTGCATGTGTTGGAGAAATTGGAAGTGCAGTGATGGGGTCGACAATCGGCAATGCTACAGAACTAGAAGTACTAATGGAGGCATGATAAGTTGTATTCTTCTTCTTTTTAGGGCGAGTAGGGCAAGCTACGATGAGATGTCCCGACTTCTTGTAGTAGTTACAGGACTTCTTGGGGCATTTCCGAACAAAGTGACCATATGCATTGCAGTGGAAGCACAGAACAAAACTCATGTCCCAACTCTTATTTTTCTTTTGTGCTACATAAGCCACTGGAGCCAAGATATCAGTCTGGACTCGATGTTCCATCCCAGCCTAAGTGGCAAGGCGCTGTTCTTCCCTCAGAAGTTCACTCAAACAGGCATCCAGTGATGGCACTGGATGATGATTCATCAGATGTGATCAAGCAATCTCAAATTCTTGACATATCTTCATCAAGAATTGGTCTCGTTTATTAGTTTCATGTACGACTTATACTGTAGAGAGTGCAGCAACCGGGACATTCTCATAAACAATATTAGTGTAGTCTGCTCACAGATTTTGGAAGCCCCAAAAAAATTCTTCAATGGAACGGCCTCCTTGTGTGAAATTTGCCATTTCATATTCAACTTGAAATCGACCCCATAAGTCTTTTCCCATGACAAATAGCCGGAACTGAAATTCCCAAGCACTATAGTTCTTACCCGTGAATCGAATAGGAGCGAAATCTAACTTTTCTGTTGACATGTTAAGACCGAAATTTTGTTGAGGGTTTCTGAGATACCACCCCGTGGCCAAAAAATTCCAGGTCTACCCCCACAATTTCAAAAATTCCAAATTTGCCCCCACATTTTCAAAATATCTAGATCTACCCCTGCGCTTTCAAAATTACCAGATCAGCCCTCACGTTTTCAAATATTCCAAATCTGCCCCCACAGTTTCAAAATTCTATACCTGCCCCCACAAGTTCTGAAAAATACAGAAACTACCTTATGCAAATAATTGCATTGCAAACTTAGGAAAAAAAATTGTCGGCCGATGTCGAAAAAAAAAAACTAACCTGTCCCTTCTCCTTTTCCGGCGAGTGACATTCCTCGGAGCTCAGATAGAGATTCTGACCACTCCTCCAAGCTCGGATGATGTTTTCTGACCACCCCCGAGAGCTCTACCGAACTCTGAGTCGTCGGACTGCAGCTTGGCGGACAGAGGTTCGACGGGTGGAAATCTCTTCGGACAGAAGTGATTTGATCACTCTTCGGACGAAGCAAGCTCTGATACCATGTCAAGAAGGATTCCCGATGGTGAAGCAAGACCACAGAGTAGCGACGGCCAAAGTTCACACTCTGGTTTCTTGAGAACGAATAAGACGTTCGTCGGACAGAGGCTGGCAGTAAAGTGAAAGCTCTCAGCTTTTACGACGGTGGACAGAACCACCACCACCTCACGGGACTGACGAAACAATCCAGATGGAGAGCGTCGCGCTCTCTGGACTCTCGGCGAAGAGGACGGCGCTGGAGAAGATGAACAGTCTGAGAAAATGTCCTCTTCCTTCCTCTCCCTTCATTAGCTATTTAAGCTTAGGTTAAGAGGTTATTACAAACTGGCCCATGGTCCCAATACAATGCCTACTCTAAATACCCTATTGACATAATCCAAATCGTACAACAATTATAATAAATTTTTTTATCTAAATTACAATGCAAAATATCGTAACATCCCCCCTCAAATTGATACTGGTGAGTCAACCTGCAACAATTTGCCAACCAGAAAATTATGTCGTGGTTGAGACAATGCTTTGGTGAAGACATCAACCACTTGAAGATCCGAAGAGATATACGAAAGAGTTATTACCTGGTGCATATAGCCCAAAGTATCTATCAAAGCTTTCAGTCTCTCATCCATAGAACCTGAGGTACAGGTTGTGTAAAGTTGTGGAGTTTAATTAACGCCTTATGCAGAGTCGGTACGCGGATCGACCTTAAATTGTAATTATACAAGCTAGTGTATAAGGGGTGACTAATAAATAAGGAAACTACAATACTTTAATATTAAATTTTAATTATACAAGCTAGTGCATGACCTCTTATGTTTTTTTCCTTTTGAAGCATATATCCTCTTGTCCTCTTCTTTCTCTCCCTTGTTTTCTTCTCCTTCTCTCCACACAAGCTTGAGCTCTCTCTCTCTCCTCTTTTTGCCTCTCTTCTTCACTCATCTCTTAGACCCTAGTAATTATATGAAAAAGACCTTAGAAACCAACTGGTATCAGAGCACATGATATAGGGCTTTGTTTGAAGGTTGCTTAACATTATTCTTGTGGAAGAAATTGTAATCAAGCATGGTTGGTGTCTTCCTCCTTATGAATTTTGATTTTTTTTAATTAAATATGGTCATCAAGTTCTTTTTTTATTAGATCCTCTTCAAAAATTCGTTTTTGCTCCATCCCATACAAGGAGCTCATTTTTTTAGATGGACATTTTCTTCTTCAAGGCTCGAATTGATAGCTCAAATTCCCTTTGTTGCATCTTTTATCTCAAACATGTTTCTCAATTAAGAATCCTTCTTTTTTAGCCCTAAAAGGTTCCTAAAAATATGGTGTTTTCATTTTTTTTTTTTTTTTATGGAGACATGTTTTTTTTATGGCTAGTATTCCTTCTTGAATTAAGGTATTTCCTTTTGTGTTCATTTTACTCTTTGACAAAAATTTCCTAAATTAAATCTCAAATTTGGTAGCTTCTAATCAAGGGCCGAATTTTCTCTCCTTTGAAAGAAAAAAAAATAGAGAAGAAAAATTGAAGGAAACTTACCATACTCTTACTTGCGTTCATTACATTTTTATACTTAAGCAAGTAAAATATTCCTTCTTGAGAAATTTCAAATTTTGATCTCTTAGAAAAAAATTTCTTTCCTTTTTTTAAGAGATCATTGATTGAGTCATAAAAAAACCCAAACTATGGATGAAAATAGTCAATTTCATTCTTTAGACCTTAAGAAATTTGATTTTCTTAAAATAACTAGCATACCTCTTAAAGGGGTTTTAAACTACTTTTCTTGGGCTCAGTTAATCAAAAGGTTTTTTATTACAAAAGATCTTGCTAATAATGGCCTAATCGAATCTCTTCCACCACTTAATGAGGAAGATGCAACTTACAAAAGGTGGCTAAAAAAAAAAACATATTAGTCATCAACTGGCTAATAATGTTATGCATTTTGATACGACCAAAATTATTTGGGATACATGTATAAGATATATTCTAGTAGATAGTCTTCAAAAACTTTATGATTTTTTTCAAGTCATGTACACTACAAAACAAGAAGCAACCTCAATGAATTTTTTTGCAAAATTTAGAAGATACATAGAAGATTGGAAGTCGGCTCCCCCATACTCCTTCGGTGTGGTCACTCAAGAAAAACAACGAGAATAGTTGGTTGGAGCAATTTACTTAGCCAATATAAAGCCATATTTAGAAGTGGTAAAATCTCAAATCCTCAATTCTATAGCTAAGCCTTCCCTTGATGATATGTGTTATCAAGAATCGAATCCCAATCAAAGAAGAATCAAGGATTCAAGATCAAAATCACTTAGAGACGTCTACCATATTTTTCTCAAGGTAGAGAATCCCGTAATACTTCAAAGGGACGAGGAAGAGTTGGAAGAGGTCATAGTAATTTCATCAAAGATTGAGGTATATCAAATTCCTCACATTCCTCTTGCACCTATTGTATCTTGTCTAATCATGTACAAGACACAAATGTTGGAAACTACATAGTCTGGCCAACACGTATAAATCAAGTTAGTGAACCAAAAGGGGTCAACCCTAAAAAAAATAAAACCCTCATTGAAGAGGATTATGAAGTCTTTCAAACGTTAAAAAGTATGATCATTACCACTTCTAGCACCTCTTCAGTCCCCATGGCCACCACAATTATGTCACCTACTCTCCTTTATGACTCTTCTCCAATGTGGATCATTGACTAAAGGGCTTTTAAACTTTCTCCTTGTCCTACTTTGCAGTTTGTTTCCATCGTCGAAGGATCTCAAACACAAGTTCATGCTGAGACTAACTATAAAATTAAAATTAGTCAACAAAGGGAGGTTATTGTTTACCCGACAAGTCATTCAATGCCGTAATCAAATTCATGTATGTAGATTGAATTAGAGGTCTAAACCAGAGATAAGACTTCACATGCCATTGCAACCTTGCAAATTTCTATTGTGGATTAGCTGAGAACTAATTCTGTTAACTTCAAAATATTTAAATTTTAAATCTGGCATGTGCATCTTCTTCTATTATCCATTTAAAATAGTTTGATCTGTCTAAAACACTGCACAGTAATAAGGTTTTGACCTGGTAAACGACTGACAATCGAATTGGGTTTGGACACTGGAGGCTGATTCCCTTAGGTTATTCATTCATAATTGTAATTAAAAATTTTCCAGTCTCGGACACTGCAAAAACAAAAGTCGCACCAAAGAATAATGGATTAAACATCGACCGTGGTTTCGTTCCCGAATTATTTTTTTCTCTCGAATAAGACCGCCTCCAGCAGCCTCTAACCTCTTCCTCGTTTACTTATTCTTCTACATCAGAACCTTCTGAAGAATTGAATCAACCCATATACCAGACTGTACAGATATTGCCCCACTCCAAGGAATGGCGCTTCTGCGCTCTCTCTCTTCTCAAGATGGCATCTCCCTCTTCAATTGGCCGGGCCTCTCTAGCTTCCCAGTTCAGACAAGATAAGAAAAGAGCTCTTGGGTGGTCTCATCTGGTGCAGATGGCATTGAAGAGCACATGAGCAAGCATCAAATCCACAAAATATTGATGCCCGATCAGTCCGTCCTTCCATGGCAATTTCGCGGGTCCCCTGCCATAATGCACCCCGTCGTTGCACCTGTTGTCGAAATGCCACGGATACGTCATGTCGAAATTGTCGACCACACCGTCCATCAAACCCTTCTCCTTGAGCTTGTCGAGCAGCACCAGATTGAACATCTCCATCTTGCTCGGATTGAACGCCAGGTCCCGTGCGTACCCGCCGGTTGCTACCGTCGTCCTGTAAATAAACTCCGGCCGCTTCTTGCCCCTTTCTTCCACCGACTTCAGCACCTCCTCCCAAAAGCTGGCCGCGTACTCTGCCCCTTTAATGTACTTTCTCAGGCTTCTCCAGTGGACTCCGTCGTGTAAACCCGAGTTCATGATCATCACGTCCGGTACCGTCTCTTCCTTGAAGTACTTCCTCAGCAGCTCTCGGAAGCCTTCGTCCTGAAGCGAATTCAGGCCCTCGTAGTTCTTTGTGTCGTTCCAATGGCCGTTGAAGATGCTCGTGATCCGCACCCTCTGAGATGGGTCTCTCGGGTTGGTGTAATTCCTGTCAAACCGTCGCGGCACAGCCTCGATCTCCGGGTGGTACAGGATGAAATTCAAAATGTTCCGGATCGTGTCAACGTGGTTCGAATCGCCCCAGAAGAAAATCCAACGATCTTTCAGGCAATTCCAGGCCTCGTCGCCTGTAAAGATTTTGAAGCTACAATGTGCAGAATATACCCATCCGTTGCTCTCTAACGAACCCAACGGTCCCTTGCACCAAGGACTCTCGCATGGGTAATTCATATCCAGGCATCTGTAGCGGCCATCCTTATCGATCTCACATCTATCGTTTCTCGCATGTCGAGTCCACCTTCCCGACCACACCTCGTGGTTAAAATCAGACTTTTCGCACTTCCTGATCTCCGGCAACTGAACCAAACCTTTGCCGAATCTGACCGGGACGTTTCGTAGCTCTCTCCGGTAGGCAAATCTCATTGGGGAGAATTTAAGCCCTAGGAAGCTTCTGAAGAGGAGCACCACAGTGAGGTTGTATTCACCTGCAAAGTCCGGGTGGACTTGGAGAGAGAAAGAATAGGAACCGTTGCCAAGATCTTTGACGGGTGGACGGGATTTCCATCTTTCGCCGGATATATCCGTCTCAAAATAGTCTCCGCCAAGACAACGCCGGGTCCCATCCTCCGCGTAGGTTTCGATCATAAACTCGTGGATTTCACCAGTCGATAATTGAACCAATGCTTCATCATCAAGGCCTGGAATTTTAATTTCTGTGCTTTTGCTGTCTTTGCAAGGTTCCCCTCCTGGTGTTAGCCATCTATCAAGAATATCGGACGTGAAATTTGGCTCTAACTTGACAGAAATCCAGTCAACCACCGACCTCATCTTCGTCTCCGTAATTGAGGCGTTGTCCGAATCAGGCAACTTCGGATGGGTTGGCGGTATGTCGTTCCGCTCCTGAATCGAACTCCGCTGCGCAGAAAATTCCCCAGGCGGCTGTGTTGCATTGTGAACGTCGTGGGTCGAATTATCTGGTGCCGAAAAATCTAAACCCGCCTCTGATGTATTGCTAGAATAGGAGATGGCAGTGGTATATGACGGCAAGTTGAGACCGAGATAAGCAAGACGGTTCTGGCGCGAGCTGACGCCGCTCCGGACAGTACAGCTATCAATGCTCCAAACGACGATCATAGTGAAGAAAAGTGCTAACACTATGGTGGGGAGGCTAGTTTTCTGACGGCCAGTGACCGGAACCGGGGATGATCCTTTGTCCGGCATCTGTCAACATTCAACAATCCAGTGAGCAAACATTCATTACCATCATTTTATGAAAGCCAACAAACGGCGCCGCCATGACCAACCGCATTTATATCAATTCATGGTTTTAGTAATAACTATTAAAGTTCCATACCCGTGTTAAGAATATGCAATAACTATTAAAGAAGAAGAAAGAAACGACGGGTTCACATCAGCAAATGCCCAGATGAATCGGGACCTCGAGATGGGCATCAGCAATTTCTCTGTTCTGAATTCTGAAACAGATAAGAACTGGAAGGTCGGGATTTCCACCCCTAAAGTGACACCCACCACGGCATGCCCCTCGGATCACCATGGGCCATCTCTTGACTGCCCCACCATGTCCGGCTCCCGCATTTAATGTGAAAGATGAAAACCTTCTCTTTTTCTTTCTTTTTATTTTCTTCTTGCTTTTTGTAATCTTCCCCAGACGCGAGTAGTTCAGCAATGAATTCTATTACAGAGCAATCATACAGCCTTCGATAGAAACCAGTGTTTTTTAAGAGGATCCAATGAAAAATATCGCCACTTTAGAGACAATAATATAATAAGTACGGGATTTTCGGCTCAAGCAGAGTCGATCAATGTACAATTAGCCGCGGAACAACCGAGAAGACCTCTGCAACAGAAAGACTACTTTCATCGTGGCCTTTTGTTTTTCAAGAAGAAAAATAAAAAAAAGGATATCGAAAAGCAAAAAACCAATAAATTCTCCTGTGGCTTGTGGTCGTTTCCATGTTTTTTGTACCAGACCGACAGGCATTTCGGATTCCGAGGAAAAAAATTAAGAGGAACAAATCCAGCAAGAAATTCCAGAACATACCGTGATTTAGAAGAGGATTCTGCCGATCGTAAGATGTCGGAGCGCCCTGTCGGTTCCCGAAAGCTACGAATTCTTGACAACGCCAGATCCGAACGGAAACGAGAAGCTAATCGCCTTTCCGCTTTCTTTAAGTTCCTCTTTCTAAAAGAAAGAAACTTTGAAGATCACTGTCAGTTGGCAGCGACAAACGACGAGAATAAATAAGAAAAGATCTGAAATTTGAGCTCTACAACCGGCCCTCACGAACAACTCAGCTCGTTCGTGGCCGCGAAGTCTATTTCTTTCCTTTTCCTTTTACTCTACATCCTTCCATGAAAGCCCCAACTAGGGTAGCACTCCAAAACTCCTACCCAGCGATAATCCTTCGCCATTCGATGGATTCCCCAAATCGGAAAGTATCGTTTCGCCGGCGACACGAACACGTAAGATGGGATTGCCGTAAAAGTGGAAGAGTAAGAGGAAGAGGAAGCTGCTCCTGGGAAAGAAATGCTCTCTCGAAAGTGGTAGAAAAGAGAGAGCGATCCTCGCACTAGCACAACCCACCTCCTCTTTCCGCCTTGTCTGTTTTCTGATAAATTAAATCGTTTTTCTCTTCGGTTCTTCCTCTGTCTGGTTTTTCTGTAATGGCGAAATCCCCACAAGCTCCTCCGGTAGGCCATGAAAAGCCGATTCTACCCTCCAAAAGATTCCCACCGACAGAAAAGATTAAGGGCGGTTACGTCAAGCGAGTCTATATTTATTTGGAGATTTGTCCACCGAAGCGTAGGAGGGAAACCACAACGAGCACAAGGGTCCGACAACGGTTCCTGACCGTCAGCGAAGTCGCTGTTTGTCGCCGTCTTCGCCGTTAACAGTTAGCAGGAACGGACAGTAATAAACTGGAAATTGGATGGAAAAGTCGGAAAGTGTTATTTCCAAATCCCCGTCCTTGATCCAAAACCTGACAGATTTTTCTCTACTTCCCAACCCCTGAGATAAACCTGAAACCCGACCCTGGGTTTTTGGGTCGGGTCGGATCAGGTTCCCTATGAAACTTGTTAAAAGACACCCAAATTAGTAAATAAAGAAAATTTTCATAGACATAGCGTAAAATTATAATTATGCAAGTTGGAATATGTCCTCTTATGTCCTTTTGTTTTTGAATCATATAGTCCTAAGGGTATTGTCATCATTATAAACACATTCTCACAACTATTTACAACCTCAGGGCATGAGGTTAAAACATTAAAGCCATGTCCTCTTTGCTCAAATTTGTCCTTACACCTCTCTCTCTTTTCCTCTTCTTTGTCTCTTTTAGTTTCTTCTCTCCTCTTTCCCAAGATCTAGAGTTCCTCTCTTTTCTCCTTCCCATGAAATAATTTGTGTTTATGTATTTGCCCGAGAAATCAACATGGTATGAGAGCTAAGAGGGAAAAGCAAAAGAAAAAGGAGGAGAAAGGGAGGAAGAAAAAAGAGAAGAAAAAAAAAGAGTTTCTCGTTTTTCCCTTTAGTCTTCTTTCCTAATTCTAATTTTTCATTGGATTTTTCACTCACTTAACATATATTTCATATATAAAATTATATACCGTTGGAAATATATTTGAATCTAGTTTTCAACTCAGAAAGAATTGTTGCAATCAGATTTATATAGAGATAGAAATCGGCATTTGAAGCAAAGATGGTCAAGTAGAAGAAAAGTTTTGAGTAGCAGCAGAAAGCCTCAACTTTTTGAACTGTTTGTACCAACATGACTTGAAATTTATATTTAGAATTATATCTCAAAAGAAATATATTGTGTCTACTTTCTATCCCAATACACGTTTTCTCAACTTGGAAGAATTAAAAGTCATGTTGGTATCTTATTGGATGCGAGATTCCGAATTTAAGGCGAATTTTTTGCTTCACTTTTTGAGTTGCTAATGTTGGTTAAGTTTCCTATTTGTTTTCAAACTCTAGTCAAGATTTTACCAACTTGGGTTTATTTCCTTCCTTAAAAAAAATTATGAGTTTAGTTCACTTTTTAATAAAGTCTAAATTTTTTTAATTAGAAAGTCTTGTTTCCTCATTCTAAATTCTAAATCTCCCTTTTTTCAAAATTTATCTCTTGAATATTTTCTTTCCAATTTTATCCCCCATGACCCTTTTACTCAATTGTTTTTCTCCTATCATTCTTTGTCTACTCTCGTTTAACCAACCCCTTGGTGCATTGCTTTGGTAGGTCCCTTTATTTTTATATATGGGTGGTTTAACGTCCATTTAAACTTTTTAATTGTACCCTTCTTGTTTGCTTACTCTTTTCCTCAACAAGAAAAATGTTACCAAGAATGAGGTAAAAGTCTTTTTATGGGACCAACAATAAATAATTATATAAGCTATGGTAAAGAACATCCAAGGGAGAGAGGGAAGATTGAGTATTGAAGACCAAGAACTGTTTTTCTGCTGCTCAATGGTGAATTGGTTACTCGAGGTGATATTTATTGAACTATTCCTTGAAATAAAAATAGCTTTAGGGGAAGGTTGTGATTCCCTCTCCCTAGCTAGCTAACTTCGCCCCAGCCCTCCCTTCTCTATTTGAACAAGAAAGGGGGAGACAATCCCCCTCCTTTCTCGCTCTATCGCTTTAATAGGGGAAAGACCTAGTTCACATAGCAATAAGACGAGGAAAAAGGGGGAGGCGTTGCCCTCCCCTCCCCACCTCTATTTAGGGGTGGTATCAAGCCAAGCCGAACCCGAACCTACCTATGTTCGAGTAGGACTTGATTTAAATATTTTAATTCGAGCTCGAGCCTAGCCCAACCTCGAGCCTAAAATTGTAATCGACCTCGAACCCAATAATTTTAACTGAGTTCAAGATCCAACATACATTTAAAACTTTTCAAAAAATACATGTTAAATAAATTGTATATAATATTATTATAACGCAGAAGAAGATGTTGAGGAGCAGAAAAACACAACTAGGAATAGTTCAATACATATCACCCCGAATAACCAATTCACCATTGACATGAATGGAATCGAACAAACAGTTAAAAACAACTCAAAAAGAAAATTTCATGAGGGATTATATAATTCAGACTTTGCATATCTTTAAAAAAACGCTTCTTTTCACAATATCCATCATAGAATTTGTAAAGTTAAAACAAAAATTCGTTTATAGCTTGTTTGCCCATACCTCTAACAAAACTAGCAGACATTAGCATCAAATGAAAATCTCCTCAATCGCCCTTTTTCTGAAGGAGCATCCCTTGGTAAATCTTTCACGACCCGGCTAACACAAAACAATTTGGCAATTGCCGCACACCACAACCATCAGAGAATGGCTAAAGACAGTCGTTTTGCAACCAACAAGACCACATAAAAAAATCAATTTTCAATTACAACTAAAACGAAAATAAGGAAAGATGAGATTAGTTCAACACCAAGTTATGTCTCTTCGGTCATCAAAAAAATAAAAACAACCATCATACTTAGATAGGAAATAAATAATGTGAAAGATAGAAATAGAGCAATCTCTTTATTTGAATAAATGAATTGCACAAACAAAAAGAAAAATTCACAGGAATACTCACATGTTGAAGCATCCTTGACATTTCACATCCTAAAATCCCAAAAAAAAGTCAGTGCCTAATTAATCACAAGGAAATTAAAAACAAGAACAAATATTACCATGAAAAAAGAGTTCGGACTCTGCATAAGACGCTTTAGCTTATGCCTCCTTTTCTCAAGCTCAGCAGTAGGATTAAGCATATCGATGTTGTTTGGAAGCACCTAAACACAATAGCAACTCGAAAATAAGTGCCATATAATCAAAATCCTGAGTTACAAGTACTCCAACAGAACCAATCTAGCTATCGTAAAACAATAAAAACAAAATCAAGGCTAGCAAATAAATAAACCGAAAAAAAGAAAGGGTATGCAGAGCAAAAAAACCCTAAAAGTAGATTCCAATGAGTCCAAAATGATGAGATGCGACTCCCCGCAAACAGAGCAAAAAAAATAAAAATTCAGTTCACTACATCAACTAACCATTTTTGTCAAAAGTCTCTAGCACAAAAACCCTAGTAGCGGTACTCTTCTTAGAGGTAAGAGCTAAAGGTAAACCTCTACTATAAACATAAAAATCAATAGTAGGGGAGAGACTGAGAGCCATTACGTTTGAGAAATGAATAGGAAGGAGCTCCTAAAACAACATCGGCATGAGGCGTTTGTCCGATTGAAGATAAATAATAGCATACAGAAGATAAAAATGAAAAAAAAAATCAGTGTTAGGTCAGCGATGAAAAATAAAACCAGAAGATTAAAAATAAAACAACTTACCTCTTTCCGTCATTTTCGTCGGGAGGAAGAAGTTTGGAGGAAGAAATCAAAGAGGAAGAAGATCAGAGAGGAAAAAATCGGAGACTGAGACTGAGAGTAAAGGATCAAAGAGGGAGAATAAGGAATAAGAAGATGAAATTGCCCCATTTTTACTGAATCGCCGCCTGACAAACGTTGTTTCTCTGCTCCCCTGATTCCCGTTGAGAGAAAGAAAGCCGAATAGACGAAATCGAAGAGTCGACCTCCCGCTCCTGCTCCCGCCTCCTGACTCCCAAGGTCCCGGGCCCTTGTTAAGTTAATGAGCCGGTTTACAAGCTTTCGAACTGAGCTATGGTTTGGTTTGATGTCACCCCTACCTCTATCTGTTTGGCTCAAGAAGAGACCTCTAAACCTTGAGTTTTGAAAAAAAATATTAATGTTATTACTATTTTTATAAATAAATGAATTTATAATATTTAATACATCATGATATATGACATTTATTTACATTTTTATAAAATAATATTATTAAATTTTGGTATCAACATTTTTATGTACTAAAATAAATTATTTATTAATTTAACACTTAGCTCTTAATAAGTATTTTTATTAATTTAAATCTTAAATAATGATGGTTTCTAAGAGTACTAATTTTTAAAATATATGAATAATAAATAATAACAGGTGAAACTGGGGGGATTTTCTCTTGCTAGCACAAAGACAAGGGGAGGAGAGGAGCAGTGGGCTTATTTCATGCAGTGATAGTAAATAATACTTGATTTTGTGAAACACAAAACTTGATTTTCCATAATTTTTAATGGCATTTCTAATTATTAAATTATTAAAGGTATAACTTGGAAATAATTTTTAAGATTTTTCTCTCACCGACGGTCTCGATTTTAAAATCTAGTCTCTTGCGAGTCCTCTGAGAGTGGGCCAGTGGAGCTTGTTCGATGCATTGGAACTCACGCAACCGGAGACGCTGGCCAACACGTGCCAACTATTGACTCGAGGATCATAGTCTTTTACAGGTTAATTAAAGAAAGAAGTTTATATGTAAATCATAATACAAGCCTTCTCCTATGGGACCCTCAACGCCGACTGGTTGGAAGAAATAACGGAAAAGCAACGATCAGAGAAGAGGCAACAGAGAGAATAAAAAAGTCAGGAGAAGGGGAAAGATCTCGGGTGTAAACAGCACAGGAAGAGGGAAGGGAGACAATATGAGATTGTACCAATGTGCTATTCTTCTAAATTAGGAAATAAAGCAATTTTGATTTGAGGTAGCGATAAATTTGTTGGAAGCGGAAAGTGAAAAAAAACTGGCAAATTTTGGGCTACGAGCTCGGTGGTCCTGGAAGGAGGAGACAGCAGAGGAGGACGAGGAGGAGTGTCGTCCCTGGCGTAGAAGGTTATCCATGGCTTTTTCATGGGCCTCTATCTTCCGCTTCGCCCTCCTCCTCCTACTCATCGCTGCCATTACCACCGCTTGCATTACTCTTCCCATTGAAAAGGTCATTTCTTTATTAATTTTATGTTTTCTGTATTTCATCTATTGACTTGTTTCAGTTTCACTTATTTTATTTTATTTTTTATTCTTAATATATATACTTGTTTTCCTTATTTCCCCCAACATTATATCCAACTATTCAGCTCCATCTTTTCTCTTCAAGTTTTAATTCGTCCTCTTATGTTGCTGCAACAATAATTGCATATTACTACCCTAAGTGATATCACTTCATCACTTGGGGTAGTAATATGCAATTATTGTTGCAGCATGACATTGTTTTCTTTACAATTCTTTGTGCTGGATTTGGAGGATTATGAATGATTCTGATTGGTTTGAAACTTTCGTACTTTATTTCTTAGCATTTGTTACTCGTTAAGGTGTAATCTTGCATTCCTTTGCTGAGACTGGGAGGAGCCTTAGGTGGCACTCTTGTGTTTATCAGTCTCTGCGCTATCTTTGTTTTTCATATCAGTTATATTTCTGTAGCCGACCATCTCAAATTACAAATACTAGGGATAAGTGATACTAACAGTGGCACTTGTTGTTCCATTCATATTTGATATGTAACATCTCTGGGCTTTTTGGTGGATAGTTTACTCTCTGCAAATATCCCATGAGGATAAACTTCCTTCCTCTGCTTCCATGAGTAGTTTTTGGTCAGATTCCTTCATATTTGTTTTCAATGGTTCATTATTTGTGTTTTTACTGATCTTCTCTTTTTAAAGCTTCTCTGGTTCTCTTGGTGGACTGTTTCTGATGGCATGATGGTCATCAATATTAGTATCGTGATGGTAGATACAAACCCAGAAAGCTAGAATAGTGAGATTATAGCATGTTGAGAATACCGGTCCAAGTGTATCCCTAGCTAGTGATGGTTGTGTATGTTTCCCTTTGAGTTAGAGCAGGGTATTGGCAGTGGAGAGGCACCTTTAGAGTGCTATCTGATTGGTACAAACAAGTAACAAGGGCAGAATTTTGATTTTGGACTTCACCAATATTGGCCACACATTTAGGTGGATGATGCTCATGACAATGATTTGGAGGTCTAGATCAGAGCCGATACTTGGGAAAAATTCTTATCAAGAGGAAAAAAGTGACAAGGTGTTTGAAAAGCTATGTGAATTTGCAACATTGATATTAGCAGCAGAAACATGCAGTATGCTCTGCTGAAGGTTGAAGGATCTAAAAGGATGAGCAGATGGCCAAAGACAATGTTGTTTTGTTTGGTAAGATATGCTGAAGCATGTATTGGATGCAGAATTGTACATGGGACTGCAGTGAAGTATTTGGTAGACAGCTCCAATCATATATGTGATACAAGAGTTCAAACATTTTGGTTTGTATTGGTTCTTTGTGTTTCTTGAAGCTAATTATGGAAGTCAGTGTTGGAGTTTTCTTTATCTTTTTACTTCTTAACTTGTTCTTTTTCTGTTTGTATGCGTGCTTCTTATGTCAATCATTTGTCTTTCAGTCCTTATCCCAGTACTACAGACTCTTTTATTCTGTCTTATTATGCTAAAAAAGAATAATTACTCTTCTCATTTGAATTTGTAGTGTTCTTCTTTTTACCATATTTCCTGCTTTTGATTTTTTATTTGTATCTTTAATTTTATTAATTAGGATTATTAGATGTCGTCTTCTGTTTATCTCTATTAATTTCGTCCTTGCATTTAATTCCAGTCGTGTCAACTTTTATTTTGGACACTTGATGTCAAACTATTTTGGATGATTGCATGGCTGAGATTCTAAACAAATGGTGGAAAGTTGGTGCAGCCTCACCATTTCGTATGAAATTATTCCTGAATTTTGTATGCTGACTTTTATTTCCTTAATACTGTGTTCTGGCTCAGATATTGAAGGACTTCTTGTTGTGGATCAAGCAGAACCTTGGGCCATGGGGTCCACTTGTACTGTAAGCATAAAATACTGCTAATATTTAATGTTCTTATACTGGTGTGGCATTTAATATTTAAAGAAAGAGTCATCTCAGTTGTCCAGAAATAACGTAATGGTTAGACTCAATTTATTTTCTTGAATTTGTGTAGGGCTGTCGCGTACATCCCATTAACTGTCCTTGCTGTCCCAGCTTCTATACTCACTGTAAGCTTGTTATTCCTTAGCAGCTTGAGTCAATCAACCTAGATACACATTCATCTTTAGTGATGCAATTCAAGATTCAATGAAGAATAGTATATCATTTACATGAATTATTTAGTTCACATTCTTAACCTTATTTCCTACATAAGAAACTGAAATCAATTTGCATGTTACAAAACTATCAGAGATTTGAAACTTCCATAACCTTGTAAAAGTTCAGAAACAATAATGTGACTTACCAAGTGGGTGGATATTTCTCCAAATTTGCATTTTGGACAATAGTTTCCATTTTTGGCCACTTGGATGTACATAAGAACCTGAAATTGTGATGCGTGCTACAAAACTATCACAGATATGGAATTTCTATCACCTTGTACAAGTTTGCTTTTCATCTGAAGAATAATGTGACTTACCAAGTAGGTGGATATCTTCTCCAAGTCTGCATCTTGGAGAATAATTTCCGTTTTTGGCTACTCGGATGTACATCAACAGTGTATCCAGATCTCATTCAATGACATATCCTTTCCTTACAGTCTCTGTGGTGGAATTAATTTATCGTATTTTGGAAGATTAACTGAATCAGGCATCATGCTATTTTAGCATTTTCCAGTTCGAAATTAGGAAAGTAAAACAAGCTGAATGATTGGAGAATTTATTTTGCAAGTTCGTTTGTTATAATTCCTGAAGTCCATCTTTCTCCCCATATTAGAACTGAATGTACCATAATTTGGTTGCTTGATATTCTTTGCAAATGCCAATTCAACTTTTAATGCTAGTTGATCTCTCTCTCTCTCTCTCTCTCTCTCTCTCTCTCTCTCTATCTATCTATCTATCTATCTTCCTTATACGTTGCACTTGTTTGTTGAATTTCCAGCTTGGGGGTGGTTACCTCTTTGGTTTACCAATAGGCTTTGTTGCTGATTCAATTGGTGCCACTATTGGGGCAACTGCTGCATTTCTTCTTGGTAGAACAGTGAGTTCTAGGCCTTGGCTTCTAGATATTAATGTGTGTGTTTTTGTATCTTGTCACTTGGTGACATCCAAGCACCAAAGCTATTTGACAAAGTTAGCCTGTACTAGTACATAAAACTTTAGTGCTGGCAATGAAAATCTTTTCTTTCACTACCCAATGCAGATTGGGAGGTCATTTGTAGTTTCAAAGTTGAAGGATTATCCACAATTTCAGGCGGTCGCTATTGCAATTCAAAGATCTGGCTTTAAGGTTTAATTATGCAACTGATGGCCTCCATGTCTATGTTTAATTTTTTGTTGTCCAATTCATTGTTTGATACTTGTTCCTTTTGGTCTATTTTCTGTGTTGCTGATCATGCAGATTGTGTTTCTTCTTCGACTCGTCCCATTGCTTCCATTTAACATGTTAAATTACCTCCTCTCTGTGACACCTGTTGGCATTGGAGAGTACATGATGGCTTCCTGGCTGGGGATGATGGTATGTGTTTCACTAATAATTGTTCACTTGCTTGTAGTGTTCATGGCAAATTTAAATTTGGAGAATATTTTGGGTGAGATACTTAGCACAGGTGGAAGGAAAAATAGAATGTGTTTCATAGTACTTGTGACTTCAAAGAGTTAGATCTTTTATCCTCTTGATTTATGAGTCTTAGTGATATGACATTAAACATTTCACTAAACTGTATTGTAATATTTGTCACTATAGGTGTTTGGTAACGGAGAACAATTCAATTGACTACTTTTGTTAGCTCAGTCTTACAAATGCATACAGTTGTTTGGAGAGAACTCAGTGTATGCATAACTTTTTGTACTAAGTGTGTTATTTTTATTTAGCATCTAATAGAAGCTAGATCCAAAAAAATACTAGTGAGACTTGAAACAAAATTTTTCTATGAAACTTTAAGGTTTTACTATAATCTTCTGTTAAATGGCAGTTGTCCTGTATAAATCATTGCTGCTTATGTATAAATTTTTGTACACAGTGTGTTTTTTATTTAGCATCTAATAAAAGTTAGACCCTAAAACATACCAGTGAGACTTAAAAAAGAATATGCTTCGAAACCTTCAGGTTTTATTATGTACATGAGTCCGATTCTTCCCACCTGTGGTAGTTTCTAGTTGTCACTCTTAAATCATGCCATAGCATATGCCAGTTGTATTCTTTTCTTTTTCATGTTTCCAGGCAGCTAGTCTGTATTTTTTAAAAGGTTCCCTTTTCATTATAACCCAGATATTTTTGCAACCAAATGCTAATGCAAAATGTCACTGTTTCAGCCTATAACTCTTGCACTTGTTTATGTTGGAACCACTTTAAAAGACCTTTCTGATGTGACGCATGGTTGGAGCGAGTTTTCAGTAACTCGCTGGGTAAGCAATACTTAACTATCTCAGTGGTTCATTCATTTTGTGCTTCTTCTGTTCGTCCTTGTTTTAGTCTTTACAGTTGATTAACTTCACTATTTGTGTATTATATATATATATATTTTTTTTTCTGACGTTTTTTTCCTCAAAAGTGATTGGATTATATTGAGGAGAGGGAATAAGTGGAGCTCTAACAATATAAGGGGGGTAAAAACAACAAACTAAGGAAAAAACAGCAGAGGCAATTATAGTATATGCCAGCTCACTACTAAATCATCAAGAGAAGCTCCTTCAGAGGCGAGGCATTCCACCTCCACATTAGCTGATTTAGGACTGTGCACCCAAGCACTGATGAGAAGCCTGGATGTGTTCAAAATCTCCTCCAATTTGGCGGTGGCCTCCAAGGGGGATCCACCTCCTTATAACACCTATAAATGATTGCAAAGGAATTCCCATTTTGCTGAGTTTCTAGCTAGACTATTTCATTGCTTATTTTATCTTTTTTGTCAATCTTTCTCTCTTTTGTGCTTATGAATTTGCATGTATTTATTTTATATTTGTGCCATGTTTGTTTTCACATGCATTAATGTCCAAGACAATAGCATTTCTACCGAGGTTTCCCATGTAGACAGCAGTATTAGCACATCTATTCTGAGGTTAATATATACTTAAGAGGAAAATACTCAAGTTTTTGGCAAAAGATTATAAATTTTTCTGTAGATCTACCTGCTGTTTGTATGCTACTTTTGCTGGTGGAAATTTGGTATGTTGGTACTGTTAAGTTTAACCACAGGCTTCTGTCAAGAAGAAGTTTCTTATTGGAATTTATTCAGCTATGCCAGAAGCCACCTTAGGTTTTTTTACTCCTGTTCTGTCCTCTCTAACATTTTTCTACTCTTTGTGCAGGTACTTATTACATTGGGTTCAGTAGTATCAGGTAAGAAGATTTTCTTTTGCTGTTTCTTTATGCTAATATATAGTTATAGTTATGGCAATAATATGTCTTTCAACCTAAGCATTAAGCATGACCTAGAAGGCTAATACTTGATTTGTACTGGCTTGTTTTAAATGCCCAATCAAATAAGTGGTTAGAATTTTCCATATGTTTGCTGATATATTGACTTTGGTTTGTGGTCGAGAACCTTCTCTTTATGTCTGTTTGGGTGGCCAATCAGCTGTTCTTTTTTGTGGTGCCTGACATGTTGAATACTTAAACTGCAAAAAGGCCTGGCATTTTTATTTGGTTTGTGAACTATAAGATGGATCTAGATATGCAAGCTATTGTGTTAAAAAAAAACATATGTTTTAAGTTGAGAGCTTCAAATAGTGAATAGTAAGGAATACTGTTATAAGAATGAAGTCTGCCTAAGGACTGGGTTCTTGTTCTTTGAATCTGACAATATATCATGTGTTAAACCGCCATGGACTATAATTGTCAGTTTGTGACATCATTAAAAAACTCAAACTGCAAATCCAAGGATACAATAGTAGGTATATTGATAGATTCAGCAAGTCATATAAAGCATAGAATCTCTCTATATAGGTCTCACTTCTAATAAAGATTTTTTCGGGAAAATGTTCTGTATTAGTTGTGACATGGTCCATGATTTAGTTTAAGAAATGCTTGACCTATCCATTTTAAACTTGGCCTTTTGAATTGGATGTTTTATTTATGGTATCAGAGCAAGTTTGTTGGGCCTAGCATTTATTGTTGGGTCTCTTCTCTGTTTATCCACATGGTTGGAGTTGCTAGAAATGCCTACAGCCTAGGGGGGTATGTTGGGAAGATCTCACTTTCTTTATAAAGTCATTCACAACATGGCAAAAAAACTTAGGTTGGTTCTCTGCGTGTTAGGTTTGAGTTCCTGAGTTGGATATCATTCTTTACTTTTAATTATGTTGGGTGAGTAAAATTGAAAACTTTTGAAACATAAATGCTGCACGTCCATGGCATTGGAATCTGAAATATGTTGTCCACAACATTTTTTCAATAAAGGTTACTGATATACTAAACTCGGTAACATTTAGATGTATGAATTTGCATGTATTAACTGGAACAAAGCAACTAAGGAAATTAAAATTTTAATTTCAGTATGCCAAAATAAAATAAAACAAATAAGAAATTAAAACAGTCCTCTCCGTGGTGGCAGGGTACACCCACAGTTTTGCTCCTCATCACATTTCCTGACCCCAGTCTGTCCAGTAGATTAGTCAAAATAGCCAATCTGGATATCATCTTTTCTCTTGGTTATATATACTTCTGAAAACTATTGCAGACAATCTGTGGATGTAAAGTATAATGGGTGTGGACATGTTCCAAACGTTTTGGTTTCATGTACAGTGCCTGATGTCCTTGACTTGTCTGTGTTTATGTGGACGCAGTGGTTCTCATGATTTGTGTAACGAAAGTTGCCAAATCAGCGCTGGACAAGGCCTTAGCTGAAAACCCTCAAGTGGAGACCATCTTATCGTCACCTCAGTTGCCAGTTGTCTCTGGTTCACCTTCAGGTCTCCACCAGCCTCTCTTAATCAAGATTGACACAGCTGTTGATGATCATGAGAAGTAGATTTCCTCTCTGTAAGTACTTACCCAGGTTTGATGCTCAGTTTTTACATTGAGTGACAAGTATAGTGACAGTACAAAAACAATAAACGTGATGGTTATATGAAGATGATACCATCCGATGCATCCTAGGGTATGGTTTACATATGCTTGTCATTTGTCATTTATCTCAGAAGTATTTCCAGTGGAGATGTAAAGTAGAAAATAACACTGCCTTGGAATAGGAGTCTTACTTGTACAGGCTATTCTATCATATATGTTATCTTGCTCTCATGCTGTTTAGGATCGAGTTTTTCTCTTTCGTTCTTGATAACGAAGCAAAGGGGAACATCTTCTTTGTTCCACTTTGACAAATGCGAGGTTATCTGTTAGTGATTGCAGGGGGGGAACAGTAGTCATGAACTTAGCTTGACCACATGCAGACGACAGATGAAACACCCTTAGTCCATGGGGTTGTTGGAAGCATTAACAGCCAAAAATGTTGCCTCATCCAGCCAAATAATGAAAAATAAACAAGGATTGTCCACTCAGCTGCTGGTCATTTTGGATCCTATGAAGATATCAATGGCTTTATCTTTTCAGAGAGGATTTCAAGGCAGTGCTTACCGCTTTGCAGAGTTAAAAAGGGTAACAACACAAGCTTCATCTTCTCTTTGCTTCCTTTGTTTCTGAAGCTTCACCCTGGACATTTAAAAGTAACTGGCCATTTATGTATGTTATGTCATTTTATCGCTACACTAATCAAGGATCAAGTTTCTCGTGTTTCAGCCCTAACTTAACTCAACTGTATGAAAGTGAGAGTTGTTATTGTTGAGAAGATTGGGGAAGATGTAGTGATGAAGTTCAGAGAAGAGTTTTAACGAAATATTAGGAGGAAATAGAGAGTAATTTTGAATTGCTGCCCTCTTCGAATTTAGATTCTATTCATGTACTGTTTATCTTTGGTGGAGGTTGGATCAATTTAAACCTGTTATTAAACAGGTTGGCCTGAACCATTCATAAACAGGTAGGGTTGGCATTGGGTTGAGCCAAGTTTGAACTTATGTAGTTTTGACCTCGAGTTCAAGCTCTGCCTTCAAGTCTTAAATTAAATTCGAGGTTGAGCTCGAATTTTAAATGGGTTCATGGGTTCAGGTCGAATTCGAGTCTGATTCAAGTTTAACCTATATTTAAAATTGTGCATCATTTTTATCGTATATAATTGGTTCTTTCTAAACCAAATTCAAGTACATTACATGATATTATATACATTTTTGTACATATATAAAATATACAACATTCAAAGACGAATTTTAAACCAAGCTCCTTCCTTTTCTTCTTGCTAGAAAATTGCATGCCTGAAGTCTATGCTCTCTCAAATAAATGAGCAAAGTCTCCACCTATGACAAAAATAAAAGAATAAAATTTATTATTTTCTAATAGAAAATAATTTTTTGCCGTTTATTACTTCAAATAATGGAAAATATTAATATTACCAAGATGGGAAAAAAAGTTGAAAAATATATAATAGGCAGTATTATCTCTATGGGCTTCTTCTCAGCTTGTAATAATCAAACAAAAATTTATTATATGAAACTAGAATATTCACAAGAAAATATCGTAATTATTGTATTTAGGATCCCATTGACAAGGTCTTTGACCATGGTGGTGAGAGAGGAGTAAAAGAAGAAGAGGAGAAGAAAATGAGAGGAAGAAGGAAGAAAGAAGAAAGGAGAGAGAGACAACTAAAGAGATGGAGAGAGAGGGAGTTTGAGAGAAAATCCTAAAAACTAATTTGAGAGAGAAGAGATGAGACTTGATGATCTACCCCATGCCTTGAGCTTCTATTTATAGTTGAGGAAAGAAGTTTACAATGACTACAATGTCCTAGGTCTACAAACTCTAAAAAAAAATAAAATAGAAGTAAACATATATCATCTTCTTTAATTACAACATTGTGTCACCTTTATGAGAAGACCTTTAAATTACCTCTTAGGCTACCTCCTTGACGTGGAAGAGATATTTACTTTGATGCCACTTCGAGATGTCTTCCAACACTCCCCCTCAAACTACGGGAGAGGTAACATCGTAAATACCTAGTTTGTCGCATATAGCGGTTAAAACCTTGGATGTGACTGGTTTCATAAGAATGTATGCCACCTACCCTTGGGATGAAACATGTTTGAGAGATAATCGACCTTGGTTGATTGATCATGCTTTATATTTTTGGCATGTGCACTTCTGGTTGATCAATCATTCCAATGCTAGTTCATCTAATAAACTTTTAATGTATGAGAATGAATGATCCTAAGTGATTCTAACATGTATGAAATGCGTATATAAATTAGTAAAAACATGTTTGAATGCAAAAAAATTCCTAAAGCTCCAAGTTTACATTGTACCTCATATTTTGTAATGAGTGGACAACTCTCTTTACATAGACTGAGTTTTTTATATTTTTCAATGATTCTTAAAACTCTAGTCTTCAATTTTTCTTCATCTTCTGAGCATATTTCTTCAAGAGTTATTGACTTTCCATGAGGCTTGAGGTCTTTGAGAAACTTGTATCGATTCAACATTTTAGAACTTGAAATTGTGATCTCTTAAATGAAAAGTATTTGAAATACTAGATATACAATTGTCAGGTCTATTAAGTTTTGTTATCATCAAACTCAAGAAGGGAATCAACACACGGTCAACACAAGAAACTTTACATTGTGAGAGACTTATTTAACATGTAATTCACTCAAGATACTTATTTTAACATGAAAATGAATAAAGAAGTTGAAGATTCAAGAAGACAATTCAAGACCCAAACCCATGTTGGAAGAAGTTTTGATTGGAAAAAGATAAGTTCAAGTGGAAAACCTTTTATGATCATAAAGAGTCATTTTTATGTAAAGGATAGATTATTCACTTGAAACTCAATTTAGCTTATTCTCCAAGTTTTGATTGGACAAAGAGCACATAAGTCTAACTAAAATTTTGCTCTCAAAATTGGCGAAAAAATCACTCAAATACTTTAGTTTTTGCTCTCTGGAATTATTTGGATTGATCCCTTGCTTTTAAGTTGACTTGCATAAGTGCTCATAAATGATTTAATCCTAAAATCAAAGTTTAATAACTTGTGATTTATATAATCAAATGCTCCAAAAGCCAAAATCTTTTGAGTGTGTCCATGATATTTTTAGTTAGGAAAATTAGTAATTCCACAAAACTTGTATTGGTTGTAATTATTTATTTTTTGTTATCTATTGAATGTATTCAATTCTTTTTATATTCCTTTTGTACTCAAATTATACATTAATGCTCTTATAAAAATCCACAATTCCTCACTTACTAAGATAGTTGGCAAATGACTAGACAACTGACATGTTCATTAAGTCATTTGGTCGAGAGTGGCATTACTTTCTCAAGAACAAACTCATGTGTAGTTCCCCCAATGTAAATTTGAGTGTTAGTCAAAGCCCTTGAGCAAAACCCATACTTCACATATATGAGTGTTAGTGTTAAGGCTTGGCTTTCCGCACCTTCATCGATTAGTCTTTTCGGGTTGTATTGGTTAGGTGCTTAAGCTAGGCACGCCATGTCCCCCGTTCAAATCCCTGCACGTGAACCTTGGTGTTGTTATGGTGAAACCATGTCACCTTGTATTTAGCCCATGACCTGCCATAGAAAAGCATAGATGTACACCAAGGGCAAAGAATGAAAGCCATACTCAACATGTAGGAGAACAAGGGCACTAACCCGGTCACCTTGTATTTTAGCCAACGACTCTACCATCAAAGTTTTATGCTATGACCTAAACCATAGAATCGTCCCCTTCTTGAGGTTTTTTACGCAAGAAACACTTTGCAGAGAATTAGTAAACGATATTTAAAGAATCCATTAAAGAAAGATGAAAAATGGAACTTGCAAAAGAAGATTTCACTTAGTGAAGATAGTCCTAAATTACGAGCTCGCCAGCCAACCTTCATGAGACATTGATCACTTGCTATCCGTTCTTTTATTACATCTGACCCCTTTCACCTCCTTCCACCTTCCTCTTTACTATGCATCAAAGTTGCTACCAAATTAGCTTCCTAACCATTCAGCATCAATGGCTTCGTCAATCCACATCTAAATGTCAGGAAAACAAGTCGTAAAATAAAAGCCATTTAAGTTTTGTTAAATTCACTCAGTCCGGCCTTCCTAAACTTTCGGTTTACCCTCCATTACAAGTATAATAAGATCATCTCTCACCTAATTCTGCAACTATTTCAACCTCACGGCGACGGTGGGGTTGCTCGGTAAACAAATATTTAACTTCTGGAGTTTCTGCTTTTCACCTTCGTCTTCTGGGTCATCCATTCATGAGAGTTTCACTCGAAAAAACGAGTCTCAGGAAATCCCAGAACTGCTTTCAAGTATCTAACCAAAAAGAAACAGAGAGACAGATTGGAAAGCAAATGTTTGGTCGGTCATAGTCGTCCTCTTTTAGCCAGCCTACTCCTCAAGCAATTAGTCTTTAAGCAATCGTATATAGTATCAAACATGGATGGATATTATCACGGAAATGATCGACGGGAAGCGATATTATCAATACTATTCAACAGTAGATGCTGTAAAGATTATGGTAATCGGTGAAAGTAAATTGTTCTTCGAGTTACGAGTTGGACGTGCTGGTGTTGTAGGCCAAGAAACGCATGAGAATTCTTCAGCCACATCTCACGGTGAGAGAGAGAATCAAGAAATGGTCAATCCTAATTGCTTTTCACAGTGAGATGCAGCTGAAAAGCACTGGGAGAGTGGTAAAGAAAAGTTTTAAAGACTGACATGCAATCGAACTTACTACGAGGAAAGGGATGCGGGCACCAACTCTCCTTCTACGAAGCAAAATATATCCTTTCCGTAAATCGTAATCCACTCTCGCTGCACGCCCACCGCGTTAATGGATTCCCTGTATAAAAATGATAGCGATGAGGACCAACTCCCCACAAAGAAACACGTTTGCACGAATTCCTGCCAAAGTTATGAAAGGCAAATCTTAAATGGACGGCCCCTCCATTAGTCCGAACCCATTATTTCATCTCTGTAAATTTGTCAGCAAGAAAGTAGTTAAAAGGGAGGGTCCCCTTCATCATCATAATTAAACTACCCAACAAAAAGAAACCCGGCAACCTTATAACGAAAGAAACGCTTCTCCCGGCAAGAGAGACAGCAGAGTGGATCTACAGAATGAAAATAACGGGGATGAAAATCTTCAACTCAATCTGTCTGTGCTTTCATGGCTGTCCCGGTCAGACGAAGGTGTCGAGGCCGGCGTCCAGGATTTGGAACCTGACGGACCGGCCGATCGAATTGCAGATAAGGGTGGGTTCCGTACTGAAGAAGGGTCACACGCTGAAGCCAGGGAGCTCGAAGAGGCTGAGATGCAAAGCTATATACAAGACTTACATGCCCAGCAGTGAAAGCGTCGGCCTCTACTACGACGAAATGTGCCAGCCTTACGTGTGGATCCATGACACAGTGGGTGAGTTTGGCAGGAGTCGGGTGGTGAAGCAGCAGTACTTGAGCCTTGAGGATTTGAGGGACTTCTCGGAGATAAGGGTACTCAGAGATCACCACAGAGGCTGCATTTTGGTGCAGAAGAAAGCCAGACCTGATTTTTGCTGAAAACTCGGAGGCTCTTTTCAGTAAGTTAAGTTTATGCTTCTGTTGATGACGACCTGGGTGTACTGAATTTGCCATATGGCCAAGATTGAGGTTTTCTTCTCTTTATGTCAATCTGTTTGTGCTCTTCATTGAAACTAATTACAGAGAATGAAAAAGAAACGTTGCGGCGGTGTTTCACAGGAAAAAATCATTCAGGGCTACAGGTCCAGTTTCTGGACTCTTGTTTGATTTCAAGGAATTGTTGCATTAAAAGACGCCAGTGAGGGTCCAAGCTTTAGTACTCAAAAGAGTTTCCTTCCATGCTTTTAATGATGGAAGCATCAAATCATCCATGGAGCCCTCACTTTAGGAAAGATAAAACGTATTCTCCCATGACTATGTCTCAAAGTCTCCAAACAAGTTCACCAAATAAACTAAAAAAAATTGGAACAGAGAAAGCAGTCTCTCTCTACTCATCCACTCTTGCAATAATTATGGAGCTGTAACTTTTTATTTATTTTCTAATTTTTTTAAAAGGATATTAAAAAAAAATCTTTACTGTTTACTTGTATTCTAAATAGAAAAAAGGGGAGAGCTGATAATTTTTTAAATAAAATATTTAAATTAATATTTTTTAATACCTTCAGAACTGGATAAAACTGAACGAGGCCATCAGAATGTTCTTAACATATATACTGCTTGCTCTTCCAGGAATAAATTTCCAGTCTAGCATTCAACTTGAAAAGCCTCAATTTTCCATTTTCCTTTATAGCATAACAAGAAAGCCTAGCAGTGTTTGTTACATGGTGTGTAGATTAATAGATCAAAATTCTAGACACCTACTTGTTTTTCAGGGCAGATATAACTCACGGCCTAGTAGAGGAATAAAAAACTGAGAGACTGCTCTAGTAGTTCTGGGAGGGATCAGTGGCCAAAGCATGTGGAACCAAATAGAGACCCTTACTCTCCAGAAACTTCCTTGCTGCCGGCATGTCCACCTCCATCAATCGTCTCATTGTTTCTTCCAGAGGCTCCCCGGCCATCTGTTCATGGCAGAGGTAGTGCCCATATTCCTGCAATTTTCTATCCACGCTTTAGAAAGAGAAAAATTCCATTAGTGCATAGAAGATGGAACAGCAAGAAACCTAGAAAAATTAATATAATGAGTAAACTGTGTTCATAATGCTCAGAGATATCCACTCTAGACCTGTAAGTTGTGTATTCAATTCCAAACAGAAGCAAACCAAAAAGATGGTTCATTTATTTTGGTAAAAGACTGAATTTTGTGAAGTGCCTGATGTTGGCAACTTCCAGTGCTCTCACAGTGGCCTTCGTAAATCTTTCACTTCCAACTGTCATCAACTATCTTTTTACCTTTCAAAGTTTGCATCAATTAGCTTAAATTGAAAGTAAAACATTTCCAAGTTCCACAGAACCAAAATCCCTTCCAAGAGTGGATGATGTTGGATGACAAATTCTAGTACTATACCGCTAAGTGAGAAAAGGGACCAACTGTTGCTTCACCACCCAGTCTACTCTGGCTCAATGCCTGCATAATTTAGACAAAACTACAAAGTCAAATAAGACACAAGAAGGTCACTTGAACCAGTCCATCGGTTAGCTGTTTGTAAGAGTTTTTATCACTCGTTAGTATTGGGCAAGTTTTTTTCTAGGGATAATAGTAAACCATTAATAAATAAGAGAAAAAGAAATCTAAATTCTGTCAAGTTCATTAAGTATTTAGATTGCTGACAAACTGATGGCTTTATAGTTCCCTAATTGACATAGAAGAAGCAAGTCAATTTATCTGGAAATACTATAATGAGTAAAGCTATCCTGAAGAGTTTGATCCTTTTAGAAGTATCTAAATCAGAATACTCCACTATAATGCTCACACCTTAAAGCAGACCAGCCTTATCACACCCCAAAAACGAACTTGATAGATGATTATACAAGATATCCCCCCCCCCCCCCCCCCCCCCCCCCCTTAGCCTTTGTTTCGATGAAATGATTCTAGTTCATGGGAGCATAAAAGAAACAATGCCTACAGAAGTTGATTTCCAAAATTTAACACCAATATTCAAATGATCTTTTTTGGATGTGCTCAGACTAGTGTCATTAAGCAGTATATCACATTAATTAAAAACCTAGAATGCAGACTCACCCTAATTTGAAGTTTCAACAACTTGACGTAATCAGTAGCAGAATCCAGAACATGTTCTCTACCACCCTACACCAATGAGTTCAACTATTATATGGAAGCAAGAAATAATCTTTTCAGCATTTCCATTATACAATCAGAAAATAAGAAAAAGCATGAGTCAAGGAATGGTTGTGGATAATGTTGCATGGTTCAAAAATACTTCTTTTGAAGGTTTTGCAAATTAATGCTGAGAGAGAGAGAGAGAAGACTTAATTTAGGGTAAACATTGTCTTCTAAATTCTGCTCACAACTATAAGGACTTAAAATTTCAGAAGACTATTCATAGTATTATGACTTTCTACAAACAACTAGGGTCTCCAAACAGAGAAAAGCACAAAGAACAAAATAAGACTGACGGAAGGTTTTAGAACAAAAAAGACTTCATACCATCTCTTGTGCATTTGGTAGAAGTTTTTGCAATGCTTTTACTCCCTTTGTAAGCCTTGCTCTGCGATGCTGCCACCATAAAATATCTTTTAAAGAAAATAAACCAGACTGACTACAATCAAAATGAACATCTAACCCCCAAAGACATACACCCTAGACATGCCACATGAGAGGGAGAGAGAGACCCGAGAATCTACAGCAACTTGTGAAGTGGTTTGGACCAAATGATTGCCCAGTATTCTGTCACAAGTTCCAGATGTTGAACTTTGAGCTGCAATGGTTACTGTTACATGAGGATCAGCAACAGCACAGTTGCTTGAAGGAGCTGAATTCTTTTGCGAGATCTGAGACAAAAGTAGTACATATGAAACAGAAGAATCCTCATTTCAGAGAATATGCTTTTGCATTCGCAAATTGGAAGCCATACTTGAGCAAGTTGTGGGTCTTCTTCGTTCTGCAACTTGTCTCCTACTTCTGCAGGTAGCACAACATCTGCTACCTGATTCAAGGACATCTAGCTCTTGTAAATCTAATTATCGAATTCTATGACACCTCAACAATTTAGAGACTACACTTACACATCTAGTTATACTATCACAACAATGGTTTGACCATGAGAAGGCATGAGCTGCTCTGTTCTTACCATCAGGTTATTTGAATTCCCATTATTCAGCATATCAATAGGAGCCTCTACCTCGGCAACATTCATATCAAGAGAAAATGTAGTAGGCTTATACATATCTCTCTGCAGACAATCGGGTTGCTTTTCTAATCTTTCATATTTGACACCATAGAGCCCTTCCCTGCCTCCTACGATGTCTAGTGGTACCTGCATGCCAGGAGCAGCTTGGGGCAGACCTTGATAGCCATGAACTGGAGGAGAAAACAGTGTTGACATGTGTGCACTCATGTCAGCTGTTATGATGATAGGATATGCAGCAGTATTGTTGAGTTGATGATCCTGATGATCCACAACATCATCAGGACAAAATGCACCAAAATTTGTAGACATTGGCTGCAGAGTAATCTCAGGACCACTTTGCTTGTGATCACTGCTCTGGATATTGGTCCAAATAGACAGAATTTGTCTGCAATTTCAAAGATTGTGAGATTACTCACGACTGTCAGATATGTTGAGACAATATTTGGCAATCAAGCAGAGGAGAGCTAAAAACTCAAACATTCAAATACTGAAATTCTTGAATAAAACATTAATATGAAAACCCAAAAGTTCGATACATCCTTGAAAACACAAGTAAAATTATTTAAAGCGATTACATGTTTTCCCCAAGGGTAGTCAATGGACTTGTGCTAAATTGTGCAAAAGAAAAAGATTCAATCAAGACCTATTCTACATAATTACCCTTTCTCACAAAAAAAAAAAAAAAAAAAGAAGACATATTCCTTTCAAACGGCAGAAAGGAAATGGCCAGCATTAACCCCACCTCCTCCTAAGCATAGGGAGGGACTAGAAATTAAACATGATCATCCTACATGTCCAATAGAATCTAACTAAATTAATAAATTATAAGTGCTGGTGCCACATCATTCAATCTGAAATGCTCCTACAAGGTACAGATTGTAATGGCACAGAAAAAGAAAGTCCACAAACCATAACCCAAAAGACAGGGAGACAACAAAAAATTCAATAATAAATGAAAAACTAATCAAATTTCCAAGATCTCTGAAATTAGGTTGAATTTGGAAAACAAGCAATATGACAGGGCCATCAACGAACATCAATTGTGGTAACCGTTACTTTCCGTTAAGCGACTTTAACTGTTGTAAGTATCCATATTGGAAGAAAAGGGTATGGCGAACAGAGTTCCCTTAAGATTGAAGATGGTAGAGATTATGAAAACAAGAAAAGCACTATCTCACTCATCTCTTCCCACAGTTTCCACGAAGGAACCGTGTTTATAACAGAGAAGAAACTAATCAGCAACTCAAGTCATGTACAAGCAAGCATCCAGTTTAATCCCTCTAAAACCAATGGCCATTGAATGAATGCTAGGAACAGAAGCAAACGAGTATTTGCCTTTCGAGGGTACAGAGAATGTCGAAGCAACAATGACACAGAGCCCATTTCTAGCGTCACAGACATCTCTCAAAACCGTTTCATGAACAGTGTAAAAGAATCATGCGTCTCCGACTTTATCCCTATGAACTACTTTGAATTTGCAAGATATGTAGTACTGGGAAGAAAAAAAAAAGTAAAAAATGGATCTCAAAGCATTGCCGAACAAAATGACGAAGGCCAAATGTCGAGATTAGTTATTGATGTTTGATGCTACATTCACGTTGGGCAAGACCTTTTAGGTTTTTAGCAGGAAGCCACGGGAAAGAAACGCTGCTGTTCTCGCCTCGTCTGCGACCGAGCTGAGAGTAGGTACGTTTATGTTAATGTAACAGCTGACTGGCCTGGACAACGCGGGATGATTGACGGTGACTAAGTTACGGAAATACCCCTAGAACACTGATAAAGTATAAAAAAATTACAAATTTATTTGAGCGATACTGAATTTTCAGTATTATATTTTTCATGTATAATAGCTCAGGAATATCCTGGGGCCTGGTTTCGTGTTTCCGAATATTCTCATTTTTCAGAGTACGTGCCCTCTTAGTCTCTGATCCGTAGACTTTGTTCCGCGCACCTTTTCTTTGTGTTCCTGCCCTGAAATCCGAGTCCAGGTACAATCGAGTATCGGAGAGGAGAGAGAACTGGAAACTTCGGATTTCGTTTCACAATGGAGAACCCAGACACTCTGAAGTTTGTGGATGAAGATCTTTCGTCTTCTATTCTATTTGATCCGCAGAAAGGTATGACACTTGGATCTATTTATCAAATTCTCGCTCAATTATCTGACTTGCCTATGATAAGTTTTGTTCCCTATCTTTTTTTTTTTTTTTTTTTAACAAAGGTATCAAAATATCGATATGGTTTCGGTTTGTCAGCTAGGTTTTATTTTGCTTTTTTGCCTCATTTACTTATTTGTATTCACATTTCGGTTTCTAGCTTGATGTTCGTCTCCGCTATTAATTTTCGTGTTGAAACTACTTATATGAGTATTTGCGTTCCGTTTCTTCTCGAGTTTCAACCGGAATTTCATTATCTTTCTCGTGCCAACTGGTTCATGAATCATGCGAATCGCGGATTCGGTGTTTTTGTGTCTGTAATTTCATTTGTTCATGCGAATCGCCCATGTTGCAGTCCGCTCTCTTTCTTCATATGTGTGGAAGTTACGATTTTGTGGGTGATTGTAGTATTTCTGATAGTATTTATTTTGCACATGGTGATCATGACGTTTATGTAATTTTACAGCGGAGACCAGAAAGTCACGCAGTTTGTTACTCGAGAAGAAGATTGAGTTTCTTGAATCCTTGGCCAGCAAGGTATGAATCATTTCTATTGACCAGTCCCATTAGGTCTGACCTTTTCAGTCGTAATCTATATGTTGTAATCGCCCAAAAAATTTGTGTACTCAATAAAATTAATTTCTTAAACTGCATAAACTTCTTTTAAGCTGTCAATAATCTATCCCAGTTATTTCCTTATATGTTATTTTTTATTTGAGCAGGTTAGTAATCGCCGTTCTCGAAGATGGTTAAATGATCGGTTATTGATTGAACTTGTCCCCCGTCTGAATGCTGATGAAATCAGAGGCCTTTTTGCTCCACCTCCATGGGGTAAACATTTGCCCCAAGAAAAATATTCTTATGATACAGTGGTACCATATGATTGCTCAGCTCATCCTTAATATGTGTGGCTGGCACTTATTTTGCATCTAAGAACCAATTTTAGTTAACAGCCACTTCCATGAATCTAAAAAGACAGAGCCTTGCAAGATGGATTCTTTACTCAATGTCTTTTTATTTTTTTAATGTTCTTTTCTCAATTTATTTTGTGGGAAAACTAACTTATTGACTCCATCTGCTATGAAATTTGGCAACTGATCCCTTGAAAGTCCATTAAAAAAAAAGAAGTCCAAAATTGACCAGGCTGCAGTGCATGTCAAAATAGAAATAGGTTGCTCAGAGGAATATTACACAAATTTCATATTAGAGACTTCTATTATACCTATTTTGATGATCAACGGGTATCAGTCTTTCCATGATCTTCCATTTTTAATTTCCATCTGGTTATGAATCACTTGGTAATACTAAATATTGATTGACATTTGCTTAATCAGCATTGTCTATCATATGTAAACTTTCTAGTGCATGTTAGTGTGTGAAATTTTTTATGACATCATGGTAAAAAGAAAACATTCATATTTCAAGTTATATCATCTGTAAACCAAGTTTATATATGCTAGTCCACTAAATAAATTCTCCCACAGGTTCACATTTCTTCTCATGTAGTCCTTTATGTAATTATTCTGTCTGTTTCTCTTTGACTTGTTCAGCTGTTGGTAATGTCTTTACTCTTTTTTCAGGAGACAATGTGCCACTATCACCATTTTGCATGACAAATGGAAAAGAGTGGGAGCCATTTAGGAACATAGATATGGATAGTGAGGTATGTTATTTTTTGTCTTTTGAAGTGGAGCTGCTCTTGTCTTCATTGATTGTCTTTCTTTTCCTGTTAGGCAAAGGCAAACTTTTGAACATCATTATCAAGGTGAATTATCTACTCATCATCAGATCTTCCTGGCTAGCTTGAAGACTGATTTAACATGCCCTTAGTTTTTTCTCCTCTTTTGTAGTTTATTTTCCCTGATGTAGACATTTGGATGATGAACTGCCTCCATCGGAAGAATTATAGCATATGGGGAAAGTTAAAATATGAAAAATATGAGATTTTGGGAAAAAATAGCAGAGAAAAGAGGAAAAAAGAAACCTGGGAGAAGAGCAGCCTTGCTGCCTTTTGGAGAGAAAAATATGCTGCCTTTTACATTAGGACAAAAATGCCCCTCAATACTCAAAATTACACGTCTCCTAAAATACATGTTTAAATTGAATGAAAATTGATCCATAGATAAAATAAGACATCGTCTATCTAACAGCCATATTATAAGATAAAAGTGTAATGTGGGAAATGACCAAAATACGCCTGAACTGGTATTTTAACAAAACAAATTTTAAGGTGATAAGAATATTTCAAGATGCATGGAAATAAAAATATTGACTTGATTTGCAGAGAAGATAGTCTGCATGGTTAAATCTTCAAAAAATTGTGTCATCTCATTGTAGCACTTAACCCGACCCTCTGTTCTCAGATGTGGTGGGGCAAAAGTGTGCTTAAGTTCCCTTGGTCCTTTGGATAACATTCATGACTTTTATTGCTCGATCTATGGGTATTATAATTGTTGAGAAGAAATATATATTGGCTTGTAACATTTATAAAGTCGATATGGTGGGGGGACAAAACTTTAAAATACATGATAAGGAAAAGATTATTCCAGTAAAAACTCAAAAGTGTTATGCTTGACCTTCAAACTCTTCTTTGGCAAGTGCATCATTGTGCAATTTTGACTCTCCTCATTAAAGTAATTACAACCAATGTTGTTGAGCCTTAAGTTTATTTAAAAGTCTTGTGTGCTGCATTATTTTGGTTGTTCATGAGATAGTTTACCCTTGTCTAAGCTTACCATCTAATTTTCAAAATGATTCTGTGCTAAAACGAGGTAATGCTTTAGTCACTAGGCTTGAGGAAGCTGTCCCTCCTAGAGAACCTACAGAAGAATACTTGGTACTGACTACTGGTTCTTCTGCCAGTGCAGCATAAGGTTCTTGTTCAACTGGCAAATCATCATCCAGTAACTTTTATGAAAATCTCTGTCTTAGCTTCCTCCTAAGTATACTAACTTTTGTTTTCTAGAAAAGGAGAAATTGAATATTTGAAGGATACCTCCTCTGACATTTCCTTTAGGAAAGAAAGGAATGGTTGAAGAACCTCCAAGTTTTTTTCTAAATCTAACAAATCTCTTTGATTTCTATGTAAGTGGATGAGTTGAAAGAAATTTGCTGATGAAACTGTTATCTTTCCCCTTTTCCTGTTTCCATGTAGAGCGTTTGATCAACAGAAAAGCTGGAACTTTTACTTCTAACATATGGTCCAAGAGTTGGGGCAATGAGAAGCAATGTCGTTATAGCTGTAGCTCTTTGACTGCTCAATTTGGCTAAAACTTAGTTGGTTCCATGACACTACTTATTACTTATTATAATGAAAAGCTGTAGAAATTGTAGTCTTTTGGACACGATATATGGTCCAAGTAAATTATGTAATGCTACAGTACTAAAGGAAGCTTTCTGTGAAAAGGTAATTGGTAGAAAAGGTTATCTCAAACTTTGGATAGATTTTATGATGAATAAAAATAGTTTTCTGCTCCCTATTGAGAGGATTGTCTTTGGTCCAATAGGTTTTCTTTTAAGCTGATCATAAAAAATTTAAGGTTGAAAATTGACTTGACTTTCCAGTCATGAGGTACTTAAACTGGATTGAGCATGCAGTAGTTCGGAAAGATTGTTTGGCCATTCAGATGTGTCAGTTCCACCTTGTTATAGAAGAATTGTAGAGGGACATCACCAACATTTGACCTTCAATACCCTTTCTTGAAGCCTTTGGCCTACAAATCGGTGCAGCTGACAATGAATGCAGTGACATGGATGCAGGGAATTATGCCTGTTCAACTTGAATTATTCTAGCTTGGTCCTTGGTCTGTCTATGCTTTTTTGATAGCTTCATTGTTATAGTGATTGATATATATTGCAAGTGATATTTCTTTTGTGAAGTGGAAAAAAGTCCCACATTGAGAAATCTTAAGAGAAGTGAATAAGTTACAAGGTTGAGAAATAGGTCTCGTAAGTAGTTATTCTTTTTGGGATCAAACTTGGTTCAGTCCGTTAGTGGTATTAGAGCAGGTTGAGTGCGTGGGTCGAGGCCCAATGTGTGATCCGTAGGTTATTTGTATATTGTGGGCTCTATGAAGTGAGGGCTAGGTTATTTGTGTGTTGTGGACATGTCGCAAGCTCATTATGTGTAAGTCTGGACGTGAGGGGGAGAATGAAGTGAGATTAAGTTTCATATTCAGAAAACTTATGAGAAGTGAATGAGTTATGAGGTTGAGCAATAGGCCTTCTAAGTTGTTGGTCTGTGGGATGGAACCAGGCTCAACCTATCAAAAGAAAAAAAAAATCAACAAGAGATAGAGTAGACATCTTGTCTGATACAAAACAAGAATGGTATATCTTCAAAAAAATCATGTATGCAGATAAAAATGTTTTCTTGTGAGCGGACAATAACATTTATACCCCTTCTATGTATGAGAATAACTAAGAAACACACATTTAACAACTCGACGATATGGTTTATCAATAGAGGAACCAAAAATGTGTGCAACACACACTCATCCAAAAACATGAGGGCAAAGAGAGAATAAGTCGGCCTTTGGTTTCAATATTTTGAAAGGAATTTTTCCTCCAAGAAAAAATTGAAAATATTTTGTTTATAAGAAAACATGCAGTAAGTACTACATCACCCCTATAAGATTTGGAGAGTTTCATATGAAGTAGCATCGTACGAGCAACTTTTAGAAGAATGATTTTTCATCTTTGCTACTCCATTTTATTGTAGAGTAATCACACATGATGATTAGTGAATTATATCATGAGTTTGGCTGAAGGAGTCAAACTTCTGATTCATAAACTTGAGCCCATTATTGATACAAAAAGTGCAGAGAGAAGCATCAAACTGAATTATTATTTGATCATAAAATTTTTGAAATACATTGAAAACTTTTGACTTCTCCCATAAGAAATACTTATAACCAAAACAAGAAACAAAATACTTTAACAAAAAATACTAGGAACTGAACATGGTCCTCATGCATCAGAATGCAATATCTCTAATAGACTACTACTTTTTGTTTGACTCAATGGGAATGAAGTTCGATGATGCTTCCCAAGTTAACATGACTCACATTGAAGCAATAAGCTAAATGGTAGATCTGAAAACAACTGAATCGCTTTTGTTGAAGAAAAATGTCCTAACTGCAAATTCTATTGGAAGGTGAGTTGATAGCATGGAATACGAAATGAGTCTGCTAGAGTGAACTTTCCAAGTGATAAAGTCATACTTTGTCATGCCCTAAACTAGTCATCCTTCTCATCTTAAGATCTTAAAATGCACAATGAGTAGGATAAACTGTTATGGAACAGTTCATTAATTTTGTAAGTTGACTAGCCGACAAAAGGTTAATTGGAAACTTTGGAGCAAATAATATTGATTTTATTGACAAGGAGGATGTTGGCTACGGGGGGGCATTGGGTTGGGTTTCGTAGGGAACTCGACCCAAAAATCCCAGTTTTAGGTTTCACGTTTCAGCCCTTGAGTTTATTCACTATTTGTTATGAAAAGATCATATGGAGTTATTATGTTAATTGTGTATGTAGATGATATTATTTTGTTAGGAGTTGACAAATAGGGAATTGAAGAAGTGAAAGAGCATTTGGCTAAGCACTTTCAAACCAAAGATTTGGGTTCACTCAAATACTTCTTTGCATAGAAGTTGTTTGGAGTAAGATGGGACTTGTCTTAACCCATAGGAAGTACGTTATTGATATACTACAGGAGTATGGTTGCTAGGAGTTAAACCTGTAAAGACACCAATGGAGGTTGATAATAATCTTCATGATGAGAGCAATGATGAACTTAAAGATAAAATAATATATCGAAGGTTGGTTGGGAAGTTGATTTATGCTACAGTCACATGGCTCGATGTATCATTTGATGTAATCATGGTGAGTCATTTCATGGAGTGTCCATGTAGAGCTCATTTGGGAGCTGCTTAGAGAATCTTGAAGTACTTAAAGGGATCGCTTGGGAAAGGATTGTTTTTTTAGCCTCCCAATCATTTACAGATAGAGGCTTTTAGATGCAAATTTTGTAGTATCCAAGCTAGATAGAAAACTGGGTATTGTGTATTTGTGGCTGGAAATTTAATTAGCTGGAAGACTAAGAAGAAAAAAATGTACTAGCTAGCTCAAGTTTAGAAGCAGAATATAGAGCAATGACTAATACCGTACATGAGCTAATGTGAATTAAGGCTGTTCTCTAGGAGTTGACCAATAAGTCATAGAACCCATGACCATGTATTATGATAACCAGGTGGCTATTTTCATCACAAGCAATTTAGTGTTTCACGAGCAAACTAAACTTGTAGAGGTTGATTACCCCTTCATTCAAGATGCTGTGATGAGGAAGGAAGTAGTTACTCGCAATGTTCAGTCAATTGATCGACTTGGTGACATGGTTACCAAAGTCTTGGTTAAGTGTGAGTTTGGGATATTTTTTAACAAGTTGGAGCTTCTAGACATATATGCTCTAGTTTAAGGGGGAGTGTTAAACATTAAGTAGGGGTATTTTAATCATTTTATTTATTCTGCATGAACCTATAGGAGTGCCAGCAAGATTGTCTGATTGTTAGAAGTCTATGGTCCAAATTACATGTTATCTAATATGTAATTAGTTAGATATAGAGTTTTTTAGTCATAAGGGTTATTTATGTAATTGGACTCAAAAGTCACCTAAGTGAGAAATAAATAGAAGAGAGGATCGATCTTTTCCCCGTCGAGTGCTGGATGTTGCACTCTTCTCTTCTTCTTTCTATTTTTCTTCCTTTTTTCTTGTTCTCCTACAAGCTTATATTTTTACATCTTTAATACTTATTACCAGGTTAGCATGCTGGAAGCCCTTCAGAAATCGTCAACAAGAAGAAAAGACCGGGTTGATACTGATAAGATCATTGCTTTGAATGCATGGCATAGAGTAGACTCTCGATCAAGGGAGGCTCTTCGCCGCAATTTCCTTTCAGAACTTGTCGAAGGATTTGAGGTATGTAGAGCTCCATTTAATTTTCTCAAAAGTTCATCATTCTCTAAAACTCCAAAACCTATTGATTTATAGAAGTGTATAGAGCATATCTTGGGCCTTGTCTCATAGCAGTCCTGTTGAGAAGATGTATTACCATATTTTAGCATAGTGTGATTTAATGGTAGCTGCCATCTAATGATGTGTAGTGGTAGTGGCAACTGTGGTAACATCTAATGCATGACATATGTTAGTTTGAATAGCAGCCACATTCTGAGACAATTGATGATCTGAATTTTGATCTTCTCTATACATGTTTTTTGTCTGTTTGTATGTGCACGTTTTCTGGATCAGTATGTGGTTTGTTGGATCAATTTGTGGGTTGCTGGATTTGCTTGCCAATATCAAGATGTGTCATAATTGTTTGGCCATGTGCAAAAGTTTTCTGTGTTGGATAACCATTTTCTGTCATAAACTCTCCAGGAAGTACTCAGTGAGCTTATGGAATGGCTGATTTTCATTTCCATTTAGTGGCTCCATCTTGTATTTGTTTAAGATACAATTCTCAAGGTGTAGAGTCCAGGTACATAATCTCATAGTAATGCTCTACACCTTATGTGACATCGGCTGTCTCATAGTAATGCTTTACACCTTATGTCACATCAGCTGATTGATTTTTCTTGTCACTCTTCCACAATGCATGAATGATTTTTGGATTATTGCTGGCAAAGCAAAGTGATGGAACATGATAGGTTCCATCATGCCATGGTTATGTCAATGATCATTTGTCCCATACGTACTATCTGGCATCTTTTATTAGTACAGGATAGAGTACTGCGTAATGTTTCTTCTTACTTTCCATGGGTACTTATTGGGTACTGAAAGGGCTACTGTTTAGGAATGTGTAAGAGCATTTATCAAGGATAGCAGAGATGGTGATGACCTCGTGCTTCATATTCAAGATCCATATAATCGATTATTGCTGCATGGAGTCTGTGAGGTACTCCATTTGATCCTTTATTTGACATTCTTATATGAGTTAATTTGAAAATCATTTGAAGAGTCAAGTGTGATAGCAACGATAACATTGATGTCATGGTTGTTTGAACTAGGAGTAGTGCATTGAACTAGTTTCTTATATCTGACAAATCTTTATAACGTGTGTGGCTGTATAGTTCTACGATTTGATATCGGTAACTGCTACAAAATCGGAGAAGGGAAAACTGTTGAAGATGACAAGGATATCAAAGAAGAGATCAGGCTGTCGACAGGTCTCAAACATGACCCTAACTCATTTCCTGAAAATGGCCAAGGAGGGGGTTGTGTTTTAGGGTGCTTGATGTGCAATGAATTGTATATTATTGCTAGAGTTGTAGTTAAGAATAAGATAATAAGCATTTCAGGGTATGATGGCAGCTTTATCTAATAATTGGCTGGTCACATCTACACTCTCTGAAACAAAATGGCGTCCAAACTCTTAGAGAAGTAGGCATTCCAATCTGGTAAATGCAAACTCCAGTTTTATTGTACATTTTCTTCTTTGTAAATTAATGTCAACTGCCACCAGTTACCATTTCCGGTGTCTTCCAGAATGCATATGGTCAGTAAACGGTAGTCCATGAAAGCTTTTAGTTTACCATGGCCATAACCTGACATAGTCATATGGATGTTCGTCGTTTCCAGAATAGTGTGATAATATTTGATGCTCGGACGCATCCCAAGCGTGTACCCTTTATTCTCCGACATCACCTGTGTCCTTGGTTGCTTCAATCGGGTTACAAGCTGGTGTGTTTAATTTAATATTCTGATGTTGAGAATTCAACAGATCAAATGAGAAAGGGAAAAGCTACGCAACCAAGGTTTCAAAGACGCGTGTTTTAGTCAATAATCCGACGCTGGTGTCTCACAACCTTCATGTCCTTGTATTCTTGGTTGCGGTTGCGAAGCCAGAAGGAGGTTAAAGCCCGGTCTCCTCTGCCCTTTTAATTGCAACATCAACAGGTGGGGGGACCTCTCCCCTACTCTTGGAGGGGTAGTGAGATGGTTTTTCTACGGTTGATTTTTTTTTTTTTTTAAAAAGAAGTCATGAATCATGATCATGCTAGCTGATTTCATCTATCAATGAGTTATCAAATTAATCTAAGCCAAATTGAGTTTAATTAGACCTGATCAAGACATATTTTTCCAATAAATTTTCAAATGCAGCCCTTTTAGATGTTACATCTCCAAAAAATACCTCATGGGTGCCATATTTTCTTACATGATCTTGTAATTTAAATTTAATGGGTAATTATTATGACAAAGCTAAAAGGTGTTAAAATAAAATTAAAATTACTAGATTAATTTTGTTAAAAATGTTTAATTAAAACTTTACTTTAAAAAACAACATAAGGAGGAGGGCCCAATTGGATCCCTTCTCTCTACCAAGTTAGGGAGTTTGTGACTTTAGTTTGCAAACAATCTTGGTCAAGAAACTTGGGTATTTGAAAAAAAATTTGGATATAGTGTGACTGGAAAAAGAAATTTCAATTGTGTTACCTTGATTCATCTTGCTTGTAATCTTCATCTTGTTCTGAATTTGTTTTCCCCCTTCCTTGGATATTTGGTTATGTAGAAATTGATTACATTAGATGGCTATAACATGTGAAATTCTTGATTTTCGGTTACCTCTTTTTTGTACTTATTCTTCTACTTCTCCCCCTTAAAGGTGGGCATCTCTTTGTTTTTTGCCAGGAGACCCAATTTACATGATGTTGGAAGATGGGCCCAAGCCCACACGACCAAGGAACACCCACAAGTCCAAGTGTGTAGAAAATGGGCTCAAGCCCACAAGACCAAGGAAGACCTACACATCTAAGAGAGGTGGAAGATGGGTTCAAGCCCACAAACCAAGGAGAAGGCCCACATGTGGTGGCATGATAGTAAATAAAGAGTCATCTAAAAATGATGACATTGATGTAATTACTTTAAGTTTTAGGGGGAGGGTTAGGATACAAGTCCATTATCCTAATCTTTCTCCTCTTTTCTCCAAATTCGTCACTCTTCCTTTTCTCTTCCTAAAACCTTTTTTCCACAACTTTTCTTCTTCTTCTCACACCTTAATCCTCTTCTATTGTGATTATACATTATGGAATCCTAAGTTTCAACATAGTATCGGAGCGGGCAATGATCTAAGATGTAAAAGAAGAAGAAGATGGAGAAAAAGGGGAGGAAGAAGAGGAAGAAAAAGAAAAAGAAACAAGTGGAGTTTCTCGTTTTTCCTTTATTCTTCATTCCCAATTCATATTTTTTATTAGATTTTTAAATCTCTTATCCTATGTTTCATATAGAAAATTATATATCGTTGGAAAGATATTTGAGTTTAGTTTCTAACTCAAAAAATAATTATTGAGATCGGATTTTTCTAGAAAGAGAAATTGACATATGAAGTAGAAAAGATCAATTAGCAGAAAAGTTTCGTACAACAACAAAAAATTTCAACTTTCAAGTCATTTAATGCCATCAAGAACAGACTTTATATGGAGAATTATATATCAAAAGAAATATATATAAATCTATTTTATTACCTATGTAACCAATTCTTATTCTGAGGTTTTTAGATGAAGATATCAATCACAGAAGAGTCAATGGTCATGCTGGCTAAAGAAGAAATAGTACTCAGTTCAGCTAGATTACAAAGTCCAAAATCTATCATATTATTTATCTCAAAAGAAGTATATTTTATAAAGAGAAGTTATACCTGGTTGAAATGTATTTAATTTTAGTTTCAAAAAGAGAAATTTCATGTCAATCTGATCTATATTTAAGAAGATATTCACATTGGAATAATCAAAGGTCATGCTAGTACTATTACATGCAAAAATTCGAATTTAAGCCCATTTTTTTGCTTCACTTTTTCAGTTGTTGTTATTGATCAACAATATCAGGAAAATGTATCATGATCTACCCTTGGAAACTTTTTGTTTGTTAACTAACAATATTTGGAAAAAATATTTAGAAGATCATCTTATTTTCAGGAACCTTCCTTGATTTATTTGTCGTAGAGAAGAAATATTCCTATTTTGAATTATGGCAACTTCCCAAAAAAGTAGTTATTTGATTTAATACTGAAAATTACTGAAGTATCTATGTAAGAAGATTTTGATCTAGGATTGGATTGAAAACGTGTGTTTCTTCTTTGGTTATGAAAAATCCTTGCAGTATATTAACAACATGTTGGTGTAGCACTCGGATTACTTATCCCCTTATCACTAAGTGAAATCCCTTCAAGCTATAACTGGACACTTATGTCATTGGATGTTAATTAGTTGGTTTAATATGGCTAACTCTCAGTTTGGTGTCCGAATTAATCATTGATGCACTAAGCGTGAAAACATCATCTATTACTGTTTTATTCACTCTTCTCTGTTTTTGAGAAGACCTTTCAACTGCTCTCAGATCCAACAACACTCAGTTCAGTTATTTTTTTTAAGAAGATTAATAACACTTAGTTCAACTTATTGGCAGCTTAGTACTCAGTTCCAACTTATTATTTGGTGCACATCTTCCTTATTCAAGGATGAGCTTGCTATATATTCTCTCATGTGTCCTTATTAGGGGTGGCATTGAGCTGAGCCGAACCGAGCCCGAACTTGCCTATGTTCGAGCCGAGCTTGATTTAAATATTTCGAACTCAAGCTCGAACCGAGCTGAGCCTCGAGCCTAAAATTGTTATCGAGCTCGAGCTCAATAATTTTAACCGAGTTTTAGCTTTAGCTGAGTTTGAACTCCACCTATATGTAAAATTTTGCATAAAATACATGTCAAATAAATTGTATATAAAATTATCTACACACTGCATAAAATTATTCAAAAAGTTGCATAATTTTGTATAAAATTTATTAAAAAATAATTCTCCTGCAAAAAATAAGCAGTTTTGCCTTTTCTCTCTCTCTCTCTGACAATTATTGACATTCAAAATTTCCACGTCCATTATTCAACTAAAAAAGAAGAAGAGATTATTCATCTAGACATTTTGAATAAGGTACAAAATGTTCTCACGTAAGAGAAGCATATGATGTAACAAATCAAAAAACACAGATATGTATGTTTTTGCTTAGAAGATCCCACAAGAATACGAAATAGTAGTATTTACCTGATTAAATTGGTTAGTATTTGACGAATCCTTAACACATCACCAACAACCGAAGACAAAAAGTTGAAGAACAATCAACATCTAGAAAATTAAATAGTAAACTTATGCGGGCCATAATTTAGAACAGAAAAAAATAGATTTGGCATCAAAATATTTTCTAAATCAGTATCTATTAGACTATGCTATTATTGCTACTTAAACCCCTGTATGGCTTTCTCTGTGGTCCACTCCCATCGAAACGGAGGAGACGACACCGGACCAGGAATGGGTGCCAGCCCGACTCATAGCCTCAAACGAAACAGCCTAAGATCAACGGAATATAGCAACACAACCACACAACTGAGATCAATCGAAGACGGCAACACAACCACATACAAAAAAAAAGTTTGTGCTTTATTGACGGAAAATACGAAGGAGCAGAAGAGATTCTATTCCTTCTTTCTAATCCCGCGAAATTGAAAGATGGCTCATCGGAAAGCTTGGAAGCCCTTCACAACCTGAAACGGAGGAATCCATAGCTTGGCGACCTCTCGTACTCTGCCTGATCCGATGTTGTCTCCTTTGGATTTATTGGATCTAGCCGATGGAATACCTTTTGAACCTGCTCGATTTTGAAGCCTCGAGTTTTGAATCCATAGCTTGGTGACCTCTTCCCTCTTCCCCCTGATTCATGAGAAGCTATAACGAAAATATCGAACTTGAAGTCGAACGGTTGAACAAAGTCGAAGATGACTCATTGACTCCCGCCTCCTGGGCCGCTCGTTAAGTTAATGAGCTAGCTCATGAGCTTTTGAACCAAACCATGGTTCGGTCGAGTTCAGCTCGTTAATTTAAATGAGCCTCATCTCGATCTCGAACTCGGTTTGAGATCCAAATAAACCGAATCGAACCAAAATGATTAGGCATAATATTAACCATTGAATATATACACCTCGACGATGGTGTTACAAAGTGGAACCCACCATGAGAACTTGAGATGACATGATGGGTCATCACACGAGCTGGCATGAGTTGGAAGATTTGATGATCAAGTGGGACCACAATGATAACCACGAGCTGATATCCTTATCACATGAGTTGGAAGATCAAGTAGGACCCACCATGATAACCACGAGTTGACATCCTTATCACATGATCACGTGCCTCATAGAAGAGTTCTAGTTTGAGTTATGTTAGTATTCTAAATATGTTGAGTTATTTAATTATGATAGACTTACCTTTAAGAGTTATAGTTTAGGTGTAATTAGGAGAATGTTAGTCTAATTGTATTTAGATTCTACTACTTTACTCTACTATAAATAAAGGTACTTGTACTCGAATTATAATAAGAAAGATAAGTAGTTCTCCACTTCTCATCTCGTGAAGTTTTCCTCTCTAGCCTAAACTCTTTTTTCTTTTTTTTCTCTTCTCTCCTCTCTACTGGAGAGCTCTCTCTCCCTCTATTTTTCTTTCTCCCTTACTCACCTTACTTGAGATTTCAATAAAGGGGTCCTAATTTCAACAAATGGCATTGACTCAGTCGTGCCCAATCTTACTAAAGCTCATAGTTGAGCTTGAGTCTCAAGCATTACTTTGTGACTTACAATTTCTCTTTTTCTCTAGGTGTCACTTTTTTTTTTTTTTTATAAATTTTCTTATGTCTCTTTTTCTCTTTAAAGGTTTGCTACCTCTTTTCTCTTAAAAAACAAAGGGGCATTAATGTTAGTGGGTTTAGAATTGTTAATTAGGAATTCTTTCATTTTTTTTGTATGAAATTTAGAATAAATATTTCTAGAATATAGAATTCTAGAGTCTATGTGACAATTGACAGTCTTATATATTTCTCTAAATAATATGAATATCGTGTAAGTATAACTAATTGGATACATCATAATAATTGAGATAAATATTAGTTAATCAAAATAATGTAGTGATATTATTCATATTTCCACATATTACTAAATTTTCTACAGTAATAAGAAATTTATTATTATTTAAAATCTATTAAAACTATTATTATTTAAATTGAATAAATTTATAAAATATTAAATAAAAGGATAAAATATTATAAATTTAAAATTAATTTGTTTAATAATTTAGTCATTTATATAATTTGTATAAAGTAAGAACTTAAAATTATAATTATTTGATCATATTGATTTAAGTGAGTGAATTTATTTAAATAAAGTTAGATATATTTTAAAAATTATTTTATAATATATTTAAACTATTTAAATACTTAAATATTTTTAACATAATTTTAAAATTATTATTTTTATTATAAAATAAAAAATAATAATTATATTTATTTGGCATATTTTATCATATTTTTTTATCATTTTATTAATAATAAATAAAATATGTTAGGTAGACTTAGGTCCATACTAATATTTTTTCCTAGGTTAAATGGTTGCATTAATTTAAATAAAGTGTAATATGTTTTCAACTTAGTTATCAAATAATAATTTAAATCATTTAAATTAATTATTTAAATAGTATGATATTTAATTTCTAAAATTTATATTTATTAAAAATAATATTAAATTTTTCTTATTTTGCTTTTGTCTTTTTATTTTATTTTGAGTTTTTGAAGAACTCACCAAATTTCAAAACTCTAGGATCAGTGTTGATGCCTTATTTGAAAGAAGTTACATTCATCTTTCCATTTGTACGCTTGGATTGCTTTTCCTGAATTACTTCACTTTCAATGTCAGATTGATGCGTTCACCGATTCTCCAATTGCCGGTAATCCGGCGGCCATGTGCTTCCATGGGCGGCGACCTCGGGTAATTACGAAAGCGTTGAATGCTGCTTTCATGCTCAATGTGAAGAAAACTTCGGGCGGTGACTTGACTGTATGTCTGTGTCTTCATTTCTTTGCTAAATTCTCGGATGGATCGATAAAACTGCATTTTCTGCATTCCCAATATGTAAATTGGTCTTTTGGTTCTTCTTGCTCGTGCAATTTCTGCAACAATAAAAATCATAAACCCAGCGCTCGGGTAATGAGCTTTCTCGTAACTAGTTGGATTGTATGAATGTTGGTCATAATGGATTGATGAACTCAAAGCATAGGTGCTACAGGGATTCCTGTTATTTTCTAATTTCATTTTCTGTCATTTGTGTTTATTGATCAATTTAAGCAGCAAGACAGAACTACAAGAGGGGAACGATTAGCAAGTTATGAATCAATGAATCTTTCATCTGCTTTATTTCTTTAGATGCTCTGAGCATTTTCTCAACCTGGTTTCCTTCTGCCCCCAAAAGAAGGGTAGTATAGACGAGAAATGGCGACAACCTACATGTCTATGCTGTGAAAATCACGCCCAGGAATAAAGACGAGGGAGCGAAGAATGATTGCGTTTGCACTTTCGTGATCGACATCGAAATTGCAATCGAAATAAACCGCCGCCTCTTTTGCATTCTTCAGGAATAAAATAGAATTGCTTAGAACAATGATCTCAGAATTGCCACTACCAACTTACTTCAAATGATATGTCGCCGTCTTTTTAGGTGAAAAGCATGGAAGACAGTAGATATAACTAAAGAAAAAGAAGAGAGAAAAAGATGTTGACCCATTACCTTCCGCAATGAACTTTACTGTAGATGTTGCTCATTGTATTAATGGAGATAAGAGAGAAAACGTTTTTACTAACTATACACAAGGTTAGTGGCTTTACAGTATTTCATAACAGAAAGGAGAAGATGATTGAAAACTAAAAATGAAACAGAATGGATAATTGGAGATTGACAACTACAAAAGAGAGAAGAGAGAAGAGAGAAGAGAAGGCTTTTCCTTTTTTGTGTGTTCGTATTATTATAAGGCTATAATAGTCGATTAAGCTTTGGAATGGAAAACCCAAGTAGGATGATGCACTATTGAGACTCAGAAAAGATTGGGGCAAAGGTGGATGGATGCCAAGCGGAGTCACGGAGAGAAGCCACTCGCTCGGCTTCTGCGAAGGTGTACAATATCCGGATCGATCGGTAGATTTGTACGGGAATATCAGTAGACGACCACGTGGCGTACGCGGTGGATCAGATCTTCTGGAAGTTCCACTTCTCTGTGGCCCGACAAATCTGAGATGACGCTTTGTTATTCCTGTTGTCAAAGGAAGAAACCGTCGCTCCAACCAAAAGTCTAAAATGGCTCTCCTGCTCTCTTCTACCAAATGCCCTGCTACGTTTCTTCTCTGGGTCGCCTCTCCTGAATCTTAATCTTTTGTACTTTTATGACCTGCTTCTTCTTCTTCTCTCTGTAAGACATGGGTCAATCCGTGAGCCATAGAAGAAGACATGATCAACGACCCCAAAGCTACCCTCCTCAACTCATTTCCTCGTCATCAACAACCCCCTCACTTCTTCCGCCGCCACCAGCACCTCCACTAGCTCCCCAGCCACCGCCACCTCCCCCTCCTCCCAATTACGTCTTCGCGGCGAATGCGCCTTATCCTTCACCTCGCTACCCTTTTCCTGTGCCGCCTGCGCCGTTTGGCTCACAGTATCCTGGCTCTTATGGGGGTGCTTATAGGTATGATGGCCCCCCTACGGGCCAGTTCAACTACCCTTATTACGCTAATCAGACTGGTAGCGGTTGGGTTCAGTTTCGGCCGTCTTCTTCCTCCCCTTGGCCTGTCATTCCGCCGCAGCCTCCTGCCCCATATGTGGAGCATAACAGGGCCACAAAGGTGAAAAACGTTATTAACGTCCGTAAAGAGACGATTCGGATGGAAGTGGATGACGAGAACCCGGATTACCATCTGGTGTCGTTCACTTTCGATGCGGTAGTGGATGGGAGGTATGAGCTGTCTCTTGTTGATGTTATTACTTTCACATCTATTAATTGTTTTTTTCAAACTCGATTGATTGCTTTGGTGGAGATTTTGGACTAGGTTTTGTCCCTGCTAGATCTCGGATGATCTGGATGACTAGGATGTATTATCCGAACCTTATATAGTACCGTTGGAATTGCCTCCCTGTGTTATCCCTCTGGTTAGAATTGCTTCCTTATGTTTTTTCCCTATGATTTACTGGGTTCTTGGTGTGCCCCGGTATGTGTATGAATTTTGGTTGTAGGTATTGTTCACCTTCTGTTGGATATTTATTTAAGTTAATTGCAATGAGAACAAAGTCTGCTATCCTTTTTTCCCCATTTGGTTTTATGGGTGTTGTTTGGTGAGTTGTTCTTTTCTTTGTTTTGCTTGAATAGGTTCTGTGCTAAAGGTGAGAAATCTGCTGATTAGTAGAAAAAGGAAAAAATCTGTTGGTTAACCTTGTCTAAGAGAAGAACTATGCCAAGGTTTTGAACAAAATAGAGACATATGAATCTTTCTAGATTGACCAATATACATATTGACTGAAAAACAAGAGAATATAGATTGAAGGTCATGTTACACTGAGACAAGCGACCTTCTCTGACAGGATATTCTTTTGCTTTCTAGGCTCTATTGTATAAGAGGTGGTGATCGAATAGGAAGTTAGTTCAAATGTGGAATGACATTGGTGGAGATTGGCATTTCGAGCTTTTTGATTGACAAATGCTGAGAAGGATGAAAGCTGAAGGTCATGGTCTATGGTGCTATATTATTGGAATGAATTGGAGAAAATGAAGGTGGTGGAAGAAAATATGGATATATGACTAGAAAAGAATAAGACTAGAAATGGGTGTCATGGACAATAGTTTGCAGTATAACAAACAGAATAAAATTGAGAGAGTTGTGTGAAATGGTGTACCTTTGTTGAAGCCTATTATGCACCAGGAAGGGGGTCTTGTCGTTATCAGTTGAGGGACTGAGAACAAATAGAGGAGGCCAAAAGCGCATGCTTGGAACTTTTGAGAACTACTTGAAGAAGGATAATTCAAGGATGTAGTACGTTAAGGGCAGAACAGAAACTTTTGATTTAATTTTTGCCATTTCTTTAGTATTTATCTCAAAGTTTTGCCATTTATGTCCTAATCCAGTACGGCATTATTAAACCTTTGCATGTGAGGTAGCTTAGACATGGTCAATTTTGGGGTAGTGTATTAAAGTTTAAGTTGGTTTCCTGTGTTGAATGCTTAGCATCTGCGCCTTGGTTAACTCTGCTTCTATCTGCAGTAATTTCAAACTGAATGCTGTAATAACCTGGTTGCAGTTGAAAGTGGTTTAAGCATGCCCTCGTTTTTAGGACTCGTATGTTTTGTTTTTAGGCAAAAAAAAAAAAAAAAAAAACATACAAGTCCTAAACTTGGTGCTTCTGGCGTTTTGGAAGGTATATTTGCTGGAGTGTTAGATATCTTTAGCTGTAAATAAAACACAAGAGCAGAGATATTTTTTGTTTTTTTGTTTGAAGAAAATTATATGATTTTTTTTTGTCATAAATAGCAATAGCTAGCTGAGTGAGGGGAAAGTCGATAACCCAAATGGGAAATGGAAGCAGGAAATACAGTATGAGAATAGCCAGGCCATGACAAAAAAATAGTATCACATACTAGATTTCATAAATCTGTATTAACATGTTAGAATTTCTACAACATGTGGAATTGTGTCTGAATACAAAGAATGAAGGGTGGGGGACTTTCTTCCACTGTCTTCTGTGAGCTGAAGCTTGGCCTCTCTTGTTTGCTGCATTACTCATTATTAAATTGAAGGAAATCTCAATGCATTGAAAAATATATATATTGAGCATGTAGGAGACATGCTAATGGACTCTCTTTATTAGCTTTATTAAATTTCCTTTTTCTCTTGCTTAAAAAACAAAAACAAAAAAATCTTAATGCAATGTTTTGTGGCAAGTTCTTGATGGACAGTTACAAATGCTTGGTTCTTTTGTGTAGACTGATGCACTTATCTATGAACATGTAGAGGAGTAGAGCATAAAGGTACAATTTATCTCTTATTGGTGGATATTACTGAGTTCAAATTATGTCCCCTACCTAAACCCTGGAGTTTAGGCAAGAGGTGTAATATCCACTTTTGAACATGTATTTACTCATGGAGTCCTTGTGTTTCACATACATTTGTTATTATAGAAATGCTTCCCTCTAGGTTCTAAACCATTGAAATAACACTTTCTCAATTTCAAAAAGAAAAAACTTACTTTTTACCTTACTGGGGAGTTTCTTTCTTTTAACTTTTTCAAAACTTGGTAATTTCAGTAAAGAGAGGAAAGTTTGGGAACAAGGTAGAAGCCTAGATACCATAAAATGCTGACCGATGGAGTAAATCATTAGTATACGTATCGTCTATGCAACTCCAGATGTGAGACACAGATATTTGATTAATGGATGAGGCAGAGATGTCTTGATTTAGTCAAAATGCATAAGCCAACTTATGGGGATTTCTGAATTTGATTGTTTCAAGTGAAATTGTTCATTGAAGTGGGTTCATCCCAAGAAGAAAAGGATTTAACTTTGTTTCTTCCAAGATATGTAAATTTTTCTGCATACAAACCTTTGAAGGAGCTTAAATTTACTCGTTGAATTCCATTACTATCACATTAATTGCAGTGAAATTAGAAATAGGTACTATCTTTTAGTTGGCAGAAGTTAACTGTCTTCTGCTAGTCAGGGAACTTTTGATGTACTGTTTTTAAATTGTAAACCTTTTGTTAAATCAACATTTCAATGCCTATTATGAACTGTGATTATAAAACTGTGACTAGATGCCTGCACTGGACAATGTTAGAAACTGTTTGTATCATGTATTTTGACTTGATACTTGAGCCCCTTGTTTCTGTATTTCTCGTCTCTGTCTTTTGATATCCTGATTATTGTAATTAGCTGCCTGTTGACACAAAAATACAAAACAAAGTGACCTACAACAAGAGAAGAGATTGTAGTAATCATTGGTCTTCATAAATTAGTCTTTTCATTTGTGTCCGGTACTTCTTTTTTAAACTGTTTTGTTCTTTTCTTTCTTCCAGTATTACAGTCTACTACTTTGCAAAGGAAGGTGAAAATTGTAGCTTCTCTCCTCTTTACCTTGATATTGTTCCAGTGAGTGTACCTTTTCAGAAAGGATCAGGGCAGAAATTCCGCCAACCTTCTGGAACTGGAATAGATTTTGGCTTCTTTGCGTTGGACCAGCTGTCAAAACCATTAGAAGAAGATGCATACCCACTTGTAATCTCTGCTCAAGCACCGAGTCCTGAAGATGGACAGTTCGGTGAGCCTCAATCTACTTCTGGTAGTGCTCAGATCACTCAGGCAATCCTTGAGAAGAGGAATGATGAACATTTCCAAGTGAAGGTAGTCAAGCAGATACTGTGGGTTGATGGGATCCGTTATGAGTTACGTGAGATTTTTGGTATTGGCAACTCAACAGAAGAGGAATTTGATGATAATGGTTCTGGAAAAGAATGTGTTATTTGCATGTCTGAACCAAAAGACACGGCTGTGTTACCCTGCAGACATATGGTAAGAGCCAGCAAAACAGTTCTTCTTTGTTCTATTTACTTGTGTTGTCTTTTTCTTCTGTTGCTGATCACTCAAGTCTTTGATATCGATAAGCAAGCTAATTCCTAATTGTGATACAGAGTATAAAGATCTCAGATCTTATGTATACAAATAAACATAGAAAAAAGTAAAAGGGAAGAGGATTTCAGCAGGCATATCATCTTAAGAGGATCCTATGTGAGATGTGGTGGTCAGCTAATCAAAAGCCATCATGAATTCATAGAGTGAAAATATCAATAATTAAGGAGTAGTTGTCAATTTGCAACTTTTAACTAAAGTCTGTCAAAGTAACATTAAAAAGAAAAAGAAAGCTAAGGCCTTTTGACGGGTTCAGGTTACGATGACATTGATCTGGTTTATGTGGATAGACCACTGAGGTATAATAGAGATTTAGTGGTAGTTTATATGCTCCTTGGGTGCCGCAGATAATTTATCTTGTTGAGTTTACTTTGGGATGATCAATCGAATTCTATTAGTTTTGTTTCCTTTCTTTATATCACTGATTCTTAAATTCCAATGTTTCAGTGTATGTGCAGTGAGTGTGCAAAAATACTGAGGTTTCAGTCAAATAAATGTCCCATATGTAGGCAGCCTGTTGAGCAACTCATTGAAATCAAGGTGAAGAAGGATGAGCAGTGAGAATTAGTATGTTCAGATTTTGGTATAGTAGTAATACAGGTTCAACCTGTCACCCATGCACAATATGATTTTTTAAATCTTTATTTATTTTCATACTTACACCTTATGGTGTTGAATTTTTGTTGTATAGTTTTATGTGAATGTGTATGTATATTAACAGTGTCAGACCCTATCTTTGCAAGGATGGCTGTAGTCCCTAGTTCATCTTCACCTGCAACCCAATTTGGACATGGTAAAAAGTGTTATCAAAATAGTCTCAGGAATGATGAGTGGCTTAATGTTTGTGTCTCTCTGTGACTCTTGACCTGCAGAGACCAAAAGGGAGCCCCTTGTTGGAGGATTAAAGTTCGGTTCGACCTGTAATTCGTGGTCTCTTTATATGGCAAGTAACGATGTCAGAATCTAAAGGAGAAGCTGTCTCTCGCAGCAGTGCTGTTGCTAGAGAAGTCGGTAAGGTATCTCTCCCAACTGTGTCCAAGCTGGAATCTTTGCTTTTGTCGGAACCAACACAGTAAACCCCTTGAAGCACATGATCTCTTTGGTTGAATGATCACAAAAGTGGGTCTTCATAATCATTAGTTGAATACTTTTTTACATCCCAAAGAAAAAAAAGAAGAAATTCTAAGCGCCTTGTTTGAAAAGGAGAAGACACAAATAAGTCTGAGAAAGTAAAAGGGCAGTATCAGTCTGTATGATATTTTGTAGTGTTCGATGAAGCATCATCGCCATCGTCTGCTACAAATCCGGCTTGACAAAAGCAGGGATGGACATCGCCGACCGTCATTTTCGAGAACTCCAAAATGGATAACCAGTGGCTTCAATTCTCATCGACTTCGCCCATCGCCACCCAATTTGGAACACGACAACTCTGTGGCTTCCCGGGGTGCTGAAGCTGTCGATCTTGTTGCTTTAGAGGTCAACCGCCATGTCACTGTGGTGTCGATGGAACTATCTATTTCCTGTTTTTTACTCCGACGAAAAATTCAGAAGTGATTGATCGCGGCGGGGACGATGAAAACCGATGAAGTGTCTCTTACCTACTCTGTTTTCTCATACGAGAAGAAATTTTCTGAAAGGTGGTCCTCCAGTCAAATTTATGATCGCCTTCACGGATACTTCAATCTTCTAAAACGACAGAATATGACATACTTTTTGAGCTTTTATTTATGGGTAATCATAGCTCCATGTCTGCTTTTGGACGCTGTTTCTCTGTGAATTCTTCTTTTTCTCTCTAGTGTTGATCCCAATATCTGTTCATGTTTCACCTTTTGTTTCGGAGAGAGAAAAAGAGAAAGAGAGCATTTCCCCACAAACCTAACTAGTTGAAAACGGTGCCAGGGCAAGAAGAAATTGGCACATGAAGTCGTAAAAGAGCTTGATTGATTTGAACTCCTGGGCCATGCACACCCTCCTCTGTTTGGATGGTGCCACTGTATGATAAATCAATCACAACTAATACGGTAACATGGTTAGGGTGGTTGGTTTCCACCCAAATCGCCATCACCATCTTTGTAACCTCATCTCTGTCGTCTCAACCCCAACCCGATCACCATCTTTGAGAGGGAAAAAGACACTTTTAACATGCGTGACAAGCCAAAAGGCTAAAAACAGAGTAGAGTAACTTGAATTGGCATCCTTGCTGCAATCTTAAGTGATTGACAATTGTGATATGAACTGATTGAGAGACGTGACAATATTAATGATTAGAAAGGGAATAGTTCAATTATTGGAGAAACTCGTGGTTGAAAAACCAACACAATCTTTGTCCCATTTTTCTTTTATCCTAACCTTCCCAACCACTCCCAAATATATATATGACTCATCTCTAGTGTTGTGTTTGGAACAAAGAAAAAGAGGAAAGAAAAGAGGTTTATGTTCTCTTGTTTAGATGTTTATCGAAAATGGGAGAGAAAATAAAAGAAAATTTTAGTTTCTCTTGTTTCGATATATGGGAGAGAAAATAAAAAGAAAAAATAGTAAATTATAAATTTTTGTTCTTCCCAAATTTTATCATTTTTTGAGAGAATTTATCAACTAAGAGATTGATTTTCTCTCTTATTTTTTGTTTCTCTCAATGATTCTCTACTACAAAACAACAGAAAATAATTTTCTCTTTTTTTTTTTTCTTTTTTTTTATGGATTCCAAACCGGCCCTAAATCTCCGAGTTTTAGGGATATTAATTTTTTTTTTTACGAGTTTTTCCACTTCATTCATAAACCCACCTCTCTACGTTTTTTCGGTTTAGATCAGGTTTCCTACGAAATATTTTCTTGTTTCAAATTAATCCCTTTAAAACTATTGTTCTTTATTGTGTCCATGTGTAGGAAATGTGTAGTAGTATCCTAGGAAAAACTAAAAATATTTTTCTCTATTTAAAATTTTAAAATCATAATTTGGAATCTTATTATTACTTTACTCAAAAACTACCTAGAGATTTAAAAATATTTTTCTTTGTAGTTAGTATTTGAGGCATTTTATTTGAAGATCAATTAATCATTTTTTTAGGAAAAATAAAAATCACAATTTATGCATAAGTTCATCGAAGAAATTTAATTATATATTAAATTTTAATAAATTATTATTAATGATCAATAGCAAAATTCATGAATATCCTATTATATATAACATAGTAATATTAAAATTAATTTTTTATGTTTTTATTTAATAAATTTTATTATAAATGTAAAATACTTTTATATTTTATATTAAATATTAAAATATAATCATATATAAATAAAATTTTCACAAAAAGAGTAAGGAAATTATTAAATTTTTATTTATATTATAATTAATCTAAATATAAAAAATTAATATTAAATATATGATTTATTTATATATTTATTTATATATGCATGTTGGTGATGGCTCATGGTGGGGCTTTGCAAGGAGAAAAAAAAAGGGGTGGAGGGCTCTCACCAATGAATCATTTGATAATGCATAGCTACTAGATTGTATCATCCTTATGTTGTAGTTATTATTATTTTTATTTATTTAATCAACAATAATAAATTATAATATAAAATAATATTATTAAAATAATTAATATTAATTAAAGGCTTACTATTATTTGTTAATATCATTAAATTTTAAACTTAATTTTATTAATATTAATAAATAGAAAATTATAATTAGATAAAAACATATTTAAAAAAATATTAAAAAATATTTATTATCTATATTGACTCCGGTTGCAACTCAGAATCGAGCTTTACGTAGACCCAGGAGTAAAGGACGAATATTTTAAATGTGAGGGATATAAAAGTAAAACGCTAAGGAAGCCCATTTGTCTCATGGGCTCTGTTGTTTGGGTCAGAGAGTGAGAAGGGGGTAAAAGGGGGTTTTTAAAGTAAATCTGGAAAAAAACACACAAAAAAGGGAACGAGGGGAGTTCAGTCCTACACCATCTAACGGTGCTCATTTAATGGCATTCTGACACAGTCATTTCCCTTTTATTATTGTTTCTGATAACTAAATCGACTTTGATTTGCTTAAGAGGCTTCACGCCGGCTCTCTCTTTAAAGCCTAGCCGATCCCAATTTAATTTTATTGTTTCCATTAAAATAACCCGAAACGAAACGGAAATACATAAATAAAAGGGCAAAAGGGAGAAGTTACAGCTGCCTCTCTGTCTCTCTCTCTGTCTCTCTCTCTCTCAGATCGAAACGCATTCCAGAAATGGTGTAGTGGCATTTTAATGTCTACCCACCACTTCTCCTTCTCTATATCTGGACTCGATAAACTAAACCTGTAAACCCTCTTGTCCATATTTTTCTCCGTTTCACCTCACTCTCTCTCTCTCTCTCTCTCTCTCTCTCTCTTTTTTGGTCTCTCTGGTTGAAGGAAACCCACCAAGAAGAAAATCTCCTTCTGTCATTCACTCTCTTCTTTTCTTCGTGCCGTTTCTGACTCTCCGTCAGAATCTCTTGGCTTTTTTATTTCTTTCTTGTCTTTGGTTTTGGAACTCTTCTTCGGTGGACGGAATGAGTAAAGAAGAAGATGTTAAGTTTTTGAAGATCCAGGTACTCTTTAGTTTTGCTTCTTCTTAACTCAAAATCACTTTTTTTTTATGCCATTCGTTTCCGCAAGTGACGGGAGCTTGTGTTTTTGTTTCCTCTTTGTTGTTTTTTTCTTTATTTCCTTGCGTTTCTTCGATTTGCAGACCTGCGTTCTTAAAGTGAACATACACTGTGATGGATGCAAGCATAAGGTGAAGAAACTGCTCCAGAAAATTGAAGGTATCCCCTCCTTTCACTTGTATTTCACTCTTCTGGTTTTCATTCTTCAAATGACTGCCGGTTAAAAATTTCTAGCTTTTTAGAAGTCAGATCTGCTTCATATGGCAAAAGATTCACATATATGCAAGTAAATTTACGTTTTTTTTAACGTGACATATCACTTTTTCTATTCCTAGGCTACTGGTTTTTTCGACAAATTGGTAGGTGATTGGTCGATATCTGCACTTTTTGAAGTTTCTGCTACTTTTTTTTTTTTTTTTTCCTGGCCGTCTTCTGTAGTTTTCACTTCACGGTTTTCAGATTTTCCTATCCAAGGATTTTCTCTGCAAGAGTCTTGAAATGGTCTATAAATTTCAGCATTCGTCAATGGGTAGTTTTCAGCCTTTTCGTCATCTCACTGATACTCCCTTTGGTGGCACTGTCTTTAGGTGTCTACACAACCTCAATAGATGCAGAACAGGGGAAGGTGACTGTTTCGGGCAATGTTGATCCAGCTACTCTCATAAAGAAGCTCGCAAAATCCGGCAAACATGCAGAGCTGTGGTCTTCCGGGAAGGGTGGCAACCACAACAACAACTTCAATAACATCGGTCAGCTCGGCAAACAGTTTCAGAACATGCAAATCGATAACAAAGGTCTAAAGGATGCTAAATCTCAAAAGGGTGGTAAAGACCAGAAGGTCCCCCAGCAGCTGCTGCCACAACAGCCACAACAGCTGCATCAGATGAAGGGGTTGAAAGATATGAAGCTTCCCCAATTCAAAGACCTGAAGCTTCCTTTCAAAGACCAAAAATCAGTCAAGTTCAATTTGCCAGAAGATGAATATCTAAGCGATGAGTTTGATGACTTCGATGATGAGGACCTAGATGATGATTTTGATGACGACTTTGATGAAGAAGAGGAGGTCATGAAGTTGAAAGATAACAAGATGAAGCCCATGAACGGCCCCGGTCCGGGTATGCCTCTCATGAATCCCCATGCCATGCTTCCTGTAAATGACAAGAAAGGCGGTGGCGGTGGGAATGGTAATGGCAACAAGCCCGTGCAAGTGCCTATTAAGGGTGCAAACAACAACGACGGTAAGAACGGTAGCGGCGGAAAGAAAGGTGGAGGAAATCCGCAGCCAAACCAGAATCCTAATCAGAACCAGAACCAGAACCAGAATCAGAACCAAGGTGGGGGCGGTGGCAAAAACGGCGGTAAAAATGGAGGCGGAAATAACAAGAACCCCCCTACCGTGCCCAATGGCGGTGGCGGTGGCGGTGGGAACAACAATCCCCAAGGAGGTGTTAAGAAGGGCGGTGGGCCACCCAAAGATATGGGTCAAGGGTTTCACGAGATGGATTTGAGGGGTAGCGCAGCTCCAATGGCCCAAATGGCCCAAATGGTGCACGGAAACATGCCACTCCAACAGAATATTCCGGCCGTTCAAGGATTACCGATGAACGCGGGTGGGTACTTTCAGGGTGCAGGGCCGGAGATAATGGCAGGCAACCCCTACCACCAGCAGTACTTGGCGGCAATGATGATGCAGCAGCAAAGACAGAACGGAGGGGAGCGGTTTCAACAGATGACGTATGCTCGGCCGCCACCGGCGGTAGCCTACGCGCCGTACATGCCCCCGCAGTATCACCCGGCGGCGGCCCCGGAGTACGCCCACTTCTTCAGTGACGAGAACACCAGCAGCTGTTCCGTGATGTGATCGGAATATTCTCCCCGTCCGTTTGTGTTGCTTTTGGTGTGTAGGGGTTTGTTTTGGAACGGTGATCAGTGACTAAGGAGAGAGAGAGAGAAAAAAGGTGGGGTTTATGCAAAATCTGTGGTTTATACTTGGAAAATGTGTTAATTCTTAGCCTTTCTTCCCTTTTATTTTTCTGTTTTTCCCCTCTTTTAAGTCAAATAGTTGATATTATTATATAAATCTCTCTTTATATATATATATATATATATTGGAATATAGATCTATTAAAAAAAAATATTAGGGTTTAGGGTTTATGGGTTCTTCTTATGATGTGAAGACAATGTACTGAGAGGTTTTTTTCTTGTTTTTTATCAGATGTGTCAATATGTGTTTATAAACTGGAAATAAGAAATGGCAACAATTCTCTTTTCTTCCAATTCTTGCTTCAATTTCTTGATTGCTTAAACCTCAAATTATTTGAAGAGCAGTTCAGACCAGCATCAAACCCCTCATTTTTACTAAAATAATTGCTCATGTCACCCTCAAATGATACCTAATAAAATTCCTTCGTGTGGGCCCATCCCCACAGGGTCCCATCTTATCCTGTGGGCCCAACCCTTCCTTATTCATGATTCCACTTTTTTTTTTTTTTTTTTTTTTAATAAAACTTTGGTCATAAAGTCAAAGACGGAAATATTATTTAAAAAACGGGGAGAATGAATGTTAAGAGGGAATCACATGGGAGTGCATAGGGATGGGCGTCGGCGCAAAACCACATAAAACCTCACGAGACCTCCCTCTCATTATTCGTTTCTAACTCATAATTTCGACCCCCCTTGTTAGGGAGAAAATCCTGGGATTTGATGAGGGAAGCAACCAGCAGGCGTAGTAGAATCAATGACAATCATAACACTTTTGCTTTTCTTCTTCTCCTACCCTTTTTCTCTCTTTCAGACCCTCAGATTTCACTCATTCTGCTCTCTGCTCCTTTTTTGGTCTGAACCATGAATTCTTGTTTACGGGACAAGGAATAGGTTCTCTCCTCTCTCTAAATACAACAAAAATGCCTGAATAATCGAGAAGAGGGCTTTCTGGCAAATAATACCTCCACCATTTGGTAGTGGAGTAGTCACAGCTTTCTGGCAAATGCTGAGTGACCGTCATGAAAGCTTAAAACAGTAGTTGCCATCAGGGAAAAAAAAAAAAAAACAATTAAGGCTTTAGGGATGAACAGCCAAAATGAAGCTTAACTCCAGACGCATGGAATCAGCTTTTTTAGATTTTTTTAGTTGTTTAATCTTTTCAGTAATCCCGTGATCCTCTTCTGTGATTCCCCGTGAAGCTACAGCTTGTCCGGCCCAGGATTTTTCTCTGATTATGCCACCGTGAATGCATTATTGAATGAGAAGAAAGAGTAGAGGAAGACAACTTTATTCAGTCTATGGTCGAATGATATAGAATAAGTGGGTTTTGTTTAGCGAATCATTTGCCAGAACCAGGAAAGGTCCCCAGAAAAAACTACTCTAAAACACTATCTAGATAAAGCAGGTGAGTGTAGCCATCATAACGTAGATTTTTGTTTTTGTTTTTTTTTTTTTTCAGAAGAATTAAAAAAGAAAAAAGAAAAAAGGGGAATGGACACAATCATCTGTTCGTTCACATGGCCAATCGGACAAGTTCATCATCGATTAGATTAATCTAATGTACTTTACGAACTTGTACTTTACACAGATTGGCCGGAAACCTTCTTGGATGGTTCTGTCGATCTTGACTGCACAGCCAATATTTGATTATAAAAGAGCAGATTAGGCGCTTCATACCCAAGTACACTGTACGGAGGAATTCTGGAGTGGTGATACCACAGCATTTCATATCTACTCTGTTTGGAGGTCTGTCCAGGGGGCAAGAATCAAAACATTTTTTAATTTTTGAGTTCTTCCACTTAATGGTGATGTTTATGAACTTAGTGTTGCTCTTTAATGGCGACGGTACTTGCATTTATTTAGTTTTTTTTTTTTTTGTTGAATCTGTGGAACCAAGGTGGTCTTCTTTGTTGTTGTCGTGAAATGGGCATGAATCCAAAATGAAGCTTCTGATCGTATGCGCTTTTTCAAAGAAACCGACCAATTTGTTTTCTCGCGACGAATCTCAGAATTAAAATATGACGTTCTTCCAGGAGTCTTTTGAAGTTTTAAGAGGAGAGAGAGAGAGAGAGAGAGAGAGAATTGAGTCGTACTCAGCAGAAGATTTGGATTCATTTTGATGACTTTTTTTACAGCTGCCCAGCTTTTACTACCTGTCATTCTTCCAAGCGACAGCTATAGCACTTTTGAGTAAGAGTTTGGACCTTCTTCATGTTTGAATTTCCTGAATCGTCTTCCTCCTCTCTTTTATTGCAGGAACACAGCCCTGAGTCCCGTCTCCTGACCCCTCGCCCCCCTCGCTCTTGTTCAAATTAAAAACCCTCCTTCCAGCTTTTAAAAAAGTACCCACTAGTCACCAAAAGCCAAATTAGCCAGACGAGTTTGAGTTTCTCTTGTGGTCATTGTTTTCGGCAGTTTATTGCTTGGAGTTTGAACTTTGGAACAAGCACATGAAAAAGCCGAGAGCTTATCAAGAACGATAATAGTTCTCAGGGGATTTCGTGGATGCTGACCGCACCTTCATTTCTCAATTAAAATAACAAACTTTATACTGAAGAGTTTAGACAACCAAACCCCGTGTGGGTGGACACCATAGATTATTAAAAAAAAATGGTCGAGAGAGAGAGCGAGGCGAGCGAGAACTGGAAACTACGTCAAGGAATCTCTCGCAACCCTCTCTGCGTCGAGGCAGTACAAATCACAGAAATTGAGATTATACTTGTGCCGCAAAGGTTGAGACAGCGGAGTCCCGCAGTTCGAAACTGTTTCCGGTTTGTATGAGGCAGAAGTGGCTTATTTAATGGGGGAATCACGTGGACGGGGAGCGATCAGAGAGTATATTTCAAGAGGAGTAAACTGGAGAGGCAGGAAGCAGTGAAGAGTGTTGAGTTTCCGAGAAGAAAAAGGCTTGGATTGGAGTTGGGAAATGAGAGCGAGATAGGCTAACGTGCTAATCTACACTCTCTCTCTCTCTCTCTCGGGAATGGTCGAGAAGAAATTCTGAGCTCTGCTCTTTGACCTTGGGGGCTTTAACCTGGTTATTAATTTCTGACTGCTCCACCACGTTGGTTTTTACAGTCAAACTAGTACACTCCACATGAGTCTGGATCTCGGGTGAGCTGAACGAGACCTGCAAACTTCTGAATTTCTGCAACTCTTCTGCTCTGCTCTCGCTGACCTTGTGTCCTTCCCGGTCGACCAACGGCCTTTTCAATAAGGGGAGTGAATAGGTGGGCGTCCCTTTTGGAGGGGGAGGGGCTCCTACATGAGCGAAGCAGGTCCTCTCTCAATCCCACGCCTTTGCACCCAACACTTTATTTGAAAAGAAGTTAACTCTGGTTCCATCATTTTTCTGGTTTAATTCCAAGTTTCTCTTGCAGGTGACACCATTTGAAGAAAACGATAGATCGACTGAGATACCCACCCAGTATCCGAAACGCGTTAAATAAATTAATCTTCTCTCCCTCGTCGTTCATCTTTGTCGAATCACAGCAAGGTATCGGCAACAGCGGAATGAAAATGATGGCGAGTCTAATCTTAATGAGTGGGTTAGAACTTGTAAATGAAGTCTGTTTAATGCGAAGGGCTCCAGATTAGATAAATCTGAAACCTGAAACCGCCATGAATTTAAAGGCTTTCTCCTCTGTCTTCATTACCACTTCCATTGAAGCCGGTCCAGGAATGAACTATCATCTTTCTTTTCTTTTCTATTATGAGATCCTCACCGTTGGATCATCCCGTCCACGGTTGTACTTCCTGTGTCGGTCCCCCCCCCCTTATTGGATTATCTCTTATCCTCGGATTTAGAAAAAATAAGAAGAGAAGTTGGAGAGCCGACTGCGGATCGGAGCCGAGCCGAGAAGCTGTGAGGCGGTAGCATTCATTAACGGCGCTGTCTGCCGTCTCAACGGAATCTGATAGTAACGTGGACCCACCAACTGCGTACACGCCTCATTATTACAGTCCGTCTCAGGGCGAGACACACAGCGTGTAACTCCTCGGGTCACTTGGACCGTCCACGTATAGACGATGCCGCCTGACTGGGCCCGGATCATGCGGGGATCCCGTCATGCGCCCTGCGGGGGGTGTCAGAGCTTGCATGGTCAACCCACAATGCAACGGCTTACACAAGGCACAAGGGAGTTGCACGAAGATGCTAAAATACCCTCCTCGTTTCCATATTTTACAATATCGGATTACGAAATTTTAAAGTGGAAAGGGTCCGGTTGTTAGCGCCTTGAGGTAATGGCACATGTGAGGAGGTAGACAATACATGTGACGAGCCTTATCACTTAGGTGTAACGCCCACACCACTCATTCCTGCCCGCTGGAGTGTCCATGCGGGCCCCAATCCTTAACCATGTCTTCTCTCCGGTTTGGCCAAAAAGAATACTTTCCCACTTTGTCACTTCAGGGCCCACATATGTGCTCTTTTCCTATGGACATGGATCCCTGCAACACGGGGATATTTTTTTAGCGGATGGGAGCTGGTACTTGTCACAGTATCCATGAAAAATATCTAACTAAACAACAAAGTCTACCAGCTCACATGAACCTAAATCCATAAATGTTAGATATTTAAAAAATGCATGTATATATGAGGGTAACTAAGGGTGAGTAACTCAAAAATACTACTTCAATTATTTTTATATTTTTTTATTCACATCACCGGCTTAAATAACCGTTTTACAGAATATATACAGAGGAATTATGAGTGATCCACGGGATTACACAATCACCGGATTTACAGAATATTTATATGATTTCTCTTTAAGGGAAAAAATCTCAGAGTAAATCTTAACACTCCCCCTCAAATTGGTGCATAGATATCACTCATGCCCAACTTGTCAAGATAATTGTTAAAAGCTCGGTAAGACACTGCCTTGGTTAGCACATAGGCAAGCTGATCCTCAGATCTAACATAAGGGACTTCAATGATCCTTGCTATTAACTTTTCTTTAATAAAGTATCTATTATATACAGAGGAATTATGAGTGATTCACGGGATTACACAATCACCGGATTTACAGAATATTTATATGATTTCTCCTTAAGGGAAAAAATCTAAGAGTAAATCTTAACACTCCCCCTCAAGTTGGTGCATAGATATCACTCATGTCCACTTGTCAAGATAATTGTTAAAAGCTCGGTAAGACACTGCCTTGGTTAGCACATAGGCAAGCTGATCCTCAGATCTAACATGAGGGACTTCAATGATCCTTGCTTTTAACTTTTCTTTAATAAAGTATTTATTAATTTCAACATGTTTAGTTCTATCATGTTGGACTGGGTTATGGGCAATATCACATGTTGCCTTACTGTCACAGTATAATTTAGGACTTGTCTGCTCAATATGTAGTTCTTGTATCAGATCTTTGATCTATAATAATTCACATATTGCCTTGGCCATTCCCTTGTATTCGGCTTCAGCTGACGATCTAGTCACCACCTCTTGTTTCATACTTCTCCAAGTGACCAAATTTCCACCTACAAATGTAAAGTATCCAGATGTAGACCATCGATCCTCTATTGGCCCAGCCCAATCGGCATCGGTATAACCTTCAATTTTCAAGTCATCTCCCTTTTTAAATAAAATTCCTTTCCCTAGAGATGATTTCAAGTAGCGCAGGATACGGTTGACGACATTCATATGTTCTTCACTTGGAGAGTACATAAATTGGCTAACCACAGTTAGAACATAAGCTAAGTCTGGTCTGGTATGTGCAAGATATATTAACCTTCCAACTAGTCTCTGATAACGTTCCTTGTTAGCAGGGACTTAATCTGAATGTGTTCTCAGTTTCAAATTTTCTTCCATAGGAGTATTGATTGGACTACATGCTGTCATACTAGTTTTCTTCAATAAATCCAAAGCATATTTTCGTTGAGATAGAAAAATTCCCTCTTTGGATCTTGACACTTCAATACCCAGAAAATATTTTAAGTAGCCAAGATCTTTCATTTCAAACTCTCTAGCAAGATGACTGTGCAATGCTTTTTTTTTCTTTTGGATCATTCCCAGTTACTATCATATCATCAACATACACAATAAGAGTTGTGATGACTTCCTTGTTATATTTCAGGAAGAGGGTATGATTTGAGTTACTTTGCTTGTATCCGATAGATTTCATAAAATTTATGAACCTTCCAAACCACACCCTCAGGGTCTGCTTCAAACCATATAGGGATTTCCTCAGTTTACATACTTGTTTGCATCCTTTGTTTTGCATAATACATCTAGGAGGTAATTCCACATATACTTCTTCTTGGAGATCTCTGTGCAAAAAATGCATTTTTAACATCAAACTGATATAAGGGCCAGTCAAGATTCACAACCAGAGATAGTAGAATCCGAACAGTATTGATTTTGGCAATTGGTGCGAATGTCTCCATATAATCGATCCCGTAGGTTTGAGTATATCCTTTGGCAACAAGCCGTGCTTTGAACCCTTCAATGGTACCATCAGCTTTATATTTAATGGTAAATACCCACCTGCATCCGACTGGTGTCTTTCCTACAGGTAGGTCAACCACTTCCCATGTTGAATTTTTTTGGAGGGACCTCATTTCTTCATTCATGACTTCTTTCCACTTAGAATCTTTCAAGGCTTCCTGCACACTATTAGGAATAGATATAACAGATAATTAATTTACAAATACTTCATTTGCCTTTGACAATCTATGATAAGACACAAAATTATGCATGGGATACTGAGATTTAGAGGTGAGAAGAGGTTCATAATTGACTCTACGTTTTCCTCTTGTGGTTCGATGAGGTAGCACTCTTATTTGAGTTTCGTAACTTACCTGAGGCTCAAACATGGACTCGAACTCAGAAGACAATTGACTCATTGATACATTATGAAGGGGAGAAGATGTTGGCTAAGACTCTGGTTGCATCACTTCCATCTGGTCTTGTCTGTCTCCATCCTGTGAAGATGACGGCTGAGACTCTGGTTGCATCACTTCCATCTAGTCTTGTCTATCTCCATCATGTGAATCATGCTCATTTGCATCATTTTGATGTTACATTACTGTAATCTTAATACTTACCACTTGTAGTATCCAAGATAAGCAAATGAGTATTAAGGGTCTGCAATTCAATTCCACTTGTAGTATCCAAGATAAGCAAATGAGTATTAAGGGTCTGCAATTCAATCATGTTCTCCCCCTGAAATGAAGATTCAGGAGTAGAATAATACATGTGATCTTCATGAAATACCACATAGAGAGTGACATACAATTTGTGAGGGAGGATGATAACAACAATAACCTTTATGATATTGAGCATAACCAACAAAGACACACTTGAGAGCTCGGGGTTCTAATTTATTTCTCAATGGCTTATGGAGATGAACAAAGGCTACATACCCAAAAACTCTAGGTGGCAGATTCGGCACAACAGGTGAACTTATAGTTTCATGAAGAACACTCAAGGGAGTCTTAAATTGTAACGCACTCGAGGGTATTCGGTTGATAAGATAATCTACAGTCATGATGGTTTCACCCCAATAACTAGCTGACATATGAGCTTCAAACAAGAAAACATGAACAACCTCAAGAAGGTGGCGGTTCTTTCGCTCTACAACCCCATTTTGTTGAGGGGTGTATGGACAAGTAGTTTGATGACTAATACCATGATCATCTAGATATTCTTTCAAACCTTGATTAACAAATTCTCCAATCATTGTCACTACAGAGAGTTTGTATTATAGAATGGTATTGAGTGGCTATCATTTTGTGAAATTGTTTGAGCAGTGAACTAACTTCACTTTTTGATTTCATTAAGTCA